>NC_136918.1:22630001-23230001 GCF_949752795.1 Hyperoodon ampullatus | reverse complement strand
TTGCTAGCCAGCCTTCTCAGTTACTTTCTTGTAGGTTATTATATAATATAAAGAGAGTAAACACATAAAGTCTAGCAAAAAAAACCCACAATTCCCTAGTCTTGTTATCCTTCTTATCTTCCCCATCAGGTCAGTCACACCAGGGAAGGGCAAGCAAGGGACCTGAGGGCAAATAGGCACACAGTTCACCATGACGGGCAAGACACCACAAGGCATTCATCGGTGCTGAGAGCTCTGTCTGCAGAAATAATGTAGAGAACAGACACTGGGCTTGAAGGTTAGAAAGGGCTTGAACAGGTGGAAAAGGATATTCAGGTAGCAGCACCCGTGGGAGCAAAGTGCAGGAACCATGAAGGGAAAGACCAAGTGTTCTGGTTAGGTTTAGAGGTTGTGTATTTGGGAGGAAGGTGCAGGGGAGAAGAGGGGGGCAAGGAGGCTACAAAGGTGAGAGCTTGAAAGATTTGGGACTCCTGAAAAGAAAACTATGTGATGTAACAGAGGTGCTAATTGTCCCTACGATGGCAATTATCTTACTATATATAAATGTGCCAGTGTAACATGTTATATACATTCCACAATGTAATATGCCCAATATATTTTGGTAAAAAAAAAAAAGAGTTTGGAGACCCATCTAAGCAGATTGGACTTCTTTCTGTCCTGAAGGCAACGGGAAATGAATCGGTTCTGAGAAGATAGTAATATGATCCAAACTGTGTGTTAGAAATATTACTCTGATAAAAACGTGAGGGGTAGATGGGAGGGAGAGAACCAGACTAGGGATCTGTAATTAAGCGTAGACCTCACAGAGCTCACAACCCTCCTGAACACATTGGCAGGAGTCTGGGCAAGTGTTCAGTTTTCTGAGAGATGGGACAGAGCTTTCACATGGTTTTCAGTGGAGCCCGTGATGCTTGACCCCATCCAACACTGTGAACGCTAGAAGCAGGACAGTCATCTAGAGAGCGCCTCTAGTCATCATTTTAATGAGGATCAAAAATGTAACCATGGCAATGGGAATGGAAAGGGGTAAACAGACATGAACATTTGTAAGACACTATCTAAAATAATCTAGATAAATATGAACAGAAATGAAACAAGATCAAGAGATACTAAAAGCTTTAATTCTGTAAATGAAGTACAATGTATACAAATATTGAATCACTGTGTTGTACACCTGAAACTGATATAATATTGCAAATCAACTATACCTCGATTTTTAAAAAAGGGTACAGAAAAATAAAATAAAAAGGTTTAATTCTGGGCCACCTCCATCTGCTATTCCTTTCTTTCCCCTATGAAACGGAGGAAGCAACTCATGTTTCCAAGATACCATAAAGAGTCACTCAATTGAAAAGTTCCAAGATAAACACATGGCACGTATATCACCACTGTCCCCTTTCCATGTCGTCACAGATATTACTAATCAAACGCAATCTTTCCCTACTGCTGAGTCCAAACCCAATCTCCAAACCCCTCTGAAATAGCTCCTCAGGCAGCCACTAGAGTGATTGCTTTCTAGAGTGACTGTTTTTATTTATTGTATTGACCGTTCTTTGGTTTCATAAGGATGAAGTACCAATGAATGGATCACTTAGCATAAGGTATTATATACTCATATGATCTGTATACACATACTTATAGGTGTATTTCCCACACATGGGAAACTTACATACAATTGGGCCACCTGCTAGATCTTACCCAAGTTTGTGAGTCCACTTAATGTTAACTCAAAGCAATTAAATACAGATTTGGATGAAGCTGAATTAGGGGGAAAATGTTTGCATACATGAAAATTTATTCTATTATTGAATGATCACAGTAAATGTTTAAAATCAGCACATGTCATCATAATCAGCTACTAGTGATTCATTGTTTGGTAAAGTCTTAATTGCAATCACCGGCAAGTAGGTATATCGTGTTACCATGAGCCATCCTTTTCTCAGAGTATTAATATGTTGACCCTTGGGTTGGTATTTGAATGCCACCATGACAGTTTTCTAACCTTGGGTGTTTTCCATCTGACATTGGAAAAGAGGTGTCATTATCAGAGTTGCCTTCTATAAAGGACCATAATAAAGACAGCTTCAGATAAGCCAAGTTTTTTCTACTTGTACTTTGGATCAACAAGAAGGTAACTGTTGTCTATATTAACATGAAGATGTTTCCTGGTCCCCTCAACCCCAAACCCCAAAGTTTGATCGGTTCAATTCCAAAGAAACAACTTTTGGAAAATTGTGTATATACAAAAATATTCCCAGAAAAAGAGAAGAAAAAAAAAGTCTCTAATGTAAAAAATTCCCAGCACTCATTATTTGACCATGACCCATAATGAGAAGTTTGTTTTAATCTATAACACATGTCCATATATTTAGATGTGTATCTGTATAGCTAACTAAAATATAAGTCCCATAAGATAGTATTCTTGCTTATGTGATGTACTTGGATATTTTCTATTCCATTCAACACTATCCTATTCTATTCTTTTTTATATACTATTTCATTAAAGAAAAGTTAGTAATAACCTGTGAAATTGATTTCATTACCCACAAATAGGACCCAACCCACTGTTTGAAAAGCACAACCGTAGCAAAATAAAGTGCTCTGACTTTATTCACCAATGTAAACATATCCACAAAACATCAATCCTGGGCAATTTAGCAGAGAAAAAAATCTCTTGGCTCTCTGTCTAGTATCCTGGATGAAACTAAGTTTTGCTGAGCCAATTTTTGTACTTCGTGGTTGACAATGACTGAAAACTGAAAGGCAGAGATCAAATCCTCACTCTCCTTCTCATCACATCTCTTCCGCTGGGTCATTTATACCGTGCAAGTATCTCGTTATTCAATTTTGCTGTCATTTACTGTTCTTTTTCCAACAGCAATGGAAACACAGGATCGGTTTACTGTCTCCTGTCTTTGGTAGAATTAGATGATTCTCTCTCCTGGCCCCTTTGAACAAAGATGCCATTCATCCCTCTGGAGAACCACCTCCGGGGGATCTGCAAACAAAGCATGGCAGGGAAACCACTACTCACGAAGGAGCAACAGCAGAATCGGGCGTTGAGGCTGTTCGTCTGATTACAGACCAGAGAGAACTTTGCAATGATTCTTTTGACTGAGTGCACACAATTGGAATTGGAGCAACATAGATAACCGTAGAAACAAACAGTAAAAGGCTATATAGCTCCAAATTCAGTGGCACCTACCAAAAGAAAGCTATTTCTTAAAGAATTAAAAACTATTTCCTCTTTCTAAACGAAAAAAAAATGAACAGGTACTATAGAATCCTCATAGCAGAGAATCTTTGGAGGCTTTCTTGCCAGTCCTCTGGTGCTAGTATATTCTTTCTTACCTGTGACTTCTTTGACATTCATCTGTTTTCTGTGTGCCCTTCCCCACACCCCTACTCATCCAACTAGTAAAACATTAGTGAGTGTATCAAAGCCTGAGGTTTCCCACGTTCTTTATTCAGCATTTCTTCTTCCCAGAATTTATCTTAAATAAATGATTATGGATATATATATATATAAAGCCTCAGTGAAAAAGATGTTCACGTAGTGTTAACTATAACACGTAGTGTTATCTATAATCTAAAAGGGCTCAAAGGATATACAATTAATTGCTAAAAGTGGTCATCTTTGGGTGGCTGGGTTATAGTGATTTAAATTTTATTCTGTATACTTACCTATATTTTCCAAATTTTCCAAAATAAAAATAAGACAAAGGAATTGAAAAGGACACACGTGTGCTTGTACTTGTTACTGAAACACTGGTGGATCTCCAGGTAGATTTTCACCAGGCCCAAGGATGCACATGTATGATCATGCCCTGAGACACTATAATATCTCTTCATGCTGAATATATATATATATATATATATATATACCAGCAATTTCATCCTCAAACTCAACAGAAATGTGTACACATGTTCACCAAAAGATCTGTACAAAAATGTCCATAGCTGCACTTCTCATCATAGCCAAAGCTGTAAACAAGTTATTCACCAATGGATATGTGCCCACAATGAAATATATAAATCACAACTTATGGAATGTCTAACAAACATAATATTGAGCAAAGTAAGTCAGACACAGGAATACATTCTACATGAGCCCTTTACGTAAAGTTCAAAACAAAGCAAAATTAATCTGTAGCTTTAGAACTCAGTTAAGTTCAGTCTTTTGGAAGAGAGACTGAAGGGGGGAAGTTGGAGAGTTTCTCCTTCCTGTCAGTTGTTCCATTTCATGATCTAAATGGTGGTTACATGGGTGTTTACATTTTGTGAAAATGTATCAAACTGTATGCTAATGACTTGTATACTTAGTTGCAACACATTAATGGTCCCTGGAACCACCTTAGTAAGTAACCATCATTTTTACTACAATGGATGTATGCATTTTACTGTATGTTTTAATGGAATGTATCTACATTTTGCTTCAAAAAATAACTTTGTTTACAAAACTTTAAGAAATATCAACCGTTTCCTACTTAGCATTCATAAGAACATTGACATACATGGTAAGGAGCGTGATAGGACCTAAAGTACACATCAGGGTAAATTTCAGACATCTTGTAGAGTGTAGAGTGATGCTGTTATTTATATGGGGGGGAGGAAGGGGGGAGGCTGAAAGAAATAGCCTTAAATTACCAGGGTTTTCTGTAAGGAGGTTATTTAGTATGTCATTCATTTTTTCTCTTTGTGAAGGATAGCAAAAAAAGTTTTTTCCTTCTGCATAGTTGTAGGAAATGAGCAGCAAAAACGGTATAACGTTTCCCTATTCCCATTGGCTTCTGGAAAACTCAGCCATAAATTTGTGCATACCCACAGGTCAGTGGTTTTCAAATTTTCTTTTTACTATGGCTACAGTAAGAAATACACTTTGTATCATGACCCAGTGTACAGTTATATTTTTGTAAATAATATCCTTACTTTGTGCAATGACCTCTGATATTTTCTATTGTATTCTATCCTAGCCCTTCACATCCCATTCCGTTAAAAATGGTGGTCACTCACTTAAATGATTTCATGGACCATTAATGTGTTGCAGCTAAGTTTGAAAAATGTGTTCCAGAGTTCCTGGCAAATATTAGACACTCAGTAAAAAGTTATTAAATGTACAATGGTACAGATTTGCATATTAACCTAATCTGCAGCTCATTATTAGTGTCTATCCCTGTTTTCCTTTGCTTCTTGGTTTTTCTTATCCTTTATAACTTATGTTTACTTATTATGGTATTTGTATCTTTATAAGCTGTCACATCTTTTCCAGAAAAAGCCCTCATAAAACGTTTTCAAAGTCACACAGTAAATCAGTCAGGGCAGAGCCACAAGAGGAAAGGTCCTCCCAAGTTGCCAGGCCCTGCTTCTCTGGGAACAGGAACTTCAATACCTGTAATAGAAACACTTGTGGTCCCACCACTGCAAAAATGTCTGCGGCGAGAGCAGATGGTGACGATGACCATGTGACGGGAGCTCACCTCTAACCTTTTCGGGAACAATATACACTCTTGCTTTCCATGAAGTTCTCTTGCATTTCCGACAGCTGGGAGAGAGAGAGCCAGCTCATTCCAAGAAACACAAAGACACTTTTGAAAGAGGAACAAAGGGTTCTACAGTTGACAATGAAGAATGGTGTGAGCATCTCTGTGCATCTCTGTGATAAAGGAGTTCATGTTCTTGAGTTTCCTTTATCTTTCTTTTCAGGGTGTAAAGTCTTTCTCAGGTCACTGAAGTTGTGTGTCTACAGGAGAACTAGCAAACATGTTGGAAGGAGCTAGTCCAGGCATGTGAGAAGAAACCTTATCTTTCTAACCCAGGAACACATTTCGCCTTAATAAAACTTTTATTTTAAAACATCCTCTCAGGTCCTATCGAACAAAACTTTCCCTACAAAAGGTTCTTGGATCACTTTTGGGCAAGTTGCCATCTTGGCTTATCTTCCACACCCAAAGAAAGAAAAATATGTTTTGGGCCAAGCACCATGGTCCACTTTGGCAATGTTGTTTTTGTGAGGACAGGTTGTGGGTAAAGAGGGACGTGAACATGACTGGTCTTTCCTTTAGCAGAAAAGGATCATGAGGAATTTAACAGGGCTGAAATGGATCCATTTTTTCCTAGGACGTGGAGTCTAGGCTTTGTTTCTGCTTTAGTCCCAAGAGAGCATGGATGCTCCCAAGGAAATAACCAAAAATGCAAACTAAGAGTTACATGCACAGATGTCTACAGAGGTATATTTGCCTTAGTAGCATGAAGTCAGAGCAGTCTCTAAGTCTCAAACTGCGGGGAAGACTTTTAAAAAGGAATTGGGCAGCCATTAAAACTAATACTCACAAATCACAGTGTGAGAAATAACCACAATAAAATGTTAAATGCAAAAAGCAGGTTGAAGAACTACACATACAAAATATGAATTTGACCATTTTAAAGCATATATGTATTATATTTGCATAGAAAAAGATTTGGAAGAAACACTCCAAAATGTTGAGGAGCTATAACACTAGCTAGTGAAATCAAGAGTGAATATTAAGTATCTTTTTTTAACTCATTTATTATTTATCTCTTTTTATTTATCTCTTATTTATTATCTTTTTTTTTCAAAATTTCCATTGTACACATGGATTGCTTTTACAGCTAGATGAAAGTTATTGTAAAAAATGTAATGATGCATTTCTTTATAAATTCTAGTTTGTTCATTTGCTGACTCATAAATAGCTGGAAACTTTGTCCATTTTCTCTTTAATGACAACTTAAGGAGTTAAATTTCTAACTTAACATGGAGAACAGGAAGACTGGATGCCTCAGTGAATCTTATGCAAAGAAAAAGAAAAATCTTATGCAAACAAAAAGAAGAATGAAACATGGGTTCTTACCCTCTGAACATATTTCCATGAAGGAAGACCAACTTAAAAAAACCTCTTTTTCTGATATATATATTTTTCATGTGGGTTGTGTGGACGAGTTTAATACCGTAGCTTATAAATAACATTAAAGGTTTAGATGACCAATCTGAAAGCCCACTCAGTTAATGTAAATGTCACACACATGGATGAGTTCCCTTTGGCATAGCTCCCCAGCCCTATAGCAACTACTGGCATCCAGCTGGCGACAGTGAGCAATACAGTAATCTCTACAGCTATTTGAAAAGGAATGAAGGCAGTACAAAGAAGTGAGGCTACTGTCCTCAAGCGGGGACCACAGGATAGTCACAATTAGTTTAGCCGGCATACCAGGTCAGTATAGGATACTGCCAAAGGCTTATTGTTGCACTGGCAGATTCAGGGAGGAAAAAGATAGGTTAATCTGTTTTAACAATTGTTTCTCTGACTTTGTATATCTGATGGATAATTCCATACGGTCAGAAAGAAAACTCCTATGGTAGCTCTAATTTTACTGTTTTAAGGAACCTCCATACTATTCTCCACAGTGGCTGCACCAATTTACATTCCCATCTACCATATGATCCAGCAATCCCACTCCTGGGCATATATCCAGAGAAAAACATGGTCTGAAAGGATACATGCACCTCAATGTTCATTGCAGCACTGTTTACAATCACCAAGACATGGAAGCAACCTAAATGTCCATCGACAGAGGAATGGATAAAGAAGATGTGGTACATATATACAATGGAATATTACTCAGCCATAAAAAAGAATGAAATAATACCATTTGCAGCAACATGGATGGACCTAGAGATTGTCATACTGAGTGAAGTAAGTCAGACAGAGAAACACAAATATCATATGATATCGCTTATATGCGGAATCTAAAAAATTTGATGCAAATGAACTTATTTGCAAAACAGAAACAGACTTACAGACTAACAGAACGAACTTATGGTTACTAGGGGGGAAGGGTGAGGGAGTTTCGGATTGACATGTACTCCTATATTTAAAATGGATAACCAAGAACGACCTACTCTGTGACACAGGGAACTCTGCTCAATATTCTGTAACAACCTAAATGGGAAAGGAATTTGAAAAAAAAAAACAGATACACGTATATGTAAAACTGAATCACTCTGTTGTACACCTGAAACTAACACAACATTGTTAATCAACTATACTCCAATACAAAATAAAAAGTTAGAAAAAAGAAAAGAACTCCTATAAAATCTTGTTACTAGCAAGCCACTTAACCAATTAAGAAATTTGTTTTTTTATTCCTTAATTTAACTAAAACAAAATCGAATAAAGCAAGTCCATGAAGCAAATTGTAAATACTGAGACTTTGGCAACAAAGTTACCCCAATCCCTCACTAAGCTCTGCTAAAATTTTTAAAAGTTTCTTACTAATGTGGATGGGGTACCACCTATGGTTGGCAGCCTTACGCCCTTGCCCTCAATTAAAGTTCCTAAATAAACAGTGTTAAAGGAATTTCAGATGCTATCACAAAATGGATAGAAACTCGTTTACTTTGGAGAAACACGAGGCATACAGGGTCACTAGGACCTACCCATTGCATTTTCTGGTCTATAATGGGAAGGTAAACTTTTCGACACCTTGGGGCCTTTTCCAGTCCTCAGGCTGAGACATTTACTACCGCTTTGGAACAGACACACTGGAGGGGAGAGAAGGGAGCCTGAATGGAAGAGGAGAAGAGAGCATGGCTGTGTTCTGTCTGGGTTTCTGCTCTCAGAGAAGGGGTTTCAGCGTCAACCTGCGAGTAAAACTGAAGAAAGCCAAATTTCCAGGTTAAATAAAGACCTTGGTTTGGAACCAAGATTACGAATCCCCTGGGGCTGTGCATCCATGTCCCATGGCACCACCCCAGGCAGCTCCCAGCTCTGGATGCTCAGGCTGGTTTTCAGAGATTCTGGATGGAGGAGACCACAGAAGGCTCAAAATCAAAGGGGGAAGGGTTTCTCCTTAAGTCCACACTGACATACATAAATCCGTGAATGCATAAATAGGAGAGAAGTAAAAGTTCTTCTGCAGAGTAGAACGCCAACTAATAAATACAGAAGGAATGACGGAGTTAGAAAACCATCAATGGGTGTTAAAACTAGTGGGGAAAAATTTAAGGAAGAAATGGTATTTGTATAGTCTCAAGATACTTCCTCCCAAATAACATGCTAATTCCAAAGAGGAAAGTAGTAACCCTACGGGGGTGGGGGGGTGGGGGGGGTGGATGGGTGGGGGAACCTGGCAGACAGCACTTTAACTAAGTGATCAAAACTAACATCACCACTAGTGGAATGAACTGACCTCATGTGTTCTGAGAAGGACACAAGGTCACTATTGTGGCTTTCCTTCCAAAAAGGCATCACCTGAATCTAACATTGAGGAAACATCAGAAATCCAATTCTACGAAAGAATTGGCCTGTATCCTCCAAACATCAAGAAACACAAAGAAAGGCTGAGGACCTGTTTCAGTGTAAGGAGACATGACAACTAAATGCAACAGGATATTGTGGAGCAAATCCCAACTGGGAAAAACTTGCTACCGAGAACATTATTGGACAGTTGATAAAGTTTGAATATGGGATGTTGATTAGATAATAGTATTTATATCAATGTTGAATTTCCTGGGTTTGATAACTGGGTTATGTAAGACACTATCTTTGTTCTTAGGAAGTACACATTGAAGCATTTAGGAGTGAGGCCAAAAAAGACAGCAAGGTGGGGAACAGAGATTTCATGAGACAAAACCAGCATTTTCTCCACCCTCGAATTCTTCCCCAGCGCTATCAGAGAGTAGGGCCCACTTGGGGGGCGGGGTCATCTGGGAAGTGAGGCTCGGAACATTCCACCGAAGAGAGAAAGGATGTGCAAAACTGTACACACACACCACATGCACCACACACCCCGCATACACACACCATACACACATATACACACACCACACACCCCGCATACACACTCACCACACATGCACACTGCATACACACACACCCTGCATACACACACCATACACACACATATACACACACCACACACACCTACACACCACATATGCACACACCCCGCATACACACACATCATACACATTCATCCCCACACACCCTACACACACCACATGCCCTGCAATATACACACACATGGTAGGTAGACACACACACACACACACACACACACCACATCAACATACACAGACCCCAGTGACAGCTTGGGGATTATAATCTCAGTCATCTTAATGTCTACAGGAGTCTGGTTTATCCTGGAAACTCCTAAATTTTTGCCTTGTGACTGGCCTTGCTGCTTTCTGGGATGAGGGGAATATTTCTCATAATTTCCTTTCCTTTTATCTGTTTGCTTGTTTGTATTTGACCCTTGGCTTGAAGGTGTAGCTCTGGTGACCTCTGTCCCAGGAGTCTGTGATCATGAAGGGCTTCACGAGGTCTGCTTCTCAGCCCGTCACACCGTCTGCCCGCTCTAGTTCACTCCAACCTATGGCAAGGTGAAGATACTCTGCCTCCTAGGTCAGCTTGTGTGGGGGTTGGTTTAGACTAGGCTGCAGCTGCTAGCACATTCTGCAATTTGTATGCGGATCCTTCTCTAAAAGATGCCTTATGGAAATACAGTCACCTCCAGGTGAAGCAGTCAGAGGAGTGTGATGTGAGAGATGAAAACCAGGACTAGAAACTTCATCCATTTTGAATTCCAGACACATCACCACAAATCTTATTTTAGTCTAATTTAAATACCAGTTAATCTAGACTCCGTAGGGACCTTGTTAAAATGCAGATTCCGACTCAGTAAGTCTAAGTGGATCCTGGGATTCTGCATTTCTAACAAGGACGTGCCAGTGTTGCCCACTTGCTTCTCAGAGGCCAGGGTCTCTGTAGCCCAGGATGTTAGCGCCTTACACCAGAGCAGCAAGGGATGCTTGGGCCCATTTTTGAGATGAGAAAACTGAAGCTCAGCGTCTCCAAATCACTTTGCCAAGGTCACAGGCAAGTAGGTGAGAGGCAGAATTTAAGCTCCAGCGTCTTCCTTTAGATCACCCTGCCGGAGTCTGTTTCCCCATCCTTGCCCAGGTGCCCTAACCACCTGCACTGGGGGAGGGTGCCTGAGCTGAGAGCCATCTTCAGCCACGTGGACAGCAAATGGGTCCCTGATCTTTTTTTTTTTTAAAGAGAGTAAAATAGTTTATCCAGTTTTTTTTTTTTTTTTTTTTTTTGGCTGTGCCACGTGGCTTACAGGATCTTAGTTCCCCAACCAGGGATCGAACCCGGGTCCTCAACAATGAAACCACAGAGTATTAAGCACTGACCACCAGGGAATTCCCCTATTCAGTGTTTAAAACAGTCTGTCAGCAAGTTAGAATTACATAATTCTCAGAAAATGAGTAAATAATTTAGAGCTAAACATACTGATAACGATCGATTTTATTTGATTGTGTTATAGTATTATTTTGTGTTTCCTCTTTTTTTTAATTGTCAGTTTCTTTCTTTTTTCTTTCTTTCTTTTTTTTTTTGCTGTACGCGGGCCTCTCACTGTTGTGGCCTCTCCTGTTGTGGAGCACAGGCTCTGGACGCGCAGGCTCAGTGGCCATGGCTCACGGGCCCAGCCGCTCCGCATGTGGGATCCTCCCGGACCGGGGTGCGAATCCGTGTCCCCTGCGTCGGCACGCGGACTCTCAACCACTGCACCACCAGCGAAGCCCAATTGTCAGTTTCTTTATTTGACCATTAGTGTGGTACACAGTCTACCTTGCATGGGCACATTTAAATTCAATACAATTTTGGAGAAATAGAGATTTATAGTATCACAGAATGGGCCTCCACATATCCCTCTCAGTCTTTCTATACCCTAAAGAAACGCCTACTGATTACATTGCATATCTTTTCTGGGTCATGTGTCCCTTGGGGAATCTAATGTGGGCAATTTTGCAGTTGTTGTTGCTTCGCTTTGTTTCCAGAGGGTGCCCTTGCACACTTGCACGGTTCTACAGACAGTCCTAGGAGGCTTATGGATCCCTTGAAGTCCACCGTGGGCTCCTGTGATAAGAACAGATAGTGTCCAGGCTGCAGGAGGGCGCCTAAGATCCCACAGAACTTCAGTCCTCCAGAAATGGTGGCCATGGGTCCATCAATGGCCCCTCCAGAGGGATGTAAAAAGGAACAGTCCTTTCTTGCTTGCTTTTCAAGCACCCTGAGCTCCTACTACTGCTGAGTGAAATAAATTCTTAAAAGAAGGTTTTGAGACTCAGGCAACACTTTGAATCCTTAGGCAATAAATAGCTCTGACCCTACTGCTTTAAGATGATGTTATGCAGGGCTTCCTTGGTGGCGCAGTGGTTAAGAATCTGCCTGCCAACGCAGGGGACATGGGTTCGAGCCCTGGTCCGGGAAGATCCCACATGCCGCGGAGCAACTGAGCCCCTGTGCCACAATTACTGAGCCTGTGCCCTAGAGCCCGTGAGCCACAACTACTGAAGCCCACGCACATAGAGCCTGTGCTCCACAAGAAGAGAAGCCACCACAATGAGAAGCCCACGCACCGCAATGAAGAGTAGCCCCCACTCACTGCAACCAGAGAAAGCCTCTGCGCAGCAACGAAGACCCAACGTAGCCAAAAATAAAATAAATAAATTTATTTTAAAAAATAAAGATGACGTTATTCATACAAATTCAACCCAATGTGAATTCATGGTCAAAGTCATTAGGAGGGCTGAGTCAGCTATGACGGTGTCAAATGAATATGCAAACAGAAGAAAACAAACCCGAGAGTGCTTGAGGCTTTCCTCATCCTGCACTCAGGCCGGATGTCCCACAGCAAAGACGGGCTCTCATGGCCACAGTCCTAAAGCCTTTCTTGTCAGCAGATGGACCAGAGGAAGGTAAAGAATAAATTATCCTTTGGCAATATACACCAGTTCATGTTTTAAAATTTTTCAGCACTAGCTACTATTCTCAGTGACCTATGGTCAATAATGTAACCAAAACATAAGGCTCTTACTTGGTTTGGGGAACCTGGCCTGAGGTTTTAAGTAAAGCAAATGGGATGGTAGCCCCGAATCAATGCTGTGGTCTGTTTTTCTCCCAGTTGCTTTTCTGTTCTCTTTCTATCTTAGTAGAAAATAATATATCAAAAACACCAGTATTTCAGGCTCTAAATCTCCGAGCTTAAAAGAACGTTTAGAGATAATTTCGCTCAAATGCCTCCTTTTTATTTATTTATTTATTTTTGCAGTACGCGGGCCTCTCACTGTTGTGGCCTCTCCCGTTGCGGAGCACAGGCTCTGGACGCACAGGCTCAGCGGCCATGGCTCACGGCCCCAGCCGCTCCGTGGTATGTGGGATCTTCCCAGACCAGGGCATGAACCCTGCATCGGCAGGCGGGCTCTCAACCACTGCACCACCAGGGAAGCCCTAATGCCTCCTTTCACAGTTGGGGAAAGGGAAGAACAGAAAGGTGAGGTGACTTCCTCAGTCTTAACATTGTTCCAGTGCTGGCACCCCTGTCTCTTTTATTGTGCGAATAGGTATAAAACCTATGTGGAGCTAAAAACAATGCCATGGAAAGGGAGTCTTCCTAGAGCTGCCACCATCGGTAGAGCCTGGCTTATCCTCCCAGAAATGTTCCTTGCACACACATGCATAGGTATCTGTGCATCTTTTCTTTTTTTTTCCCCATAGAAGAAGGATCATATGATGAATCTCTCCAGCTCCCTTTGTTCAGCTTTTGGTTTGAATTGTCCCATATTGATATATTCAAATGTACTTCCTCCTTTTAAACGGGTTACATAGCATTCCCTTGGACTTCTTCTGTTCATACTTTATTAAGCACTTCTCTAATGAAGTACTTCTAGGTTGTTCGCTGTTCTTTTGCACTACAAGCCGTGCTGTGCCGACTGAGTATGTTTTAACTGTATGCATCATTTCATACACTTCTCTCTCTCGTTTCTGCCACTTGTTTTTCTGAAAAAACCTCCTACACTAGCAACCACTCCCCATCATTCTTACCTCCTCGCCTGGCTTTAGTTAACTCTGCAGCATTTATCACCACCTGAAATAGAATGTATTTGCCTGTTCACTTTTTGTCATTTGTATCTGTTACTAGAAGGGCAGGTCCATGGGGTCAGGAACTTAGTTTTATTTGCTGCTGTGTCCCTAGCACAGACAAAGGTACTGACTGGCTTTTGGTAGGTGCTCAATAAATAAGGAATCAATGAATGAATGCTTTGCACATTTTACTATTGATTTATGGGTTTTTTCTTACTGACTCATAAGAGTTCTTTATAGAGTCATTAAATAAGTCTTTGTCATTTGTCCTGCTCATATAATTTCCAGCGTGGTGCTTGTTATTTAACTTTGTTGGTGGCACTTTAATTACTATATACTCAAGCATAACATATTTGTCTTTTATAGCTTTTATGTTTTGTGTCTTGCTTCAAAAGGCTTTATGCACTCCAGAGTTATTTTTAAAAACTTGTCTGGTAGTTTCATGGTTTGTTTTCATGTTGGAATCTTTGATTCATTTGGAATTTATTTTGGCAAAGGTAGTCAGCTTTGGCTATGTAGTCAGCTTTGTTATTTTTTCCCAAATAGTTAGCTAGTTGGTCCAACATGAATTAAAGAACAATTCATCCTTCTCATTGCTCTGAATGTCATCTTTATAATATACCCAATTCCTATAAATATTTACATTATATCTGATCTCTAGTCTGCTCTGATAATTTGTCTGTCTATTCCTGTGTTGGTACTAATATAGTGATTTTAACATCTGGGTAAGGCTGGGCCCCTCTCTTTGTCCATTCTCACGCGCTTATTTTTTCACAAGAATATCAGAAGCCACAGAGCCAGTCAACCCTCCATCTAAAAAATTATCTCACTATTTTATTGTGACCAGATTATTTTACAGATTAATTTAGAAAGAAACAACAGACAATTCATGGCCCACTCTTTTGTTATTTTAACAGTTCTGGGCCTTTCTTGGGAAATAATAAATGCAACAAATAAAATCTAGAAGTGGAGCTGTATTTGGTGCAATTGGAACTAGGGCAATTACTGGAAGCCAGTGAGAAAAGGAAAAGCTATTTGTGTTCCCTCTGGTTAGGGTAATTCTTAATTCTTAGAGTAGTTGATGCCATTTCTTGAATGATCATGTGTTGAGAAGGTGGACCTTCTGGAGTATTACGGCGATGGGAAATAAATCAAGGTTTAGCAAGTCCTATTTCCTTGGGGTAAGTAAGTCAAGGGCCACTTTGAACCTTAAATTGCTTAAGAATTTCATCCAGTATGAGCCAGCTGCAGGAATTTGAGTCCAAAGACACCGTAAGAAATGACCACATGTAATGCAAAACTGTCACCAGGAATCTTAAAGGATTCTGCAGAGAGCCCGTTAACTCAGCCTTAAAGACCACTCCAGTGCTCCCCCATTGGAGAATAAGTCAGATAGAATTCAACTCATGCCAAACACAGGATGCCTGAGGAGGCTGAATGTGCCTGAAGCCTTGGGAGCACTTGGTAAATATTAAGCAATCTACTTGAGGCTGAGCTTTCAGTGAGTCAAAGTGCTTAGTCCATGAGCCATTCATTTACATGGTGTTTGGCCAAACCAAAAAGTGAAGTTCAAGGAAGAGAAGACTGAAACATTTTCTCAGGGGAAAAAAAAAGTTTTCAAACACCTTTTGAAAATTGTCTGAGAAGAGATACACAAGCAGAAAACATCTTTTGGCAAATAAGTGATGAATTAGATGGATGAGGTGTGTCTTAAGTTTCTAATACAATTTAAAGACAAGAAATAAACTGGTGGCTTGACATTTTAAGCTCACTAACTTCAAATAATGAATTTTATAATTTCCAGAAAGATCACGTATGTGTATTTTGCTAGTGGAAGAGTCTGATCTTCGATGCTAAGAACAAAGAAATTAGGAAAATGCGGCATCATTCTGCCTTCTAATATACATAAATACCCTTAAACAATTTGAGATCATTTTTCATTCCTTATATTAATCCTTGTCGACTTTGTTACTAGGACAGATAGAGCCAGGGAAGTAACCAGTATCCAGAATGACTGCTTAAACTGCAAACATGAAAATTCCACCTAAGCCTTATTGAAACAAACTAGATACTGGTTTCAGTTATAAAGGCCTTGCACTCTCAATGCAAATGTTTATTTATTTAGGGATACTTGGCAAATCAATATTTGAAAACAATATGGTGGTAGCAAAAATAAACCAGTGAGAGGGAGGGACATTTTAGAAATGTAACAAAGAAGCATGAGTAAAATGTGAACAGACACATAGCAATAAGATCAGCTGCAATGAAGAGTTCCCATCAGTATCCTCAATCATCTGATACGTCATTGGACTGATGATTTGCTCAAGCCAGCCTAAGTGATAGTGCAGTGCTTCAGGATGGAAGGAAATCACCTCTTCTAAATGCCTACTATGTGTCGGGCATTGCCTATTTTAATCATAATAGCTGACATCCAGTAAGAGCCTTCAAGATGGAACTTCCCACAAGTTATTTCTAATCCTTACAGTCCATCTATGAAGTAGATGTTATCTCCATTTTACAGATCAGAAAACTGAGATTTGGAAAGGTTCAATAACTTGTTTCACATTCCCTAGTTAGTAAGCAAATCAGAATCCAAACCCAGTTCTGATTCTAGAGCCTCAAATCTTTCTGCTTTGTCACCTGCCTGAAACAAGACATACTAATAATGTGAAGTGACTTACACTGCTCCCTAGGGAAAGGGCTACTGAGAGTGCTCACGTGAAAAATTACAAAGACAGAAACAAGCAAATAAGAGAGATCGGCCACTGCAGGTTATACCTTTTATGACAAACATAAAAAAAAGTAGGCCTTGGAAAACCTGATGGAGATAATTTAACTATTTAAAGAATTTTTGGTGTTGCTTCAGAGAAATAAAAAATAAGCAACTTACATCACTTTTCAGTGAGATAAGAGCTCACAGACGTGTATACGTCTATGTCTGTATTTTCCACACCAGAAAGGGCATTTTTTTTCTAATTGCATTCAGCCTAATATCTTTTTTTTTTAACTTAAAAAAATTTTTTTACTTTTTTGGCTGTGTTGGGTCTTCGTTGCTGCGTGTGGGCTTTCTCTAGTTGCAGTGAGCAGGGGCTACTCTTTGTTGTGGTGCGTGGGCTTCTCATTGCGGTGGCTTCTCTTGTTGCAGAGCACGGGCTCTAGGTGCACGGGCTTCAGTAGTTGTGGCACGTGGGCTCAGTAGTTGTGGCTCACGGGCTTTAAGAGCAGGCTCAGTAGTTGTGGCTCGTGGGCTCAGTAGTTGTGGCTCGTGTGCTCTAGAGTGCAGGCTCAGTAGTTGTGGCACGCGGGCTCAGTAGTTGTGGCTCGCTGGCTCAGTAGTTGTGGCACACAGGCTTAGTTGCTCCACGGCATGTGGGATCCTCCCAGACGAGGGCTCGAACCCATGTCCCCTGCACTGGCAGGCAGACTCCCAACCACTGTGCCACCAGGGAAGCCCCTCACCCTAGTATCTTATTACCAGACATAGAATATGCCAGAAGTGAAGGATTCTCCATGTCTAGCATAGTAGAGGTAAACGGCCTCATTCAAAAACATATTTCCAAGCCCTGTATTTATAAGAAAAATCATTTAACCCTCACATTATTAGTCTGATCTTTTTTTTTTCTTTTTCTTTTATCCAGGAGCATTATTTCCTGCCTTCTTCACCAAGAGTTACTTGAAAGAGGGCACCATTCCACATAGAGCCATGGGGTCAAGGTCATGCCTGTGAACTTGAGGTGCTCAGGAGTATGCAGGAACAGGCCCGGGCGAGAAAGGACGTTCTCTCTGCCCCCATTTGGAAGCTGACAGCCTGCAGAGGGGGAGCGATGAACACCACAGTCTCCAGCCAACTTTGTGTCACTGGACTTTACAAAAACAAATAAACCAAAGCTTTTCAACTGACTAGAACTGCTTAAACTACTTTAATAATGTGGCTTCTTTATAAGGTGTCTGGGCAGTTTATCTTTGGGCTATAGATAAGATACCTCTTTTGTAAAGAGCAAATCCATTAATAGTCACTATTATAAACTTGGGAATCAAAAAGAAATAGGACAATTGTAAACAAGATGATCAATTATCATATGGATTGCCTTTACCAGTTAGAAAAATTAATTTGATTTCCTTAAAAACATTAATTTTATTTTTAAGAGTTTGAACTTTAAAATCTTAAATATTGCCTGGTACAATTACTTTACAGGTGTAAAGTAATTGTACCAGGCAATATTTAAGATTGTACCAGGCAATATTTAAGATGTGCTATTACTTTACAGGTGTAAAGTAATAGCACATCTTATTAGCACATCTCATCTAATAGCACACATTATTTTCTTATGCCTTATATTTCTTTCCTTAGTGACTAAATATTTTTATACGGTTTCTGGAAGTTCATGAGATATACAGATTCATTTGGAGTGTATTTTTCTCCTCATCAATAATCTCTATGTATTGGCAAAGCAATATAAAGAAATTTTAAGTACTTTTGTCACATTGGGTACACCTAGAAAGAAGAGAAGGAAATAAGAAGTTCTAATGAGGGGTATTTTGACCTCAACTACATTTATTGGCTAGAAACCTATATAATGCATTCAGAAGGTCAGAATTATTTGTTTAATTGGCTACTTCCAGTATTAAGCAGTTGGGCTGGGTAGATATTACTTGCATATTGAAACATATGATTGCCTTTTCCAAACTAAAAATCAAAATGTGACTGACAAGTATAGGTACACTTAAATAAAATGGGAGGAGACATTTGAAATTGGAACTGTTCTCGGAAAACCAGATCATGTAATTCTACCGACAGAGTTTCACTCTAATCCAGAGGTGTCAGTCAATGTAGAGATTAGCCCTTAAAGACAACTCTATCCAGTTCTACTTTTTGGAAGCAGAGATACACGTAATGGGATGAATTGCTCTCAACCATGACTGAGTCACAGCTGGCTCAATCCATGTAGAACTAGCATCCTCCACGTGTCCTAACTGTGGCCATTTTCTCACCTCCTCGTGACTCAGACACAAGTGCCCATTTAGACTAGACCTGGGGGAGCTGGGCAAACCAGAGTTCCTCTTCCACGTCACCTTCCCCCCGCCCCCGACTTGGGGAAAGTCACGGCCAGGGAGTAGCCATGGAGTAAGAAGCTGAGGCAACCTCTGCTGCTGGGGTCCATCACTCACATCTTTGCCCACCAACCTGTCAGGCTCCCTACTTCCTGGAAGCATGGGTATGCTGACCATTTTAAGGACATGGAGTTACGTTGTTTGCACTGACATGCATCAGGCCTTGGGGTTCACATCCACTTTTTTTCTGTGACTTTTGCACAGCTGCCCTTCTTAAACAACGCTCGCCAGCATTTACAGAACCGATGACACATTCACCATTCCTTCAACCAATGTGTACTGAGTCCCAGTTGCTCACCAGGAAGTGAGCTGAGGCCGAGCGCATAAAGCTGACTCTGATGGTGGGGTCCTTGCCACCAAAGAACTTTCAGCTGATTGGGAGGAAAGTGCACTGTTCAAGACCACTGGGAGGGGTGCAGGCAGAGCTCGGTGAGGACCCTGAGGAGGGAGGGAGCGTTCACTCATGGGAAGAGGTCAGGGTTGTGGTTAAGGACCTGGTCCATTCAGAAGAAGGGATGGGGAAAAACACCTTCACATATAAAACAAAGATTCATTGCACTTTAGCTGGAAACTGCAGCCAGGGGTGGAGACCCTGTGGTCTTTGTCAACCACCTTGGGATGAACAGGGACATGAAATAACCATCCCTTGGGTTCCCCACCAGTCAGGCTTGCTAGATCAGGTTGCTCTGGGGTACAGAAGGCCTTCTTTTGGATTGGGCTCAGATAGGCTGGGTTCAAGTCCTGCTATGCCATTTAGAGCCAAGAGACTGTGCACCAGTTGCTTGAGTTTCCTGTTTTCTCATCTGCAGTAGGCATACTAGGGCATGTAACATGCTTTGAAGATTTCCACTTGTGTCAGATATTCTGAAGGACTTCCCGTAGCAATACCAACAGAGTACAATGAACAAAGTGTTTGCAGTTCTGCTGGGCTTGCAGAAAATCTAGAAGGGGTAAGATGATGAATAAACTGCAGATGCCATGGGGTCAAATATTGAACTAGCACCAGGATCAGAAGCATAAACCTGGAGGGCAATACAAAGGGGGAGTTAAACATGAGACCTGCTTGACACCAGCATCCTTAAAGGGAGTAGAATAGCCCCACATTAGCACAAAAACAGGTAAAGAGTTAGATTTGGTCTGTGGGTCATAGTTTACTGAACCCCTACATAAGATGATAATAATAATGTTTAACAATATAACTGCTTTATGACTTATAAAATCTTTTCTATGTGTTATCTAATTTGACCTGTATACAACTCCTGTAAGCTAGGTCAAAGGCAGAATAGCCTTTATCCAGTTGGACACAGTGTACCACCAATAAGACATGCGGTATCAGGAAAAGTAATGTAAGGTATAAACCAAAGAAGATTAGATACACTATAGCTGGAAGGAGAGGAAAGAAAGGTTGAGAAAAAGCTGAAAATGTCTTTTCAGATGTCAACTGAACTATCCACAAAAATGAAATAATCTGTTTCAAACAAGTCGTGTCCCTTTTCCTTTCTTCATGCATGGATGCCCTTTACTGCAGAAGCCAGTAAAAGCTGTGGTTCGACACACTGCCGGTGGCTACCTTAACTATGCTGTTCCCCCAGCAATGGTCAAAAAGTTCACGTACACCTGAATTCACAATGTCTGGGCGTGTCCCCTTCCCACTTCGTATGTGCAAGAAAGACTTCCCTTATTCAGCAGGATTTACACAGCGTTGTAGACCTGAACTGTAACTCAGAAATTCACTCATTTAACTGTTGCATTTTCAAGTGGAGTCAAGAGAGGTTCAGAGCGACAGACTGGGTGATAAACAGTGGCCATGTATTAGTTGTTGAATATGTAAGGTGTTGTAAATATCATGTAGCTATCACTTTGAACGAATAGTAATCCTAAGAACACTGGCAGACACAGATAAATGCCGGTGCAGGCCCTAAAGGAGAAAGAAGGAGAAGGAAGAGATGCCCTTGTATCTGCCATGTGAGGCACCAGTGGACACATTCCATGCGACATCTGATGTAATTACCATGACTCTGCCTCCAGGCTGTATTTGCATTTTGCAAAAGAGCAAGTGGAGATCCAGCAATGCATCCCAGGCCTGCTAGCTGCTGAGTGGCTGAGCTGAGGTTTGAATTCAGGTCTCTACTTGCTTCAAAGTACCTTGTTTGCACACCCTGCTTCCACCACAGGGGGCTCTGTGTTTGGGAACAAGTGCAGAAAGGAAGGATGAAGAGAAAATAGTAAAATCAACTTCCCTTGTAAGACATCGGATGATAGACGTCTATCCATTTGTCTGAACTTAACAACGGGGCAGTATTGTACCCCAGGCTGGGTCATTTGTAACACTCCCCTCCTCTAAACAGCAACACTTCAACCACAATCATAACGTGAAACAATATATTTCATGTTTCACTTTCACTTTCACTTAAAAATTGCACTTACCGAGCAAAAATATTGCAACTCACAGTGTACACTCTGTTTCACCGTTTTACATTTAAAACACAAATCAAAATTCCAGGTGGTCACATAGTATGGTAGAACTGAAGTAACTCAGCTTCTGTTTCTTTGACTGTGGTCCTTGGGCTGTCATTGTTTATTCTGGAGCTATTTGAACGCTAACTACATACTGCCACAAGAGTTAGAGATATAAACAGTGCTCAAAGCTCTGAACATCCTTCAAACCTCTAAGAACTAACTCTGTAAACTAAGGCATGCAGCTGAGTCCTGTATGCTGGGACCCACTGGATACCTGGGAGTTCTCCAAATTAACTTTCATGTGAATTTATGTTTATTAAAAGATAAATCATAAAATGTGCTAATTTGAAACTGAAATACATATTACTAAAACTCAACAGTAATTTAGAACTTAGATCAACACAATATATTTTTCAAGGGGAGTATTTTATTTCTGAGATTCTTTAGAACAGGGCATGATGATAACCAGAACCAACTGACATTTCATCAGCTTTATTATTGTTTTTAGATTCTCTATAGACAATGTGCCCCCTCATTGCCTGCAGCGCCCAGGACAGACCATTTCCACCATCTTGCCCTTGGTGCGCCTCTGCGCTGGGATCTTTATTTTGGAAAAAACATGTATGGGTGACTCTTCTTTCTGGCAGGCTCCATTATTTCACATATCCTGGGTGCCACTGGCTTTACTGTGGTGCGGTGCCAGGATGATCATGGCGGTTATGTGTGATGTGTGCACTTGTGTGGGCCCAAAGGAACAGAAGGAGGCTCTGCAGTGAGGAATGCACACTCAGCATAGCTAGTTGTCTGCAGAGTGATGAACGGAGGGACGGTGCTCCACTGTTACAGAAGATTCTTTCGGGACCCCACTGGTCTGGGGAAAGCCCCGTAAAACAGCATGGATAATGACAGGGAATCTCACCAGGCCTAATGCCTCGCTTAAGGTCCCACATCACCATATCTTCTCAATGCCAGCTGACAAATTCAGACTGACTTCTAGGGCTCCCCTAGCTGGGAGGCAGTGTAATTTTAGCTTTGGCCCCTCTGGATCCAGTTTCTCTACAGGAAACCCCTGATCAAGATCCTAACTGAGGTTACCACTTGAATTTAGGCCATGTGACCATTTGACTCATTCTTTAAAGAGGTTAATGTCTTTACATTAACTGAGCTCTGTTTGTGTGTAATTTTCAAAAGAGCCTCAGGGAAGGAAAGACTATTCTTAGCCCCATTTGATGGATGAAGAAACAGAGGCTTAGGGAGGATAAGAAACTTGCACAAGGTCAGGGAAAGAGCAGGTATAGAGATGGAGCCCTGAGACAGTTCGAATGCTATGCGTTTAACCTTTACAGTATGTTTATGAGCAATAAAGAGATTAAAAATTCTACCTAAGACAAACACAGTTTCAAAGTGATAAACGTAGCTTACGATTAAAGTACAAAATAAAAGGTACAGGTTTGTCTGTCTACACCATTCATGAAAATATTTTGACCCAAGAGCCCTAGAGGCCCAGGGTAACATCATCCAGGGTCTTGGTCCACGAAAAAGAGAAAGGTTTTAACTAAATGTGCTCTGGGACAGGAGATAAGGCTCAATCAAAAGGTGAAGAAGACCACATTCTTTGAAGTCTACTTGGTAGAGATTTTATGTCATCATCTTATTAATAATAATCATTTGTCTGTAAACTGTTTTATTGGGGGTAGGGGGTTTCTTTTAGGTTTAATTGGAAAGCCCCTGGAGCAATTTCCAGCAGTGAGAAGATTATCTATGGCCACCCTTTCATCCAGATCCTCATTTGGCTGGATGAGGGTTACCCACAAAGTCAGAGACTGTCTAGCTTCTCCCACCTTCCTTAAGGAGAAAATCATTTCCAGCCCCTCACCTGTGCTGTGTCACGGCAATTGCAGCAGGCAGCAGCATCCTCCGGGCTGGAACCAGGGCACCTTGGAGGCTGTACCCAATAGATCCCCTTCAGGACCCAGTGGTTCTAGCTCTGGGAAGTGCTGAAGATGTTTGTTCTTTACCAGTCTGCAGTTCCATTTTAAAGAATGGCTTTAAATGCATTTCAAGGTAGTTCAACTTATGCCTGATGTGTATGCTTCTTTAAAAGCAGATATAATTTTGCACTTTTAAGATCTGCTATGATGACACTTGTTCTGTTTAATGAAGGAAAATAGGTTCAGTTCATACTCATCATGTTCTTTCTCTGTCTTTCCAGTAATCACTGGAAATGACAGCGCTGCCACTTCTCCTGGCACCGTTTTCATTTTCAAGGTTCTTTCACATACACTTGGACTTCCACAACAGATCTGCGAGACAGAGCAGGTATTGTCTTCCAAGGTTAAGAGTTGGGAAAATTGAGGCAGAAAGTGTTGAGGAGGAGTGCCGGGTCTGTAATTCAAATCCTTCTACTCATGGTGTGCTGGTAAAACAGCTCTCAGAAAAAAACAAAGCCCCAATTTATAGCACTGGCTGATTTTCAGGTGTACTAAGTATCCCACAGCCATTTCAAGCTACCAACACGATGCTACCGTGTCCGCGGAGCTGGGGAGACAAGTGGGAAGTTGTCAGCACAAGCCCCAGCATACGGATTCTCCCGTTCCTAACCATGCCATCACGGTGTTAATTTACTGACATGTATGCACGGCTATGTTTAAAACAGATATCCAACAAGGACCTGCTGTATAGCTCAGGGAGCTCTGCTCAGGATTCTGTAATAACCTACATGGGAAAAGAATTTGAAAAAGAATAGATACACGTATATGTAGAACTGAATCACTTTCCTGTACGCCTGAAACTAACACAACATTGTGAAGCAACTATGCTCCGATATAAAATAAAACCTTTAAAAGAATAATAAAAGAATTTCAAACCCCTCTCTAGCCCAAGGTACTTGGCTAGAGGAAGTACCTGATGGGAAGTTTCCTGATGGGAAACTCAGCCTTAGACATTTCTTCTGCAGACACTGGTGAGCTCCAGTTGTTATGACCCTACCCAGCTACAACCGAATGGACCCGAGAAGCTGTCCCTGAAGTGATCCAGGGACACATGTATACTGGGATGCATCAGACAGCAACAGCCCCTTTCAGTCCCATCCCACTGAGAGGGTATCTTTCAGCCAAAGATCTCCAGGGATCTTCCATGCCTGCCTGACCATCCTCGTTTTATAGATGGGGGTGCCAAAGTCCTGGAAATCAGACCACATGCTCCAAGTCCCTCAGTAATGGGGACTTCACTGCAGCACCAAGATGCCTCCCCCATCACTGTGAAAAACAAAGACTTCTGAAAACGTGGCAGCAAGTTCAGGACTCCCATCAAAAGCAATGTGAGAAGTGGGCATGTTTTGGGCCAACAGACATCCTACAGGTCTGTTTGGGCCATGGTTTTCAGAGTATGCTTCATGGAGTCTCAAGGGGCCTAGGGGTCGTCTCAGGGCCAGGGAAGGGGATAAGGCATAAGGGGAAAAACCCTGTATCCTCTCAACCAGATGTGAATGAAAGCATTCATCGGTTTTACATATTGGGTGTCAGATGAAGATTTCTTTTGAAAAAAGTTCTGTGACTTTAAAAAAGAGTTGGAAAACCTCAGCAAAGACCAAAGTCTAGACTGTTAGTTTTCAAACAAGGCTCCTTGGTGTGAGGTACTGACTCTCGTAAACCAAAGGGAGCCTCCTGGCTTGCTCTTTCCCATGATCTGGGGTGATAATCTATGTACAAACACACTGCAAAGAAGTCAGCACAGGTCCTTTTGCCTCCTTCTGACCTGTTCTGAAAACAAGGCGATGCCGTGTATCCACTGGTGATGCTCCTTTCATATGACCTCCCAAATGGTCCAGGCACTCAGGGTCTTCAGCGGATGCCCTGGAGGCCAGACACGACTCCCGGCTGCACAAACAAGCACACAAACGTAGCTGCCTTTCCACGCTTGCTGGGGTGACACGTGCACAGGCCACACAGACCTGTGACAAGCCCTCAGTGAAAATGGACAAGGCAGCTGGGCATCACAAGAAACAAACACCAGGTCATCAGACCTACAGTCTTGCAGTCACCTTCTGATGAACTGCTGATGAAAAACCAAAGAAGCAAAGAAGATCGTTTTCGTCATTAGCCAAAGTCATTCAACTATTTTAAGTAGAAAAAAGACACCAGGGATGTGCCCAATCAAATGGTATAGATTTAATCTGCACAAAACTGTATTAATTTCAGGTCTGCTCCTAACGAATCTCAGACACTAAATATTTCCTGAGACAACATCATAAGCTTATAGGTAAAGATAGACCTAATACCAAAGCACATGGTTTTTAAAACAAATATTCACCCTGAAGCTACAATGGAAAAGTATGTAGAGACAGAATATATATATATAATTCTTTGTTCCTATTATGCCTTATAATATTTAAGAATGTGTATGTATGTATGTGTAAAGTGTTTCAGTATATGTTTGCTTATGTGTGTATGCATTTATAATGTCCTTTTTAAGATTAATAAAATGTTGTATAATTTCTTGCTGGAATAAAATGTCTTTAAGATTGATACTATGATTTAAAAAGAAATTGAGTAATGATAAAATTTTCAAATCATATAAAATGACTGTGAATTAAAGCATTTGTGGAATCCAGGTCAGACTATGTATGTTAGGATGAGGATTCTTAAATATTTTATTTTTCTCTATATTTCAATGAGAATATAAAATGAATACAAACAGGTATAAAAAGTAATGTGAGGATAAAATGAAGTTTTGGTTTACAAGGCCTAGTTATTCCACTTTCCTCTAAGAGTATGTGCACTAAGATACAATGTTTAAATCACTTTTTTTGCAGATGAACTTAACACACTCAAAGAGGATGGGTGTTAGTGTCTTACTAAAAATCCAGAAAACAGTCAGTGATGGAAAATATTCCTATTACCCTCAAAGCTTAAATTTGACCATATTTGCCAGGCATGTAAAAAGTTAATCTTTAGCAAAGCTAGTGTACTTAAAATAGTTAGTCTGCTGTTCTCAACAAGTTATAAACCTGGATTATGAAACTGTTAAACACTAGAGATCCAAAACTCAAATACGCAAATTCTTTTGCACACATTTTTTCCCCTCTGCTTTACTTTTCTTTTACAAAGGCTCAGATTTTATGACTCAGGGATTAATAGCAAAGAAATGCAAACTTCTCTAAGGCAAAGCCAAGTGTTAACAGACATATTTTAAAGTGGCATACACTGTCTTCCTTTTAAGTAATAATTTTTTTGGTTGCTCTGAAATGCTTTATGGTCAAACATTCTATTAATATTATATTTAGCTATACAGAAAAAAAGAAAAAAGCTACTTCAAGAACACGTTTCCATGTCACCTAATTCTAAATTTGTCTAGTCTCCTATACTACAATTAACAGAAAATAACAAGAGTCTGGAAAGTATTATCAACATTATCATTACAAGTCTAAAAAGTTGGTATTTTCACCCCCATTTTACAGACAACCTCAAGCCCAAGGATGTTGAGGTCCACTGGAATTTGAAGCCAGATATTCTGACTCTAAGTCCATTTCTCTTTCTCTTATTTCAAAGCTGTTTCAACAGATGATCGTATCCCCACTTAAAAGAAAATAAAGAGATAAATAAATACTGGAATTTACAGAAATGTACATAAATTAGGAAAGAATTATTATCTTTTCACAAAGGATTGACCCCAGATTTAGTTACCAGCTCCCATAACTCATTTACAGGGGCTTAAACTTGTCCTCAGCATTTTGGGGAAACTTTCTGTGAATATAAAGTAGCCTTGCATTTAGAGCCAAGCTTGGTGTTGGAGCAAATCTATTTGTGCTTCAGTTGTAGCATCACACCTGCTCTAAGGGATGAATGGACGTTAGCAACGATAAACCTGGACCAACCAAAGAAGATATACAGATTGCCAACAAACACATGAAAGGATGCTCAACGTCACTAATCATTAGAGAAATGCAAATCAAAACTACAATGAGGTATTACCTCACACCAGTCAGAATGGCCATCATCAAAAAATCTACAAACAATAAATGCTGGAGAGGGTGTGGAGAAAAGGGAACCCTCTTGTACTGTTGGTGGGAATGTAAATTGATACAGCCACTATGGAGAACAGTATGGAGGTTCCTTAAAAATCTAAAAATAGAATTACCATATGACCCAGCAAACCCACTACTGGGCATATACCCTGAGAAAACCATAATTCAAAAAGAGTCATGTATCACAATGTTCACTGCAGCTCTATTTACAATAGCCAGGACATGGAAGCAACCTAAGTGTCCATCAACAGATGAATGGAAAAGAAGATGTGGCACATATATACAATGGAATATTACTCAGCCATAAAAAGAAACAAAACTGAGTTATTTGTAGTGAGGTGGATGGACCTAGAGTCTGTCATACGAGTGAAGTAAGTCAGAAAGAGAAAAACAAATACCATACGCTAACACATACATATGGAATCTAAAAAAAAAGGTTCTGAAGAACTTAGGGGCAGGACAGGAATAAAGACGCAGACGTAGAGAATGGACTCCCCTCCCGGGGAGGGGGAAGGGTAAGCTGGGATGAAGTGAGAGAGTGGCATGGATATATATACACTACCAGATGTAAAATAAATAGCTAGTGGGAAGCAGCCTCATAGCACAGGGAGATCAGCTCGGTGCTTTGTGTCCACCTAGAGGGGTGGGATAGGGAGGGTGGGAGGGAGATGCAAGAGGGAGACGATATGGGGATATATGTATACGTAGAGCTGATGCACTTTGTTACACAGCAGAAACAAACACAACAATGTAAAGCAATTATACTCCAATAAAGATGTTAAAAAAATCCCCAAAAAACCTGTACCAAGTCTTGAAGCCACAGTTTCAGGCACTGGACAACAGATAGTGCATTCGGGAGATGAGCTCTCTTGGCTTTCTGCCTGGGGGCACTTTTCGTGCCGCAGCTCAGGGAAGGGAAGTCCAAGCAGAGAGCAGCTGAGTGGAGGAAACTGAGATCTGGGTGGCAGATACGGCAGGAACTTGTGGGGCAGGGTATTGAAGAAGCTGCAGAGTGAAAGAACTCCTGAAATATGCAGAGAGGTTCCCTTGAGCTTTTAGCTGAATATTCAGCAGAGCATAGCCAAGGTCTAGACAAAACAGCTCTTCTGTAAGGAGAGTTTCTGGTTTTTTTTTTTTTTTTTTTTTTTTTTTGTGGTACGTGGGCCTCTCACTGTTGTGGCCTCTCCCGTTGCGGAGCACAGGCTCCAGACGCGCAGGCTCAGCGGCCATGGCTCACGGGCCCAGCCGCTCCGCGGCATGTGGGATCTTCCCGGACCGGGGCACGAACCCGTGTTCTCTGCATCGGCAGGCGGACTCCCAACCACTGCGCCACCAGGGAAGCCCAAGGAGAGTTTCTGAAGGTAGCACACTGCCAGGAGATAGGGTTCCAGCCAGCCAGAGGAAAGAGACCTTGCTCAACTCTCCCAAGATTCAGCTAAGACCCCCAAGATGCAATACCTTAGAAGGACAGCTCTAGTCCTAAAGTAATGACCACTCTAGATTGTCCCCAACAAAGCCTAAAGCCAAAGCTAGCTCCAGCTCATCCCCCAGAAGACTAGTAAAAATTCATCCCTCTCTAAAGAACGACAAAAGCCAATGTTTTCACATTGTCACATCCATGACTGCCTCCATCAAACAAAAGCTTTAGTGCACCTGCTGTGTGGTCGATACCTGAAGTGGATAGTTGTTTCTGCCTGCCCGGCATGTCTTTCTCCTACTTCCAGGAACACAAATGTATAGCAAGAGGACTTTTTCCTATAAAGGAACACATTCTGTTTGGTTTAGCCAGGGCTCTCCATGCTCACCAGTGGCCAAGTGACCAGGAGACATAGAATGTCCTACTTTTTGGACACTGGGATGTACACATGACCCAAGTTGGGCCAGTGATAGTCCTCTTTGGTACTTATCCCCTGAAAATGTGGGCATTCAACTAGTGTGATGTGAAAGTAGGGGTGCTGATGGCATCCCACCTACTATGTGAAGTGACCTTGGTCAAGAGAAGAGGAAGCAGAGATGCAGCCACGATGATGTCATTTGGGCCCTAGGATTTAGTTGCATCCATAGGATGTTGCAAACTTGGTAGGGTGAGATTCAGAAGTGTTCTTGTTCTAGATTATAATGCAATAACAGTTCAGACAGGGCCTTAGAGGTTCAGGGTAGCACGTATGCTAGACCGTGCAGACTGTGACTCAGAATGTAACTTACTGGTGACAGTGTCAACATCTGATAGCTGAAAATGGATAGTCCTGGCTCCTTGTTAAAGAGCTGTATTATCTTGGGCAAATCTCTTACCTCCCAGCCTCCCGCCCTCCCGGCCCCGTAAACTGAGAAGTGAGGCCTTCTAGGGCTCTTTCTAGCTACAAAATTTCATGAGTCTATGAAATAAGGGACTTTCCAAAGTCAGCTAGATAACAGGTTAATGCTGATTTATAAAAGTGTCTTGTTCAAGCCAACAAAGAAAGGGTGTAAGATGAGAGATACAGGAATCCAGTGACCAAGTAAGAAAAAGCTCATATAGTCTCCCAATGCCCCCATTTGCTAATTCTTAGACCAAGTTTTCTCCTTTTGTTTACAAGGTTGAATTAAGCCAATTCAATCATCCAGTAGCATAGGCTCAAGAGGAACTCAGTGTGAACGAAGCACAGACTAAATCAGGTAAGGGGATTATTCTTTTCCTTCAATCCTGCTGTCTCTTGAAGATTTTGATCTAATCCCTTAACATCTCCACTTACTAATACATAAAATTATACACGATGCTTTAGGACTGATGTTATGAAAAAAAAGGAGAAAAGACTGTGCAAATATTTGGATAAATGTAGTGAAATTATATTTGTTGGCCATCTATGCATTTGTTAGGATCTGAAAGTCCCATAGTGAATAAGCACTTGCTTTAGATCGAAAGGAAGCTTCTGATTTGTTTTAATGAAAACATATGTTTAGTGGGAGATTCCTATCGTATTTGAAAAGAGACAATGCTACTCATCTCTCAGCCTTGTGATCCGGGAAAGGTTAGTTCTTAAGAAGTGAGAAAACAGAAAGATAAATGAAGACAAAGCCAAGCAATCTATAAAAATACTGGGTTTCTGTCTGCTGACCTGATGGCCTGTCACTTCTTCAAGACTGGGTGACAACGGTCCTAGTACAATGGGCCACCAAGCCTTTCTTCTTTCAAAGGGGAACCATTGAGAAAGGCCTTCAAAGAGACACGAGGAAGGTGCCAGGCATAGGAAATACATGAACTGAGAATTTTGAACTCAAAAACTCATTAATTAACATGTCTGAATTTTTTCCCTTTTGGTAACTGCTATTCTAGAAAACTCATTCATAAAAATTTTTTAAATCAGTTTTATCTTCATTTGTCTTTTTAAGCTGGATAACAGAGAAAATCTTTTTTCTAGGTAAGAGATAAGCATATAAAGAAGAAACCAGGGACTTCCCTGGTAGTCCAGTGGTGAAGTCTCCTTGCTTCTACTGCCAGGGGCACGGGTTTGATCTCTGGTCAGGGAACTAAGATCCTGCATGCCACGCGGTATGGTCAAAAAAGAAAAAAAACCAAAATTCTGCAAGTCAAATGTAACTGTTTTTTAACAATTGAGTATATCTTTTCCAGTCTTTTTTGTCTGCTTTTAATGCCAGAATCATTTGAAAGCATTTTATAATCATCATCTCATTGAAATGTGCAAATTTTCATAACTGTACCCTAAATGTTACAACTATAGGTAGTATTTGGTAATTTATTTTTCTTACAACTTATCGAGAAAGGTGGCCAATTAGGTCACAGAAAGCCACAAACTGAGCAAAATAAGGAAGGTCAACTGCTATTTGTTAGGTGTCGAGCCCCCAAGGGGACAAAAGTCTTGAGAATGTTCTCTGACGTGAAAAGAGACCCGTGTGTAAAGCCCAGAGGAACACCTTGAAGTGGGAAGGGTTTTGAGCTATAAGAGAACATGTTGGGGTGTTTGCTTATTTGTTCTGTCTAGGAGTGGACAGCACGATGAGGTGACTCCTGTTTGGCACAGGGTTCTGGGGCCCAGCTCCATAGGTCACGTCATGTCCGCTTGGCTGCGCAGTGCTGGGCACAGTCCATGAATGTCCGATAAACATGATGGACAACTCCTTCATGCCATCATACAAGTCTAGGAGTGGTAAATCAGTCTGCAGCCTCACTGACACCTACAGCTCAACAGTCCACAGCAAACTCATTTTTGTTCTCCTCATCCATATTATTTCCAGTTTCCCCCATATCTCTTTTTTGAAATCACTGTCACCACTATGATCCCAGTTTCTCCAGCAGAAAATCTGGACCCACCTCTCACACTCTCCTTTTTACTCCCACCTCCTACCTGAGTGCATCAAGTTCTACCAATTCTTTGTTTGTTTGTTTTTTCATATCCTGCCACTGGCCCCTTCGTTTGTCTGCCCACTTCCTTAACCTTGGTCAAGGTCCTGACAACTCTTACCATCATTTCTTCACAAGCAGCATTGGAGGGAAGGGGGTCCCTATGGGTCACTACTCTGGTACAGCAAGTGTACACCTGACAGTCTGAGTGAAAAACACCAGATGCACATTCACCTTCGTATGGAACACCCTCATCCAGTGTCTCCTCATCTTCATTGTTTCCTGCATGTCATGGCCAGAGAATCACCCTTAAACATAGAGTGTAAGCTTCCTCCTAAGGTTTTCAAAGCCAAATCCAGACTTTACCCCACATTCATAATAACTTCCTGGTTCCTGGGTCAGGTCTATATAATCTGACCCCTCCCTAACTCTCGACGTTTGTCTCGCCATACTCTTTTCCAGTTTCCTGTGATTTCAATGAAATTGTGAGACTCAGTGGTCTGTAAACATATCAGGTGTCCTCGTCCACCATTTCCTTGTTTCTACCCTCCCTACTCCTGTCTGTCTCAGAATTCCTATTCCTTTTGGGTCCATTTCACTCTACATACCAGCCCTAAATGTTTAACTGTATGAACACACATTCTATCATTTTGGTGCTCAGAATATATCATCCTAGTCTTTACTTTTGTCTCTGTGTGTCCCATCTAGGCAAATAATGGTAAGAATAATTTACATCTTTAAAGAACTTTACAGCTCACAAAATATCTTTGTTTTGCTACATTTTCCAGTTTTATTGAGATATAATTGACATGACATATTGTGTAAGTCTGAGTGTACAAAGTTACCACAATAAGATTAGTTAACACATCCATCACTCTACATAGCTACTTTTTTGTGGTGAGAACTTTAAAGATCTACTATCTTAGTAACGTTCAAGTATACAAAAGAGTATTCTTAACTGTACTCACATACATTAGATCCCAGAACTTACTTCTCTTATAACTGGAAAGTTGTACCCTTTGACCACCTTCACCCCTTTCCTCCAACCCCTGCCCCTGGCAGCCGCCAATCTATTCTTTGTTTCTATGAGTTAGTTTGTTTTTTTTTAGATTCCACATATAAGTGAGATCATACAGTATTTATCTTTCTCTGTCGGACTTAATTTCACTTAGCATAATATGCTCAAGTTTCATCCGTGCTGTCACAAATGGAAGGATTTTCTCCTTTCTTATTGGTTGAATAACATTTCATTGTGTTTGTGTGTGTTTGTGTGTGTGTGTGTGTGTGTGTGTGAAATTGCAGGAAACTGGAAAAGAGTAGCAGGAGACAAACAGAGAGTTAGGGAGGGGTCAGATTATATATAACATTTCTTTATCCATTCATCCATCAATAGACACTTAGGTTGTTTCCACGTTTGGCTATTATAAATCATGCTTCAATGAACATTAGGGTGCAGATATCTCTTTGAGACTGATTTTATTTCCTTTAGCTATATACCCAGAAATGGAATTGCTGGATCATATGGTGGCTCTATTTTTAGTTTTTTGAGGAACATCCAGACTGTTTTCCATAGTGGCTGTACCAATTAACATTCCCACCAACAGTGCATGAGAGTTCTCTTTTCCACCACATCCTCATCAGCACTTGTTATCTCTTGTCTTTTTGATAATAGTCATAAAAACAGATGTGAAATGATATATCACTGTGGTTTTGATTTGCATTTCCCTGATGATTAGTGTAATTAAGCACCTTTTCATATACCTGTTGCCATTTGTATACTCCCTTTGGAAAAATGTCTACAGACACACCTTGGAGATATTGTGGGTTCAGTTCCAGACAACCACAATAAAGCAAGTATCACAATAAAGCAAGTCACACAAATGTTTTGGTTTCCCAGTGCATATAAAAGTTATGTTTCCACTATACCATAGTCTGTTAAGTGTGCAATAGTATTATGTCTGAAAAACAATGTACACACCATAATTAAAAATCAATGCTGTTGGAAAAATGGTGCCAATAGACTTAATTGATGCAGGTTTGCTTCAAACATTCAATTTTCAAAAAAAAATGCAATGTCTCTGAAGCTCAACACAGCAAAGCACGATAAAAGGAGGTATTCTTGTATTCAGGTCATTTGCCCATTATTAAATCAATCTTTCTTTTTTGCCTTTGAGTCGCATGAGTTTCTTGTATATTTTGGATATTAACCCTGTAGCTGATATATAATTTGCAAATATTTTCTCCCATTCTGTAGATTGCCTTTTAATTTTGCCGATCATTCCTTCTTCTGGGCAGAAGCTTTTTAGCTTGATGTAGTCCCACTTATTTATTTTTGCTTTTGTTGTTTGTGCTTTTGGTATCATATCCAAAAAATCATAGCCAAGACCAATGTCAAGGAGTCTTTTCCCAATGTTTTCTTCTACAATTTGTATGGTTTCTGCCTTTAAGCCTTTAATCCATTTTTAGTTAATTTAGTTAATCCAATTTTAGTTAATTTAGTTAATTTTAGTTAATTTAGGTGTAAGGTGGGGTCTGGTTTCATTCTTTTGCATGTAGATATCCAGTTTTCCCAGCACCATTTATTGAAGTCAAGTATTAGTTGGCCATATATGTGTGGGCTTATTTCTGGGCTCTCAATTCTGTTCCAGTGATCTTCACGTTTGCTTTTTGCCAGTACCACACTGCTCTGATTACTATAGCTTTGTAGAACAGTGTGATGCTTCCAGCTTTGTTCTTCTTTCTCAAGACTGCTTTCACTATTTGGAGTCTTTTCTGGTTTCATGCAAAGTTTAGGATTGTTTCTTCTATTTCTGTGAAAAATGTTATAGAGATTTTGATAGAAATTGCATTGAATCTATAGATGGCTTTTGGTAGTATGCATATTTTAACAATATTAATTCTTCTCATCCACGAACACAGAATATCTTTCCATTTATTTATCTTTCATTTATTTATTTTAGATTTCTTTCATCAATGTCTTACAGTTTTCAGTATATGGATCTTTCATTGCCTTGGTTAAATTTATTCCTAAGTATTTATTTTTTTTGATGCTATCTTGAATGGGCTTGTTTTCTTTATTTCTTTTTCACATCATTTGTTGTTAGCGTATGGAAAAGTAACTGATTTTTTATGTTGGTTTTGTATCCTGCCACTTTACTGAGGTTGTTTATTAATTCTAACAGTTTTTAATGAAGTCTTTAGGGTTTCTATATATAAGATTATATTTTACTTCTTCCTTTCCTATTTGGATGGCTTTTATTTCTTTTTATTGCCTGATTACTCTGGCTAGGACTTCCAGTACTATGTTGAATAGGAGTGGTAAGAGCGGGCACCCTTGTCTTGTTCCTGATCTTAGAGGAAAAGCTCTCCGTTTTCACCATTGAGTATGATGTTAGCTGTGGGCTTGTCATATATGGCCTTTATTATGCTGTGGTGCAATCCTTCTATACCTAATTTGTTGACAGTCTGTATCATGAAAGTATGTTAAATTTTGTCAAATGCTTTTTCTGCATCTATTGAGATGACTGTATATTTATCTTTCATTCTATTAATGTGATGTAGCATTTTTATGGGTTTGCCTATGTTGAGCCATTCTTGCATTCCAAGATGAATCCCGCTTATTATAGTGTATGATCATTTTAATGTGCTGTTGGACTCAATTTCCTAATATTTTGTCAAGAATTTTTGCAACTATATTAATCAGGGATATTGGTCTGAAGTTTTCTTTTCTTGTAGTGTTCTTATCTGGCTTTGGTATTCAGATAATGCTGGCCTTGTAAAATGAGTTTGGGAGTGTTCCTTCCCTTCAGTTTTTTCTGGACAAGTTTACAAAGGATTGGCATTAATATTTCTTTAAGTGTTAGGTAGAACTCAGCAGTGAAACCATCTGGTCCTGGGCTTTTCTTTGCTGGGAGGTTTTTGATTACTGATTCGATCTCCTTACTCATAATTAGTCTGTTCAGATTTTCTATTTCTTCATAATCTAGTCTTGGTAGGTTATATATTTCTAAGAATGCATCCATTTGTTCTAGGTGTCCAATTTGTTGATTTATAATTGTTCATGGTAGTCTCTTATGATCCTTTATATTTCTGTGGTATCTGTTGTAATGTCTCTGCTTTCATTTATAATTTTTACTTATTTGAGTCCTCTCTCTTTTTTTTCTTGGTAGTCTAGCTAAAGGTTTGTCAGTTTTTAAAAAAAATCTTTTCAAAGAACTACCTCTTAGTTTTTTAAAAAATATTTTCTACTGCTTTCCTACACTCTATCTCATTTAGTTTTGCTCTGATCTTAATTATTTCTTTCCTTTTGCTAACTTTGGGCTTAATTTGTTTCCTTTTTAGTTCCTTGTGGTGTAATGTTAGGTTGCTTATCACAAAGTGCTTTCTAATACATTACCTAATTTGACCCCCCAAAGCAGATAGGGTAGGAATTCCTTGTTCCCATTTTGCAGATAAAACTTTTGAACCCCAAAGGCTAAAAGATGTAGCCATTGTCACACAACCAGAATTCCCTTCTTCCAAATTTAGTAAAAGGAATAAAAATTTCAAACATTAAACAACAACAACATTCAAACAAAGGAAGAAATACAATCTAGCAAAACAATATTTTAAAGATGGTGATCAGGGAAAAAGAGATACAACAGTGTAGAGACCCAAAAGCAATTACTCTCTAACTCCAAAGCAACTCTAAGAGAAGAAAGCAGTTCTGGGAGACTTGAACAAATTTTGGGGAAATCTCACAAATGCCCCAGGATTCAGAGGGCAGCACTCTGAGGGGTCAATAGGCAGTGTAGGCACAATAATTTTACAGAATAAGCTTTAAGAGTAGGAGTCTTGACTCACCACCATGATAGTGACTCACCTAAAGTGAGAACAACTCTTTGGAAGGGGGAGCTGAAGCTGGGGAAGTAAATGCATGTCTCTGTCAAAATAAAAGCTCCAAAAACTCTTTCCAGATTACAGCATAGTCTGCACCCAAGGGTTCCCACTGTTAGGACTAGACTATGTCCTTTCTTAAAAAATATAACAGTATGAAATGTTAAATAAAGCTGCAGAACAAAGAGTAGAGCCCAAATTCATCAACTGTTACAGTCCATGTCTCCCAGCTGAATCCTTTTCTCTGCCTTCAAGCAAAAGTAAAATCCTAGTAATACCCAGGCTTCAAACTTAAGTTCTAAGAGAATATAAACAGGTCTCAGAGCAGAAGGGATGATAAGTGTGGTTCATGGATACAACATTTGGGAAAAGAGATGGTCTAGCTAGCATGTCCCACATGAATATGAGAAACATGAAAACCAATGGCATAGCAACTATTCAAAAACCAAAAAACATAGGGGAAATAAAAGAGAGAAGGAAAGAGGGAGGGAGAGAGAAAGGTATCAAATAGAGACTGATGAAAGATACATTCTAGAAAAAAAGCCTTGAGAAACAGCAGAAAAATTCTATAACGAATACTTTGCATCATAGAAGACATTAAAAATGATGAATTTGATGAAAGAATGAATCAAAGATGAGATGCAAAGAGAGAAGAAAGAACAGAAAAGAGAGACAGTAGAGTTCAGAATACAAAATAAAGACCAGAACACCACCTCTGGAGAGCTATTAAATAAATCAGGGGGAAAATAGTTGATAAATTTTGTTAAATGCCTTTTTGGTATCTGTGGCATCTACAGTGATGATTATATGTTTGAATTATTTTTATCTATTTGTTAGACAAGGAACTTATGTTCTCAATAAAAAAATTTTAAATAAAGAAAAATATCATTAGACAAATGGATGAATATTATGAACAAGCTGGTCACACTAAAAATAAGTACTAGTGGCCAACACACACGCACACATACACATACACTCAAACTTATTTTAAAGGAAGACAAATCACGAAGAGATTTAGTACTGATCAGATTGGCAAAACTTAAAAACTTTGTTAAAGTTGTTGATGGTATGTGGAACCACACAGTCTCACAAATTATTGGTGATGGTATAAAATGCTGTAAACTTGTTTTAGAGCAATTTGAAAATATCTATTAAATATTAAGTGTACCATTTTCTAACCCAACAATTACCCTGGTGGGAATTTAGCACATCATATTTGCCTAAGTCTGCAAACACAAATGTACAGTATAAGTATGTTATTTTAAATTGTACTATTGTTTGAAATACCTCCCCCCAAATTAAAACAAAAACAAAAAACAAAAGCAATCTCTATTTAGCAACGAGGTACTCGTGAAAAGAATTATGACACATTCGTATCATGAAATATAGTGAGCCTGTTAAAAAGATGTTACTGAAACTGGGGGTGGGGGGATAGGGGTGGTAGAGGACTGTCCAAAACATATTATTAAGAGAAAAAATGCAGAATCAGAACAATGACTGTAGGATAATTCCACGTATATAAACCAACAAACAAAGAGTATCTGTTTCTTGCTTCCTTCCTTACCATCTACATCCAATCCATCGCTAAATCATGTGGAATTTAGTTTCCAAAATACCATGAAATGCTTCCATTTTTCTTCAATGATGGGCTAGTCCAAGTTGCCTTCATTCCTTCCCTTACACTGTGCAATAGCCTCCTAACTGGAGTCCAACTAGGTACTTCTCCCCACGCTTGCTCAGTCTAACTTTAGCCACTCTGAACAGGCTCTGGTGCTCCTGGCACACAGACTTGAACATACTTTTGTCTCTCTCTGGAACATTTCCCTCTAATCTAACTCAGTTTTCCATTCTTCCCTCAGATTTCAGCCCCATTGTCACTTCCTCAGAGAAACTCACATGCTCCTTTTTGGTTGCATTTAATTTATAATTATACATTTACCTATGTGTGATTAATACCTATTTTCCTCTGCTGGACTATAATCTCTAGGAAAGTTGATAGCGTATCTATTTTTGCTCGTCATTGAATCCTCAACAAGGTAGGTGACTTAGAAATGAAATAAATAAGTATGTATTTCAGTCTATATAGCCATCCATCCACCCACCCATCCATCCAACCATCCGTCCATCCATCCTTCCATTCTTCCATTCTGTACTTGCATTAAAAATATCTGGAAGAAACTATTAGCTATGGCTATTATCTAGGGATTGGGGCTGAGGGAATAGATGGGAGTGAAAAGTAAAAAGATTCACTTTCTCTTTTAAATATTTGCATTTGTTTACATTTTTACTAGGTACATGGAATAAAAAAATTACCATAACATAATTATTACTTTCTTGTTGATGACATGAGATCAAGTGTACCTTAAAAATTTTTCCTTCAGTCAATGTGGGTAATTAAGTAGTTTCTTAATATGTTGTCATTAGGACTATAATTGTAACTTTGACAAACCTTCTTATTAACACAATTCTCTTTTCTTGCCAACTCAATTCAGGTCTATTTTAAGTGTAGAGTAAACAGTTCTCACAAGCATTCTTATGTGTGTTTGTATACTCAGGCAAACACACATTTTTTTCTCATTAAAGAAAGGTGCTAGATTTTTTTCTCATTAAAGAAAGGTGTATACTCATGCAAACACACATTTTTTTCTCATTAAAGAAAGGTGGGGAATTCAGTCACATTGCCATTGTCTTTTCACAGACAGGAACAATGTGGAGGAAACAAGATTCTCTTGACTTTGATTAATGAATAAAGAAATCTCTTTAACCCAATTCACCTTAGAGCATCTTCTCTTGATGGAACTACCAGCTCCTACAATTCAAAAAGGCATACTCTCAACAACCAGGGAAAAAAAATTGAAATTAATAACCAAAGAGATCTTTCTTGGTCTCTATTTCTACTTAACTACCGCTAGTCTCTCTCTGATGTTGGTTTAGTCTGTAGAATTGTCTCAGAAGCACCAGCAGTCTGGGCCACACCAAGTCTTGCCACCTTAATATGTGACCACAAATCACCCCTTCATTCATCAGAGTTTGTTGAAGAAATGAGCCTCAAACTTTTCATTTTGGTTTCTAAACAGGGGCAAGTTTGGACTTACAGCACAATCATAGAACAACCCTATGGAAGGAGCCCTAGGGAGGAGAAAGAAAACAAGACCATCCTGTATTGTTTTCAGGCTTCCTGAATCGTGCAATAAGAGGGATGATTTTGCCTGGTCATTTATTGAATCCTGTATTCTTATGTGTTGGAAACTGTAAGAACTCTGAGAAGTTCTGGAGTGGAACATAAGAATGATTAGGAGAAGATGAAGAATTATAGAGTATTACTCATATAATATAAATTGATCAATATAATTATAAAGAAATTTCATTCAGATAACACTCACTAGAGAAGGTAAGTTGGTGCAGCCACTGCGGAAAACAGTATGGAGGTTCCTCAGAAAACTAAAATTAGAGTAGCCATGTGATCCTAGAATCCCACTCCTGGGCATATATCTGGACAAAACTCTAATTCAAAAAGATACACGCACCCTTATGTTCATAGCAGCACTATTCACAATAGCCAAGACATGGAAACAACCTAAAGGTCCATTGACAGATGAATGGATAAAGAAGATGTGGTACATATATACAATGGAATTCTACTCAGTCATAAAAAAGAACAAAATAATGCCATGTGCAGCAACATGGATGCAATTAGAGATTATCATACTAAGTGAAATAAGTCAGAAAGAGAAAGACAAATACCATATGATATCACTTACATATGGAATCTAAAATATGACACAAATGAACCTATCTATAAAACAGAAACAGAATCATGGACATAGAGAACAGACTGGTGGTTGCCAAGGGGGAGGGGGTTGGGGGAGGGCTGGAGTGGGAGGTTGGGATTAGCAGATGCAAACTATTGTATATAGAATGGATAAACAACAAGGTCCCACTGTTGTTATAGCACAGAGAACTATATTCAGTATCCTATGATAAACCATAATGGAAAAAAATATTTTAAAAAAGAAGGTATATATATGTATACCTGAATGACTTTGCTGTACAGCAGTGATTTATACAACCTTGTAAATCAACTAGACTTCCATAAAATTGAAAAAAAGAAAAGAAAAAAGATAACACCAAGTAGAACCCTTGGGTGTGCAGGATGGTGAGAGGAGGAGAAAATTTAGGAGAGATTCAATTCCGTGAAAATGGTGAGAACTTAGGACCTCCCTTAGAGGGCAGAAGTCCATAAAATCATTCACCCTGAGTATCATTTCCACCCTTGGTATAAATAGAGTGTGCCACTTCTGATTGCAAAAGCCTCAGGATTAGTCACTCAAATAGTAAGAGCTCCTCTTGTACAAGTGACCTCTGGAAAGAAGTCAAGAGTATTTCCTAGCACAGGCAAATAAACACATTTCAGAATTCATTGATATGTAAGCATTGCACTTAAAACCCATGTGTCCCTGGCCAATGTCACAGTGGTCAGAATAGAGGTCACCTTTAAGGAGTGCATGATGGAGGGAGCCTTCCAGGTGCTGATGTTCTATCACTTGATCTGCCTGGTGGTTCCACAGGCATATACACAGGCAAAAATTCATCAGCCATACATTTGTGATTTGTGCACTGTGTGAATGTAATACCTCGATCAAAATAGAATTTAAGTAAAGGTACAACTGTTTTCTGGAAGGCTAGGGGAGAGTAATCTTTAGCAAGAAACAGGACACAACCTGATTGTCATTTCTAAGGTCTAATAAGAATTTTATGGTATGACAAGAATTCTATCATAAATGGTTTTCTGCAGATGTCCTAAAGATGGGGCCCCATCTGCTGGAGAACGAGAATGTAATTTGAAATGTTGAATTTTTATTAATAATCAGAAAAAGACAACTGACGACCAGCCTGCTACTTGGGAGAATCAACTAAGGTGAAAATTTCTGCAACAGAAATTTCTTTTCAGTCTTGGCTTTAACATTCCCACTTGTATGTAGGGGAGCACCCAAATTATTAAAGAATTCCCAGAAAACAATAAAATACACTACAATTTGCACATGCACGTGCACACATACACACACACACACGATTTGTATGCACTGGAAGGGCTGGAAGTATTGCCACCCTCTTTAAATATTGGGGAATACCTTCCTCCTTTTATATCCAGCATAATCTGCCTTAAATCCTTGGAGTTTTAAGCTGTACCTTTTGAATAGTAAAAATGAACCTGTAATTATAATGTCATTAGAATAAAAGTAATAATCCACACTTTAAACAAGTCAGAACTAAATCGCAGACTATGATGGTTTAACAGAAAGATGTATGTACTGAGTAGCCAACAAACGACAGAGACCATTGGTTCCCCGAGTTCATCACTGGCTGTGGTCAGACGGTGCTCCCATATGGACATGACCTACTGGGCTTTCGGAAGATTCTGAGATAAATCATCATGTGTCAATCTTGCCCTTCTGAAACATTTTACCCAATCTTAAACATTAATTCTTACCCTAAAGCTGAAAGTTCACACACTTCTTTCACAGCCTGTGGCCTCAGCAGCAACTCATTCGATGCATAATACGACTTTAAAAAAAATCACCTTCTTTACCCTCTCTTTCAATGTCTACTTTCAGACTTCTCAGCCTAGATGCCTTTTCTTCAATAACCTCCAACCCACCCCATCCAAACCCCAGTGTCCATCAAACCCTCTAAGTGGAGGTTCCCAAGACTTCTAGACAGAGCCTCTCCCAAGGCCCAGACCTCCATTCTCACAACATGAAACTGCACACACGTTCTCTCTGCATCCAGCTTTATCTGCATCCCATGGTCCCAATATCACAAACTCAAAACCTGAGTCGATGCAATGACTAAATCCTTTCCTTCCCTCCTCCAGTAAAGCCTCTCTCTTCCATTTCCTTCTACTTGCCCTGTCCTCGTCCTGCTGACAAAGAGCCTCGCCAACATTCAGGGGCTCCCTTCTCCTCCTTCTGTATATTCACCCACCTCCAGTGTCTCCATTTATCGACCCCCCCTTCCCAAACAGAGTTATTATTGTTCACAGTGCAGCCCTTACCACATCCCTGCTCACATCCCTCTTTGGTCCCCAACTTCACATAGAATAAAACCCTAACTCAGGCTTCCCTGGTGGCACAGTGGTTGAGAGTCTGCCTGCCAATGCAGGAGACACAGGTTCGTGCCCCGGTCCGGGAGGATCCCACATGCCGTGGAGCGGCTGGGCCCGTGAGCCATGGCCACTGAGCCTGTGCATCCGGAGCCTGTGCTCCGCAATGGGAGAGGCCACAACAGTGAGAGGCCCACGTACCACAAAACAAAACAAAACAAAACAAAAAACCCCCTAACTCCTAAGCTCAGCATTTAAAGCCATCTATGAAGAGACAGTCATCTAATTTCGCAAACTTAACCTTCAAATGATGTTCCCACTTCTGTACCTCACATTTGGTCAAGCCTCCTGCACTTACCCTCAGACGCAAAATAGCATCCTATCTTTGAAAGACAGTTACTTCAGTCTGAATGCTCCCCTCTCCCATGTTTATTTCCAGATCAGTTTCAAGCAGGAGATAGTATAGATTTGTGATAAGACACCAGACTTTGGCTTCAGACAACCTGGCTTCAAATTCCAGGGCCACCACTTTCTTGTCATCCACTCTTGGGCAAATTGCTTAATGTTTCTGAGATCCTCAGTTTCCTCTTCTCTACACAGAGAGGATGACGATACAGTATCTGTATTGCAGGATTGTGGAGAGGACGAATTGAGTGAAAACGAGACAGACATGAGAAAGTACTTAACACAACTCTCATACTGAACAAGCATCCATAGAAGCTATTATTTCCACTGATATCATTATCCTAATCATTATTATCGACTTCAAGAAGAGTTTCCTATTTCATCAACTGAAATTAAAGCCTTCCTCTCCTTTGTCCTTCCATCGGACGCTGGCCATGCCTTTAATTACATTTATCAAAAAATGACCATATATGAGAGTTATTAATGACTGCCTGCCTTATTTCACAGGGAGGAACACATTCCATAAACAGTTATTAAGTATTAAATGACCCCTTAATTATCAGCAGCATATGTTTAGGTCTTCATTTTCTCCTCAGTTATCCCATCATTCATTCACATCTTCCCAATCTACGACCACGTAGGTCTGCAACCTGGACAGCATGTTAGGGTCCTCACTTCCCCACTCTTCACATGTGCTAGTATCCCCTGGGTCTTGACACATTTTATAACCTGACCCTCTCTGGCCCAATCGGCATTGCCTCAGTGAATTGTTTTTCACCAAGATTATGATGGTCTCTAATCCAAGTGGCCTTCCAAGGTAACACTCGTGATGACCCCGATGAGGGCCCCCATCACTGTATTTGTCTGCTTATGTACCTGCACTGCCAAATAAAACCCAAGTCTCTTGCATACAGGGATCACGTTGCGTTCAAGGTGAATAGCTCGATGCATGGCACACAGTAGGCCATCAAAAGGCAAGTGTTGAATAAAATGAGTGAGTCATTCTATTCCATCTCCATATACTTAGACTGAGCCTCTGTGCTTACAAATGTCCCCAATACGTACTATAGGCCTCAGTAGTGCAGCTCTGGGGTTGGATCAAGGGGCTAGGAATTCCTCAGGGAATTTAGGAATTCTGTTCCAATAGCCTCTATGGCAGGCAGGCCAGCAAGAAGTAGGGAGGGAAACAGGTTCAGAGAAAGGATGGGACTGAAAGGAAAAGCAGTGAATGTGAGAGCATCTCTTCTCTAAGGCATGATATCAGACCAGGTCAAAGACGATGGAGACCTTGTTTGCAGAAGCAACACTAGACATGCAGAAAAGTCTATCTACCACTGTGATGGATGCTGTGATGTACCACCCGGATCCCCCTGCAGGGAGGAAGGCCTGGTTCCCCAGCTTCTAGGAGAGCTATTGACCGTGATGGATATTATGGATATTCCTTTAGCTGAAGAGAACCTCATGCCTCAAAGTCATGCCCCTTCCCAAAGCAACCCACATCCAATGACTGGTCTATGCAGTGTATAAAGGCCTGGCCCCATCTTCCAACTTGGAGCAGCTCTGCAAGGCCATCCCGGGTTCTGTCCTCCTTGAAGGAGACCTCCACTGAGACTGCATTGCAGCTCAACTTCTCTCTATCCAAAGCTTTTTCCTTCTCTTTCCTACTAGAGGTCTTAATCTCGAGAACACCGCCCACCGTACCCCACCCCAATTAACTGCCTCCTGGATAAACTCTGTCTCAGAATCTGCTTCCCAGAACCTAACCAGTGACAGCCAAAGACAATGAAGATGGGAGAGAATTTGACGATGGCACATACCATAACTCAGAGAAAAAGAACTACTGGCCAGTGAGCCAAGTTTGGTCTCTAGAAAGTTTGGTGTTGACTTTTCAGGGGTTAAAAATCGTGAACTTATCAACATTAAAAAAATTCTTTTGAAAAGGCTGAAAGCTTGGCAATAATGGGCCAGCATTGGCACGTGGCACTGAGACCTGGAGCTGAGGGATGGTGTTCCACTGGATGGTGCCTGTGCAGCCCACCCCCATGTCCTTCCAGTGCCCTTCGTTCATTTCTTTTAGCTGCCCAGCCCTGAGGACACTGGAGTTGTGATTCTGATATTTCAGTTTCTAACTTCGAGGCAGGCTACTTCCCTGCTCAGCTTGTTTCCCTCAATGACTCCTATCATCTGACTTTTCCCACAGAATATAAGCTTTTTGCTGGCTAGGTCTGTATGGTAGTCATCTCGGTAGCTCTCCCCCAGCAGATGGGCTAGGTGGGTGAATAGGTCAGTTGTTCCAAGCATGCTTGGTAAGCGAACAAAATTAAATAGAAGACCCTCTTCACCACTTGTGCCAACCCTGAGCAGAGCCTACGCTTCTAGTATATTCTGAGGGAGACCCTGTGTGACTTTCGGAAGCAGGAAGATGTTTTCTGGACACGCAGAAAGAGGTTGGGTTCTCCTTTTCCAAAGGCGTGGCCATTAGTTTGGTTGCAAGGCTCAGAGATGAATCCAGGTAATTGGAGTGGTTTAAAAGGCAGAGGCAGTAGTAGGTAGCCCATATCATAGGACTCATTTGCTTGGCTGAAGTCACCAAGAGCAAAACCCTGGAGGACTCAGCAGTGTCCAACAGGTCCTAGCTGTGCTGCCCAAGTGCAGGTAAAGGGCTTAAGTAATTGCTGTCCTTGGGCAGCCAGTCAAAATACAGAGTTGAAACAACACAAGGGCAAGCGCTCCCACGGAGGAAAAATTATCAACTATTGTTAGAATAGTACGTGACTGTTGACATTTCACCTTTTATTGTTATAGCAATGCTTTAAGAAGGAAGTGTAGTTAAGGTTGTCAGAATTTCATTTTACCCCCCCTTTGCAAAAATTCGCTCTTGCTGAAACTTGCCTTTCATGTTCTCAGCCAGATTTGTGCTTTGTTTCTACCCTGTGGTTCTCTAATGGAATGCAAGGTGTAACACAGAGCCCAGGGTTTCTCTAAGGAACTTTCTACACCCTGTTTCCTACCTCAATTCCCTTTTCCTGGCTCACTCCACTCTCTGCCAAAAGGTGGGTTTTAACAACCAAAACAACCCCAAAGATACATTCAACGGAGAGAGGATTAAAGGCTTTTGGTGGTGTTTCTAAAAATCGCTGCCACAGTAAGCGATACTCAACAAGTAGAACTCTGTTCAGCGGCGCTCCCTAAAGGGAATCTCCATCTTAGAGTGTCCGTAAGAGACGCAGTTGGGTCTACTGGTACTTCTGTAGCTCTCACTGAATAAAAGGTGACCAATGACAGTTCAAAAATGTCTTCGTAGGTGTGCCACAGAGGTGACAATCTGGTTGGAAGGAGGAACTAGAGATACCATCCCCAGGCTGCATCTGTCTACCAAACCCACTGATTTTGGTTATTTATTTATTTAATGTAATACATGTTTTTTTTTAAGTCTTTATTGAATGTGTTACAATATTGCTTATGTTTTATGTTTTGGTTTTTTGGCCTCGTGGCATGTGGGATCTTAGCTCCCTGACCAGGGATCAAACCCGCACCCCTTGCAATGGAAGGCAAAGTCTTAACCACTGGACCTCCGGGGAAGTCCCCCTGATTTTGTTTAGACTGTGTGCTCTTGGCACTCAATTCTCCCCATGGCCCGTCTGCCAAGCCATCTCCCACTGATGACAAAATGCTAGGGAGCAGGAATAGAACTGATGATTTCTCGGTCAGTTACTATGTGCCAGGCAGAATGCTAGGACTTTTATTAATCATAAGACACCAGGAAGATACCAAGAGGCATGAGATGCCCCCTCTACTCTCTGGCTGAAACCTACTTTAGGTATATATACCTATGCATAAAGGGCTTTAAAATACTCCCAGGCTTGCTTTGTTTATCTTAAACTGAAGCTGCTGTCCAGCAAGACTTATTACGCCGGTCAGCAGATGAAATATCACCATATATAACAGAGTATTTACTTTGGTAGATATGCCGCCAGCTCTCTGATGGATGTGCTGGGTCTTGAGTGTGTTATCTTCCCAATTACAGTAGTCCCAGAACCTGGGGAAGTGTTATAATTAGCCTTTTATTATTATAAGCATTTCTGCAATAACGTCCGTTTGCAAACGTCTTAACAATCAACTCTACTCTTGATGTCTCATAAGAAATCAGATAGCTCAGCACTTGTTAGCTCTGTTTTATGGCCCCGAATCCTCGGGCCTAGAGTTCAAAGAAATCAAGGGTTACGCAGCCAGCTAGGGCTTAAGACCAACACAGCTGCTCTGTTTTCATCCAGCCTCTCAGCCTGGCTGCCCAGCTGCTTCCCAATCCTTTCCCTGAAAAAAAAAAAAAAAATATATATATATATATATATATGTAATGTGTATATATATATATATATATATATATACATGTAATGTGTATATATATATATTATTTTTAAATTCTTGGAATTAAGACCATCCTAGTAAGAATATTGGCCCCGATTCTCCATTTTTAGTGTGAAGAACTAACAGCCTGGGCTCTTGCCAAGCATTGCTGGAATAATTCTGGCAGATCTGAGATAGCCCTGCAGGCCATTTCCCTCAGCTGCTGGAGAAGCAGAGCTGAATCTGTTCAGGGGCCGTTTCACCCAGCCTGTGAAACGGCCCCTGTGGCAGCAAGCAGGGACAGGGCATCCCAGGCAGAGTCCAGGTGCGTTGTCCAGCCAGGCAGAGGCAGCCGTAGAGCACGGCGAGGGACAGGTGAGTGGGCAGAGCTGCTTGGCCTTGGGAAGCTTCTTTGGAGAGTGATGCAGCTGCTCTCCATGTTATATGTCTGCTATGACATGCATCATAGACACGGGAAGGTAAAGCCCAGGTGGCTCTGGCTTTCCCGTAGGGAATATTTAGCCACTGTTTTAGAAAATGGGGGGCAAAATATGGTCGAAGCCATAAAGAATAACTAGATTTCAGCTTTGGAAAAGGTCTTGTGGAGAGATGTCCCTTGGAGTCAGGCTGTGTTGCCTACCATTCTTGAATAAGGCTGTCAGCCCATATATGCGACAATATAAGGGTTTATTATCCCAAGTCATCATCTCATAATTCCTTACTATGTTTTTTTCTTTCTTTCTTTTGGCCGCACAGCTTGCGGGATCTTAGTTCCCTAACCAGGGATTGAATCTGTGCCCCCTGCAGTGGAAGCACGGAGTCTTAACCACTGGACCGCCAAGGAAGTCCCCCTTCCTGTGTTTTGAAACTGCACCTTCATGGCTCCATAGTAAATGTGCAATGATTGCTCAAAATATTTCATGTTTTAACTATTTTAACTGCTGCTAATGATATTTCTACCAGTACCAAGAAAGACAATTATCTCAACTTGGAATATATTTATGAACTGTGTATCCCTTTCTGTTCTAATTCCAAACCTAATTTGCTTCTAGTATCCTGTTTACTCCTTTTTAAACAGTTGGGGTCTATCTCCCATTTTCAAAAACAGATACTTCTTCTTCTTGTCCTCTCATTTTCCCCCAATACATTTGCATCATCCTCATTTCACTATCATTACCAACATTAGTTGAGCACTTTCTATATGTCAGGCTTTATCCTGAGAATTTTACATGTGCTGATGGGAATTACTGTGATCCCTATGTTACAGATGTGGAGACTGGGACACATAGAGACTAAGTAATTCACACATGAGCACACGCTGGATTTGAGACACATGGTTCCAAAGCCAGACTCCTTCCCACAAGGCTCTCGGAACCCTCCTGGTACCCTGCTTGAGTATGTTGCCATTTCCAAAGCACTTCTATGTGCATCTTTTCATTTGATTCTTACAACCACACATAAGGTTTTACTTAAACGGAGAATCCCCATTTTATTTCTTCCAAGTCTTGGAAAAATATGTAGTATTTTATTTTGTTGAATTATTAAGGGTTTGGCTAATTTGTTTTCCAGATGAAAATTCTAAAATTAATCTAAAGTAACACGGTGGATTTCTCCACCTAAAAAATTAAAGTTATATTCGACTGTAAATCATCCTCAAATAACTCTCCATGGCTTCTTTTCTCCAGTTATAAAGCAAAGTCCTACATTTTTCAGGGGGATGCACTGAACTCCAGTAGAAACAGAGAGTGTATTTAAATGTCTTAAGTTATAACTGACTGCACTGCAAAATCAAATAGTTTGGGCTTGACACATATATAGCTATATGAGTAACATTTGTACTCACACGTCTAGATTTATATATACCAGGCCAAATTCCAGAAAGGATTTTCAGAGGTTTGGAACATGTACTTCTGGGAATTTATATATACCTCTGATTTCTCTTGATTTGAAAAATAAGTAGTTTATTCTACTTTTTTTTTAATATCTCTACTTATATCCACAAAGTTTTAAGAAAGGACATACATGCTAATGTAGCCTAATGAAGATAAATGCCAAATTCCTTATTGAATTACTGTTTCTTTGGATGCTTACTCATTCCTAGTTCTTAAATTCATTGTTCCCAATTTTTGACACATTGTCATTAGAGAAACGTCTGAGTTTTTTCCAGAGACCAACCGGACTGAATTCTGGTTCAGGAATACAAATAAGAGAGACACCACTACTTGAATGTGTACGTTGTTCTTGGAGTGAAATCCTTCAGGCCTGGTATCTTACAGATGACCTTTAGGACATTACAGGGAGGCCCATGGAAGAAAAGATCAGGACCTCCATATCACGCAGAGGCAATGGAAATGTTTGAGAGGGTTAAACGCCCAAGGTTACTTGAAGAACCAAGCCAGATCCCATGCCTCCTTAGAGTAATTTCTTCTGTACAGAGCCTCACACACTTGCCATGATAAATGCTCCTTCTTACTGACAAACAAATATTCCTGCTGAACAATGAACCCCCCAAAAAAGCATCTTAGGGAAGCTCAGGCTTAGTTTCAGCTATGTGGCCAACAAATATCTGCATAAACAATCTCTGGGGTCACTGGGTGAAGACTAGTACACAGACAAGGTCATAATACATCCCAGCACTTAACCTAACCAAATGACATAGACCAAGAAAGCTTTTCTGAAAAAAGGCAGTTGCGTTTCACCTTCGCATATTCAGACCAAAGAAAATAAATACCTGCTGTTTTAAACCACTGGGTAGTTCTCTGGAATGCAGATGGATCACCAAAGTCATGGACAGTAGTAGTGTTTTTCTTAGGGTAGCAGGAAGGCCCCATGAAGTGAGGTCCTATAGCCTGCCAAGGGCTTTAAGACCACTGAAGGAACAGAATGATAAAGGAGAGGGATCTGACGTGTCCAAGCATAAATCCAACTACCATTTTCACTAACGGTCCTTGTTATTCTTTGGATTGAAGGCCCAAAATGTGAGTTTTGAAACTGAGGGCCCACCCTCTCTTTGGTACTGAAAGGGAGAAAGGAATAAAATATATATAACTCACAATTTGGGCCAGGGATTTTACATTTGTTATCTCAGTTTATCCAGTGATGACCATGAATAAATATTTTTTATATTCCTATAATTTGAAGAGGAGAATGAGGCTCAAAGAATTTAAATAGCTCACTGGAAATTACCCAGATTGTGTAATTTGGACCCAGGTCTATGTGAATCCTTGCTGCTTTCTTGGGATAAAATGGGATTTCCCAGGGGAATTTATGGGAAGCGATGGAAGTTTTAATACAGTCCCCCAAAGCACACATTAATGTGCCCACCTAAAGCTTAGCAGTAAGTACGAAGTAAGACCCTTGTCATGTATGTTCCCTTCCTAAACAAGCACAGAGAGGCTGTTTGTGGAAGATGAACCTCTGTGCACCAGAATCAATACCTGTGGAGCTGAAGAGACAGAAGGAACTTGACTTGTTCTAAACTTGGGCTCACGGTCTAGTGGCTTGACTATCGGCGGTTTCCCTATTTGTTGGTGGAATTGTTCTTATTCCTACCTGTCACCCACCTAGCAGCACAGAACTTTGGGGATGGGTGATACTCCCCTCTACTTTGGACAATATTTCATTCAAGGGCCTTCTGGAGGGATGGTTTATCTACTCTTTTCTTTTCTTTTTCTTTTTCTTTTTGGCCATGCCACGCAACTTGCAGGATCTTAGTTCCCTGACCAAGGATTGAACCCAGGCTACCGCAGTGACAGCACCGAGTCCTAACCACTGGACCACCAGGGAATTTCCCTATCTACTCTTTTTTTAAGCATTTTCGGGTAAGACATTTTCATAACCCTCCTGGAAATCATTTCTGACTCACTATTATCAGGAAGGGTCCTTCTTTCATTCAAACAGGAAAGAGCACAAGGCAATGAAGCATCCTCAAATAGTACCATAGTATCCAGCCAGGCACTTCCTGACCTAGAGGTCACACACTGTAGTTTAAGTGGGTTTGTGTGGATCAGTGCAGAAGAGGGCACTCAACTCCTTCAGAGGCCTTTCATGATTGATATTACTCTTCCCTTAATTCCTAAGTGCCCCCCCAGTAGGGAGCCCTCCGTCCAGAGACTGAGTACAAGTGTTCTCTGGTAGTCCAGGTGTGCCTTTAGGCTTTCACCTGGTGTATGGGCTCACTGGGGTAGAGCAGAAAGAAGCTGGAACTCTCTGGTGATTCATTTCTCGTAAAGATGTCCCATGTGCAGTGAAGTTCATCACACAGCTGATTTTCAGCAAGATGTGCACTGACCATCAGTGAGGAGGCTATTTCAAAAACTCATTCCAGGATAGCAACATCCAAAGAATGAGGTTGGACCCCTTCCTCACACCGTATAGAAAAATGAACTCAAAGTGAATTACAGACCTAAATGGAAAAGCTAAAACTGTAAAACTCTTAGAAGAAAGTATAGGAGAAAATTTTTTATTGCCTGGGGGGTATGCAAAACCTTTTTGGATAGAATACCAAAAGCCCAAGCAACAGAGCAAAAATAAATTGACTTCAACAAAATGAAAAATTTTTGTGCTTCAGTGGTGACCTTCAAGAAAGTGAAAAGATAAGCCAAATATTTGCAGATCATAGTTCTTATAAGGAACTTGTATCTAGACTATATAAAGAACTTTTACAACTCAATAATGAGAAAACAAGTAACTCAATTAGAAAATGGGCAAAGGATCTAAACAGACATTTCTTCAAAGATATACAAATGGACAATAAGCCCACGAAAAGATGCTCAACATCATTAGCCATAAGGGAAACACAAACCAAAATTACAAAGAGATATTATTTCACACCCATTTCCTAATGATGTGTGCTTGAATTGTGTATGCAGAAACTGGCCATTCTTGGCTATCATCAAAAGTGTCAGAGAGGATGTGGAGAAACTGGAACCCTCATGCACTGCTGATGGGAACGGAAAATGGTGCAGCTACTTTGAAAAACAGTCTAACAGTTCCTTAAAAGTTAAACATAAAGTTACCATAAAACCCAGTACTTTCTACTTCTAAATATATACCCAAGAGAATGTGCATGTAAAAACGTGTACAGAAAGGTTTGTAGCAGCATTATTCATAATAGCCAAAATATAGAACAACCCAAATATCCACAAAATGGCAAATGGATAAAAAAGATGTGGTATATCTGTGCAATGGAATAAAAAGGAGTGAATAATGATACATGGTATAATTTTTTTTTGAATTTTTTTAAACATCTTTATTGGAGCATAATTGCTTTACAATGGTGTGTTAGTGTCTGCTTTATAACAAAAGTGAATCAGCTATACGTATACATATATCCCCATATCTCCTCCCTCTTGCGTCTTCCTCCCACCCTCCCTATCCCACCCCTCTAGGTGGTCACAAAGCACCGAGCTGATCTCCCTGTGCTATGCGGCTGCTTCCCACTAGCTATCTATTTGACATTTGGTAGTGTATATATGTCCATGCCACTCTCTCACTTCGTCCCAGCTTACCCTTCCCCCTCCCCGTGTCCTCAAGTCCATTCTCTACATCTGTGTCTTTATTCCTGTCCTGCCCCTATGTTCTTCAGAACCAGTTTTGGTTTTTTTTTTTAGATTCCATATATATGTGTTAGCATACGGTATTTGTTTTTCTCTTTCTGACTTACTTCACTCTGTAGGACAGACTCTAGGTCCGCCCACCTCACTACAAATGACTCAGTTTCATTCCTTTTTATGGCTGAGTAATATTCCATTGTATAAATGTGCCACATCTTCTTTATCCATTCATCTGTCATACATGGTATAATTTGTATAAATCTTGTAAGCATTATGCTAAATGAAAGAAGTCATTCACAAAAGGCCACATATTATATGATTCCGTTTATGCGAAATGTCCAGAATAGGCAAATCTACAGAGACAGAAAGCAGGTTAGTGGTTGCCTAACCTATGGCTGGGGTGGTGGTGGGGAAGAAATGGGGAGTGACTGCTAATGGATTTTTCTGGGGTGGGGAATGATGGAAATGTAAAACTGGTGGAGGTGATGGTGGTACAACTCTGTGAATATATTAAAAGCCATTGAATTGTACACTTTAAATGGGTGAATAGTATAGTATGTGATTATATCTTAGTAAGGCTGCTCATTATATATATATTATATTAATATGTTTCATATATATTTAATTATACATTAAATTATATGCTTAATATATTTAATTGTATATTTTTAAAACTTCTCATTCTAGACCTTGGTTCTCAGCTTCTTAAAGTCACCGGAGGGGGAACTTCTCAAATCCCAACGCCTGGACTACGCTCTGGACCAATTACATCAGAATCTCTGTGGGCAGGACCCAGAGACCTTTAAGATCACTGCACAGAAGAGACCAACACGTATGAGAAGAAGCTGAGTGGGTGACCTCCCCTCCTGGAGGTCACAGAGGAGAAACATTACGCTCCCACTGGGTGGATACCTGAACTTCTGATTTCTTCTCACTTCATAAGTAACCGTATGTTTTGGCTTCCATGGCTCTTACTTTGGAATCTTTGTAAAGTAGTGCTCAAAAGGTTTATTCATTCTGAAATAAAATGCATGGAACCAAACCATTTACCTGATTACTTGAGGAGTTTTACTTTAGTTCTTTTCATCTAAAATCCCACACTTTCAAAACTATTGATTCACTGTGGGAACGATTCAATGCATAGGATACAAGGGACCCAAAAAAGGAAGCTGGGACTATTGCTTTGCTGGTTATCAATACCAGATAGAAAACGTTGTTGAGTGACCAATTGCATTTCCTTTAAAAACTGACCAATTCTTTCTTTCCTGTTTTTAAGTATGGTTGTGAATCAAAACACCAGTTTATGTGATTTAAAGAAAAAAAGATGACATGCCTTCCAATCTCTAAGTCAGAAGTCAGGGCAGCAATTAGAGCATAGAAATGGTCACTTAAATTCAGTTTTATGAAGGGAAAAGAATAAATACTTAAAAACATTCAGATATTGTTAATATAATTAGAAGTCAGCTACTATCAAGTTTTAAGTAAATAGAATAAAACTTTGTGGACTGAGGGCAAAAAGACAGCCTTTTGGAAGTTTATGAACACGTCATTTGTAAAAGAAAAAAGAAGTGACTTCCGGGTAAGATGGCGGAAGAGTAAGACGCGGAGATCACCTTCCTCCCCATGGATACACCAGAAATACAGCTACACGTGGAACAACTCCTACAGAACACATACTGAACGCTGGCAGAAGACCCCAGACCTCCCAAAAGGCAAGAAACTCCCCACATACCTGGGTAGGGCAAAGCGGAGAGATTCCCGCACAGAGGAGCGGTGCCGAGCGGCACTCACCAGCCCGAGAGGCTTGTCTGCTCGCCCGCCGGGGCGGGCGGCGCTGGAAGCTGAGGCTCGGGCTTCGGTCAGAGCGCAGGGAGAGGACTGGGGCTGGCGGCGAGAACTCAGCCTGAAGGGGGCTAATGTGCCACAGCTAGCCGAGAGGGAGTCCGGGAAAACTCTGGAGCTGCCGAAGAGGCAAGAGACTTTTTCTTCCCTCTTGGTTTCCTGGTGCGCGAGGAGAGGGGATTAAGAGCGCTGCTTAAAGGGGCTCCACAGACGGGCGCGAGTCGCGGCTGAAAGCGCGGAGCCCAGAGACGGGCGTGGGACGCTGGGGCTGCTGCTGCCGCCGCCAAGAAGCCTGTGTGCGAGCGCAAGTCACTGTGCACACCGCCCTTCCGGGAGCCTGTTCAGCCCGCCACTGCCGGGGTCCCGGGATCCAGGGGCGGCTTCCCTGGGAGAACGCACGGCGCGCCTCGGGCTGGTGCAACGTCACGCCGACCTCTGCCACTGCAGGCTCGCCCCGCACTCCGTGCCCCTCCCTCCCGCCCGGCCTGAGTGAGCCAGAGTCCCCGAAGAGGCTGCTCCTTTAACCCTGTCCTGTCTGAGCGAAGAACAGACGCCCTCCGGCGACCTACACGCAGAGGCGGGGCCAAATCCAAAGCTGAGACCCAGGTGCTGTGAGAACAAAGAAGAGAAAGGGAAACCTCTCCCAGCAGCCTCAGAAGCAGCGGATTAAAGCTCCACAATCAACTTGATGTACTCTGCATCTGTGGAATACATGAATAGACAACAAATCATCCCAAATTGAGGAGCCAGGAGTCAGTGCTGTGCCTCTGAGGTGGGAGAGCCAACTTCAGGACACTGGTCCACAAGAGACCTCCCAGCTCCACATAATATCGAACGGCGAAAATCTTCCAGAGATCTCCATCTCAACACCAGCACCCAGCTTCACTCAACGACCAGCAAGCTACAGTGCTGGACACCCTATGCCAAACAACTAGCAAGACAGGAACACAACGCCACCCATTAGCAGAGAGGTGGCCTAAAATCATAAAAAGTCCACAGACACCCCAAAACACACCACCAGACGTGGACCTGCCCACCAGAAAGACAAGATCCAGCCTCATCCACCAGAACACAGGCACTAGTCCCCACCACCAGGAAGCCTACACAACCCACTAAACCAACCTTAGCCACTGGGGACAGACACCAAAAACAACAGGAACTACGAACCTGCAGCCTGCAAAAAGGAGACCCCAAACACAGTAACATAAGCAAAATGAGAAGACAGAAAAACACACAGCAGGAGAAGGAGCAAGATAAAAACCCACCAGACCTAACAAATGAAGAGGTAATAGACAGTCTACCTGAAAAAGAATTCAGAATAATGATGGTAAAGATGATCCAAGATTCTATTTCCCAGATCCAAAATCTTGGAAATAGAATAGGCAAAATGCAAGAAACAGTTAACAAGGACCTAGAAGAACTAAAGATGAATCAAGCATCGATTAAAAACACAATAAATGAAATAAAAAATACTCTAGATGGGATCAATAGCAGAATAACTGAGGCAGACGAACAGATAAGTGAGGTGGAAGATAAAATAGTGGAAATAACTGCTGCAGAGCAAAATAAAGAAAAAAGAATGAAAAGAACAGAGGACAGTCTCAGAGACCTCTGGGACAACATTAAACGCACCAACATTCGAATTATAGGGGTTCCAGAAGAAGAAGAGAAAAAGAAAGGGACTGAGAAAATATTTGAAGAGATTATAGTTGAAAACTTCCCTAATATGGGAAAGGAAATAGTTAATCAAGTCCAGGAGGCACAGAGAGTCCCATACAGAATAAATCCAAGGAGAAATACGCCAAGACACATATTAATCAAACTGTCAAAAATTAAACACAAAGAAATCATATTAAAAGCAGCAAGGCAAAAACAACAAATAACACACAAGGGAATCCCCATCAGGAAAACAGCTGATCTCTCAGCAGAAACTCTACAAGCCAGAAGGGAGTGGCAGGACATAATTAAAGTGATGAAGGAGAAAAACCTGCAACCAAGATTACTCTACCCAGCAAGGATCTCATTCAGATTTGATGGAGAAATTAAAATGTTTACAGACAAGCAAAAGCTGAGAGAGTTCAGCACCACCAAACCAGCTTTACAACAAATGCTAAAGGAACTTCTCTAGGCAAGAAACACAACAGAAGGAAAAGACCTACAATAACGAACCCAAAACAATTAAGAAAATGGGAATAGGAACATACATATCGATAATTACCTTAAATGTAAATGGACTAAATGCTCCCACCAAAAGACACAGATTGGCTGAATGGATACAAAAACAAGACCCATATATATGCTGTCTACAAGAGACCCACTTCAGACCTAGAGACACATACAGACTGAAAGTAAGGGGATGGAAAAAGATATTCCATGCAAATGGAAACCAAAAGAAAGCTGGAGTAGCAATTCTCATATCAGACAAAATAGACTTTAAAATAAAGACTACTAGAAGAGACAAAGAAGGACACTACATAATGATCAAGGGATCGATCCAAGAAGAAGATATAACAATTGTAAATATTTATGAACCCAACACAGGAGCACCTCAATACATAAGGCAAATACTAACAGCCATAAAAGGAGAAATCGACAGTAACACAATCATAGTAGGGGACTTTAACACCCCACTTTCACCAATGGACAGATCATCCAAAATGAAAATAAATAAGGAAACACAAGCTTTAAATGATACATTAAACAAGATGGACTTAATTGATATTTATAGGACATTCCATCTAAAAACAACAGAATACACATTTTTCTCAAGTGCTCATGGAACATTCTCCAGGATAGATCATATCTTGGGTCACAAATCAAGCCTCGGTAAATTTAAGAAAATTGAAATTGTATCAAGTATCTTTTTCTGACCACAATGCTATGAGACTAGATATCAATTACAGGAAAAGAGCTGTAAAAAATACAAACACATGGAAGCCAAACAATACACTACTTAATAATGAAGTGATCACTGAAGAAATCAAAGAGGAAATTAAAAAATGCCTAGAAACAAATGACAATGGAGACACGACGACCCAAAACCTATGGGATGCAGCAAAAGCAGTTCTAAGAGGGAAGTTTATAGCAATACAATCCCACCTTAAGAAACAGGAAACATCTCGAATAAACAACCTAACCTTGCACCTAAAGCAATTAGAGAAAGAAGAACAAAAACATCCCAAAGTTAGCAGAAGGAAAGAAATCATAAAAATCGGATCAGAAATAAATGAAAAAGAAATGAAGGAAACGATAGCAAAGATCAATAAAACTAAAAGGTGGTTCTTTGAGAAGATAAACAAAATTGATAAACCATTAGCCAGACTCATCAAGAAAAAAAGGGAGAAGACTCAAATCAATAGAATTAGAAATGAAAAAGGAGAAGTAACAACTGACACTGCAGAAATACAAAAGATCATGAGAGATTACTACAAGCAACTCTATGCCAATAAAATGGACAACCTGGAAGAAATGGACAAATTCTTAGAAATGCACAACCTGCCAAGACTGAATCAGGAAGAAATAGAAAATATGAACAGACCAATCACAAGCACTGAAATTGAAACTGTGATAAAAAATCTTCCAACAAACAAAAGCCCAGGACCAGATGGCTTCACAGGCGAATTCTATCAAGCATTTAGAGAAGAGCTAACACCTATCCTTCTCAAACTCTTCCAAAATATAGCAGAGGGAGGAACACTCCCAAACTCATTCTACGAGGCCACCATTACCCTGATACCAAAACCAGACAAGGATGTCACAAAGAAAGAAAACTAGAGGCCAATATCACTGATGAACATAGATGCAAAAATCCTCAACAAAATACTAGCAAACAGAATCCAACAGCACATTAAAAGGATCATACACCATGATCAAGTGGGGTTTATTCCAGGAATGCAAGGATTCTTCAATATACGCAAATCAATCAACGTGATACACCATATTAACAAATTGAAGGAGAAAAACCATATGATCATCTCAATAGATGCAGAGAAAGCTTTCGACAAAATTCAACACCCATTTATGATAAAAACCCTGCAGAAAGTAGGCATAGAGGGAACTTCCCTCAACATAATAAAGGCCATATATGACAAACCCACAGCCAGCATCGTCCTCAATGGTGAAAAACTGAAACCATTTCCACTGAGATCAGGAACAAGACAAGGTTGCCCACTCTCACCATTCTTATTCAACATAGTTTTGGAAGTTTTAGCCACAGCAATCAGAGAAGAAAAGAAAATAAAAGGAATCCAAATCGGAAAAGAAGAAGTAAAGCTGTCACTGTTTGCAGATGACATGATACTATACATAGAGAATCCTAAAGATGCTACCAGAAAACTACTAGAGCTAATCAATGAATTTGGTAAAGTAGCAGGATACAAAATTAATGCACAGAAATCTGTGGCATTCCTATATACTAATGATGAAAAATCTGAAAGTGAAATCAAGGAAACACTCCCATTTACCATTGCAACAAAAAGAATAAAATATCTAGGAATAAACCTACCTAAGGAGACAAAAGACCTGTATGCAGAAAATTATAAGACACTGGTGAAAGAAATTAAAGATGATGCAAATAGATGGAGAGATGTACCATGTTCTTGGACCAGAAGAATCAACATTGTGAAAATGACTCTACTACCCAAAGCAATCTACAGATTCAATGCAATCCCTATCAAACTACCACTGGCATTTTTCACAGAACTAGAACAAAAAATTTCACAATTTGTATGGAAACACAAAAGACCCCGAATATCCAAAGCAATCTTGAGAACGAAAAATGGAGCTGGAGGAATCAGGCTCCCTGACTTCAGACTATACTACAAAGCTACAGTAATCAAGACAGTATGGTACTGGCACAAAAACAGAAAGATAGATCAATGGAACAGGATAGAAAGCCCAGAGATAAACCCACGCACATATGGTCACCTTATCTTTGATAAAGGAGGCAGGAATGTACAGTGGAGAAAGGACAATCTCTTCAATAAGTGGTGCTGGGAAAACTGGACAGGGACATGTAAAAGTATGAGATTAGATCACTCCCTAACACCATACACAAAAATAAGCTCAAAATGGATTAAAGACCTAAATGTAAGGCCAGACACTATCAAACTCTTAGAGGAAAACATAGGCAGAACACTCTATGACATAAATCTCAGCAAGATCCTTTTGGACCCACCTCCTAGAGAAATGGAAATAAAGACAAAAATAAACACATGGGACCTAATGAAACTTCAAAGCTTTTGCACAGCAAAGGAAACCATAAACAAGACCAAAAGACAACCCTCAGAATGGGAGAAAATATTTGCAAATGAAGCAACTGACAAAGGATTAATCTCCAAAATTTATAAGCAGCTCATGCAGCTCAATAACAAAAAAACAAACAACCCAATCCAAAAATGTGCAGACCTAAATAGACATTTCTCCACAGAAGATATACAGACTGCCAACAAACACATGAAAGGATGCTCAACATCTTTACTCATTAGAGAAATGCAAATCAAAACTACAATGAGATATCATCTCACACCAGTCAGAATGGCCATCATCAAAAAATCTAGAAACAATAAATGCTGGAGAGGGTGTGGAAAAAAGCGAAACCTCTTGCACTGCTGGTGGGAATGTGAATTGGTACAGCCACTATGGAGAACGGTATGGAGGTTCCTTAAAAATCTACAAATAGAACTACCATATGGCCCAGCAATCCCACTACTGGGCATATACCCTGAGAAAACCATAATTCAAAAAGAGACATGTACCAAAATGTTCATAGCAGCTCTATTTACAATAGCCCGGACATGGAAACAACCTAAGTGTCCATCATCGGATGAATGGGTAAAGAAGATGTGGCACATATATACAATGGAATATTACTCAGCCATAAAAAGAAATGAAATTGAGCTATTTGTAATGAGGTGGATGGACCTAGAGTCTGTCATACAGAGTGAAGTAAGTCAGAAAGAGAAAGACAAATACTGTATGCTGACACATATATATGGAATTTAAGAAAAAAAAATGTCATGAAGAACATAGGGGTAAGACAGGAATAAAGACACAGACCTACTTGAGAACGGACTTGAGGATATGGGGAGGGGGAAGGGTAAGCTGTGACAAAGCAAAAGAGAGGCATGGACATATATACACTACCAAACGTAAGGTAGATAGATAGTGGGAAGCAGCCGTAGAGCACAGGGAGATCAGCTGGGTGCTTTGTGACTGCCTGGAGAGGTGGGATGGGGAGGGTGGGAGGGAGGGAGATGCATGAGGGAAGGGATATAGGAACAGATGTATATGTATGACTGATTCACTTTGTTATAAAGCAGAAACTAATAATAATAAAAAAAAGAAGTGTTTGAGGATTGGTTTGGCATTTTCAATGCTTCGAACTAACACACTCTGGAGTGGCCCATCAAAGCCATTTATTATTGGGATATAATATGTCAATTGGCTGTTTAGTTGCTTAGAGACCTCCTCCAAGCTTCTGAAAGCAGACACCTAATGTCAAACCACATCCAGCGGGTACCTAGAAGCACTTCCCTCTGTCTCCTTTGCTCCTTCATCTCTGGCATGCGATAATGAATAACCAAGAAAGCATATTTCCTTGTAATCACAGAGTCAATTTTATCAGTGTTAATGTGTACAGTCACGCCGGCCCCACGTGAATGTGCATTTTAGCGCATACAGCAAGCCCCTTTCACATAGAATTGACCTCTTCCCATCCAAGGTGGCTGTTCTAGCCTTAAAGGGGAGAGAAGCTCACTTGGTCAGAGCAAAGCTGCTGCTGGTGGAAAAGAAGCCTCCTCTCCAGTCTGTCAAGGGTCCTCTACATTGTACTACAGGTGATTACATGGCTCCAGTGAGAATGATGTTGGGGGGAGAGACTGAAAATACTTAGTGGTAAATATCAGTAATTAACTCTTTTTTTTTTTTTAATGGGATTGAGCTAGGACAAGGAGGAACGGAAGAAGGAAAATGTAGACAATCAAAAACTCAGATCAGGACCCCGTGAACACAAAGGGTTAAATGTATTTCATTAACTATGAAGCCAAAGCCACATAATAACAACACAGATTAAACTTCAGGGTACAAAAAATCAGAAATTGTATTAAAATCAGTTATTACAATTTTATCATTAAAGTTTTACGAGTCAGAGTTCTAAATATTAACATGACCATGCAAGAACAATTATTTTTCAGTGCACTAAACAGCTAGATTGTTCCTGTGAGCAGAGTAATGTGCATTATGAAATTAAACATGTACCCACTTTCAGCCGAGGTCACTGAAGAAACCAGACAGTGTTTGGCTCATTCTGTTACTATATATGTTACTGATGCTGATGAACTCACCCCAAGTTATTCAGCATTGCGTCCTCTCTATAGAAAATAAATTCTTATCTCACAAAAAAAACCTCAGATCATACACACTATTACATGTAAAATAAATAAACAACAAGGACCTACTGTATAGCACAGGGAACTATACTCAATATCTTGGTATAACCTATAATGGAAAAGAATCCTAAAAAGAATATATATATATATATATATATATATATATATATATATATATATGAATTACTTTGCTGTACACCTGAAACATTGTAAATTGACTCTACTTCCGTAAATTTTTTTTAATGTTTAAAAAATTTAGAAAAACAAACACCCCCCACAAAAACTCTGATCACTGAAAAGAACCAAAAAAATCCACATTTATATTTTTGCCAATATTTTACTCTCCCAGTCTACCCAAACGATACAGTGGTGACAAAGGTGGCAGATTTGAGGTCATGACACCTTTTTTCAGCTGGTAGACACACTGGCAAGAAATGTATTACTGAAAGGCAGGACCAGAGATATGATTTGTCTGGTCCAGAGCAAAATGAAAATGCAGGGCCCTTCTTCAAAAATTAGTAAGACTTTCAAGACAGTGACAGTAAAGCTTGGTGGACCAGGCACAGAGCCCTGCAGAGCGCGGGCCCAGCGTCACTGCCTGGGTTGCAGCCCATGAAGCCAGTCCTGCCAAAAGGTAAGAAAGAAGGGAGGCGGGGGTCTGCCTAACCATCCCTGGATCTGTTGTCTGCGCCGTGGTTTAGCTTCTCTTGGCTAAACGCACAGCTTTGCGATGGCCTGTGTCACTGTCTCATTTATAGAAACCAACACCCAAACTCAATGCCTTGTCTAAGGTCATGAGCTGAAAGAGCCAGAACTAAATCCCAGGTACCCTAACTCCTACAGGGTCACTCTCTTCCCTACATCATGCTACTGGTCTCCAGTTTAAATGTACATCATCAGGAAATAGTAACTACAAAAAAAGGGGTGGGGAGGGAAGGACATTACCTCATCAGAACTTCCTTTTCAACCCTTCTGTGCAAAGAATAAAGTCAGTTTTCAAAATCGGTTTCAAATTTCTTTTCTGAATCAATGCTTTCAAGTCCTAGAGTCAAGACATCATAGGACAGCTCCAAACATTGAAGCAATTAGCTTTGCCGAGAGCTCACTGGAGCCCTTGCAGTTAGCAATTGGAGACCAAGGTAGTTATTAGTAGGTGGTTATGAGGCAACACGTTAGGAAACTAATCAGTGTTCCTGTACAAATATTTAAAATAATTCTGAGGTAATTTGAACTTTAACACAGAGCTAGCCAGATGCATTTGTAATCTGAACCCAAGGTTCTAATAAGTTACTGCCTTTTGGATGTCCTTCAATATCAGGGACATTTTTAGAAAGATCAGCACTTGAGTGGAAACAAAGATTGACATTTTCAACATAAACATGAGACCTGGACTTTTTTTTTTTACACACAACAGAATGCCTGTGTCTTCCTCACTCAGGTGTATGTGTAAATTTAGTATATCAAAATATCTGGTGCAAGGACATGGTCATTGAAAGATACTGCACAAATCAACTATAAACGGAGCTTTAGAGCTTATGAAAAAAAGAGTTCAAGGTAGGGTGCAATAAAAAAAACAAAACACTCTTCAGAGAGGCAAAAAATAGCTGCTAACCCCCCTCGACAAGGCACAAGTTTTAGGGTGAGATAGACCTCCGGTTCAAATTCTCAGCTTCACCTATATTTTATTTTTTTGGAGCCTTGGCTAATTCATCTGCAAAATGGGGTTGATACATTCAGCCAAACAGCTGAATCAGATGCTTTCTGTATGTCTCATTATCTCTGACATCTATGATTCATACACCTTTAATTATATCTTATTGAGCCACCCCTCAAAATTTTCACTGGGGGTTAAAATTAGTTTCGCATGTCTGCTTTCCATAATTTTATGGTCTGTAGGTAGCAAAAAGGAAAAACAAAATATCTTCGGGCTTGGATAAATTTTGGCATAATTATAGGTCTGGTGTTTGGAAAATGAGGGCCAGAGGAAAATGGTACAGAGACGTGAGTAACCCAAAGTGTCTGAGGCTACAGCACTTACGTCTCATTAACTGCCAATTACCGTATTCATAATTTAACACAAAAAGGAAAAACACAAATGGGGTTTAAAAGAAAATCCCTTTTATCTAGACTTCAGTTTATACTTGGCTTCCAAAGGCAGGATTAATGCAGTAGGTTAAGAAAGGGGGTAGTCAGATTGAGCAATAAAAACACTTTCTTTTGATAACATGTGAGGCTATAAAAATGGCTTGGCTGAATCTATTAGCCAAAGATAAATAATACCCTGCAGGAGGAAAAGAAATAGCTTTTTCTGGATCATAAGGTCTGGTATGTTTTTCAAGACCTTGCCTTCACTGAAAATGTAACATCCACTTAAAGAGACATTTTTGAAATTCGTGATTTCATAACATCTTTTGCATTGGAAATCTCGTCTCTGTTCCTGCAAGACCATGTTCAAGACTTTTGTCAAAACACGGGAAGAAAAATTGTTCTTAGTTATTTTTATTTCTTTATTAATCTTACTATTAACACAGTTGCTATTTTTCTTCTAGTTATTACCACCACCACTAGTAATGCTGTTAATACTACTGCATCCACGTCTGCATTTCTTTTTTTTTAATTAAAAAAAAATTTTTTATTGGAGTATAGCTGCTTTACAATATTGTGTTAGTTTCTACTGTAAAGCAAAGTGAATCAGCTATACATATACATACATCCCCTCTCTTTTGGATTTCCTTCCCATTTAGGTCACCACAGAGCACTGAGTAGAGCTCCCTGTGCCATACAGTAGGTTCTCATGAGTTATCTATTTTATACATAGTATCAATAGTGTCTATGTGTCAATCTCAATCCACATCTGCATTTCTAAATGGCATCTGATAGGAATTCTAGTGGCTAACATTCGGTTGTTCAGCCCGAGTCCCTGACTGGCTTGACCTCGGTGCACCCCAGGGCCAGCAGCTTCAATATCACTTGGAAGCTTATTACAAATTCATATTCCTGGGCCCCGCCCCAGGCCTATGAAATCTGAAGCTCTGGGGTTGGGGGCCAGGAATATGTATCTTGACAAGATTCTGATGCTCAAAGTTGGGAAGCTCTGGTCAACAGAGAAAGCGACCCAGGTGCCAGAGAACAAAGGAAGAAGGGATGGGAGAGAACTGAGCATGGACACCTGGGGCCGCCACCTGCAGGCTTGACCTTGTCTGCCTCAGGGCAGGCTGCCAGAGCCCAGGAGAAAGCAAAGGCTGGGGCAGGCTTTCAGGATGTGTTTACCAAGGCTCCGGCCTTCAGCTCCAGGCCTCTGGGAAGAGAGGCACCCCCAGAACTGTCCCCAGACGCTGTTCATCTCTTTTGCCTGCTGAATATTGAAAATGACAAGACTCCTTATTTTTCATGACTGCAGGTTCATCTGATCAAATCAGTTAGTGTCTGAATTAGTATTTCTTAAGGTGTGAGGTCTATGTATTTCAGTCTCCTTGATCCTAAGTCCCACCGAATCAAAATCCCTGAGGGTTGCAACAAGCTCTCAAATGTCAACAATGCAGTGTCAAGTTTGGGAAATGTTCTACTTTTTTGGCCTGACCTGACACTTAGTTTGGGATGAGGTTTCAAGATCTGTTCTCTAACCTACGGTCTGCCAGCCCTCCCGTCCATCCTTCCTCCCTCCCTTCCTTCCTTCCTTCCTCCATCTCTCCCTCCTTCCCTTCCTTCTTTCCTTCCTTCCTTTCTGTAATAACACGTTTCCTCAAAAACACAAATATACACACACAAAAAAAGAAAAGAAAAAATTAACTGTACTCATATCACCCATTTTGATAAATATAATTACATAAAATTATATAAAATAACATTAAACAAAATTAGGATATAAAATAATAGTCCATGAAAAGATATTACAATATATGTAACTAATCACCTATTATTAAACATCTAGAAGCTATTGTCCAGATTTTCCCCTCTACAAATAATACAATAAGCAACTCTGTGAAAAAAAAACACCTTTGTTTCTAACGGCCAATTCTTAGAACTGAAAATTCTGGTTCAAAAATTATGTCTTCTCTTGAAGTGTTTGACAAGCATTGCCAAATTGCTCCTGGGTAGAGAGGACCAGTTAAGAACTACATTAGGCTGTAAATTGGTAAAGCCATGTTGGAGAAAACTTAGCAATATAGATGGTCTGAATGGTGAACTCAACTACCTGCTTTCTCCATAGAACATCATTTTTCTTGAAAGGATGAGTGAGAGACCAATTGTGCTTATTCAGACTTGGGTGAAGAGTCTGTCACTGCAAAGAAAACAACTGGCAGTAGTTGTTGCCCATGACCAAATTAGAGCTGGCAAATGAAAATTAGAATTTTTGAAAACTCATATATCTACCACTGTGGGCTTGGCAGATGCCTAATTGTTAAAGACCTTTCTGAGAGCAGTGGAGGTGTAATAACAGAATCTTAAATATTGTATAATGAAATGTGTCCAGGGACTTCCCCAGTGGCCCAGTGGATAAGAATCCACCTGCCAATGCAGGGGACACGAGTTTGAGCCCTGCTCCGGGAAGATCCCACATGCTGCAGAGCAACTAAGCCCATGCGCCACAACTACTGAGCCTGAGTGCTAGAGCCCACGAGCCACAACTACTGATCCCGCATGCCACAATTACACAAAAATACACAATGGGGAAAAGACAGCTTCTTCAATAAATGGTGTTTGGAAAACTGGACAGCTACATGCAAAAGAATCAAACTGGGCTACTTTCTCACACCATATACAAGAATAGACTCAAAGTGGATTAAAGACTTAAATGTAAGACCTGAAACCATAAAACTCCTAGAAGAAAACATAGGCAGTAGCTCTTTGACATCGGTCTTAGCAGCACTCTTTTGGATCTGTCTCCTCAGGAAAAGAAACAAAAGCAAAAATAAACAAATGGGACTACATTAAACTAAAAAGCTTTTTCATGGCCAAGGAAACCATCAACAAAACAGAAAGGCCACTTACTGAATGGGAGAAAATATTTACAAACAATAGGTCTGATAAGGGGTTAATATCCAAAAATATACAAAGAACTCATACAACTCAACATCAAAAAAACAAACAACCTGATTAAAAACAGGCAGTGGGCCTGAATAGACATTTTTTCCAAAGAAGACATACAGATAGACAATAGGCATATGAAAAGATGCTCCACATCAATAATCATCAGGGAAACGCAAATCAAAACCACAATGAGACATCACCTCACACCTGTCAGAATAAGTATCATCAAAGAGAACACAAATAATAAATGTTGGCAAGGATGTAGAAAAAGGGGACCCTCCTGCACTGTTGGTGGGCATTTAAATTGGTGCAGCCACTATGGAAAATGATACGAAGGTTCCTCAAAAAACTAAAAATAGAACAACCATATATATGATCCAGAAATTCCACTTCTGGGTATTTGTTCAAAGAAAACAAAAACACTAATTTGAAAAGATATATGAACCCCTATGCTCATTGCAGCGTTATTCACAATAACCAAGATATGGAAGCAATCTAAGTGCCCACTGATAGATGAATAGATAAAAAAAGATGTGGGATCTGTAGACAATGGAATATTACTCAGTCATAAAAAAAGCAGTCCTGCCATTTGAGACAACATGGGTGAAACTAGAGGGTATTATGCTAAGTGGAATATGTCAGATAGAGGAATACAAATACCCTGATTTCACTTACATGTGGAATCTGTAAAGCAAATGAACAAAAACAGAACAAATGAACAAAAATAACAAAACTGAAACAGAATCATAGATACTGAGAACAACAGGTGGTGGCCAGAGGGTAGGGGGCTGGGGCGATGAATGAAATAGGTGAGGGGGATTAAGAGGTACAAACTTCCACTTACAAAATAGATGAGTCCCAGGCACGAAATGTACAGGGTTGGGGAGGGTCACTGAAAATGTAACATCTTTGTATGGTGAAGAAGGTGGTCACAAGGCACACACTGCCAGTTATAAGATACATAAACACTAGGGACGTAATGTACAACATGGTAAATATAATTAGCACTGCTGTACATTATATATGAGCACTGTTAAGAGAGTAAATACTAAGAGTTTTCGTCACAAGAAAAAAAAGTTTTTTTCTTTTTCCTTTAGTTTGTATCTATATGAGCTGACATATGTTCATTAATCTTAATGTGGTAATCATTTCATGATGTATGCAAGTCAAATCATTATTCTGTGTACACCTTAAACTTTTACAGTGCTGTATGTTAATTATATCTCAATAAAACTAGAAAAAGTTTGACTCCCACACAAGATATGTGTATCAGTAAGGTTTAAAGTTACTTAAACCTTTAAGTTATGCCAAATAAGATACCACATCTTTAGTTATGCCCTCTTTACATGACTAAAATTGCCATCTTTTTAAAAAACACAGAAAGAAATCTTGAGGAAAAAAGGAACATAATAAATATTATTCTGTCATATTGAACTATATGAATTTGCAGATACTATTTTTTTTGGTGTGTGATAGACATATTTTGTCCTATAGGAGAGAAACATCAGATATAAGCAATTTTATCTCACATATCTCAACCATGAAAGTTTTGTCAGCCTATTTTCTCTTGAAGAGCAGAAGTGTATCTATCAATTTGCCAATGACAAGAAAGTCACACTGAAACAAATTGATCTATTTTTTTCTCCATTATTCAAACATCATGCTCTGAGAAGAGAATGACATTTGTTTTATGATTTGCTGTCATTTGGCTTCTCTTCCAGCATCAGATTGAATGAAAAAATATTGTAGCATTCTGCTGTTGTGATCACACCGAATTTCCACATATGCTTAGTATCTGGCTCTAAGTGTCCGCGTGTCACCAGGTTCCCAGTTGGATCCAAACATGAGTGCATGTGTGAGCACGTATGTGATCTTGTCTGCAATCACATTTGGACATTTGTTTCCTGCTAACAGAAACCCAAGCATATGTCTGAGACCAAGTTTCCATTTCCATTTGACACATTTTCTGTGATTAGATTCACTAAGAAATACAGCAACAGCATTAAAAATTAGAAGGGGTGTGTATCTGTAAACATCAACTGTGGTTATGGCAAAGACCTTTCTATCAACTAAAATGTATCTTCTGGAGCCATAATCCAACCCACAAGACACATTTTCATTTCATAGTTCAAATCATTACAGAAGAAAAAAACCCTTTTCCATAAAGAAAATAAAGATGGTGAAATAACACGGCTTATTTGAACATTAAAACATCCTCTATAAAAATGTCAACCTAACTGGATTACTTCCATCAATGCTGCAAAAATAGAATCAGCAAATGAAACTTTGATGCTGGCAGTTGAAAAAAAATTTTTTTTTGGTATTTCGTTCTTGTGGTTTATGAGGTTACTAAAACCCTCGATGTAACTATGGTTTGACACTTTCTACCATTTTTTAATTTATAGTCTTCCAAAGGAAGTGGTGTAAATTGCATTCTTTAAACATCATTGAACATGTTCTAAGTACCCACAATGTCATAGGGAGTGAAGTACAATTACTCAAAACATGAACACGCCTCTAGCTACAAATTTAAGACTCATTTAAGAAAAACAGAGGAATGAAGGCTCCACTGCAAGTTAAATTAGCACAGACAAGACTTCTGTAGGAATTCAGGTTTGGGTGACATGAAAGGTATTTGAGTATCATGTTTATTTATTTGTTTTAAATCAAGTGTAATAACAGAAAGAAAATCATATTATTATTCTTGGAAATAAAAAAATAATACACATTTCTGTGATAATGACTTCTGGGAGGCAGTGTAATGTAGTAGTTAAGTGTATGGGCTCTGGATTCATACTAATCAAATTCAAGTTCTGGCTTTGCCATGTGTTGGTGTTAGCTATCTGTCTGATCCTGGACCATGGGCTAATATTTACCCCTCAGTTCCTCAGCTCTACAATGAGGATAATAATAATATCTAGTGTATGCCACAAGGCCATGGTAAAAAATTGATTGAAATAATTTATTAAAGCACTTTGCACAGTGCCTGACACCCAGGAATGTTAGATAAATATTAAAATTCTTAGCAAGAGGAGAACGTCATGTATTTTGAAACAAGAGATTCTGAATACAACTCTAATGGTAACAGAGAATGTGGTATCCATGTCACTGCATTACAGAAATCAATTCAAAAAAGCATATGCTCCTATGACTCACAGACTTTGAAAATAAACTTATGGGGCTTCCCTGGTGGCGCAGTGGTTGAGAGTCCGCCTGCCGATGCAGGGGACACGGGTTCGTGCCCTGGTCCGGGAAGATCCCACATGCTGCGGAGTGGCTGGGCCCGTGAGCCATGGCCGCTGAGCCTGCGCGTCCGGGGCCTGTGCTCCGCAATGGGAGAGGCCACAACAGTGAGAGGCCAGCGTACAGCAAAAAAAAAAAAAAAAAGAAAAGAAAAGAAACTTATGGTTACCAAAGGGGAAGGGGGATAAATTAGGAGTTTGGGATTAACAGATACACACTACTATATATAAAAGAGATAAACAACAAGGACCTACTGTGTAGCACAGGAACTATATTCAATCCTATAATAAGCTATAATAGAAAAGAATCTGAAAAAGAATATATATATAATATATATGTATATACAACTGAATCACTTTGCTGTACACCTGAAACTAACATAACATTGTAAATCAACTACACTTCAATTAAAAAAAAAAGCATATGCTCCTGAATTCAGTGCTTAAAAAGCAATCCACGGAAACATCTGTAGATATTCTTGCAGTCAAGGCTCAATCTGTTTGGTTTGTCCACTATTATTCATTTGAGAGTCAGTATGTTTAGCAGATCTTTGATAAGGTGAGGTTAATATCAATATCTAAAAGCTATTTTCTCATTGTCTATCAAAGCTGATTGCATTTTGATGAATGCATTTTGAATGGAAGAGCTTGAAATTAAATATCTGTTCATCACCAGAATATCGACGCACATTGTTGAAAATACCTATGGATCTCTTGACAATCCAGAAGAAAAATTCAGGCAGCAATGAGAAAGGACCATTATATAAATGATTTTAAGCTCCAGAAGCTCCCTACATGAAAATGTGGCCTGAATTGGAGAGTATGATCAGAATTCAAAGATCAGAGGAAAAGGAAAAAAAGCAGATGTACCTTAATGCTGGAACTGAGAGTATAAACCAAATTGTCCAAGATTTACTTGCATCTGTTACTATATGGGCAGTTTACTAGGAACAGTGCAAATATTCCAAAAGCAGAATTGAGTCCAATCATTAGAATGCAGGGCAGATGCAGAGGGCCGTGTCTCTACGGAGGATACGTTTTACATAAAAAAACTAATATTAGGGAAACTGGTGCTAGGGATCCTTGTTACAATACCTTTGCCAATACAAAGTCATATTAAATGCAAGTGAAATTCAGTCTCCATTTCAATACTTATAAAAGTCTTCCCAGGGCTTCCCTGGTGGCGCAGTGGTTGAGAGTCCGCCTGCCGATGCAGGGGACACGGGTTCATGCCCCGGTCTGGGAGGATCCCATATGCCGCAGAGCGGCTGGGCCCATGAGCCATGGCCGCTGAGCCTGCGCGTCCGGAGCCTGTGCTCCGCAATGGGAGAGGCCACAACAGTGAGAGGCCCGCCTACCGCAAAAAAAAAAAAAAAAAAAAAAAAAAAAAAAGTCTTCCCATTCCAATGAAAAATGGCCAGTGTTAACTGTTACAGTTGCATAGCAGCAGGCAAATTTCTGTGTATGATCACCCATCCCTCTAGAAGATAATTTCATGAGTGGATAAAACATACTTCAAACAGATGGCCAAAGTTATAAATTTGAAAACAAAAATAAGAGGTGTCCACTTTTCAAAACTGTGGCTGTCCTATTTGTTAATTCCCAAAAATTTAGAATAAAGAAGTCTTTTCCCCGATGGTCTACATTGGCTGTCAAGGCAGCTCTGATTTACAAGGTGCTCTTCGTCGTCTGTTTCTGCAGTGAACTGGTGGAGGGATACAACACGGATGGCCCATCACCACCAATGAGTAGTGACCTTGGCTTGTCCAGGCTAAACGGTCCTGGGAGTGCTGAGTCGGCAGGAACCTCTGTTCTCATCTTCTTTTCGGCTGTTGGCTGAGAGTGGTGGCCGGGTTAGCAGTTCAGTCTGCTTCTGTGAAGCTGGGTTTTTCTTCTGTGAGGCTAATTGAAACTGCAACATTGGCCTCATTACCATCTTGTAAAACCCCTCTGAACTAACCAGCTCAGACAGCCATGGTTATAGGCTAAAATCAAAGGCAAGATGAGTCAAAGAATTATGGACAGAGAGTTCAGGCTGTCTTCTAAATATCAAAATGTATGATTAAAACTCAGGGCATCATTCATTTACATATACCAATATGGTTATCAAATTGACAACGTTTCAAATTTACCATCAACATAGGTTTGGCGGGGAGGGATGAGCCGAAAGAGATGTCTGAGATGTTTTATTTTGAGCAATCATAATGTCATTCTTCTTACTAGGGTCATGTTTAAGTCACATGGACAAGCAGAATGCCCTCGGGTTGATTTTTTTTAAGCCCAATGACAGTGAACCATTGTGCGGTGAATTAGATTGCTCTAGGTTCAACCTGATTGTATTCCTAAGATTACCAAAAAATGATAATAAGTGAATAAAAGTTAAATACATTTCTTATGCTGCATGCCACCTGACTACTTTGACCTAAATGAATAATTCTCAATGCAGGCAATTTTGTCCCAGAAGAGACATTTGGCCATATCTGGAGATATTTTTGATTGTCACAAATGGAGCAGGGAGGGCATGGTGTTACTGGCAACTGATGGGGGATGCTGGTAAATATTCTACTGTGTATAGGACACAACAGAGAATTTTTTTACCCCCAAATGTCAATAGTGCCATGGTTGAGAAACCCTGATTTAAATAACCAAATCAGAATGCGGGGATATGATTAGTTGAGCAGCTGCTGGTCATTTCTGCGGCTGAGGGGGAGAAAATCAGCATGCTGAAAGTGTATTTGTCAAACAGCTTAAAAGTTCCAAGGACACTTCTAAATACACTAACTCATCCGGCCATGAGTTTGGGGATAGGATAGGAGCAGGAGAGGGAAGGATGTAAACATTATATTCAGAGAGTGTTCCATCATGAGTCAAAAGTATATGTGCTAATTTACAGAAGTAAAGGCTGACATAAGTTATTGGCAAGATAATTTATGTGCTAGCCTGTTCGCTTTTATAACATGCAATGACAGCATTGTATTTAAGCAAAAGTCTTCTCTGATTAGAGACAAATATAACTTCATACCTGATTTGCCTAGATATTAAAATATATTTTAAAATTTTAATATAAATCTCCTGTATTGGCCAAAAATTGATGAATGGAATAGGATAAATGTCCTCCAAACAGACTCTATTTGATATGAGAACCTCAAAAAATGATAAAGAAGACAAATCAACAATAAAGAGATGGATTATTCAATAAAAGTGATTTTGAGGTAATTATTTAGGAGTTGAGAAAAACTTAGTTATTATCTCAACTTCTCTTCATATATCAAAATAAAAGTACAGATAGATTTTAAAAACTAGGAGAAAATTAGATGAATAGTTATCTGCTCTCTGAATGTGGGACAATTTTCTCAAATTCTCAAATGTTCTCAAAATGCCACAGTAGGAGAAATACAAAGGAAAATGTCCCTATGTAAGATAATTTTACCCTTTTGTTTGTTAAAACCCCTCAAAATCAAAACTTGTCAAAATTCAAAAGCAAACCACAGACTCAGAAAGACATTCGTAACACAAATTTTAAAGTGTCACTATTTTTAACTATATAGAGTTCATATAAGATCATTTTTAAAAAAGCATTATCAAATTGACAATTGAGCAGAAGACAGAAAATTTTAGAAAGTTAAAAAATACGGGAAAACATCTCACTTCATTAGAAATATAAATTAAGATACCATTTTCTACTTATCAGTTTGCAAAAAAAATTTTTTTTACTTTAAATAGGAAGGAGCAGTTAAAGAGGCTTTCTTATATTCTAGATAGACTATAACTTGGTACTACCCTTCTAGAAGATACACAAATAAGTTCATATTCATAGTTTTTGGCCCACAGAACACATTTATGAAGATTAAGAGGGGGAAAAATCTCAAAATATAGAGAAAAACAGCTTTACACATAAAGATGTTTGCCGCAGTATTATTTTAAATAAAGAATTTCTTTTGAATCTCCTTAATGTTCAGTAGTTGAAGTGATGGTTCACTGTGATGCATCCATCCACTGATGTGGAAAATACTTTGTGAAAATTTGAAGATATTTACAAAGAATTTTAATAAAATGAGAACCCGCTTGTGTTATAACATGAGGTTAAAAATTTGCTTATGGTAGGTGTAGTGGGCTGAATGTTAGTCCTCCAAAAGATATGTGCATGTCCTAATCTCCAGAACCTGTAGATATTATCATATATGGCAAAAGATGTGCTTAAATTAAGGATCCTGAGAGGGAGAGAATATACTGGATTATATAGGTGGACCCTAAATATCATCACGTTTCCCTATAAGAGGAGACAGAGGGAGTTTGGATACAGACACCGAGAAGAGGGCAAGGTGATGTGAAGATGGAACCAGAAACTGGTATGATGCAGCCTCAAGCCAAGGAATGCTGGCAACCGCCAGGAACCAGTAGAGGCAAACAACAGAATCTCCCTAGAGCCTCTGAAGGGAGCATAGCCCCACTGACACCTTGGTTTTGGATTTCTGACCTCCAGAACTTAGAATAAATTTCTGCTTTTTTTTTTTTTTGCGGTACGCGGGCATCTCACTGTTATGGCCTCTCCCGCTGCGGAGCACAGGATCCGGACGCGCAGGCTCAGCGGCCATGGCTCACGGGCCCAGCCTCTCCGTGGCATGTGGGATCTTCCCAGACTGGGGTACGAACCTGTGTACCCTGCATCGGCAGGCGGACTCTCAACTACTGCACCACCAGGGAAGCCCAATTTCTGCTATTTTAATCCATCAAGTTTATAGTAATTTGTTACAGCAGCCATAGGAAACTTATACAGTAAGTTTACACTTAACCTTTTAAGAAACTACCAAACAATTTTCTAAAGGGTTTGTACCATTTTACATTTCCACCAGCAGAGTATGGGAGACACCAAGACTGGGAATGGTCAGTCTTCTTCACTTTAGCCATTCTGATCAGAGTATAGTGGTATCTCACTATGATTTTAACTCACGTTTCTTTAATGACTAATAATGTTCAGCATCTTTTCATGTGTTTATTTGCCATCTGCATAGCTTCTTTGGTGAAGTGTATGTTTACAACTTTTGCCTACTTTTATTTTGGGTTACTTGTTTTCTTATTATTGGGTTTTGTATGTTCTTTATGTAAAACAAGTAACACCTACCCTATGGCCTAGCCATTCCATTCTCAGGTATTTACCCAGGAAAAATGAAGACATATACCCATACAAAGATTTGTATACTAATGCTCATAGATGTTTTATTTGTAAAGGTCAAAAACTGGGAACAGTCAAATATTCATCAGCAGGTGAATGGATAAACAAATTGTGGTATCCATACAATGGAATACCACTAGGTCATAAAAATCAATGAACTATTGGTACATACAACAACAAGGATTAATCTTAAATAATTATGCTGATTGAAAGAAGCCACACAATAAACATGATACATACTATATGAGTCCAAATTCTAGAAAAGTCAAACTAATCTATAGTGACAGAAAGCAGATCTATGGCTGCCTAGGGATGAGGGCAGTGGGGAGAAGGGGTAATTAAGGGAGAAGAGAAAACTTTGGGGTGACATTTAAGTTCATCATCTTGACTATGGTGAAGATTTCCAGAGATATACCTATGTCAAATGTTATCAAATTGTAGACTTTAAATACATGCAGCTCATGGTATGTCAATTACACCTCAGTAAAGCTGTTTAAAAAGAGGCTTAATCTTTCTAAGCCTCAGTTTCCTCATCTATAAAAGGGGACAATAATAGATCCCATCTCATAAGGTTGTTTCGAGGATTAAGTTGTGGTAGTATTGGAAAAGCACTCTGTTCAGAATCTTGCATACAATGAGCACTCAAAAATGCTAATAATATTTTTGTAAAAATGGTATATAAACTTTTTATCTTGGTGTGATATTATATATATATAATATATATTACATATATTAAAAATGAACTTAGGAAAGAAAGACTGGAAAAGAAATATTCCCAAAGTATAAAAAGCTATTTGACTTTAATTGTGGAATTTGGGGTGATTTTGTTCTTCTATGTTTCCTTTATTTTCCAGATTTTCTACAATAAGTATGTATTGTTTTTACCCAGTAAAAAAATTTATTTAAAAAAATAATGTTAATAATCCCCTAATGAAACAAAGCTCTGCTAAGTAAATCACATGGCACAAAGCATACCTGATTCCTGCCTGTTCTTACCCGCTGGCACCCCTGTAAGCCTCCTTCCGACCACATCCCTCTCCACTCTGCAGTCAGTGCTCAGACACGCTGATTGCATGCGTGGTCTCTTACCTGTTTAACACCCTTCAATGACTCTCTTTAACCCTTTAGATAGAGTCCCTCTTCTCAGCACGGCTCCTGCCTACCCCTCTGATCTCACCTTGCCCTACTTTTTCCCTCTCTCTCTTCTCCTGCCCCACTGGCTTTTCAGGACCTCCAGGTTCTTTGGTTACTCCCATTACATCTCCCTTGCTTCATACCATTAAATCTTCCTTCCCTTCCTGCTTTTTATTGACCAATTACCTTTTCATTTAAGGCTCAGCTCAACAGGGAAGTCTTCCCTGACATCCTTTTGTTATACTCTCCCATAATCCTTTTGGTTAAAATTCAGTGAATTGTTCAATGGGTCTTCCTAGCTGGTGAGCAGTCTAAGAGCTTAACCATGTCTGTGCTGTTCAAAGCAGTGGCCCCTAAACATAGCACAGTTGTAGGCACTTATTGCTGGTGATTAAGAAAGGGCTGGTCCACAATCCCACTCCTGGGCATATATCTGGACAAAACTCTAATTCGAAAAGATACATGCACCCCTATGTTCACAGTAGCACTATTCACAATAGCCAGGACATGGAAACAACCTAAATGTCCACTGACAGATGAATGGATAAAGAAGATGTGGTACATATATACAATGGAAAACTACTCAGCCATAAAAAAGAATGAAATAATGCCATTTGCAGCAACATGGATGCAGCTAGAGATTATCATACTAATAAGTCACAAAGAGAAAGACAAATACCATATGATATCACTTATATGTGGAATCTAAAATATGGCACAAATGAGCTTATCTACAAAACAGAAACAGACTCACAGACATAAAGAACAGACTTGTGGCTGCCAGGGGGAGGGGGTGGGGAAGGAAAGGACTGGGAGTTTGGGATTAGCAGATATAAACTATTATATATAGGATGGATAAACAACAAGATGTATAGCACAGGGAACTATATTCAATATCCTATGATAATCCATAATTGAAAAGAATATTTAAAGAAAAGACTGTTTATACGTGTGTAACTGAGTCACTTCGCTGTACAGCAGAGATTGGCACAGTGATATAAATCAACTATACTTCAATTAAAAAAAAAGAGAAAGAAAGGGCTGGTCCAGAATCCCTGGCCAAAGTATTACGGCAGAGGAGAAAGAACAATGGTCGAATCACGAAGACACCACCTGCCTTGGGCGAGTCATTTCTTCCTGGTTTAACAATAAATATTTATAAAAATAGGCCTAAATTATCTCCTAGGGCTCCTCTAGATCTAAAATGTAATTGGGTGAAATTGAGGTCATGTCCCATTGAGTCAGAATAATTTCTTGAGTGAACTAGTGTCATCCTCACATGTTCTGACTGCAACCAGCAAAGAATAACTTGCTAGTATAGAAAACTAGAGCAACATCACCAATGATCTGTCACTTATTTCTTAGAAACTAAAAAGTCAAAATGATGGGCTTCAGTTATTAGCTCCCCTTGAAGTTTTCTTCTACCTACAAATATTCTAACTCTTGGCTCAGCATCCTTCTACAGCCAGAAACTCTAAAAGCATGGGTGGCCTTGGTTTGGGTCACTCTTGAATTAAATATGCAATATTTAATATGAATTAAAACTAGCAATATTGATTAGCTACATTTCACAAGAGAGTCTTTTTAGCTTTGGCCCCTCTCCCATGGGTGCCACGGAGTGCCCATCTCATGCCAACGTCTCCTGCTGTTTTCCTTGCTAACTCTCCCCATCACTTGTGTCACTGATTATGTTGGTTCTTTCATCATCCAGTTTCACAAATGAAGAAATGGGGATCTAGAGGGATTAAGTAACTTATGCATAACCACAGGACTGGGTAAGTGACTGAGGCAGATTCACACTTGGGTTGCCTGGTCCAAAGCCAATACTGTCCAGCTGTCGTGTGACTGTCTGAGGGGGAGTTCGTGTTCTCAAGGTCATTAAATGTTTGTCCTATTCTTTCCCTTTTCTTCCCTGTTCGAACCCATGCCAACTTGTCTAATTATCTCCCAGAAGTTGGCTGTTCCTAGGGTAGATGCTACCCTTCAATCTTTGTTGTAGACTCCTGCAACCCTGTTCCCTTTTCATGGTTTGCACATTTATGTGTACACACACACACACACACACACACCAAAGATATGCAGATGAAAAAAAGGATTTTTCTGTGACCATATCTAATGTTATTTGGTTAAGATACGACTCTGAAACTTTTTTAAAAAGGCTTTATTTGCCCTTAAGTTTTATGTATTTAGATTCCCCCCGCACTGAACACTGAAGAATTTACTTAAACCACGTATTTATAACCCTCTTTGTAGCACCTTTTGCAAAGTGGCTTCTTAGTTGAGATGATGATGTGCTAAATGAAAATACTGCAAGTTTTAAAACATTACCCAATGTTTTATGGCAATGATTCTCCAAATTCAACACACACACACACACAATCACTGAGGACACTTGTGAAAATGCAGATTCCTGGGTCTTATCCTTCAAAGAATTTGATTTTAAAAGTCTTGGATGGGGCCCAGTAATCTGTACGTTAAACACGCTCACTAGGCAAATCTGATGCAAATATTTTGTGACTCACGCCCTGAGAAATCAAGAGAAACTCCGTAGTTTGGGGGACTTGGAAAATTTTATAAGGCTTGAAATTCTATCTGTAATTGTTCACGAAGCCTGTATGCTATGCTAGCATCATTTCCATAAAAAGCGGACATTCAGGAAATTTGGTGGCATGGATGGATAACTGCCCAGAGTCAAAGACCCAAGAGTGAGGAATTAGGATCATCTGAATTAAGGATATGGATTTGATCTGTGCAGTAGTTATGGAAGAGTTGCCATTTTTCCAATTTTGTTTTGAGGGTGGAGCAGTGAGTTTAAAGAAACTATGGCAGCACTGCAGGGCCTGCCTCTGAACTTCACAGGAGAAACAAATAAACTTCTGTTTACTTCACTGTTATTTGGGGTGTCGAATACAGCTGAAACTAACGTTGATATGGCCATTTTCCTCCATTTCCTCCACAGATGCAAACTTAGATTCCTGACTTTTTTTTTTTTTTTTTTTTTTTTGCGGTACGCGGGCCTCTCACTGTTGTGGCCTCTCCCATTGTGGAGCACAGGCTCCAGACGTGCAGGCCCAGCGGCCATGGCTCACGGGCCCAGCCGCTCCGCGGCATGTGGGATCTTCCCAGACCAGGGCACGAACCCGCGTCCCCTGCATCGGCAGGTGGACTCTCAACCACTGCGCCACCAGGGAAGCCCAGATTCCTGACTTTTTAATGACAAAACAGGAGCTAAAAGAGGGATAGGTATGAATTCACCATTCTTTAAGCTGCTGCTGAGGAATTTTTGCATCTCTGGATGCCCCTGAGCTTTGGGGACATGACCACGTTGGTGGGTCTTACTTTGAAGAGTTAGGACCTCACATCCCAACCTCCTCCAGAATCCAACAGGGAAGGGATGGTACAGAAGACCATCTCCAAAGATGGCCACCAATGTTTTCCTTCCCTATAAGCACACGCCACTCCCCCACTGAAGGTAGGATGCACTTCTCCTCCCTTTTACATTTGGGGCAGCCTTGTAACTTGCTTTGACCAATAGAACATGGAAGAAATGATATGCTGGGTCCTGGGACTTCTTAGTCCAAGACTTAAGAGGACTGGAAGCTTCTGCTTCTTCCTTCTTGGAAGCCAGCTTCCGCTTCTTCCTTCTTGGAAGCCAGCTTCCGCTTCTTCCTTCTTGGAAGCCAGCTTCCATGTGAGAGTTCTGAGCCCCCTCAGACCTCCACACTGTAAGAACATCCAAACTAGCTGTGTGGCAAGGCCCCAGGAGAAACACCAGGTCACCCACAGTTGAGTAAACGCTTCTTGGAGCTTCTAGCCCAGCCCGGCCACAGCTGAATAGGCTGAATGAGTGATCCCCAGCCAATACCAAATGGAGCAAGAGAACTGCCTGGCCAACGCTACCTGAAGTCTTGACCCACAGAATTGTGAGAAATAGCTAACAGTTTTTATTTGAAGCCACTGAGTTGTGGGGTGGTTTGTTATAAAGCAATAAATGACTGACACAGCTGGGAAGGGTCATCTGCAGCAGAAGAGAGAACACTTAGGAGGTAAAGAAATGGCGGATGATGAGAAAAACCTACTCTGCTACCAGTTTGCCTGGTTCCTGTCGCCCCGGCTTTGAGTTTTGAAAAAGGGGACTTAACCATTATTTCCACAGGCAAATAAATTCTGTGTTCTCAAGAATTAACCTATAATTCACATTTGGAGCACAATGTATTCATAGGTTGGAACCGATTCAATGCACTTCAGTACCCATTGCTGACTTCCAAGTATTAGTGCTCATCCATGTGTCAGACTCTTGCTTTGTATGTAAAGCAGACATGTAATACTGGGTTAGCCCTACTGTTTCCAAGGAGGTATGTCCTAGTGCTATATAACTGTGTACTGTACCCAGTGTAGTGTATCAAGCATGATTCTGGGTAATTTTATGTTCATCAGTGCTTTTTAGGACAATCTGTTTATTGAATCTGATTTCATTGTAAAAGACAAGAATCACAGACATAAAAAAAAAACAAAACTTAAGGGACTTCCCTGGAAGTCCAGTGGTTAAGACTCTGCATTTCCACTGCAGGGGGCACAGTTTCCATCCCTGGTCAGGGAACTAAGAACCTGCATTGCATGTTGTGTGGTATGGCAAATAAATAAATAAATAAATAAATAAATAAATAAACACTTATATTAAAAAAAAAAAAGAACTAAAAAACCCTCCAAAACCAAACGTATGGTTACCCAAGGGGAAAGGTGGGGGGGGGGGGGAGGGATAAATTAGGAGTTTGAGATTAACAGATACACACGACTGTATATAAAATAGGTAATCAACAAGGACCTACTATACAGCACAGGGAACTCTACTCAATATTCTATATGGGAAAAGAATTTGAAAAAGAATGGATATATGTATATGTATAACTGAATCACTCTGCTGTACACCTGAAACTAACACATTGTAAATTAACTATACTCCAGTATAAGATAAAAATTTTTTTAAAAAGAAGACAAAAAAGAATGAACACCCAGGTATATATGGCCTACTCCAAGAAAACCTTTATTTACTTGACAACAAAAGTTCTCAGAGGAAAATTCTCTACTCCAATCCAGCAGAAGACAAGATATTTAAATAGAGAAATTTTGTAAAAGTGCTTTCCAGGGATATCTTAAGAATGTTGATGGAGAATCACTCTACTAAAACTACCTGCTTGGTGACTAAGGATCTTCAAAGTATTTATAGTTCAGTTAATTGCAGACAGAGGGCTTCAGCTTTTCAATTTCTGAAATTAATACAGGATTAAAATGGTGGCTTGGAAGTATGGTGGCAGCAGTGGTTCTCAGCCCTGGCCAACTGCTAGAAGCACTTGGAGTTCTTCCAGTCCAAGACCCAGAGGTTTGACCTAATTGTTCTGGGGTTTTTTTTAATGCTCTTTAAGGGATTCTGACATCCAGCTATGATTGAGAACATGTTTGAAACAGTTTGGGCCCTGGGGTACTTCTTAGACGTGAACATTTCTGGACCTCATCCACACCTCCTGAATCAGAAAGTGGACCTCATGAGAACCGCTGTGCTATGTGATACAAATTAAAAGCGCTAATTGGGGACTTCCCTGGTGGTCCAGTGGGTAGGACTCCACGCTCCCAATGCAGGGGGCCTGGGTTCGATCCCTGGTCAGGGAACTAGATCCCACATGCCACAACTAAGAGTCCGCATGCCACAACTAAGAAGCCCAAACACCACAACGAAGATCCTGCATGCCAAAACTAAGACCTGGCACAGCCAAAATAAATAAATACATAAATATATTTTTTTAATAAAAAGGGCTAATTGACTCTATGTCCCTTCATTGTGCCTCAATACCTAATTAAATGTCCATAAATCTAGAGCCCTTCTTACATTCATTAACATCGCATTTTTTACAGGATTATAAAAATCTAGTAGAAATTTTTTTTAAGTTAAAAGATATTATTTTATTTCTGATTTTTAATTCACTTTTTGTTGTAACAGAAAGGAAAAGCATAAAGAATAAAAGTAACTCCACTGCTACTTTGAAATAACATTATTAACATTTTGATATCAATTTACTTTTCATAAAAAAATGATTGTATTGTACACATTGTTTTATAACCTTCTTAACCTGCTTTTTCACTTACATCTTTTACATTCTACTGTATTACTAAACATTTTTAGACATCATATTTTTAAAGTTGCCTTTAGTCCATCACAGGAATGTGCTAAATATATTTTATCAAAACTTTAGCAGTTGTTTCATATTTTTGCTTTTATAAATAATGTTTTCTTCGATTATTAATAAAGTCGGGGGTTTTTGGCTGTGCTATGTCTTTGTTGCTGTGCGGGCTTTCTCTAGCTGTGGCGAGCGGGGGCTTCTTTTGTTGCAGGGCACGGGCTCTAGGTGCGTGGGCTTCAGTAGTTGTGGCATGCGGTCCCCAGAGCGTGCGGGCTTCAGAAGTTGTGGCGTGTGGGCTCAGTAGTTGTGATGCATGGGCTTAGTTGCCCCGTGGCATGTGGGATCTTCCCGGACCAGGGATCAAACCCATGTCCCCTGCATTGGCAGGCGGATTCTTAACCACTGCACCACCAGGGAAGTCCTAACAAAAGTCTTTGTTCACATTCATGATGCCATTCTTGGCATCAGTCCCTAGAAGCAGTAGTCATAGATCAAAGTGTATATACCCTTTAAGGCTATTGATACACATTGAAAAATTGTCCTTAAAAAAAGCATCCTTAGCCAATTCCCTTGCACCATAGGGTGATGCTATATATCACCACTTTATTTAATCTGTGCCACTTTAGTAAAAGGATGAGTTCCTACTATTCTTTAATGAGGTTAAATCTTTTTGTCATTTTAAAAAATTTATAGCCCACTTGTATTTATTTTCATTCTTTGTCCACTCTTTAAAAAATGTGACTATTCAGTTTTCTTCCTATTGAATTGAAAAAGCTTTTTACGTACTAAGGATTACGTTCACCAACATTTGGAGGCAAGAAAAATACAGTAAACACTCAACTGAGTAGCATCAGAATGAGCTGATTTCAATTCCAAGTTCGTCAAAAATAAACTATAATCATTTGGTTGAATTACATTATTGTAAATCTGTAAAGAATCAGTATATTTCTTTTTCCTAGGACTGTATTACCCTGAACAAATACAGTACTTCTCTAATGACTGAGTTTCTTGTGGTGCCTCATAGTGATTGTTCTGAATTTTCCATTGTATAAAGAGAATGGGATTCAGAAAGTCTGAGTCCTGGCTCCACAGCTACAATTTATATGTCCTAGACAAAGGACGTGCTTTAGTTTCCTCATCTTTGAAACAGAAATAACAGGAATGACCTCTACCTCCAATGGTGACTGTGAGAGATAGTTTGCAGGATATGCACACAGATTTCGGAGACTGGCTATCTGGATTTGAATCCCTATGCTGCCATTTAAAAGCTATGGAGTTTGGGCAAGTTCTTAATCTCTCCGGGCTTCAGTTTCCTCATCTGTAAAATGAGGATAATAATAGAATCTACCTATTGGAGTGGTTGCAAGGATTAAATTAATCAAAGTCTATATAGCATTGTAGAACAGTACTTGGCAGGTAATAAGCACTAGGTATCAACACAACAATCATTACAATAAATAAAAGAATTTGCCTGTTATGTGTTCTCTCTTTTTTTTCTTCTTGCATATTATGAACTGTTTATTTACTTTTTAAGGTAAAATTTACATATAGTGAAATGCACAATCTTTTTTTTTCAAGCTTATGAATTTTTTTTTTAATTGGAGTATAGTTGCTTTACAATGTTGTGTTAGTTTCTGCTGTGCCGCAAAGTGAATCAGTTATATGTATACATATGTCCACTCTCCACACTCATGTCAGTGGTGGGCTTATAACTGCTGTAATGGCCACCACAGTCTTGGCAGGTGTAAAGAGCTGAGCTGAATCTCTACCAACCCCAGGATGTACCCTGGAAATGAGTTTCTGAATAAGGCTCTGACATCAACTTGCTTTTTGGTGATTCACCTCTTTCTTCTCACTGTGGAATGTAGGAAAACCAACCTGTTCTTTATTAGCTAGAGTATGACTGTCAAAGCTAACCATGTGGGTTGGTTACTTTGTCTCCATCCCAGAAGTCACCTTCACAGGCAGACAGCCAGCCACTAGAGTGTGGACCCAAGGTGCTCTAAGACAGCTCTGCACCAGGTTTCCTTATCTCAAAGGAATTGAGATAGGAAATGCATGGATTTTTAGTCGTATTGTCTATAGTTAGGTTAATTAAATTCTGTGTCCTCTGATTTATGCTCTTAGCTAACAAGGAAAATTTTGGTAACTCTTAATATGAATCATAATCAATACAGAAGATGATTAAAAGAACTCTCAGCATTTTGGTCATTTTATCTGATAAAACTCCCACTTTTGTCCCCACGAGTTACACTGTGTAAAAGAAAATATGCCCATATGGAATATGCTTGTGAGTCAAAAACAAAGCCAATGCCCAAAATACAAATCAACAACACTGCCTAGAACAACAGGCCTCAACTAATGAATTAAAATGATTGGTGGTTTCTTTAAAATATTAAGCCCATCAACGCTTGCCAAGAACCCCTTGGCTAGCTGAGGGATTCGAGCTGCATTGTTCAGCTCGAGATTGAAATCCTTCCATTCATCGTTGACATGTGAGAGACAAGACGAGGCTTTGACAGACAAGGGATGAGGCACCAGATGGTTTCCATCTGTATCTCCACTGATCGCACAATGAAAACCCACCTTCCCTGATCAGAAGGCCACGCGATACGCGGATAATGAATACCCAGTGTTTTTAAAGGAGCGTAATCGCCCTTCCCAACCAGAGACGTATAAATATTAATGAACGCAATCTGGTTCTAAGTAAATTTAGCATGAACTTTTAGCTACCCTCCCCTGACAACTTCCTCCCTCTTTAACTGAATTAAGTTTCAAAGTTCTGTGATTAAAAATAGCAAACCCTGAACTGAAGTTGGATCTGTGGCTGAGGAAAACCTCTCCCTTCCAGCTAGTCACCAGTTAACACAGTTCACATCATTGTGTACTTTTTTTTGTAACCAAAAAAGGGTCTCAATTTGAATGAATGTTTAAGCAAGTGTGAATAGTGAGATATACAATCAATACAAATACACAGATTAGTAATCTATCATTTCCGCCATGCCTATTTCCAAAAGGACTTGAGCAAACTTAGAGATTACTACACCCAGTACCAGGAGTTGTTAAACAAGCTCATTTCTGCAAAGCTCTGGACTACATTATATATTAAACTATTGAACCCTAGGGAAAGAAAAATGATTCTTTCTTTCTTGCTCTCTCTTCACCTATACACACACACACATACACATTTTTCTGCAAACTTAACCGAGAATAACTGAGAGTATTAAAACAGTTTTAATTAGTAATATTCAAGAGAAAATATCAGTTGTTTTTTGGCGGATGTTTTGAACTTGTTAGTCTTCTTCCTTCTTGACTCACTTCCAGTGGCTTTTATCAAAAATATCAGAAAGAGACTAAGATTTGAAAATTTCCACTAATTCCTTCCATTGCTTCCTTTTCCTTCCATTCAAACAAGGAAGATTTGCATACTTTCTCTAGCTTATGTGTCTTTAATCTGTCTAAGCAATGCATTTTCCAAGAAGCAGGTCCTATATTTTCACCACTAACGTTTCCCTGTGGATCAAAGTGGCCAGAACCTTAAAGTGAAAAATGTCAAATCAGTCCAAAAATGTTTAATCAGTCCAATTAAATCCATATTCTCAACTTTAGTCCCTCATGTGACTTGAAGGAAATAACCCTTTTTCCTCTCCTCCAATATTTATTGTTCTCATTTTGTCAATAAACAAATTTCTATTGAGTACTACTATGTGTCTGGCATTGGCTACTGAAAATCAATGCAATGGACAGTACTGCTATTCTTAGGCACAGATGTTATTTCAGAGACATCCTTCAGATATTGTAAAGAATGTTCTTTGCCATATGGTAGCAGCATCAGGCATAGAGTTGATGGGTGTCTCTATCTCGTGTGATCAAACCCATCTCTTAGTCTCCAATCCTCTTTTGGGAATATGCTCTCAGCAGGATTAATTACCAGTGTAACCAGCAAGATTGGTGTTTGTTTAAGGTTCAGCTTCACTAAGTCTTGACAAGCTTTCTTTCACCTTCCCTAGCACAATTTGGTTGTCAGCAGCATGGTCACATGTCAGAATAAAATCAATCAAGCTGGAGTAAAGGATGAGCTGAAGCTTGCAAAGAAAATGCTGAGTAAGTAAAAATGCACTTTGGTTATGTTCAGGGCAAGAAGAACAGGAAGGGCTAGACCCCTGGCTTGAGCCAGATGGTGCAATGTTAGCATATGACAAAGGGGAAGGAAAACGGTCCTTCTCCCTGTGGCTTTTGTCATTTTTATCAGGAAGAATGACCCTCAAACTGTAAAGAAGAGACCTGAAATGGTTAATTTTAGTAGTAGACTAAAAAAATGAGAAGATGGAAAGTGAGTACCTAATTGTGTTTAAGTCTCTAGGCTCAGATGCATTAGATCTTCAGAAGTAATGGAGAGAAACAAGCAACCGACAAAAAGTTTTTCTCGTTGTTGTAGATGAGAAAAGTAAATTTTGTCTTGATTATCAAAAGCAGGACCTGAGGGCAGTGGGGGGAGAAAAGTGGGTGTGGGAAACAATATCATACCGGTAACACCCGTAATTCTAGAAGTTATACTTAAATACATGGTTTATGAATGTTATTGAAAGAAAGTGAAATGAGGTAATCAATAAAGAGTAGCAATGGGTTGGGGAGGAGACATAAACAAATATATGATATATGATATGTGCTATTTAACAATATGATAAAACAAATATGTTAAATTATACTTTATGTGCATTTACATCAAGGTGTACCAGTGGCATCACATACCTATTTCAGCAAGATGCTTGACAAAGTCTTGTAAGGTATCCTGGGGTAAGATAGTAGGATGTGACCTGAATGACAAAGAATGAATAGATGAGTTGAACAGTTGAGAATTAATTAATCAACGTCAATGGAGCTATTGAGCTTTCTCCTGTCAAAAACTGTATTGATGTGGATGCAGATAGAGAAGATTATCATCACTGAATGGTTGTGAATAGTTGAAATAATATAATCATGTATATAAAATGATCTGATAAAATGAATTAGATAAAATTGAGAAGAAAATATAAAGTATTGCATTTATTATAAAACATAATTAGGAAGTACAGGGTGCAGAGTTGGGGGAGACCTGGATGACAGCTGTTTAGAAGAAAAAAACTGAGTCAACAGAGTGATATTGTGGCACATATGAAAAAGAAATTGTAGTGAAATCTTAGAGAAAGAGTGACAGAACATATTCTTTGCCCCCTTCACTCCTGTTTGCCATGGTCACCCTGATGGCGATGGGAACTTTATAACATACTGGCATGTGCTATGAGAGGATATCACCATGAGCAAGAGATAGCCTTGTTTGTTCTGCTATTGATACTCTATGGAATCTATCAGGATGCTCCTAATAAACTGGCTGACCTTGGATATAAGTGAATTATGGAATGAAAGATCCAGGATCCTTAGAGGAGGGCAGAAGAATGGAAAAGAAAAGAGGAAAAGGAAAGCAAACCTGAGGTGTTCACACAGAAACAGATGGTCCAACGAAATAGAATAGAAAGACCAAAAGCAGTCTCACATAATCGAAATTTTAATTTATGAAAGCCTTGGCATTGAAGACCAAGGCGGGAAATTATGTTAGTATAACAGTTTTTCATATGAGAAAAATGAAATTGGATCCCTATCTCATGCAATAGAACAGAAAAATCCACTCCAGATGCATTGTAGACTTAAATATAAAGGTAAATTTTAAAAACATTTAGAAAAAATATAAAATAGGGATGGAAGGATTTCTTAAGCAAAATTCAAAAATTACTAGGCATAAAAGAAGAGATTGATAAATCTGACCACAGTACACACACACACACACACACACACACACACACACACACACACACACCCCTATGAACTAAGAAACAGGGGGTTGATAATGAACAGCATTTCCCAAAAAAGGAAACATCGATGGTAAATAAGTATGAAAAGACATTCAACCTCATTAGAAATCAAGGCAACGCTTTTTCAGACCACAATAAAATACATTTTAGATGGGTTAACTTTACAAGCCTGACATTACCAAATGTTATCAAGGATGTGCAGCAACAAGAACTCTACCACAGTGCTGGAGGGAGTATCAATAGGTTCAACTTCTTTAAAAACTAATTTTGAATTAGTAAAGAATGCATTTACCTTCTGACCCAGCAATTCTATTCCTAGAGAAACCCTTACTCACGTGCACCAAGAGACCTGTTCAAGAAAATTCACAGCAGCGTTGTTTGTAATAGCAAATCACTGGAAATAAACTCCTTAAACAGGAAATAACCCAAGAGTCCATCCATAGAAAAACAAATAAAGTGATATGTTCACACAACAGAATGTTACGCAGCAAGGGTAAATGAGCAAATTCTAGCCTTACATAATAGATAGAACTTAGAAATACAATTGTGAATGAAAAAGCAAGTTAATGGAAAATTATATATGGCATGCTACTATTTTTTTTTTTTTTTTTTTTTTTTGCGGTACGTGGGCCTCTCACTTCTGTGGCCTCTCGCATTGCGGAGCACAGGCTCCGGATGCACAGGCTCAGCGGCCATGGCTCACGGGCCCAGCCGCTCCGCGGCATGTGGGATCTTCCCGGACCGGGGCACGAACCCATGTCCCCTGCATCGGCAGGTAGACTGTCAACCACTGCGCCACCAGGGAAGCCCCCATGCTACTATTTTTATAAAGCCCACAGACAAGCAAAATGTTAAAATATTTATTATTTAGGGAGATATACACACATAATAAAACTTAAAAATTCCTTATGATAAACATAACATTTATAATAGTATATCTCAGTGGAGGGAGATAGGAGATAGGATGAACAAGGAACATTGTATATATTCAATATCAACTATATTGCAATGTCCTACTTCCTAAATTGGGCAATAATTTCATGGGAGATGTATTTCATTATTAAGTTTCATAGCCTATATGTGTGTGTGTGTGTGTCCTTTCCTTAATTTATTTTAGTTATAAATATTTACATCTTATTATACACACACACACACACACACACACAAGGAAAGCAGGCCTTCTTAACCCCATCAAAGCTGACCACGTAGCACTTACAAGTGATCAAGGTGTAAGGGAAGGTTTTGCTTCTTTCTCTGGATATCAAGTGGGTTATCAGTCAAGCTGCAGCTTAAAATGGTTTCTTTCTGTCTTTCTGGAAATGGGCTGGTCTGTCCAACTTTCCATTTATTCTATGTCAATAAGGCAATATTACAGAGGTACACTTTCCAGTTAAGGGAAAAGAAAAACTCAACTGTACTCAGTATGATTAAACTACAGCTGCATATCATCTTCAATCCTAGGAACCATATTTTGTGAGAAGTATTTGACAAACTGGAGAGTTTCTAGGGGAAGCTAATGTAGACAGGAGGATGTCGAAAATCCATTACAGATGAATGGCTAACTAGATTTGAACTTGAGCCACTCAACTGTGAGAAGAGAGAGATTCAGAAAAATGAGGTAGATGACCTCAAAACTGAAAAAGAAATACTGTCAAGTTTAAACGTTTTTAGCTTTATTCTGCATATAGAGTGGTCACCTATTACTAATGGGTAGAAATATATTGAAGCTGACTGAAGCTTTGAAAATTAAAATACCAGCTCACAGCAGCTAGCAGGATGAGTAACTGGAGGATGGCCTATTATAGTTCAAGAATTACCTAGAGCTGTTACGGAATGTTATCCTTTAAAAGAAAAACAAAGCTTAGAACCTTTTTCCTTATAATGGATTATATTTTATAATGCAGACCACAGACTTAGTATATTTTTGGTCTAAAAATCTAATAATACTAGATCATATGTACCTTGAGCTTAGTTATATCATTTATTTTTTCCTCCTTGTAATTCAGTTCCAGAGATAGTGGTAAAGAATGAATGACTGTGGTCCCTAGTAACCATTGAACTCTATGGAAGTTACTTAATCTCTTTGAGCCTCAGTTTCCTCAGCTATAGAATAGTACCTCTCTGCACAATGCCCCCCTCCCAATATGTCCACATTCTAGTCTCTGGGACCTGTGATTATGGTACCATATTTTTGTAAATGGGATTAGGTGAAGGATTTCATGATGAGGAGATCATCCTGGATTAGTTGATAGGCCCAGTATAATCACAAAGGCCCAGTATAATCACAAAGGTTCTTAGAAGAGGGATTCAGGAGGAAGCAGAGGCAGAGGAGAAGATGAGGTGATGATGGAAGCAGAGACTGGAATAATGTCCTTTGAAGATGGCGGAAGGGGCCATAAGCCAAGGAAAAGAGGTGGCCACTAGAAGCTATAACAGCCAAGGAAATGGATGCTCCCCGCAGAACCTACAGAAGGAACCAGGTGTGCAGACCCCTTGACTTCAGTCCCGTGGAACTCATTTCAGAATTCTGACCTCCAGACTCTAAGATCATACTGATACATCTGTGTCACTTAAAGTCACTAACTTGCAGTAACTTGTTACTGCAACAATAGGAAATGAATACATCCTCTCACAGGGTTTTGGTGAGGATCCAGTGAGATAACCCAGTAAAAAGTTCTTGGCTTCTCAAAGGGGGAAGGGGGTGGTGGGGTGAATTGGGAGATTGGGATTGACATATATACACTACTATGTATAAAATAGATAACTGAGAACCTACTGTACCCCACAGGGAACTGTACTCAGTGCTCTGTGGTGACCTAAATGGGAAAGAAACCTAAAAAAGATGTATGTATACATATGGCTGATTCACTTTTCTGTACAGCAGAAACAACACAACATTGTAAAGCAACTATAGTCCAATAAAAATTAATTTTAAAAGAATTTCTTGGCTTCTATTACTGTTATCATCCACCTAATTTATCCCCCAATGTAGGTTCAGTCTCACAATCAACTGTATTAGTGTGCCCTTAGTTATCTGCCCTCACAAGGCATTTTTATACCTTTGTGTATATTGATGAGGCTGGGAAAGGGTTCTGGACGGGAGCCAGGCGTTCACAGCCATTAATGGTGCAGGTCCTGACAGGTGCTGTCTTCTCCAGGTCATTCCTCAGCCATGAGTAGAGACTAGATCCTTTTGAGCTCTAAAGTTCAATGATTACATGCTCTTTTAGGTAGCCCAGTAAATGCTGTCTGAGTCCACTCTCTCTCCCTCTCTTCTGGTTGAACCTCTAGCCAGTGGCTGAATTATCTAGTGCCAACTGCCCCTAGGTTACCTTTGCTCTGGGCACTGATGAACCAGGCAGACCTAATTCCATGATTAAAACAAACAAACAAACAAACAAACAAACAAACAAAAAGATGAAAAGAGGTGGAGCAGTTCCTAGCTTAAATTTATCCTTAAAAAGGTATTCAATGTTTTACAAAGAAGGTTCTTAGCAAAAAAGCTTAGCTCTAAGAGTCCATATAGATTTCCCCTGGGTCCTTCTGTCTTTAATTCAAGGCTATCACTTTCCAGAACAGAGTTGGCTGGCCATTCTCACCAAGTGCTCTGCCCAGGCTCTTATCCTCCGAAGTGGCAGGACGTTTGACACACTTTCCTTGTTGCTAAAGGTGTAGATAACAGGACATGTGCATCAAAAATGACCAAAATAGAACAGGCACCAAAGTGCCGTGGAACACAACCTCTCTTTCCTATCTCTGCTTTTTCCAACTCACCATGGAGAGAAAGTCTGTGAGAAAGCTTGGCCATCTATAAAGTATTCTGCAAATGCAAAGAATTCTTTTTTTTTTTTTTTTTAAACTCAGTGTTGGGTTAGATGTCTTGATAGAGACAGGGACCACATTCAGCCGCCCCACAGAAGAACAATTACGTCAACCCGAGGAAATCCAGAAAACTTCATAAAATCATTGTGAAAGAAGAATAGATCTTAGCTAGAGAAAATGAGGAGGACATTTTGGGGAGAAAAAAACAATGATAGTGCAAAGGCAGAAAAGCCTCCTGTAAAAACAGTAAGAAGTTAGTGAGTCTGGCCTATAGAGGGGAGGGACAGACACTAGCAGGAGAGAGGGCTTAGGTCCCTCCTGGGCTTCTGAATTTTATCGTGTCGAGTTCACTTATCCTACGGAACTGGGCATGTTCAGGTTGCTTTTTTTGGAAAATAAAAAATAAAAATCGGGCAGAGGGATCCAGGATGCTGGGGTAGCCTAGGTCTGGGATAGGGGCTCTGGCCTGGGGATGCAGGGAAGGTGCTGGATGGGAGCAGCCTTCACAAGCAACACCTGGATGTTGGGGAGAAGTCCGTAATGGCCTGGAGGTTTCCAGCTTGGCTCATAGGTGCAGGGCGATACCACTGGCCAGTCATCGGAAACAAGGGGAAGGTGGTGGGGAGAGCGAGAGAGCAAAGTTTAAACCACAGGCGCTAAACTCAGGACACTGGATGGATGGGACGTGAAGAAAAACTCAGAACACTAGAGAGTAGAGCCACTTAGGCCAAGCGAGGCAAAGGAGACAGGAAATGTGTGGGCAGAGGGACACAGAGGGTCACAGAGAGAGCAAACGTAGAGCAATGAGCAGGGCAGGGCGCTGGTCAGTGGGGCAAGGGCACGAGGAGTCCACAAGCTCAAGGGCAGACTGGGTCGCCCAGCGCCCCACCGAAAGCAAGGGAGACCTCCGCGCATGCGCAGGAGGGGAGCCCGCATCTCGCGCTAACTCTAACTCGCTACGCTTAAGCAGGAGCCTTGTGCAAGATCCGAGCTCGCCACGTTCCCTCGAGGAGCCACGGGGACGGAGGTTTCCCATAGTCTCAGGATGCCAGGAGCAGAGCCCGGCTCCAGCCACAACCACTCAAACACCGAACATCGAATCCGTCCCCAGCTTACAAGCAAGATGGGAAACAGTGAGCACGTGGACCTAGCAATGAAACCAAAGCGGGCAGCGGTGCGCACGCACGCAGGTGCTCCGCGGGCCGTCTGCTCAGCCTCCCCAACCTGCTTAGCAAAAGTAGACCTCTATTTACAATAGCCAGGACGTGGAAGCAACCTAAGTGTCCATCAACAGATAAATGGATAAAGAAGATGTGGCACGTATATACCATGGAATATTACTCAGCCATAAAAAGAAACGAAATTGAGTTATTTGTAGTGAGGTGGATGGACCTAGAGTCTGTCATACAGAGTGAAGTAAGTCAGAAAGAGAAAAACGAATACTGTATGCTAACACATATATATGGAATCTAAAAAAAAAAAAAAAGGTCATGAAGAACCTAGGGGTAAGACGGGAATAAAGACATAGACCTACTAGAGAATGGACTTGAGGACACGGGGAGGGGGAAGGGTAAGCTATGACAAAGTGAGAGAGTGGCATGGACATATATACACTACCAAACGTAAAATAGATAGCTAGTGGGAAGCAGCCACATAGCACAGGGAGATCAGCTCGGTGCTTTGTGACCACCTAGAGGGGAGGGATAGGGAGGGTGGGAGGGAGGGAGAGAGACGCAAGAGGGGAGAGATATGGGAACATATGTATATGTATAACTGATTCACTTTGTTATAAAGCAGAAACTGACACACCATTGTAAAGCAATTATCCTCCAATAAAGATGTTAAACAAAAAAAAAAGAGTAGACCACTAGGCCTCAGTCTAATTAATTGTCTTTCATAAGAGCAGGAAAAACCTTTTGATTGAAGTGCAGTGGATTTACCATGTTGTGTTAGTTTCAGGTGTACAGCAAAGTGATTCAGTTTTATATCTACATGTTAAATATATAAATAGATATCTGTTCTGTTTCAGATTCTTTTCCCTTTAGGTCATTACAAGATACTGCATATAATTCCCTCTGCCACACAGTAGGTCTCTGTTGTCTGTTTTGTACACAGTCGTGTGCATGTGTTGATGCCAAAGTCCTAACTTATCCCTCCGCCCCTTCCCTTTCGGTAACCGTAGGGTTTTTCTATGTCTGTGAGTCTATTTCTGTTTTGTAAGTAAGTTCATTTAATTACAGCTTAAGTGACTAGAGAAATCAAAGAACCACATAAATGCTTATACACAGGATAATCATTAAAATATGCTCTTAAGAGCAAGGGCTGGGGAGAGAATAAAAATGACCCTGATGTGCTGAGAAGGGGACTGGATTGACCCCAGTGTGAGTCAGGAAACAACCGAATCCCTGCCCGATGTAAAGGAAGAGAAAAGAATGATGTTGGAATGGCAATGTTAGTATCTGGGAGTAAGTACAGGGGACTGTGCTTTTCTCATCATAAGGAATATGCAAAGGACATCAAAAAGCTGCTGCTTTTCTAAGGGAAGAAAGAGCAGCAGAAGAAGAATGGCAGGAGACTGGGTGACAGAGAGGAAGGGCCAGCGCCGTGGGCCCCAGGGTGTGGGGTGGTGAGGAGGCCAGGCACCCCTGGAGGTGCTTCGCCCAGGCCTTCAGGTCAGGAGGGCGACCTTTCTGAACACGTGGCGTCAATAACACGGGCTGGACCCATCGCTGGACTAAGAAAGGCAGAGTCAGAACTCGCGGGTCAGGTTCCTTAAAAATATATATCTTCACCTCTATTTTGCTGAGTTTTTAAAAATATATCTGCCTGTGTAAGTTAGAAGATTAATGAGAGCACTTAGTATTTTTTAGTTTCACCCTGAGCCTGGCTGTCAGAAATAAGAAGAATACAAGTTATCGGGAAAGCATTCCACAGCCAGGCACCTGACACCACCCTGGAGCATTGATTCTCTGAGGTTGCCATTCCAAGCTTGGAGTATTCATTATTCGCAGGATGGGCAGCCTCGAAGATCAAGTGCAGTCTCTGTCCAGTTTCTCTGAGCTGCTCTGGGCACTGTAAGTATAATTATAATAATGTGGACCTGCTCACATTATGATCAAACAATCAGTTAATCAATACTAAAAACAGATCCATATCAAAAATTTCCAATTCTCACATCTGGCTGTTGTAGTAAAATCCACTGGAAAATGAACACCCTTAAATCTAACTGCAAAGGGTTAATTCTAAAGAAATGATTCAGTCCCTACATCAATCATATGTGTATATGGACCAGGCCCTTTTTCTCCATTAAGCATAAAAAGGGGTAAAAGATCTATGTTCTTTCTCTGGATTTATGCAAGGCCCGGCTGTCTACATGGCCAAAGCCAGAAAGGAAATACAGGGAAGAAGATGAACATACTTTTGGACCCAAAGAACAAATGTTCAACAGGAAATGGGTTGAACCCTCCTCTGAACTCCTACAGAACTCTGTTCCTCCCGGGGGACAGATCATCTCCACCATAAATCATTTTTACTTACGTTCATACCTCAGCTCTCCCACTATTTTGCAAGCTCTTCACGGGCAGGACTGCATTTTAATACAGCATCTGAATAACTCATGTCTGTCGTGCGCTCTACACTTTCCTAGGACGCCCTCAGATGCACGACCTCCCTTGGTCTACTGTCAGGCAGGTGCGTGAGAACATTTTCCTCACTTCATATACAACGACACTGGGACAAGAAAATCTAACTGACTGGAAGGTCACGTGGCTGTCAGCTTAAGTCCAGAGTCAGGACTCACACACGTCAGTCTAGACTCCCACACCAGGCCTCTTTCCTCATCACCCACACGCCACGCCAGACGCCGGTGATCAGCGCATCACGGGAAGGATGTCTGGAGAGAAGAACAAAGGAGCAGAAACACACGGCGGCTGATAACCCCTGGAACACTGTTGCCAGATGCGCGAAGCCTCAGATCTGTTCACCGGCATTAGAGAGTCAGGTCGCACTGCCATTCAGAGAGGGAGCAAAACAAAGTGTGTGTGTGTGTGTGCCCGTTCACGCATGTGGAGCACTTTAGTGGACAAAGTGATACGATGAGATGTTGCAGTGGGGCGGGCCCTCGGAGGGCATCTCTTCCAGTGTTGCCGGAGGGTCCTCAGGCTGGAAAGCCTGAGCCTGCTGGGGATGCTTTTGGCAAAGTGACCTTCTCTTCACCCATGCCCAGAATAGGAACTCTGGAGAAGTGATGTCTTGGCCGAATTATCAGCACCGGGTAAGAGGGCGGATGAAAAGGCAGAAGCTCCTGTGTGCAGAGGGGCAAGAGGTTACAAATGATCCAGAGGAAGGCAAAGGTGGTGTCTTGGATAAGCACCCCTAGAAGCAGAGCCTCAGATGACCATTCCCGTGCAAGTCAGGGCTCTTAGGAGAACATGTGAGGCAGTGAGGGAGGTGTGATGGGGCGGAGGGAAAAGCAGTGACGATGTGGGTCAGGGCAAGCCAGCCTGACCCACCAGAAGCTCTGCAGCCTGAATCGCTCCTCAGAGGTTGTCCTGCACACAGACCAGGGGACGGCGCAGGCCCAGCTCTGTGTCAGCCAGGCATCGGCCAAGGGCTGCCCCCGGGAATGGGGGCCACCACCTCCCAGGCCTCTTTGGGTGAGGCAGGTGTCATCAGCCAGGGGCAATGCTACAGGGGAGGGTGCAGATGTGAGGAGCTGGCAGCCCCTGGAGGATGGGCACACGGCCCAGTGAAGGGGGTCTGGGGGTGCACTAACAGCACCTGCTACAGGCAGCTTCTCACACCTAGAAGAATCTGCATTCCACATCGGTGGCCTAATTCACAGGCAGATGCCCTCTCATGGGGAATCTGGGCAGCCTGGAGGAGCCAACCTTCTGCCTAGAAACGTGCTGTGTCACCTCCGACTGTATAAAACCATATAGCTAAGTTTCTGTACTCTACCTTTAATGAAGCTTTCTAGCCTTTAACTATGTATGTTGGTGTCTTTTGGTCCATCACTGTCACATGATGACAACGCACACAAAAGATTCCACGGATCTGCTTTCCTCCACCCCAGTGTCTATTTGTACGTCTCAGGGAAAGTGGGTTCAGTAACTTCCAAAGGAAGCCCAGTCTGTTTTGGTATTAAGTACAGTAAGTCCCCTACGTACGAACGAGTTCTGTTCTGAAAGCGCGTTCATAAGTCCAATTTGTTCGTAAGTCCACCAAAGTTAGCCTAGGTACCCTACTAACGCAATCAGCTATATACCGCTGCTTTTACGCTTGCTTCCAGACATCCTGGGCTTAAAATAAAGATACTGTACTATTGTACTCTCTACAGCACTGTACAGTACAGCATACAAAAGCACAACCACTTGTAGAAGATGCATGCACGTGACAGTGTACACCAGACACGTGAACTAACTTACGTGATGGGACATGCGAATGCACGTTCACATCTTTGAAAGTTCCCAACTTGAAGGTTTGTATGTAGGGGCTTACTGTACATGTTAGTGATTACTTCCTAAATTTAAGCAAAAATCTATTTGCTTGTAACTTCCATTCACCAAAGTCATGGAAAGGAAGTTCTAATCCTTAGATAACTTCTCTTCCACAGGCAAAATATCCACGCGAAGATTATTCCACAATATTGTATGGTATGTCAAATCTGCTCAGCCATCTGGTTCCTGCCCAATGGAGAAATTCCAGTTTGTCTCTGACCCCATAAAGAGGTGTCCAGAACTACCCAACCCTGCAGCAGTGGTGTGACCCACATATGCAACGGAGGACTATTCTTCTTGTTCTGTACTCAGCAGTTCAATTAATAGAGTTTTTAAAATTAACTTCATGATTCAAACAGGCCCCATTACATGCCCCAATGTACCACTGATTTATGCCAACTTGTAAACAACTCATCTAAATATTTTTGCATATGCTGTCTGTCTCACCCCATCCCTAGTTTCTAGATAATTTTTTAAATTTAACTATAGGCTTTTACACCTCCTCAACTACAGTTCATCTTGTTAGAGTTGGCCCATCATCATTTCAACCTGAAATGATCTCTTTGGATCCTAATTCTATTACTCAAAGTATGTGCTATGTTTCTAGGCTTCATGTCAACCCCAACTTTGATAAATATGAAATCTATATCCTCACTAAAATTATTGATATAAAACAACACCTTGATAGGGCCAAGGGGGGGATTCTCATAGCCCACCGTTAGTGACTACCCTCCCAGGAGCCACTGTAGTTCTCCCACAGCTTAATTCACGCTTGTTCCCAGACCCAGTCTAAATTTGACAATGAGTTTACTCTTTCAGCTATGTATTCTGATATGCTGAGTTTTGAAGAATGTAAAATAATTTTCAATAAAATATTTTCACTTACATTCATTTAATAGAATATAAAAACAGAATATGAAGCTGGTAATAGTTTTATGAATAAAAATAATCCAAGGAGACAAAGGCCAAATATAGCATATGATTTCAGAATTTAAAAATTGCTTTCTCCCATTGAGAAGAGGATGACAAGTCTAGAGATGCCCAGTGGGAGCCCTGGATGGGGACACATGGAATGCCCCTGTCCTAAGGAAAACCGGTGACAAGGCTAACTGCATTATTTCTCTATTGCTGCACAGCAAACTACCACCAATTGAGTAGCTTAAAGCAACACAATTTATTATCCGTGGGTCAGCCCATGGGTCAGGTTAGCTCAGGCCCCTGCTCAGATCTCATCAGGATGAAATCAAGGTGTTGCCTGGGGCTGCAGACATCTGAGGTTTGGGGTCCCCTTCCAAGTGCACTGGCTATTGGTGCAATCCAGTTCCTTGCGTTGCAAAACCGAGGTTTGCATTTTCCTACCCGCCTGCCAGGTGGGGGCGGCTCTCACCTCCTATAGGCCCACTGCCCTCCCCTGCCGTGTGGCCACAATACAGTAGTTTGCTTCTTCAAGGCCAGCAGAATCTCTCTCCGCATTCTGCTAAAACGGAGTCTTGTGTAAAGTAGTTAAGCGAGTGGCAATCCCATCATGTGCCCAGGCCCTGTTCACAGCGAAGAAAGGGGACTACAGGGGGCGGGGCGTGCACAGGGGGCGGGGCGTGGGAATCGTCTCCGACTCCCACCTCTCCCAGTGATTAATACGGGGAGGCACAGGGAAGGTCAGGAGCAGGAAAGGGGGCTGGAGAGGCCCTCTGTGCCCTGCCCCAGAGTTTGAACTTTATCCCAAAAGCAGTGGAGGCGGATTGAGGGATGCCTCTCCCTTTGGGGAGGTTCAGGAACATGTTGCAAGTCGCAGAGGTTAGGAAAGCATTCTAGGAAGTGCAGCACTCCAGGACAGTATCATGGAATGAACCAAGGCAAGACACGTAAAGCACAGTATCATCTACATACACACCTGAATCATGTGTTGATAATTTACCCCCTCACTTGCCTACATGACACCTTGAGAAAGGTATGCTACGCTTTGTTCTGCTGCCGCTAGGATGAGGTGTATATACCCTTCACACACCAGACAGAAAAAAACAAAAATATTTTGCATCACTAGAGAGCCTTCTCCAAAAAGAAACATCCTAACACTAATCCCTAAAATTAAAAAAAAATTTTTTTTTAAACACTTGAGCCTATTCCTTTAAGTTGCTGCCCCCCCCCAAGAAAACACATTTAAAAACAGAAATAAAGTCACAGATGTAGAAAACAAACCTATGGTTAACAGCGGGGGGAAAGGGGAGGGAGGGATAAATTGGGAGACTGGGATTGACATATACATGCTATTGCATATAAAATAGATAACTAATAAGGACCTGCTGTATAGCACAGGGAACTCTGCTCAGTACTCTGTAGTGACCTATATGGGAAAAGAATCTAAAACAGAATGGATATATGCATGTGTATAACTGAATCACTTTGCTGGACACCTGAAACTAACACAACATTGTAAATCAACTATACTCCAATAAAAAAGAAAAAAGAAAAGAAAACACGTTTATCTCTGACTTTTGGACAGCTATCAGCAGACACGCGAGGACCCACACAGATGGGATAAGCACGTGAGAAACTGCTGTTTTTCCACCAGTTTGGATTTTGAACAGATTAACTATAGTTTCATCGTCTGTTTTCTTTTCTTTTCTTTAAATACCTGCTGTATCCTTTATTCAAATTGTCTGGTTCTTCTAAAGGCTGGACACCCCTCCAAACATTACAAATAAAAACACATTATGTTCCAATTGTCTTTGAGTTTTCCATTCACAACTCTGTCTATACACTGTAACCTTGAGGACAATCACAGTGTTTATTCTAAAATATAATAATGACAAGAGCTAACTGAAAGCTACATACTATATGCCAGGGACTGTTCTCAGAGCTTCATATCCTCACACTCAGATGAGGAAACTACGCCACAGAAAGTTTAAGTAACTTGGAGATTACATAGGTTGTTAGTGGTGGAGCTTGGCTGTGAACCCAGGCAGAATGGTCTGCCTTAGTTCCCAGCCTTGCAGTGAAAACAGATGCCAACTACTCTATGAAGGGGTTCCTTGGAGGTACTCAGTAAATGATCACTGACCACCAATGACTACTTTTGAGGTGGCAGAGTCAAAAGTATATAAAAATTAAAGTCTAATCACTGTAAGATTATGTTACAGATGTGAGGGGCACAAAAAACAGTAGGATCAATAAATCCAAGAGGTAGTTCTTTAAAATAAGTCAAATAAACCTCAGAATTATACAATAAACCAAGAAAAAGAGAGAGAAACACAGGTATTAAAATTTTAGAGGGCTTCCCTGGTGGCGCAGTGGTTGAGGGTCCGCCTGCCAATGCAGGGGACACGGGTTCGTACCCCGGTCCGGAAGGATCCCACATGCCGCGGAGCGGCTGGGCCCGTGAGCTGTGGCCACTGAGCCTGCGCGTCCGGAGCCTGTGCTCCACAACGGGAGAGGCCACAGCAGTGAGAGGCCCACGTACCGCAAAAAAAAAAAAAAAAAAAAAATTTTAGAAATTATGCGTGAATACTGTGCTCAACTCCATGCTTATTATTTTAAAAATACTAAGATATCTTTAGATATAATTTGAATCACTGAAATGCACAAGCATAAACAGACACATTGAATAGACCAAGCGATTAGAGAAAACAAACAACTACAAATTTAAAAATAATCGAAAAAGTTGTAAAAGCATTATCTCGTTCAAAAAATAATCCAGGCATAGAAACTTCCACAGGGAACTTCTTTCACATTCTCAAGGAAAATATAATTCCCATAGGTCCCAATCACAGAAAAAGATAAAAAATTCCTAATCATTATATGAAGTTATTTTGATGTCAAAACTAACAAGATAGCATAAAAATTCAACTAAAGACAAAATTATTATAAAAATTGATGCAATAATCTGAAACAAACATTGAATACAGCAGTGAGTTAAGAAAACATTTCATCATGACCAAGTAGGTCCAAGAATAAAAAGATAATTAAATACTAGGAAGTTTTATATTACAGTACACTATTTTAATAGATCAAAGGCAAAAATTACACAATAATTTTCAAACAACATGATACTCTGTATCAAGTATGGTGAATTGCAAGCAATTCTCATTGGATACTCACAATAACCTTATAAGATACTTATATTATTATCCTCATATAACAATGTAAGAAACTGAAATTGGAAGACAACAAATAACTCACTCAGTGACATATAATTTAAGAGGAAGAGGTATAATTTGAGCCCAGGTCTGCCTGGCCATAAATCCTACGATCTGACTTCCACATTATGTTCTTCTTATAGAGGATAATTTACCAAAATAATCAAAAGGCATTTTATAACATTTCAAAACCCCTTTTTGATTAAAAATACTCTCAGCGTATTAGGAATGCAATGAAATTTCTTTAACATGGTTGGAAAAACCTACGCTAGCTGTTAAAATCAAAAACAAGATAAGAATATCATGAAATATATTTTAAATTACTGTGGAAATTTGGGCTAATGCTATAAGACGTAATTCTGGAATAAGAAGTATCCTCTTAAGGGACGGTGGGAGGGAGGCTCAAGAGGGAGGGGACATATAGCTGATTCACTTTGTTGTACAGCAGAAACTAACACAACATTGTAAAGCAATGATACTCCAATAAACATGTTAAAAAAAAAGAAGTATCCTCTTTAGAAAGGCATTAGAATCATTATTTGGTGTAATATGACTGTACTAAGAAAACTCAGAAGAACTAGGTGAAAAAATGATTATCATTAATAAAGAGAATCAAAACCAATATAGAAAAACCAATAACTTTCACCAAACTCATTGATGAGCTCTAGCAGTTTTCTGGTTGTGTCTTTATGATTTTCTATGTATAATATCATGTCATCTGCAAATAGTGACAGTTTTACTTCTTCCTTTCCAATTTGGATTCCTTTTATTTCTTTTTCTTAGGCACAGCAAAGGAAACCATAAACAAAAAAAAAAGACAACCTACAGAATGGGAAAAAATATTTGCAAATGATGCAGCTGACAAGGGATTCATTTCCAAAATATACAAACAGCTTATACAGTTCACTATCAAAAAAACAAACAACTCAATTGAAAAATAGGCAGAAGACCTAAATAGACATTTCTCCAAAGAAGACATACAGATGGCCAAAAAGCACATGAAGAGACACTCAACATCACTAATTATTAGAGAAATGTAAATGAAAACTACAATGAGGTATCACCTCACACTGGTCAGAATGGCCATCATCAAAATATCTACAAACAGGGCTTCCCTGGTGGTGCAGTGGTTGAGAGTCTGCCTGCCGATGCAGGGGACAAGGGTTCGTGCCCCGATCTGGGAAGATCCCACATGCTGCGGAGCGGCTGGGCTCGTGAGCCATGGCCGCTGAGCCTGTGCGTCCAGAGCCTGTGCTCCACAACGGGAGAGGACACAGCAGTGAGAGGCCTGTGTACCACACACAAAAAAAAAAAATCTACAAACGATAAAATGCTGGAGAGAGTGTGGAGTAAAGGGAACGCTCCTATACTGTTGGTGGGAATGTAAATTGGTGCAGCCACTATGGAGAACAGTTATGGAGGTTCCTTAAAAAACTAAAAATAGAGTTACCCAAAATAGTGCAATCCCACTCCTGGGCATATATCTGGAGAAAACTCTAATTCAAAAAGATACATGCACCCCAATGTTCACTGCAGTACTATTTACAATAGCCAAGACATGGAAGCAACATAAATGTTCATCGACAGATGAATGGATAAAGAAGATGCCATATATATATATATATATATATATATATATATATATATACACACACACACACACACACACACACACATACACACACACACACACCCCTGGAATATTACTCAGCCATAAAAAAGAATGAAATAATGCCATTTGCAGCAACATGGATAGACCTACAGATTATCATACTAAGTGAAGTAAGACAGAGAAAGACAAATATCATATGATACCACTTATATGTGGAATCTAAAAAAATGATACAAAGGAATTTATTTATAAAACAGAAATAGACGCACAAACATAGAAAACAAACTTACAGTTACCAATGGGGAAAGGGCATGGAGGGATAAATTAGGAGTTTGGGATTAACATATACACAGTACTGTATATAAAATAGATAACCAACAAGGACCTACTGTATAGCACAGGGAACTATATTCAATATCTTGTAATAACTTATAATGGAAAAGAATCTGAAAAAGAATATATATTTATATGTGAATCACTTTGCTGTACACCTGAAACGTAGATAACTATACTTCAATAAAAAGAAATCAACAGCTTTTATATAACAGTAACCACCAATTAAAAATCAATAGAAAAACAATCCCAAATATAATTAAATAAAAAGTATATAATACCTAGGAATAACCTTAAAAATATGCAGAACTTGTGTGAAGAAACGATTTTTCTGTCACATCAAATAAGACTTGAAAAAACTGGTGGATTATGAAATGATTAAAAATTGTAAAGATGCAAATTCTTCCAAAATAATTCATAGTTTGTATATAATTCCATGCAGATATATCAGAATTTTTTATTTGAAAATTAATTCCAACATTCACCTTGAAGAACACTCAGATGATAGTTACAAAGGTACATTTAAAATATGGAATAGTGAAGGGATTATGGCTTACCATATCAAAAATAGAAATGTGCTATACAAAATATAATATGGTTCTGCTACAATAACTAACAGATGGTTAAAGAAATAGAATAAAGATCCCAAATATAAAAACATATATACTAATTTAATTAAAAGATAGATTTAATCACAACTCAATAAAGAATAAAGGGATTATTCAATAAATGGTGTTGAAGTAACTATTTGAATAGTTAAAAAATTATATCTCTACCTCATACAATATGTCAAACTGAATTACAGGTGGATTACACACTAAATTAAAAAATAAAATTATAAAATATTATGAAAAATATAGGTGGTTATTTACTGGCTATTGGCCAAGCAAAGAATTTCCAAACATAGAAGTAGTGGAGTACATCAGAAAGTAATATTAGATTTGACTGTAGTAATAAACATGAACAAATTCATATATCTCACAGCACAATATTCAAAATTAAAGGGAAAACAGCAAAGTAGGAAAATAATTTTCAGAGATGTGACATACAAAGGATCTTTTTTCTTTGTATATTTTTTTAACATCTTTACTGGAGTATAATTGCTTTACAATGGTGTGTTAGTTTCTGCTTTATAACAAAGTGAATCAGCTATACATATACATATATCCCCGTATCCCCTCCCTCTTGCGTCTCCCTCCCACCCTCCCTATCCCCCCTCTAGGTGGTCACAAAGCACCGAGCTGATCTCCCTGTGCTATGCGGCTGCTTCCCACTAGCTATCTATTTTACATTTGGTAGTGTATATATGTCCATGCCACTCTCTCATTTCTTCCCAGCTTACCCTTCCCCCTCACCGTGTCCTCAAGTCCATTCTCTATGTCTGCGTCTTTATTCCTGTACGGCCCCTATGTTCCTCAGAACCTTTTTTTTTTTTTTGAGATTCCATATATATGTGTTAGCATACGGTATTTGTTTTTCTCTTTCTGACTTACTTCACTCTGTAGGACAGACTCTAGGTCCATCCACCTCAGTACAAATAACTCAATTTCGTTTCTTTTTATGGCTGAGTAATATTCCATTGTATATATGTGCCACATCTTCTTTATCCATTCATCTGTAGATGGACACTTAGGTTGCTTCCATGTCCTGGCTATTGTAAATAGAGCTGCAATGAACATTGTGGTACATGACTCAAAGGATCTTTAATAGGAAGCTCTAAGGAAAATATTAACATCTCGATGGATAAATGGGCAAAGAACATGGATCAAAAGGTCACAAAAGAATTGCTATAAATGTCCAAGAAACATTCAAAAAAATTTTTAATGATTAATACTTATTGCTGCTAATGTGAGGAGCTGAAAACACTCTCATACAGTGCCAGAGTGTAAATGAATACCTTTGACCATGTCTAAGAAGAAGTATAAAAACGTTCATGTCCTTTGACTTCATCTACTATCATGTAGAAGCAACTAAGAAGATGGCAAAAGACGAATGCAAAGCATGAATGTTCAACTACAGTTATACACCCCAAAGTGCAATATATGCAGTCATTAATTAATCATGTTTTGAAGACGATTTAATGCCACGAGGAGATGCTCCCAGTCAAGTGAACATAAGTAAGACACAAAACTATATCTAGACCATGGTCCTGATTCTAAAATGTAACAATATATATGGAAAAGTAATCGAAAGAAAATATACCAAAATATTACAGTGGCTATCTCTGAGCATTAGACTAGGCAATATTTATTTTCTACAATAAACATCAGAATAAAATTTATTTCTGAAAGAATAAAAATAAAAACAATGATTGACAAGAAAAACAAGAAACCAGACACATTGGACATAGCCTTCAATGGAAATGAAGAAGACTGCCTTTTCTGTCCCTCTGACGTTACTGTACTATCTTAGGGACATCGTGGAGTGTCTCATAAGACACCCCCTCTTCTCAAAGGCATCTCAGAACCATCTCTCCATCAGACGTGGCTAATTCCTTCTCTGCTCCTTCCACTCTGGCCTTCCCCCACTCGACTCTGCCAACCTCCTTCTTCCTCCCACTTAAAGTCTGGCCACAACAAAACAATCCCAACACAGGAGGCAGGTCTGGAGGGAGGTCAGCATGCTGAGTGATTATTGAGGGAATGATGTGTGTTTCTGCAGCAATGCATTCTGCTTCTGTGAAATCATCATTTCATAACACTAACCACATTGGGAAGACTTTTCTCAAAAAAACCTACACTCTTCAAAATTCTTGCAAAACCCACTTGCCATGATGATGCCAGAAGTCCATGCCTCGTTTACCAGCATAATTCAGGGAGCTTTCCTAAAATCATTTAATTCAGTCTCTTAACGGTATTCACCAAATGTTTACTGGGTGCCACCTAGGGTTCTGGGAAATAGAATGTGGGTATGGCAGGTTGAATAATGGTCCCCAGAGTTGTCCACATCCTAATCCTGGAACACGTGAAAATGTTACATTACATGGCAAAGGGATTTTACAGATATGATTAAGGTAAGGATCTTGAGATGGAGAGGTCCAATACAATCACCGGGGTCCTTATAAGGGAAAGAGGCGGGAGAATCAAGAGAAGGAGCAGTAATGAAAGATGCAGCTGTTGGGGTGAGGAAGGGCCATGAGTCAAGGAATATGGGCAGCCTCTAAGAGCTGGAAAAGGCATGGAAACAGATTCTCCAGAAGGAATTCTCCAGAAGGAATGAAACCTGGCTGACCTATTTTGAACTTTTATTTCCAGAACTATAAGGTAATAAATCTATGTTGTTTTAAGCTACTGAATTGGTGGTAATTTGTTACAACAGAAACAGCAAATGAATACAGTGGGATTCAATGAACTCTAGAGCCTTCCTTTATGCCGCCATACTGAACACTTACTGCCATTAAAGCAGTTCTTGTTTTTGCCAGAATTTCCCAAAGTGTGTTACAGTGAATGCAAGTCCTACAAGCTATTCCACAACTCTAAAGAGTTCTCTAGTTAGACAAATATCCTGTATCACCCTTTTGGAAATTCACAGTGTACTTTGGCATCTTAAAGACTGAGTAGTCTTTTTCACTTTGATTAATCCAGAATTTTCCAAACTTACTTGGCCATAGAAGCTTTTCAACATCTATTTACATCAACATCATTAATGGCAACAAATTGCTTTGCAACCCTGAGCCTTAGGCCATAGGGATGAATCCACTGTTTAACCTACTTCCTATAATATAAACAAGTTTAACAAACTGGTAAACTCTATGAATCTCTATGACACTTGAAACATACTGTATTTTTAGCTAACCTCGTAGGTGGCATTTTTATCTCACCGAACAGGAAGTTAAGTTCCCGGAGGGCAGGTGTATATCTTTACAAACCCATCTTCTGTAGCATCTTCCCTCATGGAGCTAATATTCCAGTTGATGGGACAGGCACACATTCATATGAAAAAAAGACATTTTGGGAAGGCAAATAGAGGATTTTTGCTACCTAACTTGACGTAAGCCAGAGTATACTGCTACAGTCTCCACCCTCACTGCCATGGCCTCTTTCTCCCCTCCATTGTTTCCCTCTCCTGATCTTAATCAAAGTCTGAAGTCTTGATGGTGATATTTCTTTGATTTATAAATTATCATAGTGGTACAGCTGGATCTTTGGGGTCATCACTCCACCACGTAATAATATTGTTAGAGTATTAGTTACTCCACTATTTTCCAAAAGGGAATAAGTAATAGTTCAGCATACACTACATTCTTTTCTAGTCCAGCTGCAAACGACTGATACTGTTGTTATCCTTGCGAAGTATTTTTTTGCAACTTTCCAGTCTCCCATCATTATAGGGGACACAACTATGCAAACATTGCTTCAGTTTTTACAAGAAATCAAGTAATGTTAAAACAAAAAGTATAGGAAAACATCAGCAACATGTATTTTAATGATAAAATTAGCCAGCATAGCACCCCCTTTCCAATTAATTTTCAACTCAAATCAATGGAATTTCTAAGAACTACATATTTGTTTTTTAAATTCAAGTAGGAAAACAATCTGAGGCATTTAATAAATGTTATAAATTATAATACATTACCATGAGAAAATCCATCAACTCTTTTTATGTATTACTGAATATTCTATACAATCCACCATCCTGTAACAATTAACTAGGTTTAGCCAGAAGAATAAAGCTAACTCCTGAACTTGAAACGATTTCAACAACACAGACAGGTCTAAGTACAGCTGCAGTAAACCTACGGAGAGAGCTTTCTCATGTCATGCCCTTCTTTGCAGTAATGGGGAAGGTTTGATGCCAGAGGGAGTATGTTTTGTTTTATCTTGTCCTGTTAATATATTAATTCAAAGTTCATTATCAGCTGTTATGACACAGGGATATCTTTACTTCTTCTGATTTACTTCTACTTATCCTGTGTATAATCAGTGATGTCAGGACCCTCCTTTTAGGGTGAACCATGGCCATCACCCCTAATATAAGTTTCAAGTCCTAGGCACCACAAGCCCTGGAGGGGAAGGGATGGGTGGGGACTGGATGATGAATCAGCAATGAAAGCCAAGAGTCTGATCACTTTTGTGCTTAGAATTTGTCAGTGGTCAGTGCTCTCTGCAAAAAGGAGATGTGGATAGAAGGATTCATATTCAGTGGTCACCTAATGGTGTCACAGGATTTTGAACTGTGAAGACACAAGTAGCTGCTTCTTGATGCCCAAGAAGATTGCTACAGGTTTCAAGGAAAGAGCGTATTTGTCATCAAAACTATTTCATTCAAAGACAAATACCATATGATATCACTTATATGTGGAACCTAAAAAAAAGGATACAAATAAACTTATTTACAAAACAGAAACAGACCCACAGACTTAGAAAACAAACTAATGGTTACCAAAGGGGAAGGAGGGGTATAAATTAGGAGTTTGGGATTAGCAGATACACACTCCTATATATAAAATAGATAAACAAGGTCCTACTGTACAGCACAGGGAAGTATATTCAATATTCTGTAATAACCTATAATGAAAAAGAATCTGAAAAAGAATGAATATATGTATACATATAGCTGAATCACATTGCTGTATGCCAGACACTAACACAACATTGTAAATCAACTATACTTCAATTAAAAATATTTTTAATTAAAAAAAAACATGACAATGCAGTTGATGACCCCCCGAATACCACTTCATGATTCCCTGAGTCTTCTTCAACTGGAAGTAACTAGTATCCAGATTTTGGAATTTAAAAATTCCATATTCTAGTATTTAATTTTATATTTAAACTTTATAAAAACTGTATGTTTGCCATAACCTTCTGCAACTTATTTTCTCATTGAAATTAGTTTTTAAAGATTCACTTATATTATATAATTGTCCATATCAACTGTACTTCAATTAAAAAAATAAATTAAAAAGAGACTACTTCATTCAGTAAGCAGTTCTTAAGTACCTCTTAGACCCCAGCCACAGAGCCACAGGGAAACTACACCTGCCTGCTGGTTGGGTGAGTTTCAGAAGAGTAGGAGTATCAGCTTGAAGCATAGAAAGCTAGTAAATCATTCAGACAACCCAAACAGGACAGAGATAGGTCAGAGGCAAGATGGATTAGTCAAGTCTCTTTCAGTGAAAAGAAACAGAACCTCAATTTTCAAACACTAATCAGAAAAGGAACTTTAATGGAAGGGTACTGAGGCGTCCTCAGAGTCTGAGCAAGGGCAGCACTGCCCAGACGCCCACAGGGTCTCCATCGTTCATCTCTACTTGTCCTCGTCTCCTTCTCTCTTTCCAGAGGCAGATATGTTTTCCATAAATATGGCCAATCACAGCATGGCTCTTACCAGCTCTAGCAAAGTTCCACCCCATCATCCCTCATCATGCAAACAGCAGAAAGAACCTTAGTGTCCAAACACGGACATTAACTGTGCTTCTGTCATGGTGCTTTTGAGTTCAATCAAGTAAGTGTTCATACTCTTTGTAAAGGTGCCTTGATTTCTGTTGGACAGCTTTTCTTTCTTAGAGATATAAAGGCACTTATACCATGATTAAAACCATGCAAATAAAAATATGTGCAAGCAAAAAAGACTGGAGGGAAAGACACTAAAATTGTAAATTATATTTAAGAGATGGATTTTTCTAGTGTCTTTTCTCCAAGTGTTTTGTAGTATGATTATTTTAATAATGAAAATTTTTATTTGTATATTTAAAAATTATTTTATATTTTTGTAAATGCTTAAAATGTGCCTAATTCTAAGACATGACTAATGTAATCTATATTTTGGTGACTAAAAATAGCAATTCTTTAAACAATATCTTTTCTTTCTAAAAAAATGGAAAAGATGTATCTTTTCCTATGAATAATAAAATAGAAAATCACTATTAATTGTGAATGTCTTAGGACCTTGAGAATTTAAGGAAAATCAAGTTAATACTTTCCTACTCTAATTTCAGTGATCACCAACAAAGGAGTATAACCTAATAACTACAAAAAAAACCAGACTTGAATACGTGAAATAATCAGCATAACCACATACAAACACAAGTCAGGGGTTAAAATGCCGTTGCAAAATTCTTTAAAAACTGTTCATTAGTTAAATATCTTTCAGCCTTAAAAAGGAAGGAAATTCTGACATACACTACAACATGGATGCACCTTGAGGATATTATGCTAAGCGAAATAAGTCAGTCACAAAAAGCAAATACCATATGATTCCACTTATATGAGGTACTGGAGTAGTCAAATTCATAGAGATAGAAAGTAGAATGATGGTGGCCAGGGGCTGGCAGGAGGGGAAATGGGGAGTTACTGTTTAATGAGGACAGAGTTTCAGTTTTGCAAGATGGATAATTCTGGAGATGGATGGTGGTGATCGTTGCACCATGTAAACGAACTTAATACCCCACTGAACTGTATACTTAAAAATGGTTAAGATAGGGGAAAAAAAGTTACCCTTAGAAAAACTGTTATTGATTAACTCTGAGAAAGGCAATAAATACTTCCCAAAGAGATTAAAGAATGAAATTTACAATGTTAATAATATTAATGATCGCCTTGGATAATCCATATAAACAATTTTCCAGAGACAACTGTTACCAATTAGGAAAGCTAAAATATACAGATAAGCAGGCCTTTCTCTGGCTTGTTCCATCAGATACAGAAGCAGCCTTAAGAGATGTATCTTTATGAAAATAGACTTGGTTACCTCCCATCTTGCAAGGGCCATCACCTGGAATTTCATTTCCTGAACTGACACATACCCCATTAAGTATCTGCCATGAGATTATAAAACATACAAGAGGGCCTCCCTGGTGGTGCAGTGGTTGGGAATCTGCCTGCCGATGCTAGAGGACACGGGTTCGAGTCTTGGCCTGGGAAGATCCCACATGCCGCGGAGCAACTAAGCCCGTGAGCCACAACTACTGAGCCTGCGCATCTGGAGCCTGTGCTCCGCAACGGGAGAGGCCGCGACAGTGAGAGGCCCGCGCACCGTGATGAAGAGTGGCCCCCGCTCGCGGCAACTGGAGAAAACCCTCGCACAGAAACGAAGACCCAGCACAAATAAATAAATAAATAAATAAATTTATTTTTTAAAAAAACATACAAGAAACAAAAATCTTAGTCTTTGAATGTTTACGACAAATTCAGGTTGTTTGACTACATGTGTATTCAGATGGTCAAAAGTTAGCAAGTCCTATAGAGAACAGCCTGGTGGTTGCCAAGGGGGAGTGGGTGGGGGAAGGATGGACTGGGCGTTTGGGATTAGCAGATGCAAAGTATTATATACAGGATGGATAAACAACAAGGTCCTACTGTATAGCACAGGGAACTATATTCAATATCCTGTGATAAACCATAATGGAAAAGAATATGAAAAAGAATGTATATATGTATAGCTGAGTCACTCTACTGTGCAGCAGAAATTAACACAACATTGTAAATCACAAAACTGTAAAATACTTTAATTTTTTTTAAAAGTTCTAAAAAAAAAAAAAAGAGCAAGTCCTGGGGACAGAATGTAGATTCAAATAGAGGAAGGTCCTTCCAGAGAAGACAAGACCTGGGCTGGCTCTGGAGGAGGGAGAATGCAGCCTGGCAGGTGACAAGGAAGGGCCACGTGCCACTAGTTAAAAATAAATGACAGAGGAGCCCACACAAAGGCTAGGGAGGGACAAATGTGGAGAATGGCAAACCGACCAGCCAAATTAAGGTCAAGGACAAACATAAGGCAGGAGGGAGTGAGAGAAGGAATGGCCTGAGTGTGAAGGCACAGGCCCAACTCTGAATTTGATAGAAGCCAGTGGTGGGAATGCACCTGGCTAGTTAGAGGGGAACAAAGCAGTGGTTCCAAAGCCGGTCAATGAAAAGCAAAGGTACGTCAAGGAGAAACCAAAAGGTCTTTAGAAATGAGGGTTTCCCATTCTTGAATGCAAGCTACTTACAGACGTGTTTCAGTAGAAGCATGGTGAACACTGTATATACCAGTTATAAGGAATTTTCCATTCTGAAACTGCGCCCAACTATTTTCACGGGTTCACATATGCAGGACCCATTTCTGAAACCAGGGCAGGCCACTGTCACATTAAAATTCAGCATGCCGTACCACTGCCATTTACCATTCCCTGGAACAGGCGATGGCTGATGGACAGAAATGGGCTTTTCCACAGGAAATTCCCAGGACCAAGTAAACCCACACTGGAGAACACCATGGGAGAAAACATGGCAGCGCTATATTTTAGCTCAGCAGGGTAAGTAGCTAAATCATTCTGCCTGCTTATTAATAGATCAATGTTAGTCCAACAGCTCCAATTTGCAGTGGAATTTTTGACATTCTCTCCTGAAAACTGAATGTCAGGTTAATGGTTTTCTGCACAATACCTGTCCACAAATTCTGTGACTATTCACATTTGGTTTAGAGACATAAGTGAAGATTTTTCAAAATAGGGTAGGCAGTTTAAAGAATATTAGCCTTACCTTTTAGCTAAATGCTATACATATGAGAATACCTAAACTCAGTGGAGGCAATATACATATTGGTGAGACTTTCCTCCTAAATGCTAGTTTTAGTAACTACTGTAACTATGGGGCAAAAGAGAAGATGAAGTTAAATGAAAAGTAGGGGGTTAAAAAAAGATACTGGGGCTTCCCTGGTGGCGCAGTGGTTAAGAGTCCGCCTGCCGATGCTAGGGGACACGGGTTCACGCCCCGGTCCAGGTGGATCCCACATGCTGCGGAGCAGCTGGACCCGTGAGCCATGGCCGCTGAGCCTGTGCATCTGGAGCCTGTGCTCCGCAACGGGAGAGGCCACAACAGTGAGAGGCCCACATACCAAAAAAAAAGATACTAACTTGGCTTTCAGGTTCTTGGTGGGACTAATTGCTTTGCCTTAAAACTAATAATTATAGAGATAGAAATAAGATAATCTAAGCACTCAAGTGGACATGAGAAGAATAAATGAGCAAAGTAGAGGAGGGAGGGAGACAGGCAGGGAGAGGAGAGGGGAGGGCGGGAGGGAAGGATGAAATTAGACCCCCTTGAACAAAGTATCACAACTTAATTATTTAATATTCTTACTTAGACGATTGAAAATCTTGTTTAACTCTTTAAGAAATAAAACTTCCATGGGTATACTGTGCAACCGTAGCTCAGGGACCATGCAATATTTACTCCTAGTCTGAAAAATCTTTGTATTAATTCTTGATTAATAAAGACATAATACTCAAAAAACAGAGGGGCAGGTAACTGGACAGTGAGAGAGCTCCACAGGTGCCTCGTTTACAAATTGGAAACCTTCACAAAAGTTTAACAGTCCCAACATTTATTCTGCTTTTGAACTTTTAGTTATAAGTTTCAAAGTCTGAAAGGTACTTTATTACAAAAAAAAATGGCATTTTCTGCCCCCTTGTGCATCTGTGTACCTATTCTACAACTGTTCTGAAGCATTCTTGTACTCTTAAAAGTGGACCCCGTGATTTACCTATGAAGTTTTTCAGTCTCAACCCATGGCAACCCTTGCACTTATTTTTCCTAAAGATTCAAAGATGCGTTTCTGAGTTATGTAATACTGAACTTCATCCTTTTGTACAAATTAAACCAGGAGTCATAAAGCAGTAGGTAAATGAAAAACTGAGTTTAAAAAAAAAAACCACACACACACACACAAAAACAACTGACCAAATCTATAGCAGGCTCAGCTTTTTTTGAGAGAGAGATTAAGGTGCGTGCAGTGGACTGGTATGAAGGTCACCCAACAAAATGTTGCAATCTTAAAGTGCCATTGACATGCAGACCGTGTCCAGCAGCAGCCTGGAGCAATCCATGTGACTCTTTTCCTTTGCTCATTACTATCTCATCCCCAAATCATTCATACATGTACATGACGAGGGTATGTTACAGTTGCAGTAAAATATTTTAAAAATTAGGAGAATTCTTCTCTTTAAATTGAAATAAAAATCCTTCATATAACTTTTTAAAAAGTTGCCCTCCCCATCTCCAGCTTTTGTTAGAGGAAAAGTGACCTGAAAGCTCAAAATCCCACCATGGGTTTCTGCACGATACATACGGGCTTTGACAAATCCGTCTTTTCATGACTCATTACCTGCCTGCTGACAGTGTTGAAATCACCAAATTGTTTCAGTTGGAAGTTTTCTGATTTTCATAGGAAAGAGCTAAAAGCCACAAGCCACCAATGCCCGTGTACCTTGAGCTTTCTAAGTCAATATGTCGGAAGGAAGCGCTCGTCGCAGGGCACCTCCATTCATCTCCCACCTGCTGCTGACCTGCAGTTTCCCTGTTGGCGGAGACAGCTCCTTGCAAAGCAAATAGCTCCCCTCTCTGCATGGAAAGGCTCATCTGCTCAGTCCATATTGCAAGCACGAAACTCCCTGAGAGCCATTTAGGGAGTGAATCAGACTCAGCCGATAAGCACAGAGCTGACCTTTAAACCCCAGGCTCTAATAGAGCATGAGGATATTTCACTCTGTGTTTGCTCAACAGTCCCAGGGTCACGAGGGTCTGCGTTGACTGAGGTGGGGCAAACCCAGGAGCCTGGGCCCGGCTCCCACATTTCACCTGATAGAACCCGACAGAATGGGGTAGGGGGCTGGGCTAGTGGAAGGCCCACACCCCAGTATCACGGCTTGAACATTCTCTAGCATCTAGGGATATCATGGGAGTACACAAGTCTGCTGACTGGCTCTTAGCTACCAACGTTGGAAGAAACGAGAAACAGCTTTTTCTTCTTTGCTTTCACCTTGTCATAGTGCCATACTGAGTGCTGGAGCTTGAAGCAAAAGGAGAAATTGGGAATACTTCCCCTTGCTTTATTAAAAATAGATTTTATTCATCATGGATTTGGGGCATGTGTTTTGATTTTACAAAATATTGCATTAAAATAATAGTTATCTTACTTACTTCGTTTTTTGGTGCCCAAAGCAAATGCCTCACTTACCTCACCCTATTCCTGGCGTTGCTCTGTCACCTCACTGCTCCCACCTTCCATCTTAACCTGAAAATGGAAGCAGATCCAGGCAGGGTGGTTGCGATGCTCGCAGTTGAGATAAGAAAGGAAGAAGAGCGCAAAGCATCTCCCATGTGCCAGGTACTATGCTAGGTATCTTAGGTACATTCTTTTTGTCCTTACCTATGAGGAAGGTATACTAATCTCCAGCTGAGGAAGCAGAGGCTTCGAGAAACATTCTTCCCACTTTCCTCCATCTCAGGAACTGGCCTTGCAAGCTATCTGGCACTCAAGACAGAAACCTGGGAGTTGTCCATAATCCCCCCTCTCCATCCCATTGAATCCATCACCAATACTTGTAACTGTTCATCTACATAGTAAGTGGGGGATCAAAAGATGGTCTGTTTGATGACAATTTCCACACTCTTTTTGCTGTATCTGCCCCCTCTTCAAGGAAAGTCAGGATCGCTGCGTTGTTTTAATAGCCAAGTCCTGCACTGGCCAGTCGAGGAAGAGGTTAAATTATTTCCAAGTGCTGACTGTTTTACAAATTTACTCAGTACAAGTGAGTGTGATCTTGAATGTAAGCTCTATCTCTGGCCCAGGACATTGCTCTGAGCACCAGATTCCAGCTGTCTGGTGTCCCCACTTGTATATCTCATGCACATCTCAAACTAACACATCCAAAACAAGATTCTTGATCTTACTTCTCCTCAAACCCTGCTTCTCTCCGGTTTCCTCCACCTCAGGACCTGGCACCATCCACCACTGGGTACTCAGGCCAGAAACCTGGCAGTTGTCTTTGACACCTCTCCCCACTTCCCCATCTAAACCATGGCCAACACCTATCCATTTAAATAGGAAAACAATAACAACAACACTGACTAAAGCATTCACTACCTGCCAGGTACTCTTATGATGCATAGAGAACATTATTAACTCACTCAATCTTCACAACAACTCTATGAAATGATTCTGTTACAGAGAAGCTCATTTCCCAATGGTCATACAGCTACTTAGAGGGGGAATCAGTATTCTAACCTAGGTCATCTGGCTTTAGAACACACACTCTTAACCATGATGACCTGTCTACAAAATAATCCCAAATCCATTCACCTTCTTGTTTTTCCATTGCCCCATCTTAGTCCAAGCCACCATCACTACTCATTCAGGCAACTGCAAAAGCCTCCTAAATGGTCACCTTGATTCTACTTCTACTTCATTTCTACACATCAAATCTTCATGAAGCAGCCAATATGGTCGTTTTAAAGTATATGTCAGATCATGTCATTTCCTCTGCCAAAGCCTTTAGAACCTTTCCACTACTTTCTGAATGAAATTCAAACTCCTCAATGTGGGCTACAACCCCCTATGTGGACAGGCTCTTCCTAGATTTTCTCACTTCCTATCTTTCTATCCCACTAGCCTTCTTGCACTCCCTTGGACCTAGCACATTCTTTCCTGCAATGTCTTCTTCCTCTCCTGGCTGGTCTATCTGGTCCTCTATATATCCCAGGCTACTTTCCTGACCCCTCAGCCTAAAATAGGTCTCCATATTACTCTCTCTTAGCACCCTCTTCTTTTCCTTCACAGCAACCTTAAAATTTGTAACTCTGCATTCATTTGTGTTTTTACTTGTTTATTGCTTGTGAGCCCCAAGAGGCACAATCAAGGTCTGTTTTATCCACCACCTTACTCCCTGCCCCTACCCCAGAGCCTGGAATATAAACAGTGCAATTATTTGTTCAGTGAATAAATTAATCCTGGGGTAGCTCTTTTAAAGACTTCTATAAGTTAACTGAAGAAGGCACTTAAATAATTAACATCATTGATTCTTAAAAAGAAAATACGTATGTATGTATGTATGTATTACATATTTTTATTTCCCACATGTAAACAAAAATTATTAAACCAAATATTCAATCTTTGGAGAAGACATAGAAGGAAACAATAAAAGGAAATCTCTAAAGAATTATTTTTTTTAAGTCTTAGACAGTATATCTAGGTTTTTTAAAAGTTCTTGTGTTGGGATGACTATCAATCCCAATAAGATGAGGATCAAACTCTCAACTGTTCTTATTTATCCTGATACATAGTGGTGTTCCATAAATATCTATTAATGATAAGCGATGGGTGATTTCAATGACGTATCTTTTGAGTACGTATTTCTCTTCGTAACTTAGTTAGAGATTGATTTTCCCACTGGTGCCAAATCTCGTATCAGGGAACAGCGAACCATCCATTGCACATGATTTTCTATGGTTCTGCTGTGTCACAGATGTTTTAGGAATAAAAACAGATTCTTCATGTCACTGTACAATAGGTAATTATTTGGCTTGAGATTAAGGTACCTGTTCTTTAGGATTCCAATACTTCTAAAAAAGAATATGAATGCATCCAAAAAATGGAATATGAAGTGCGAGAAAAACTACAAATCATGTATCTGATAAGGGAGTTGTATCTAGAATATGCAAAGAATTCAATAATAAGAAGACAACACGATTTAAAAATATACAAAGAATATGAGGACATTTTTCCAAAATAGCCAATAAACACATGAAAAGATGCTCAACATCCTTGGCCACAAGGGAAATGCAAACCTAAAACCACAACAAGAGATCACTTCATATCCATTAGAATAGTAATAATCCAGAAAAAAAGAGGAAAATATTCATTATTGGAGAGGATGTAGAGAAACTGGAATCCCTATACACTGCTGAGGGGAATGTAAAATAGTGTAGTATGTTAAAAAACAGTCTGGCAGTTCCTCAGAATGTTAAATATGAAGCTACCATATGACAAAGCAATTTTACTCCTAGGTATATACCTAAGAGAAATGAAAATATATGTCCACACAAAAACTTGCACACAAATGTTCACAGCAGCACTATGCATCACAGCCAAAGCCGGAGCAACCCAAACATTCATCAACTGATGAATGGAAAATAAAGTATTGTATACCCATGTAATGGAATATTATTCAGCAGTAAAAAGAAATGAAGTACTGATACATGCTACAACATGAATAAACCTTGAAAATGTTAAGTGACAAAAAGCCAGTCACAAAAGACCACACATTGTATGATTCCATAGATATGAAATGTCCACAACAGGCAAATTCATAGAGACTGAAAGAAGATCCGTGGCTGCCTCAGGCTGGGGAGAGAATGAGGCACCAGTGGTAATCAGTACCAGGTTTCTTTTGGAGGTGATACGAATGATCTAAAATTAGATGGTGATGGTTACATAACTCTATGAAGAATTTCAGTTCACTTGAAATGAGTGAATTGCATTGGTATGTGAATTATATCTCAATATAGCTGTTATAAAATGGATGGAATACAGTTTTTACAACACTTTAAAACTGGACCTATGCTTGGCATTTACAAGGGCAGGTGTGGCTTAACTAAAGAGTATCTATAAATTACTTTCAAGCACGGTAATGAATTTTAGATGAAACTTCCCCATAAAGAATTCATGGTCTCCCTCACTTCTCATAATTCCTAGTCTCATATCTTTGTCCTTGTTTAGAGACAGACTTGAAATCACAGGGCCAGGTTTCTAGAATGCTAAAGTGGGACAAGATGAAGAGATGATGACTTTAGAGGAAGGAAGCTAAGATCCAGAGAGAGTAAATATCTTTTCCAAGATCATAAAGATAAGGAGAAGGAGAATCAGAGCTTTCCAGACCAAAGGTGTATTCTTTTTTTTTTCTTTGCGGTACGCGGGCCTCTCACTGTTGTGGCCTCTCCCGTTGTGGAGCACAGGCTCCGGACGCGCAGGCTCAGTGGCCATGGCTCACGGGCCCAGCCGCTCCGCGGCATGTGGGATCTTCCCAGACCGGGGCATGAACCCGTGTCCCCTGCATCGGCAGGCGGACTCTCAACCACTGCGCCACCAAGGAAGCCCCCAAAGCTGTATTCTTATTTTTCAGCAGCACCATACAGAATGGAGAGTCGTGAGTGGCATTTGCCAAAGTGGCCCCAGCCCAAAGGTTTACACAATCGAGTCTCCTGCATGGAAAGGAAATTCCATTCAAAGTATGAGGAGGGCAAGGATGAGGCTGACACAGTGCTCTTGGCCTCTTGAGTTCATTCCTTCAATACGCATTGACTGAGTGCTTGGCCGTGCACGGTGGCACTAAAGGCGTACATTTGTTTTGAAGACAGCAGAAACTAAGAAGCTTAGATTTGGGTCTCTAACATCAAGAGTTAGGCCTTCACCGACATTAGGCTCCTGGGCCGGTCACTTCCATTACTCAGGTCCTAAGTAGAGATGGAGGCAAATGGGGTGTTCAACCTGACTTTGAACTTTCTCTTCCACCTACTCAGCAAAACCCTTCTGTTCCCATGTTCTCTTCTTCCTCACACCCTTGCTTTTGAGACCCCAAGAGATCTCACCCAGCTGGGGGCTTCAGTGACACCACATGCTCTTCTGTCTGTGAGGAACGTGAGCTCAAAAATGATTTGGTTTCTCAGTGTTGTTGAGAGTTGATGACACAGCGTAACTTCAGTTAAATCATTACTCTTGATTCAATTTAAACACTGGTATGAACACAATACTTCAAAAAATAATCAGACCAGTCAATCCGTTTAGATAAGAATTTTGACCCCCAAAGTTAATTTTTTACTTCTATATTCCTCTGCTACCAATCCCTTGCAATTTTCCTCTATTTCAGAGAGTCTGAACTGCCTAAGAGAAGTCTGGCTCCCTTCCAAGGGTATATTTTATTAACAGGCCATGAAGAGAACTGTATTCTGAGAGTCAATGAAATACAGGATTGATTTTTACTATTCCATTTTGTCTGGCTGATGAGGAGAAATGGCCGTGCTAGGCCTGGGCTGGAGAACTCGGGGACACTGTTTTGACATCACTATTACTGCTCCACTCTCTGAAATATATTTTTAAAGCATTTTATCAGCAGCTTCACTGAATTTCTCTGCAAACTATTATCTTCTCACATAAGTCAGTAAGAAAGAAAGCACACGGTCCTTTTAGACTCTCAGAGCAAGTCATTTAAAAATAAGTTGAAAGAATTTTTGAAGCTTATAGGAATATGTTCATTCCATCTGTTTTGGTTGTCACTGGATAGAAACCGTCTTCAAAGCAAACCAGGTTCCTCTCCACTTTGTGGGACTATGAAACAGAGTTTTGTACATGATAGTGGTACATGTGTTTAACTGTGTTCCTCTCATTCAGTAACCAGTTTGTATACCCTGCAGGTTCATTTCATAAGTCTCTTTCAGAGTTTTTATCCATTTGGCCTCTAGTTAGCATCCATCCTAGGCAGAGAGTAAAGGGGCAAAGGTGGTGAATTGTGAATCCATCTAATTTCTGATTTGTTTATCATTCTAGAAGTAGTTTTGGGGGAAAGAGGGCGACATTAATACGAATTGTGGAGTTTGGGTTTTTTGGTGTTACAAACTGGTAAATCTCTCCTAATTGTGGGATTAGTTAGGCTTTATTGGACTACACACTGTTTGGATGAAAGTGAGGGAGGGAGAGAAGGAAGTCTTGAGGGAAAGGAGCTTTCTGGTCTCACACTCCTCTAAGCCAGTGGGTTGGGCTTCCCAGTGAGGACACTGCCTTTAGAGAAAAGTTGGGCCCATTTGGGAGCTACAATGGTGGCAACTCTGCAGTCACTGCTTCACTGTTTTACAGCAGAGCTTGGCAGACGTTAATGAATCCCTGGGGCATCTCGTCGAATGCAGATTCTGGTCCAGCAGGTCTAGGTTGGGGGCCTCAGATGCTGCATTTCTAACAAGCTCCCAGGGCTGACTGCAGGGCTGGACCAGGGCCCACATCTGAAGAGCGAGGTGCTAAAGGAATGGAGTAAGCTATAAGAAAAGAAAACACTCTGAGGCTAAATGACAGTAGTCATTCTGGGCTGATAATACCTGCTAGACAATTTATTTCGGGGTCATTTTTTTGTTCCTAAAAGAGGAAGCAGCTGTGTCTGGCTGATTGCTTTGGAGCTCCAGTCAGCTGGCTTCGCAGGCTCCAGACTCTGCAAGTTTGACAGAAGACTGAAGTTATGGTCTGTAGTGTACATTTAATTGTCTTTGGGCATTAAAAAAAGGAACTTCCTTCTCCCCAACTGCAATCTCATTGCCTCTCGGTGAGTTAAACATTTTCAACCCTTTCAGGCCCCTCAGTAGGGTACTAGTTCATGCATCGGCAGCTAATAACGTAGCTCTTACTTTAAATTTCCTCCATCAAACCTATTGTAAATGGTAAAATCGACTGAGTCAAGAGTCCCCTCCTTCCCTCACAGTGCAGTAAATCTCGTATCGGTAGCCTGAAAGAATGAATGAACACCCACCTGATGACTGAGGAGTGATTTAAGCCCTGGGAGAATCAAACTCACATTGTTCAAAAATAAAGACCTGACTCCAAACCCACAGTAACATCACAAGAAAGATGATGTTTAGGTAGAGCCTCAGGTGCCCATGCAGCATGGCCTTTAATCCTCAAATATGTTACATATTATACATATTCTAAAGAGAAAAGAATTCCTGTACCTAGTTTTTATATAAGTACTTATCATGTAAATATTAATTGAGAATGTATTTATTTGTATTCTTGGAGGCTCAATACCACATTTTACTTTCCAAATACACTTCGGTCAATAGAGCAGAAGGATTAAATTTCAGCCATTCAATTCTAAGAGATCATTTCAAACCACATACATCAGTGCCTGCCTAACACCTTACCCTCTGTCCCCATGACTTTGCTCCCGCTTCCCCCAAATTTAAAGAGATTTCATTTAGCACGTCTTCTTAGTGGCATTTTAGAATGTATTACATGGTGCATTCTGTCATTTGCACAGCAAAACAAAAAAGTCAAAACGACAGGCTTATCCACCTGTGATTTACCTACCTAAAATTAAACTGAAGTTACTATTTCTTTTCCTGTTTTCTATCACACTAAGAAAATGAATCCACTGGTTTAAATTCTAAAGCTAACATCGTTAGGAGCATCAGAGAGTTCAGACATGATCAGGAAAATTGCACCGAAAAACAATCTACTCTCAATTATATGCATTAATGATGGGAGTAGTGACACAAAAAATGTTTAAACAACTGTGTTGGTTTTATAATGTTCAGGATTTTGGGGGGGGCACCAGATTCCTTTTTATCTTCCTAACATGTTGTACAGACTAATATTTAAATAATTTGCCTTTGTTCCTTTAACCTATGCTAATCTAATAAGCAGGGCAAACATGAAAGTTTTACTTCATATTTCACTCAATAATTGTTGGATATCTTGAGGGTTAATTATGTGACTGTGAAATAATATCTCAGGAACTATGCTGTGGTAATGATTCGGTGTCATTACGAAAATGTTTAGGGGTCCCATCTTGAACTGGCTGGTTCCAGAAAAAATAAGGAACAAGTACAGCATGTAACAAGTGCTTCCTGCCAACTTTGTTTCCATTTACATAGTCAATCTCAGCAAAAATGCCATGATTTTAGTTGATAAGCACTCCAGGTATTCCTCTTACAGGGTTATTTGTATTTTAGCAGAAGATTCCAGAAGATTGAAAAATTGTAATGACTCAAAGGATACCACTGAAATGTGGGAGTCTTCAAGCTAGAAACTATATCTCTTGAAATCTGACTTTTAATTTTGCATATTTTTTCAAATAGACCATTTTCCAGGCAACAGTACAGATTCTCAGATGGTTCTACAGTTCCCCAAAGGTTAAGAACCACTGCTAACAAAGGCATTTAAATCATCAAGAAAAAAACAATAATTCCTCCGAATTTCCTTGGAGAGAGGTTGACCCCAATCTTGGATTTTGGAGTGAGGCAGGCCTGGGTTCAAGTCTGCTTTCCACCATTCACTCACTGTGCTACCTCAGGCAAGTTACTTAACCTCTCTGAGCTACAGCTCCTTTCTCTATAAAGTGGGGATAAAACAAGTGCCTACTTCATTGGGCCCTGTGAAGACTGAGTGTAATGTTTGTAAAGAGCTCAGCACATAGCTACCACACTGTGTACTCTCAAGCAGTAGGAGCTGTTCCTATGATTACTATTACTATTGTTTGTTTTATTAGCTTTATAAAATACACTGTGAAGACAGAGGCTTTATCTACCAAGTGATAAGGCATATTATCCTAATCCTTCTTGCAGTTGGCTAATAAAACAGACATGTGGCTAATGAACAATGATGAAGTCATCTTACACCAAGTCAGAGCTAAACAGATTTGTTCTCTAAAGTGATCTGATTTTATTTACTTTAACCAAAGGATATCTAATGTAGTGACATGAAATAACTTTGGGTTTTAATGATTCACTAGCCTTCCAGGAATTTCCTAAATTATAGAACGACTATGATTTCTATGCTCATGGGTTTCCAGACAGCATGCAAAATAAGCAAGGATTTATATTCAGCTGTGTTCAAGACAAATTCTTCATGTTGAAGAACTGGTACCTTCTCAAATGGCCATGAATGGAACTTAGATGTTATGGTACATCTATAGCACAGATTGCCATGCAACTATTAAAAATAATTTTAAGGAATAATGTTCAATGACATGAAATAAATTCATCATATATTAAGCCAAAAAAAAAAAAGTGCACAAAATCATGGGAAGCCTGATCCCATTTTTGTACAAAGATGGCACAGAAAAATGCCTGGAAGAAAATACACCAGCATTTCAATGGTGTGTGGCGAGAGGATAGGTGAGTTTCTACAAAGAGCATTTATTACTTTTGTGATCAGAATAATAATAAAAGATATTAAAAATGAAAGGTTACACATTAAAAACTTGTCAGCATGGGCTTCCCTGGTGGCGCAGTGGTTGAAGAGTCCGCCTGCTGATGCAGGGGACACGGGTTCGTGCCCCAGTCTGGGAAGATCCCACATGCCGCGGAGCGGCTAGGCCCGTGAGCCATGGCCGCTGAGCCTGCGCGTTCGGAGCCTGTGCTCCGCAACGGGAGAGGCCACAACAGTGAGAAGCCCGCGTACCGCAAAACAAAAACAAAAACAAAAACAAACAAAAAAAACCTGTCAGCAGTGTGATATCCCGGAAAGGGTCCTAGCTGCCAAGTACTTGGGTTCAAAGGCCAAGACACAGGCATATTAAAAGGATAACCGTGGCTCCCCTCGTGGCGCAGTGGTTAAGAATCCGCCTGCTAATTCAGGGGACACTGGTTCGAGCCCTGGTCTGGGAAGATCCCACATGCCGTGGAGCAACTAAGCCCGGGCGCCACAACTACTGAGCCTGCGCTCTAGACCCCACGAGCCACAACTACTGAGCCTGCCCGCTTAGAGCCTGTGCTCCGAAACAAGAGAAGCCACCGCAGTGAGAAGCCTGCGCACCGCAACGAAGAGTAGCCCCCTCTCGCCGCAACTAGAGAAAGCCCGCGCACAGCAACGAACACCCAACGCAGCCAAAAATAAAAATAAATAAAATAAATAAATTTATAAATAAAAATAAAATGATAACCTCAGACAAATTACCTCCCCATTTGGGGGCCAAATATTGCTCCTTGAAATTGAGAAGGTTTGAATAAATAATCTGTCTCTTTCCAGTCTGACATTCTAGCATTCTGGATACGTGGCCACGTGTTGCAGAAAAACTTTTTTTTTTCTCAGGCTAGTCCACAAATGCTAAGTGGTGCCACACAGTGACACTGGGATGGAGTCCTCTTATTTTTAACATTTCCTGCATTGTTGATTTTTTAAATAAAAAGGATGTTATTCCTTTGATAATTAAAAAAGATAAAAGGAAAAAAATTATTTGAAATGGGTCAGGGGCTCAGCATAAATACAGACTCACAAACCAGCTGAAAAATTTGGTACATATTGTACCTTTAAAATGGGTTAACATTTTATTTGACCTAAACAAATCAATGCAAAAGAAAAAAATCACACAATTGAGAGCCATAGTCCCAGAATAAATGACTCAAGTCAAATAGAATAGACTCTTGTTATGAGAAGTAGATGGTTTTCTTAAGAAAAGTCTCAGATGTGGAGTCCTTTGAAATAAATAGAACTATCCCCTGCAGCATTTTGGGAGCAAGGTATCGGTAAGATCACACTCTGATCCAAACTACTAAATGTCAGGAAAATACGTATGCGATTAAAATTGTTTTACAGTAATAAGTAGCAAGGAAATCAGATTACTTGAAGCCACAAAACCCAAACAGAACAAAATACGTTTTAAACTGCTACTTTTGGCCCCGTGTCTAAAACAAATGCACTAAAGCCCACTTTCCAGGAGCCCTGCAAAATAGAGAGGGGAGAACATTCTTCTTTCCTCCTGCTCAGATTCTTCCCCTGGAACTAGTGGGCTCCTCAGCTGCCAATGAGAAGTTTCCTCGAGGTGCTTTTTAAAGGGCATTGAAAGGCAGCAGCAGTGACCCAGAAGCCTGGGAAAAACACCCAGTTTCTCAGGCTACCAGCCCCACCCCCTTCTGGGCAAGGCACCCAGCTGAGTGGAGCTTGTCCCCAAAGCTGATCTGCTTCTGTGCATGAGCAAGAACCATTTTCCACCCACATCGTGTAACCCCGCTCCTGTCCCGGCGGTAGGGTTACACAACCTGACTTCTCTCCTGGACAGAGGGGAGACTCGACCACAGGATCCACTGGGGCTCAGCTCTGGACAAAGAGATTGCTTTGGCCTGATTTGTAAGAACGTGGGCTGTTTTCTGTAGCAAGGGCTGGTGAGAGGGGAGGAAGAAGTATCTGAAACCTTAACAGAATGTTAAACGGATTAAGATTTCTGCATAACTTTGTTAGTAGAAAAAGTGTTTGAAGGAGGTGGGAAAGGGCTCCCTTCACACCATCTCATTTTAAACTTTGATAATAATATTTACAGACCTGCTGATACTCTCTTTTAAAAGACACAGGTAATTATGTTACTGCTACATGAAGTGAGTCTAAAAATAAAATATGCTACACACTACTATATATAAAATAGGTAACCAACAGGGACCTACTGTAGAGCACAGGGAACTCTGCTCAATGCTCTGTAATGGCCTACATGGGAAAAGAATCTCAAAAAGAGTGGACAGATATATATGTATAACTGAGTCACTTTGCTGTACATCTGAAACTCACACAACATTGTAAATCAACTATACTCCAATAAAAGTTATTTTAAAAAATAAAAATAAAATATGCTGCTTGGATAATTTTCAGTGTGATTAGAAGTAGCTTCAAAGATATACTTGATTTGGGCCTAGAGACTCATTGTAGAAAAACTACTTCCCAAGAATTAGACAGACAGACTTGGAAGCTGGAACTCAGCAAGCATTGCCAACAATTTGCCAAGTACTGATGAACACCCATGGGTGCAGAACTACTCAGATAGGTTACATTCGTAGGTCACATTGCCACCACATAGGACACTGATAAAGTAATCTGAGAAATAGTATCTTTTATGGAAGAGTTGTTGACACTTTAAAAATGTCTAAGAAATCCCTTAAGATATGGTTGCATAAACTTGGTAAACATGGTGCCTTTGATACAAATGGACAGATAGAGATAAATCCAGGTCATTAAATTTTGGCCAAATATATCCAGAGAAAAACATAGTTCGAAAGGAAACATGCACCCCTATGTTCACAGCAGCACTATTCACAATAGCCAGGACAGGGAAACCCCTAAATGTCTATCCACAGAGGAATGGATAAAGAAGATGTGGGACATATACACAATGGAATATTACGCAGCCATAAAAAAGAACGAAATAATGCCATTTGCAGCAACATGAATGGACCTGGAGATTATCATACTAAGTGAAGTAAGTCAGACAGAGAAAGACAAATATCATATAATATCACTTATATGCAGAATCTAAAAAAAATGATACAAATGCAGCAAAGGAAAACATAAACAAGATGAAAAGACAACCCTCAGAATGGGAGAAAATATTTGCAAATGAAGCAACTGACAAAGGATTAATCTCCAAAATTTACAAGCAGCTCAGGCAGCTCAATATCAAGAAAACAAAGAACCCAATCCAAAAATGGGCAGAAGACCTAAATAGACATTTCTCCAAAGAAGATATACAGATTGCCAACAAACACATGAAAGGATGCTCAACATCACTAATCATTAGAGAAATGCAAATCAACAGTACAATGAGGTATCATCTCACACCAGTCAGAATGGCCATCATCAAAAAATCTAGAAACAATAAATGCTGGAGAGGGTGTGGAGAAAAGGGAACACTCTGGCACTTGTGGTGGGAATGTAAATTGATACAGCCACTATGGAGAACAGTATAGAGGTTCCTTAAAAAACTAAAAATAGAACTCCCATATGACCCAGCAATCCCACTACTGGGCATATGCCCCGAGAAAACCATAATTCAAAAAGAGTCATGTACCACAATGTTCATTGCAGATCTATTAAAAATAGCCAGGACATGGAAGCAACCTAAGTGTCCATCAACACTTATGAATGGATAAAGAAGATGTGGCACATATATACAATGGGATATTTCTCAGCCATAAAAAGAAACAAAACTGAGTTATTTATAGTGAGGTGGATGGACCTAGAGGCTGTCATACAGAGTGAAGTAAGTCAGAAAGAGAAAGACAAATACCGTATGCTAACATATATATATGGAATCTTAAAAAAAAAAAAAAGGTTCTGAGGAACGTAGGGGCAGGACAGGAATAAAGATGAAGATGTAGAGAATGGACTTGAGGACACAGGGAGGGGGAAGGGTAAGCTGGGGTGAAGTGAGAGAGTGGCATGGACATATATACACTACCAAATGGAAAATACACAGCTAGTGGGAAGTAGCTGCATAGCACAGGGAGGTCAGCTCGGTGCTTTGTGACCACTTAGAGGGGTGAGATAGGGAGGGTGGGAGGGAGACCCAAGAGGGAGGGGATATGGGGATATATGTATACATATAGCTGATTCACTTTGTTATACAGCAGCAACTAACACACTATTGTAAAGCAATTATACTCCAATAAAGGTGTTAAAAAATGATACAAATGAACTTATTTACAAAACAGAAACAGACTCACAGACTTGGAGAATGAATTTATGGTTACCAGTGGAGAGGGTAGGGGGAAGAGATAGATGAGGAGTTTGGGATTCACATGTACACATTCTTTTATTTAAAATAAAATGCCTTTCCATGAAAAAAAAAAGAACAATTGGCAGAGACGGAAAAAATTAAAAAATAAAAATAATAAATTTTGGCAGAAATGATCAATGGTGATGACATACTCTTTTATTAAGTCTCACCTTAATATTTTAATTTACTTACTATAATATTGTTACTTTAGCTTTAATTCATATGTACATGATATATCTATTTCCATCTCATTACACTCAAATTTTTTGAGCCACTGTGCTTCAGGTAGGATGTCTGTAAACAGTGTATAGTTGGAGCTCATATTTTTATGCAATCTTTCAATCTTTGTCTTCAAACTAAAGAGTTTAGTTCATTTACCTTTACTGTGGTTAAATATATATTTGGACCTATTTCAATTGTTTTATTTTTTGTTGTTGTTTCCTGTTGGCCATACTTCTTCCTTGGTACTTTTTTTCCTTCTCGCCTGCTATCTATTGAATTGATTGAATTTTCTTTATTCCCCTCCACTGGTTTGGATGTTATTCTATTTCTATAGAGGTCATCCCCAAATTTGTATACCAACCAAAATCTAAAGAAAATCATTATCTGTCTTTCTCTAAAGTCATATAAGGACTGTGGAAGATATTATTTCCACTTCCTCTTCACCCATGCCATTATGGTGCAAAGCTAAGTTCTATATTATTTTTTACAGACACTCATCAAAAATTGTTACTATTACTGTTGTTGTTGTTGTTTTAACAACAGTGCTTATTTAGATTTCCCATTATGTTTACCAGTTTCTTTGCTCACTGTTTTTCCTTGCAACCTACACTTTTTTCTTGGTTCAATTCTCTTCTTGTTCAAGTATATCTTTTAGTAGTTCTTTCTGCAAGGTTAATTAGCCCAGTCTTGTTTATCTGTTGTATCTTGTTTATCTTTTTAATTTACCCTCAGTTTTGAGTTCTCCCTTAGCAAGTACAGAATTTGGGGTTGAGGATTTTGCTCAGTATTTTGAAAATCACATTCTGCTGGTATACAGCATCTACTATTGCTGAGAGGAGGTTAGCTGGCTGGGAGACAGTGGTCATGTTGCAAGTAATGTTATCCCCATCCCCTTAACATTTGATTGGCTGCATTCTCATCAGGGTGAGTCTCAGTGTGGATTTGTTTTTAGTTACCCTGTCCAGGACTTCAGTTTTCCTTTAGTTTGAACTGCCATCTCCTGTATGCTGGGCGACTTCATCACTGTTATCTTCAAGCTCAGTCATTTTTTTCTTCATCTATGTTTAGTTCATTCTTACACCAGACATTAAAAAAAGTTTTTTGTTTTTCTCAGATTTATACTTGCACATAGTTTTAAGTATCAAATAGTTTTTTTAATAAATTTATTTATTTACTTTCATTTTTAAAATTTTTTGCTGCATTGGGTCTTTGTTGCTGCACATGGGCTTTCTCTAGTTGTGGCAAGCAGTGGCTACTCTTCGTTGCAGTGTGCAGGCTTCTCATTGTGGTGGCTTCTCTTGTTGCGGAGCACAGGCTCTAGGCACGCAGGCTCAGTAGTTGTGGCTCATTGGCTTAGCTGCTCCATGGCATGTGGGATTTTCCCGGACCAGGGCTTGAACCCATGTCCCCTGCACTGGCAGGCAGATTCTTAACCACTGCGTCACCAGGGAAGCCCCTATCAAATAGTTTCATAAGATTTGTTATGCAAAACTTCCTTCCGAACTCCTCCTCCCATTTCCTCCTCCCTAGAGGTAACCACTCTAAGCTCTTTCATTTATTTAAGGAAAAGAAGGCTTTACCTCCACGTTCACAATAACAAGACTGTATCACATGACATTTCAGTTCCAGGCAGTACCTATTTATTCCCCATGAGGGAGGATGAGAGTCAGCTCATCTGTCTCTCTGCCCTTGTGCATCCTTCTGAATTAGTTTGTTAGTGGGTTCCTTCTGTTCATTTTTCCTGTTTTCTCTTCCCGATATTTCTCTTGTTAAGATGTTGGACTGACTAAACTGATCCTTTATTTATCTTGTTTCTTCTTCTTCTTCTATTTACCATCACCACCATTTTCTTCTCCTTTCCAGGAGATTTTCTCAACTTTACCTTTTACTTTGAAGATTGATATGATTGGACATAATTCAGGGTACCCCTGATTCAATATCTTAAGTCCGTCTTCTTGGGCTGCTCAGATTTCCCAGAAAAATGCTTTTTTCAAACTACTGCCTGCAGCGTGAAGACCTGGCTGCTTGGATTCTGGAAACCCAGTGAGGTAGGAGGTCTGGGAGTCATGTGTCCAGTATGCATACATTTATCCAATTCACACACACACACACGCACACACACACATACACACACCCAAGACTTTGCCGGTCTGACTACTACTAATTCTTCAAAACAGATCCAGCAGCACCTCCTCTGGGAAATTTTCCATGATCTCCCCAGTAGACATTCAGACTGAGCTAGCTCCCAGAACCTAGACTTTCCCTCTATCTTTGCAGGTATCCCCCTGCCTCTGTAATTGCCTAATTAGACATCTGTCCTCCTCTAGAACCAGCTCTATCCATTTACTTGGCGCAGTTACTAGCATGTAATAAACTCGAGAGATTCATGAGTTATTAATTAATTCCAGATTCAGCCCAGTTAAGGGAGCTGCTCATACATGCAGGAGCCAAATGGGAGCTGGGACAGCAGCATTTCAAGTGCGCTCCACTGTCACAGGTCTTTGGCATCAACATTAGTCCTACCCCTAGCTGTGCGACTCCCCAACAAAATAGGGCATCCCAGATAAGCTTTTCTCCTTGGCTGTCTGGAATTCCTTATCATATTTGTACATGTATATCAAGGAAAGCATTCAACCTACTTCTTAGGAGTATAATGAAATATCTCTGAAAATAATCACTATTGCTTTAAAATATGAAGGTTTCAGATACATGCAAAAATCAAACTATATTGTTACTAAGGAAAACTGAGGTATAAGGAAACCAGGCAAGAAATAGCTGCTGGATATAAGAGTACATGTTGTTGACTTATTTACAAGTGTTGAAGAGCAACAAGCTATGAGCAGGTGTCTGTGATAACAAGCCATGAGCAGGTGTCACAGATAACCGCCTTATCTGTGACAGGCAGAATCTTTGAGAATCTGCATAAATCTTCCAGTGAGCAAAGGGGAAATAACCAAACCATGTGATGAAGACTGACACTTCAAATGAATGAAGTCAATGTTTTACATAGTTGTAGAATTTTAAAGTCAGAGTATCAGTTAGTCCAGTCTCCTCATCAAGGTGTGGATGCTATCTGTGACTGTCCCTACAGAGGGCCATTTTGGTTCAGAGAAATCCCCCAAAGCTGATGCTCTGGCACGTTCCTGGACCCCGTAACTGACAGGTAGGTTTCAGTACTTCTGTCACACTGTGACCCACCCTAATTTTATCCACTGTGCCTACTTTTGAGTATCACAGACGCCTACACAACAGACACAAGCTAGATGCTCTACAAATACTTTTGACTCTTCAGAACAACCCTATGAGAAAAGGATGGTGTCTATATCAAAGATGGAGGAACTGAGTCACGAGAAGTTGCGGGTATCACTAAGGATTCGCAGCCATTAAGCACAGAGGAGACAATAGTGGAGAGGCAGTGTCATGTGCTATTTATGAACTTGGACTCCACGTGACTCTGCATTTAACTCCCAGTTCTACCACTCCCTAGCTATGTGACCTCAACCCCTCTGAACCCACTTCATAAGGTGTTTTGTTATGAGGATTAAATGAGCTAATATGTGTAAAGCATTTGGAGCAGTGCCAGGTACTTGGCACCATAGACGTGTCTGTTAAATATGTAAAAGGGTGGCAGAATTATGAATCAAATCCAGGTTTATCTGGTTCCAATGTATACACTCTTAACCAAGACTCTTCGGCATGTTAATCTCTCAAGTGTTGGAAGGCAGCTACTACATCCCTGAAGTTTTTCTCTTCTCCATATGCTCTTCTTTCCTCAATGGCCCTTAATATTACCTGGTTGCCAGAATTCTTTCCATCCTTCTGGCTTTTGACCTAACTGAAAGAGTCGGGCCCAAAACTGCTTCCATACTTCAGGAGATAACAGTAATCTCCCTAGATTTGAGCAAAGTTGTTTTTCTCAGCATCACCTGGGATCTTGCTCAAGAGGTAACCTCTCCAGCTCCAATTCAGACCAGCTAAATCAGAAACTCTTGGGATGGGCCCAGCAATCTGGATGTCAACAAGCCCTCCAGGTGACAATGATGCAGCTCAAGTTTGAGAGCCATTGTTTTCATGGAATTTATGGCCACAGTGGAAGTTGAGACATTACACTGCTTATCGGCTCATACTAAATTGACGATTAATGGTCTCCTAGAATCTGGGCCTCAAACATGTATCTAATGTAGTGTTGTGGTTTTAAATCCTCCTTTAGGCCTTCTTGATTTGGACCCACCGCTCCAGCCCCTCAAGGTCTCTAAATCCACATTCTGTGGTGGGGCATATTGGTTCCTCCCTCCAACTCTGTGACCCCTGACCATTGGATAAGCACATAATTCATGTCTCTGTGGTGTCACCCTCAGCATCCACCCAGAGCTGGGGCGGAAAGCAGAGGTCCCTGGCAGACTTCCTCCTCTGGCCTGACATTAATCCATGAGAACATGCCGTGCCTATGGCTGTTCAACTTGTGAAATTTCCTAACTATTATCAGCCTGCGTATCTCCACTTTGTCCAAGAGGAAACCATGAGAGACTAGCTTTGCTTTAAAACCATGAATAAAAGCTAAAAACAAATTCCTAATGAGTGCAGCTTTGGATATTCTTCTTAAGCTTACATTTTCTCTCTTCCTCCTTCTCCCCCAACCAGGAGAAAGTGGCCTGGAAGCAGGCATACCTCAAAACTTGCATGTTAAACTCAGAGCTCTGCTTTCAGTTTCTTTTAATTTTACACTAATAACTTGTTTTCCAGGTATTCCCTCTCTTTACTGTAGTCCTACATGGCAGACTTTTCTTTTTTTAACATTTTTATATACTTGGAAATTGAAACTCAGAGAAGTTAAGCAAGTTTTCCTAATGTCATATCAGCTACTTTAGTGGGGACACCCATATTTATATTCAGGTCTGTCCAAGGTTCATACCTCACCTGCTGTGTTATATTAACACTATTGTGGCTGAAAATGGCAGGAAAATTAAAGAAGATGTGCATATGATTTTCAAGACCCTCTTAACCCACCCTTTATTCCAGAGAATACTAAATTCAATTAATGATGGTCAAAACAACACACATCACAGCCACTGGAAAGGTAACATCTTAAAACATCTACAGGGATCTAGCACTTGGTTCCTTTCTACAAGAATCCTCTAAGGTATGAAGACATATCTGGCCACCGTTCATTTCTTCCTGAAGAATACCAGCCCCGACAAAGGAAAGACAACTGTGCAAGGGGCTAGAACACAAAGCCACTTGTTTCCTACTGCTCTCTCTGCCAGCCCTCACAAAGTCAAGTGCTGGACTTGTTGAAGAAAGTGATTCATCTCTCCATGGAAAGAATGCCAACACCAACTGTACAATAGACTTCTTTCTTCATATCCTTAATTCCTGAGGATCTTATTGTCACTTCATGTAATGTAAGCAATTATAAGCTTCCAGGTTTGGGAGACAGTTTAATAATAATGGAAGGAAACACTACTCAGGTCTTCTCACAGGCGGATTTCAAGGGAGTCCAATCACACTGATTGACAAAGACTCAGTTTTACTTGATGAAATAAGAAACACAGGCTCTGTTGACCTTCCAACTTCAATTTTTCACTGTTGTGCCCTCTTTCCCAAATTTTCTATCCTCCTAGCTTGGTAGACCCAACAGAAGCTCGGCTGTGATCCCCCATCTGCCTTATCTTCTCATATACAATCTAGTTCCTTCCTGTTCTCCATGTCAAGGGGCTGGCCAAAGCTTCCTGAGAGGATGGGTATTGTAACTGAGAAATAAAGTAGACCGTGAAGTCCAAATGATAAATTACACAAATAAACACAATTTTGCCATTTTAAAATATGACAGAGGGACTTCCCTCGTGGTCCAGTGGTAAAGAATCTGCCTTCCAATGCAGGGGATGTGGGTTCCATCCCTGGTTGGGGAACTAAGATCCCACATGCTGTGGGACAATTAAACCCATGTGACACAACTACTGAGCCCGTGCACCTCAACTAGAGAAACCGCGTGCTGCAAACTACAGAGCCCACACGCTCTGAAGCCCGCGTGCCACAACTAGAGAGAGAAAACCTGCTCGCCACAACTAGAGAGAAGCCCGCATGCCACAAAAAAGAGCCTGTGCGCCACAACAAAAGATCCTGTGTGCCACAACTAAGACCCGACGCAGCCAAAAATAATAAATAAAATATTTTAAAAATTAAAAATATATAATAGAAAATATTGTCTTCAATTTTATTTTGAGAACCGAGCATGTTCTTGAAAGAGTTCCAACAATTTTGATATTTCAATTTTTAAAGTATCGGTAATGCAGTATTTATACATCTGAGTCTCAGGACTCAGAAAACCAAAAAGACAATTAAAAAGTTCACTGTGTGCTTTGTTTTGTGATATTACACTAAACTTGCCGATCTGGAAACACTCTTACATAGTCCTTGACTTACAAATGAATTTTCTGATTTACTATTGAGTAGAAAGTAAACAAGTCTTCAGAACAAGCATAGTTTCACTTCAAAGGCACAAAACTAAAGCCAAAGGCAACATAACGGGACCACGTCTTGAGGATTTAACCCTCCTTAGGTATGGACACAGGATAAGAAAATACCTGACACCCAGGCCACCACTGCTAATTGTTATTTCATAGCAAACATTACTAATCAATCATAGCACTACTGTTGAGTTCAAACACAACAGCCAACAAAACCTACTTGAGTTGGCACAAAACTATTTGACTGCCTAAGCTCTATGATAGACCTACTAGAATTTGTAGGATTAATGGCTACTCTTATGATCAGGTTTCTTATGTGGAAAAGGAAAAGCTACAGTAATTCAAACACACAATGCTTCCAGCAAAGATTCTTTGATACTTCATAAAAAAAAATCTCGGATTTTGTGGATGGAACCAAGGACTGTGCAGACCATGCATACTATGTACGGCTGACTGTGGAACTGTAGGTATAGGGAGGGGTTCAAGCCTCAGACATTTACAGATGGGCACAGTTGATTCAATGGTGTGGAGTCATATCAGATTGGTGCACGTTGAAACACGTACTTTTCTTACTAATTTGAAAAGTGTATATATGAAATCTGTCCAAAATGCTATAGATAGAAGAATGACTTAATACAATGAACTGTACTTTTCAACTGAATGAACATAACATCTATGATAAATCACAAAGGAAAACCAGTCCACTAATATGTGGTTTTCTACAGCTAATGTTCCAAAAACAAAATGTTCTTTTGGCATGGACCTCAAAATTTGTCATGTTCTCATTAGTCTTGAGGGCAAGAGTGCTACTTTATACAATTGTAACCATCATGCAACCAGAAGTGAGAGCCTGAAATATTGGATTTTTTTTCAAACAAGCAAAAAAATTGCTAAAAATACTTTATGAGAAATATGAATAACTACTACAAGTTGATATTATTCAAATTAATGTTTTATTTGTTTAAGTAAAAACACAACTTATGGAAAAAAATCAAACCACAATATTGAGGAATTGCAATTTATTCCATTTAGAAATAAATAAACATAAGAAGTTGTTATAACATGCTACCATTTATAATATCTCCAATATCCTTTCTCATATTGGTTTCAAATGATATATTTAATAAATATTCAACATATGTTCAAAATACATATGTTCATATATACTCAAATTATATAATTTGAACACATATACATAAATATATATTCTCAAAGAGCTGTGCACTAGCAAAAAGTTTTGGAACAAACAAACAGGATGGTTTTAAAAAATGAGCCAAACCACCTACTTTAACACTTACACCTAGTTAAAGAGGGAACACTAGTTTTTTCACCTTTTACAACATGTAAAATTATTTTTTAAATGTCCCCCCAAACACAGCATTCTTAAAGAATATGGACACCATCATGTTTTTTTCAATTTTAATAAAGCAAAGCGTCTATAGCGTTGACAGACATATTACAGAAGAAAACAAAGAACACATTTTCAACTGTTCCCTCAAAGCATATTTGAAATCCTGTTTCATGGAATACTGCTTTAGTTAGCTCCCTGGCATCCTTCTAAGGGACCACTTGGGTACACAGTCATTCCAGCAAAGTCAGAGGCCACGCGGATGAGGAAGAAGGTGGGAAGGGGCCTGAAAGGATGGAGGGGAAGCTCTGCATGGATCCTGGCACGAATCCTGTCTGAGAGATTGAAAGCCCTGCCCTGTAACCGTGTCTCATCCTGGCATTAGCACCCTCCTTCACAGTGCCCAGCTGAGGCCCCAGGACTAGTTCTCTCCCACACGTGGTGAAATCCGACTCTCAAGGTCTCTGGGCCTCAGCTTCACACAGGCGGTTGCTCAAAGAGTGACATGGTTGCCTTCCAGCTCCCAGGTGTTTAATATCTTCAGAAGGATTAATGCTACAAATTCAGACAAGAATGCTCTGGAAAGCTTCATTACCCCCATCTCTTGTACTCTCATGGAGCTTTGTGGCTTTTGCAAAGTAATTTTTCCCCCCCAAATCCACTGTATTTTTATATGATAGCAATCAACAATCTGAAAATGAAATTAAGGAAACAATCCCATGGACAATGAGATTTTTAATTTTAATTTTTTTCAGTCTCTCTGATGGAAGCTGTCAACCCCTGAAACAATATGTTAAAAGTAAAAACTGAGTTTTCAAAATCTGCAAAGCTAAATGAGTGTTGAAGAAATGGAAATGATTAAACATCCAGATCATTTTTTGTTAAGTGTGTAGCATTCACACTTCTGAAGACATTAAACTTTAAAACAGCAGTACCACTTTTGGGATACCCTGTACTTCTCATAACCTGGGGAATTTCTTTGGGGCTCAAAATTATCATTTCCTTCCAGTTAATGGATGTCCTTCCATCAGCCTACAGCTGTATTTTCTTGATTTAAAATGAGCTTTTCTTTAAAGGTGTCTTTTTCAAGATTTTGAGGTATTCTCTGATAGAGTTGTTTTTTGAAATTGAGGGTGAAAGGTAAATGTTTATTGTCATTAACGTGCAATTGAGATCATTTTAACATTCACATATGCTATTTAGACATTTTACTAGTTCAGGAATCTGGTTTAGGGAATACAGTCTCATCATCTCTGGGGAGTGTTAAGGGGCCACACTTCAAATGCGTGTTTGTGGTTTTATTTTTTTAAAACACTGATCTGCATATATATAAAGAGATACATTCATTTTGGGGGGGGGGTTTGTTTGTTTGTTTGCCTGTTTGTTTTTTACCATAACCTCAGCCAGAATTCTATTTTGCTATTATGACCCAGGACATACATATAAAGGTGGGGTGTCTGTGTGTGTGCATGTACCTGCATTTTTTTAATGAAATAAAATGCTTCAAAAACATGTGATTTACTCTAATACCTTCTATTCTAGTCTTTCTTACCCAAAACTTTTGTTGATGTGACTCATTATGTTGACTCACGGCCCACTAAACGTGCTGATTACCAAGTCTGAAAAACAATAACCTGGGTATAATGGGTTAGTCAATACCCACCAGGGTTACCCCGTTAACTCTTTTGTATGCTTTTGCATATTTTTTACTTGTGGAGATGCAAGTAGAACAAAAGCTCAGCTCCCACTGCGGTGAACCCCTTGGGGATCTTGGTGAAATGCAGAGTCTAGCTGGGCAGGGCTGGGGCATGAGTTTCTGCCTTTACCACCAGTCGGTCTGGGGGCAGCAGGCTGAGAAGTGCGGGTCCAGAGGAGCAGGGCCACGTGGGACACACTCCCACCACACAGCTGTGCAGCCGTGGCCGGGGCACGACCCCAGCATCCCCACAGGCTGTACTCACTGCAAAGGAGGCATCCTCGTGCCTTCATCATCCTCCCCTTTGTGATTTGCACCGTTTCCTTTCTCCATAACCAACCCTCAGCCAAAACAAGCAGTGGCAAGGCCACCCTCTCTGGGATTGCTTGAAGCCCCTTTGGACGGGATTACCCCAAAATGTGGACAACTACTTTGTCTCAACAAAGCAGGAACAGCAAAGATGATGCCGGCAAACAGGAGTGTGAAAGATCTATTAACACTTTGTTTCAGGCACCGGTTAAACTGTGAAACCTGCTTGTCAAGGTGGACTGCACTCAAAATATACTTCTGAACCGAGGTAAATCCTGTAGTTCAAAGCAGGATTTCATAATTCTAAGCCATGGAGTTAGAATTCCCACATGAGGAAACACTGACAGTAATTGTAACTGTCCCTGGTACGATACTGGCTTTCTGTACTTCAGGCCACCGGAATCCGGGATATACATGTATTGATAAAATGAAAACAGTCTTGATTTTGGTGAGGCTGTCCTTTGTGTAAGCATTTTGTGGACCCGTCTGGAGGGACAAGGGGATGGGCTCACCCCTGCACCCGAGCGTGGACTTCGCACATAGTTGGTACCAGATACGGGTTTGATAAAAGAATGAACGAACAAAAGTTTTTGAATGTGACATCTCACGTTATTAGCTGATTTCCCATTACAGTGTTTGCTTCACTGAACTGAATAGGAAGCTTTAAAAGGGAGGAAGAAATGAAAAGTGGAATCTTCCAAATTGCAGCTGTTCACCATGCGGATGGGGAGAAACGAGGGGAAGGGAGGAAAAAGAGACAGACAGACAGACAGACCCATAGACCAGGGCACTGATTCCTGACTCCTGATTCCTGGTGGGAATAGGGCAGGTGGAAGAGGAGGCAGATTTGGGGATGCCTCTCCCCACCGGCCATGAATAATGACGGGTAAGTGTAATTGGCCAGGAGCTTGGGGGAGGGAAGCACGGGGACTTGGAACTGAGGTCTAAGGCAGTGGTTTTCAGTGGGGACAATTATGCCTCCCAGGGGACAATGGGCAATCACCGTCTGGAGACATTTTTTCACCGTCATAACTCCGGGGTGGAACACTAATGGCCTCTAGTGGGTAGAGGGTAGGGAGGCTGCTAAACATTCTGCAATGCCCATGGCATCCCCCACAGCCAAGAATTACGTGCCCCCAAATATCAATAGCACCCAGGTCGAGAAACCATGTTCCAGGGGTACAAAAGGGGAAAAAAAAAAAAAGCCTGGTAGAGGCAAGAGCAGAAGCTATTAGGAAAGAGAACATGCTCGCCAGGACCACTAGGCTATCTTGGGCAACAAGCGAGGTCTTAGACAGAAGGGAGACAGTGTGGGAGAGAGATGAGGCTAAGGAAACAGAGGTGGGGATCTGGCTGTGCCTCCTGTTTCACTGGATTCCTCTCTAGTCAACCCTGAACCAGGTGCTTGTGGGGTCAGCTCCACTGCTCTAACTAAAGGCAGTCTGTGCCTTGTGAGTACCAAGCAGAAGTCCAAAAGAGGCCAGAGATCCTTGGGTGGAAATGAGCACTACAGGCTGCCCTCCAGGGTTATATGCCACTGACAAGGAAGGCTTACGTGTAGCAGACGATGCTGGTGCCCTGACCCCCCTCCCCATGAGCTCCACTTCAATGCCCATGAGCTTGTCTTCCAGCTGCCAAAAACTGCATTCCTTTGCCTCAAGGTATGCTGTTGGCTGCCCAAGTGGCAGTCCTGAAATGCCAGGAAATCAATCGTCTCTGTAGGCAGTCCTCAACAGATGCCTGACAGGTTTTGGTGAAGAAGTAGGTGCTCCCTTGCCTCTTGGGTGAGTAACTGTGAGACATGATCCACGCTGTCTCCCAGGGCTCCCCAGTGTGCCCACAGTGGTAACTGGTTTCATAATGCCTCCTTATTGACTGCTATCCCCATTCTGGCCCCCTTCCCCACTCTCCTATGGGTGTTTTCTTTACCTTCCCCCTAAAATGACTTGCACTTCAATTCTCATCTCAGGCTCTGCTTCTGGGGAACCCAAACTCTAATGGCAAGTCTTCTGAAGAGAGACTAGGCTGGCGGCCACTTGAGCCCCAGGTTCCTCAGATGTGAGAACTCTCTGGGCCCACAGTAGCCCTCTAGCAGAGGGGCTGGTCTTCCCATCCCCAAATCCTAAGCACAGAATCATTGGGATCCTCTGAGCCACAGGCTCTAGACCTACTTCTTTCAGACCATCTGAAACCTAACTCCAGGCCCATTCCTCTCTCTCCCATTGAGGGCACAGGCAAAGCCACATCTTTTGCTCAAGACTGGCAGGGAATGCAAGCACAATCTCTATGAGTCTCAAACGCCCCTGAAGTCAAAATTCTGCAAGAACTCAAGTAACACTTGACTCCAAGAAAGGGGTCTTACTCTAGTGCCAGGAAGAGCCAAAGATGAAAACAACGGCAGCCGTGGTTCAAATGAACTTTAATGAATTACCAGTGGGGATTGAAAACCACAGAATAGCAAAATGAAACAGCTATTTCAAAACCTTGCTAGACAAAGAAGAGAAGTGAACTATAAACCCCCTCAGGGCGATGTTAAATCACTTGTCTTCCCTGTAGTGGGAATTCTGAGATGTTAAAAATCTCAAGAAAATGCTCGGAGCTTGAGGGATGCCACAGCGGCAATGTGTGCAAGGGGCTCCCCACACCAGCAACAGGTCTGTAAACAGCGATGCAGCTGACACTTTCCAACGGCCTCAGAACACGGCCCTGCAGAAACCTGAAGCCATCGCCTGAGGAAGTCCCGCTGTCACCCAGGATGGGAATCAGGCGCCGAGCTTAGGGTCTATTCACTGTAAGCCATTCTTAAGGATGCTTCTTTACAAACCCTCAGAAGCCTCTCTTCTTAACTTGTGGATGTTCGCTGTGTTTCATCTTTGCCAAGAACATCCACTTCGGGGCCCCGATTTCTTGCCAACTTAGGTGAGGGGATGGGAAGATCTTCTATCTCAGCTCTGATGTGTGGAGAGTTTTTTTTGTTTTTTTGTTTTTGTTTGTTTTGTTTTAAGGGAAAAGAACAGCAGAGCTTTTCTGCCGGACAACCTATTCCCTTATTTATAATGCAGGACAGCAGCGCCTTGTAAGTGTATATTCTGGTTCATCTGAGGACACACGGTTGTTCATTTTAAAATTAGATTCATCCTAATTATACGAAAACAGCCTGCATGTGGTTAGTCAAAACAGCAGGAAAGCATTACTCAGCACCTACGTACTTGGCCTGCCTTCTAGACTCCACTAAACTTGTTCAACACACAGCCCCTGCCCTCTTGGAACTTCAAATCCAGCAGAGAAATATCCATCTCACTGACCAGTATGAGGTTTGGACACTGAGCAGTGAAGAAATGCATACAGTAAGTGACTAAACATGTAATATTACCTTTGGACAAAGGGGTGAGGGAAACTGTCATTAAAGGGGCATGCTGCAGGGCAGAAGCGGAGATACTTTGGATCTCAATCCTAATGAACCATGGCAGGACTGCGGGAGCTCCCTGAATGAAGGATATTAGGATGCTGTGTTGAAACAGAAGCAGGAAAAAATAGGTATTAAACCGTAAGGGACAGAAGTTTGATTGTGGACAGTAGAACAGCATCAGAGCAAGAGACAGGAGTAAATGTTATGAAAAAAGGCAGGAAGGTGGTCCGCTTCAGCATCACATTCAATCCAAGTGGGAGAGCCAACTCTGTGTTCAAGAGGCTGCAGTCCTGGGCAGGTAACCAAACATTCATTCTTCTTTATTTTTTTAAAATTTTAATTGGAGTATAGTTGATTTACAATGTTGTGTTAGTTTCAGGTGTACAGCAAAGTGAATCAGTTATACATATACACATATCCACTCTTTTTTAGATTCTCTTCCCATGTAGGTCATTACAGAGTATTAAGTAGAGTTCCCCTGTGCTATACAGCAGGTCCTTGTTGATTATCTATTTTATATATAGTAGTGTGTGTATGTTAATTCCAAGCTCCTAATTTATCCCTCCCCACCATGTTTCTTCTTTGGTAACCATAATTTTCTTTTCTACATCTGAGACTCTATTTCTGTTTTGTAAATAGGTTCATATGATATTGCTTATATGTGGAATCTTTAAAAATGGTACAGATAAACTATTTACATCTATTATTCTTATTTTCCACAGATCCTGAGGGTTCCCTAAGTTCAACGATTGACCATGGAACATATCTCTTGAGGATGAAAAATGCCAGGACATCTATAAAAAGGAGATTGTTACCAGTAAACACATCCTAACAATTTAAAACTGAAAAAAAGAATAACTAATGATACAAAATGATCAAGGAAATTTGCAGGTTGACTTTCGGGTGTCTCTCTTTGATTTCCTGCCTTTTGGACAATCAAGCTCCGTACTTCCAGGGTGAAGGCTGACCGAACACAATCAATTTTACAACTTTTGTAATAATATGATGATAAAATTGTTTCCCATGTACTGGGCACTCCCCAGGCACTATGGATGGGCTCAGCAGTCCATAAACTTGATTCCACTCAATCTCCTCTATGATGCCGTCAAGTAAGTACCCATATTATTTCACTGCACAGATGAGGTGACTGAAGTTCAAGGCGGTTAAGTCACTTGCCAGAGAGACCACGAGCTAGAAGGGGACAAAGCCAGGCATCCAACTCAGCACCTGTAGGGACGTCCACCACCCACCCGTAACTCCTGATCTCTCTCCAGTGCCCCAGCTCTCAACTAGTCCAGGACCAAGGACCCTCAGTTTCCACCCTCCCCACAACACAACTGGCCTCTAAGGGAAGGGGGGAGGGTGTCTCTCCTCCCTGCTCTGTGACAGGACTTTAAAATAGGACATGACTGGTGCCCACACTGCAGGTTACTCTGAGCCCCAGGGATCCCAGTGATGAGCCAGGAACAAGTTGGGGATTACTGAGAAAATGATTTCTTCTTTATTATGGAATATCAAGAATTAGCTGGATTCAAAAAGATACATGCATCCCAATGTTCACAGCAGCACTATTCACAGTAGCCAGGACATGGAAGCAACCTAAGTGTCCATCGACAGAGGAATGGATAAAGAAGATGTGGTACATATATACAATGCAATGTTACTCAGCCATAAAAAAGAACAAAATAATGCCATCTGCAGCAACATGGATGCAACTAGAGGTTATCATACTAAGTGTAGTAAGTCAGAAAGACAAATATCATATGATATTGCTTACATGTGGAATCTAAAATATGACACAAATGAACCCATCTACAAAACAGAAACAGACTCACAGACATAGAGAACAGACTGGTGGTTGCCAAGGGGGAGGGGGTTGGGGGAGGGATGGAGTGGGAGGTTGGGATTAGCAGATGCAAGCTATTATATAGAGGATGGATAAACAACAAGGTCCTACTGTATAGCACAGGGAACTATATTCAATATCCTGTGATAAACCATAATGGAAAAGAATATGAAAAAGAATGTATATATATATATATATATATATATATATATGTGTGTGTGTGTGTGTGTAACTGAATCACATTGCTGTACAGCAGTAATTAAAACAACATTGCAAATCAACTATAATAAAAAAAAAAGAATTAGCTGGATTCTGTACCTGAGAGGTACTTTATCAGGATTAACTTCTCCATATTTCAAATTTTGATTTTCAAAAATATTGCAAAATATTTTACAAAAATAGACTTGAAGTCCAAGACAGCCCTACCTGGGGTAATAGAAAGGCAAACAATTATTTCTTTTCCTTTTACAGGTCCTTAACATGATACTTCTGATTCACTTGGTCTTATTTCTTCATAATCTAAAACACATGTGCACTTGGCAACTGTTTCCTTACTCTCAGATTAAGACATTTTAATAATAATTAAATAAGTTTTCACAAAGGTAAAATATGCAAAGTTCGAAGGAAAGAGCTTCTTTGTTCTTTTCATTTACCTCACTTTTATTATTCATGCCCCTCTTACATTTCCTTCGCCAGAGGCACTTCTATAGAACTGGCTGAATATTTGATCAAGCACATTTACAATTTGGGAAGAAAACAAGCAAATATCCTTTTTGACTAAAAAAGAGCGTTCCCCATTGTAGTAAGGAATGATAAGTAGAATAAATACTAGGAAAATTGCTATTTTTAGTCAAGACATTATGTAATGAGCCATTTATTTAAACTGTCTAAAGCTCTGCAAAATGATTCCAGGAAAATGGCTTCAATTCCTCTGTCAACACACCAAGAATCGGCTCTGCCCTCTGCTTCCTGATAGCTCTACTTTAAATTTTAGTTTCCTTTAAAAAAAATCAGCACATTAATAATGTGCCAATTATACCAGGATTGATCAGTAAACTCCCAACACTATGTACATGTTATGACCCACATAGATCTATCAAGAAAATCAAAATGATGATCAAAGACTAAAAGGGAAAGCCGGGTGTGGCCAGATTAACAATGACCCACCCCGTAAAAGTGAGCAGGAAGTGAGGAAACAGAACTGGGTCAGCTAGAAGGGTGGTACTGCACCAAAAACCAGAACTGGGTTATGTCATTGCTATCGGGATGTTTCCATCACTTGCCAGTGCCTCCAAAAGTACCAAGACAGTGCTGTGAGGAGAGCCTCAGAAGAACTGAAAAACAGAATGACACAGGGTGGCAAGGACAGTTCACTGGCCACCAAATGTTCCGGCTCCCCTTCCCCTTCTACAGCACAGGGGCATCGCAGGAAAGCAGCTGTGAGACAGGGGCTGTATCTCCCAACCTGCTTGCTTCAGCGGGAGGTGGGAATGGGATTGTTCTCACCAGTGGAATCAGAGCAAAATAATTCTGGGTCACTTCCAAGCGGAGGCAGTTAGGAGGCTGGTGTGTTTCTGCACTCTCTTGCCTTCTCAGGGGTCTGATGCAGTGAAGACATGGCCTTGGAAGCTTTGAGCTGGAGATGGAGGAGCCCAAGACCAAAGGAATCAGGATTCCTCAGAATCGCCATAGAGCAGAGTCCCCAAGGTAATCAGGAACTGCAATTTTCAACTTCACGTGGGTGAAAGATAAACTTCTACTTTCTTTAGCCCCCATGCATTTTTAATTTTATTTCAAAATGTAGATAGTGTTTTCCTAACCAATATACGTGGCAAGAAAAACTAAGGGTCTCGATCACTTGAAATAATGTATACAATTTATTTTTGCATGGAATTTGATAGAACCATAGATTTTTAAGGCTAAAGTTGTCCTGCCCAGTTCTAGCAGCTACTAGCCACTAATGGCCATTGAGCATTTGAAATGTGGCTAGGTCAAGATTGAGATGTGCTACAAATGTAAAATATACACCAGATATTAAAGGTTTAATACAAAAAGCAAAATATCTCATTGGTATTTCATATTGATTATATGTTAATAATTTTTGGATGAAATAAAATATACTATTGAGATCAAACTCACTGGTTGCTTTTTACTCATTTGTAACATGGCTACTAGAAAATTTTAAACTACCTATGTGGCTCACATTATATTTCTATTGGACTCCTGCTCAGCTAGTAGGTGTTAGCAAATTACAACCCACCTTCTGTTTTTGTAAATAAAGTTTTATTGGTACAGAGCCATGACTACTTGCATGTTATCTACGGCTGGTTTTGCATTACAGGGCAGAGCTGAGTAGTCCTGAAAAGCTGAAAATATTTATTATATGGCCTATTATAGAAAATATTTGTAAAAAATCTGTTTGGGATTACTAAGAAATAAGACCAAACAATGATAAGAAGTTATCATGCTAAGGGCATGTAAAAGGAAAAGAAATCATTGTTTGACTTTATATTACCCCAGGTAGGGCTATCTTTGACTCCAAGTCTACTTTTGTAAAATATTTTGCAGTATTTTTAAAAACTAAAATTTGCAATATGAAGAAGTTAATCCTGATAATGCCCAGGCTAAGGATAACTTTGAAATTACCTAATTTATCTACTCTTACCATTTCATGACTAAGGAAATGAAAGCTCAGATAAGTGAAGAGACTTGTCCAAAATATTTTTATTCTAAATTAGGTGGTATTTCTATAAGGTCACTATTATTCATTCATTCATGGATTCATACTCTCCACCCATCTCTAATTTCGATCATTAAAGAAATAAAATCCCTATCAGTTAGAAAAATCAGCACTTAAGAGCAGAGAAATCCTTGAGTAATAACAGCGACAAATAGGCTGTGAGATAGTTTTTAAATTAAGCTTCATTTGAAAACACTTTAAAGAGAACCTATCATGTAATCTGCTTTCAAATTAAACTTGAAATTCCCCCAAATGTAGAGCCAGCTTGCTAAAAATATGCCTTATTGGAATTAAATGTTAAAAATTTGCCACATCTTGGAGAAAAGGAAATCTGTTCCCAAAGACTTCACAGCAACATATAACTGCCTCTGTTCTAGCAGCCATCCTCTCTCAGTGTTTTATTCTAGAACTTCTAACTGGGCTCACCATTTCCAGTCTCTGTCCCACTCAAGACCTATGCCAAAGAGCCCTTCTAAAATAAAAATCTGATGTGCTGACCATTCCTTAGTCTCTCCATGCTGTCAAGATAGAAAGTCCATCTTCCTTATTTGGTCTGGAAAGTCTTCATCATGTGGCTTCTACCTGCTCCTATGGCTTCATTTATTGCCCTGTGCACGTCAGACTAAGCTCCTTGCAATTTCCCATACGCTTCATACTTTTATCCTATTTCATGCACTTGTATATGGTGTTCTTACTGCCTAGAACTCTCCCCACTCCGGACTACGGGTCCCCACTGTACACTGTATTTACTCCATCACAGAACTTATCAATATTGTCATTGATTGTAACTGTTGAAACCTTAATTCTACCACCACTAGAAATAGCTAATATTTAGGAACACTGAATTGCAGGTCAAGTGCTACACTATTTCATTTAATCTTCACATGTTATAGATGAGGAAACCGAGCAGGTGTAATGAAGCCAGGGGAAGCCAAGACATGAATCCACACATCCCCACTCTGCAGCTCTGGTTCTTAACTCGACACCAGTGGTTGTCAGTGGGGGTGACTTTCCTGCCCATGAGACATCTGGCAATATCTGGAGACATTTTTCCTTGCTGCAACTGGCGTGTCGGGGGAGCTACTGGGATCTAGTAGGTAGAGGTCAGTGATACTGCTAAACATCCTACAGGAACGAGTGCAGCTCCTCAAAGGAGAGAATTATTTGGCCCCAAATGTCAATAGTTCAGAGGCTGAAAAACACTGGTCTACACTAAATTAACTCCTGTAGATTGACCCAGGAGACTCTGAGTATCTCTACAGCAAGGATTTTTAAATGTTCACCATGGTGTCTTGGAACCTACTATAGAGCCTGGTACCCAGTAGATGCCCAATGCATATATGATGGATGGATGGGTGGAGGGATGGATGAATGGATGGATGGATGCAGGAATGGATGGATGAATGGGTGGAGGGATGGACAGATTCCAGGAGAAAAGAAACAAGTTTCCTTATTTTACGCCTTGGTTTTCGTGACAACTTCAATAAAGATAAATCTGAACACACATTCTTAATTAACAGTAAATGAATGCATGCAGAGTACATTCCAGAGGATGCCTTCACCTTAGCAATACCTCACATTTAAGAATCTATAGTGTGAGATTAAATTAATAAGCCAAACGCCTAGCATTATATTTTTTCAAGAATTCCCTTACAACTACTACACTGCAGGAAAAACTGATATGTTCATCATCCACATAGGCCATAACTTAAATTGTTTTAAAAAGATTTCCTGTATAAGGTTCCCCTGGTTTCTTTTTTTTATATAAAAGACAAATAATACAAGAATACACAACCTTATGCTTCCCCTTGTTGTAACTACAATTCCGATATAAATACATTATTCTAGATTTCCAGATGCTTGGGGTAGAAATTACAATAAAGCTTAGGTGAAATTCAAAAAAGTAAACAGAAACATATACGGCAGAAATAAACCATTCTCTGTCTTACGTAAATTAATATGAAGTCAAGGAAAGATATATTTTATGATTATAATATTTTTAAAGTAACAGCAATTTAGGCTGATTTTTACATAATCACAAACACTTCAACAATGGCAGCATTAATCAGTGTTGAATGCAAACTGATAGATTTTCTACAGAAGAGCACAAAGTTTCAGCTGTGGGGCTAGCTCCTCTGAGTGATCACTTATTATAAAATGTAGTAGAAGTTAAAACAAATTGTATTAATTTTTTTAAGTGCAGTACTATGAACTATTCCTCACAACCTTCTGCATTGAACTTTAGCCGTTTGTGGTTTTACACACACACACACACACACACACACACACACACACACACAAAGAATATGCTGACCCAATAAGTTTTGGTACCTGCTCTCCCTCTTGGAGATTCACATGCACAAAAGCATAAAAGTAGACTCTGGGAATGCTTGCGTTAAGTTGTTAAACTCGGGATTTTCCATAGAGTAACAAATAAAAAGTTAAATCTGATGAGGATCTGCCGAAACATTTAGGAGTAGGGAGAAGGCCTAAAAGTGATGACAGGATGTGTAGCGGGGGACATCAGCATGACTGTGGCATTTCTTGCCATGGGAACCACAGCTGACGCCAGAGACGAGCAGTGCCTTTTTCACTGTCTGTGAGAACATGACACACACTTGTCACAGAGGCAGACTCTGCATGTATGGACATGCAAGTGGTGAGACATTGCCACATATGGAAGAGCAACATGAAAAAGCTAACCCAAACCCAGGAATGTCATGACTGCTAATATCAATCATGATTTTTTGAGCACCTGTTCTGTACAACCATGGCTGAAATCTGGGAAAACAGAGCCTTAAGAGAAACAAAAGAGGGGGAAGTATATCTGAACCATCTTGAGGACCACGGAACAACGCAAGTCACAAGAGTCAGAATACTCAATGGGCCCTGGATGCCACAATCATACAGTCTGCCGCCCAAACCAGGACTGTCTTCTCCACTCTCCTCATCATGAACACTCCTGGGTCTCCAGAGGAATCACACAAGTGTACTTCCCAGATGAAGAAGACATACCTGCTGTCAATTAACATTCCTTTGTCCAAGCTTTTGCTTTCATCAGGTTATCACTCATGACTTTTTGAATAAACCCCTACGTTCTCGATCCCAGAAGAGAAGCCATGATCCTTAAAATCTCTTTTATTAGAAAGAGGAAGTTGAATGAGTAATTACTTCAGATCAGTCCTTTCCTAATTGTTATATGTGCCCCATCCACAGTCCACTCTCAGCACGCACACACACATACGCAGACGCACAGGCACACACATGTATGCATATGTTATTATACGTATTACTATACTGTTATATACATATTGCATATCATGATATACATATTATTGTATGTGTTGTATTCACGTATACATATGTATATGTATAAGTCAATGTATATGTTAGAGTGTCTATCATGATGAAAAGGCTACAATATGCTTCCTGGGACAGAGTAAAGGTTCCTGGGTCCAAATTCCAGGCTCTCCTGACTTGCCATTTGGAAAAAGATACTTAAGTTCACAGCAGAGCTCAGTTTCTTACTCAGTAAAAATAGTTCTGTACAGGAAGAGCTGCCAGTACATAAAGATCCAAAGTCCCTGGAAATTAGGACAGTATGGACAGGCAACATTAGCATTAAATGTAGATCACGATTCTCACTGTCAGTTGGCCAGATTCCCGAGAGGAGGATATAGAAATATGTTATCTGTGACTCAGTGATCTGGATAGTCTCCCCTCCCCCATTTGCTTAAATGCTGTAATTGACTAACACTTTGGGAACTTAAGGTGGAGAGTGAACACCCTTAATCAGAAGACTCACCAGCCTAAATGTATTCAACCCCACACCGCGTGAATCCCAAGAAAGTCCCGGGTGAATCGCACTGCAATTTACGCTAATACACATGGGCGACAAAACCCACAAAACCATCACATCTTCAGATTAAAAGAACTTTATTTCACCTAGGGGGCCATATGAGGGACCCCAATAGGCATACCCATTCCATCACAGTGGAGACCACTTCAGAATCCCTTTGCATTAACATATGCATATTGTCTCATAGCTCACTAGGCTACACACTGAGCTGCAAAAACAGGCCCAGACACATACAATGTACACAAATTTTTGTAGACTGAATGAGGAATCAAATCAAGTAATGAAAATGACTTTAAATAAAGCAAGGAATTCACCTGCCATCTATTGCTCAACCAGCTCAGACACCAGAACAAGCTCTTCTCGCAAACTACCCTGCTGTGATATGGACATACAATGTAATCCAGGCAGCAAACATTCACAATGGGCAAAACTAAGACAGAAGATGACACTTGATACACTATCAGAAAAGAGAGAGAAGCGTCTCCCCTTCTCCCCGTCTCATTCATTCTTCCAACGAGCTTCTCCCTGTGCCCATGTGTCAAAGCCTTTGCTAGGTGCTATAAGTCAAGGATGAGTAAACCCATAGCCCATCACCACAGTTCAGAGGGGAAGACAGAAATGAAACAAAAACAAACACACTGCCCTGCAGGGTGGTAACTGTACAGACTAAAGCACAAAGCATGGAGGCCACCCGTTGAGAGAGGTTTATGGCCATAGGGTCATTTTCAAGTACCTGGCTGTCCCATCCCCCAGACTGTTCCAGTTTAAAAGCTTGGCAGAGATACTGGATATTTGAGGAAGTCAGCCTAAAGACCATGCTAACCATTCATTCCTCTAGGTTTTCTGAGCTCTATTTCTGCACAGGGGACAGCGTCCCGAATCTCCTCTGCGGGGGCCATGGGACCTCAGACCCCCAAAGATAAAGTCCCACTGGGTGACTTTCCATTATTACGCCTTCTGCATTTTTTTCCCTTGAGGGTTGGTAAAAGACTTGACCATATAAAGAATTTTACTTCATTTTCTGTAGAAATGATGTTCAAGTATTGGCCATTATATGATCTGACATTTCATAGGAGTATATACTAGTTGCCATGTACCATGGCAAGCACTCTACAAATGTTATCTGATTTATCCTTACAGCTTCAAGGCCTACCTGCCACATCAGTGCTCCCACTCCCCATTTTCTTCTGTTAACTTGGCTACTGAGAAGCTCAGAGTTAAATTAAATACTGAAAAGCAATAAGCACTTACGATTTCAGTTTGATTATCTGTACTCCTCTACAATATTTTGATCTCTCTTCCTTTGCCATTTTTACCGGTCTCATCACTTTGCGGGATTTTTACTATGCATTTACTGAGACACATTTCTGGAAGTCAATACTCTACAAACAAAAACAAATGACCAGAACCATCAAGTGTAATTTCCTTTTGGTTTCAGTTGTCACAAGAGTTTCCATGAATAGCTCATTTGAAGATGACCCCTTGTGTGTCATACCTCGGTCACTTGGAAACTCCGATAGTTTAATATTTCCCACAATCATCAGGTTCAGAATCTGTTCATGAAGTGCAGAAAACGGAAAAGGGGAGAGGTTGCCTGACGTAACTTACCCATAGGGTAACCACTAGGTTGCTTCCTAATCTACTACCAAGGGATATTTCTATCTTGTGCTGGTTCCTGACAGTCCCGTTCACCCCTTCCCCAACATCTACTTCTGTAGACCAGCTATACCACGACATGCCCTTGGTCCCCTTAGGGCTGCCAAGGCCAAAGGCACCGCCAGAACCTGCTGAGTGAGAAGGCAGCTATCACCCAGTGATGTCTGTTCCCTGGAATTTCACTCTCCACACTGACAATGCCTCTGGAACTCATAAAGGTTCTGCTGAAACCCAGGGAGCTGAAGGTCAGTGTCTTCAGGGAATCAAGGTACCATGTAAGACAAACTGCTGCTGAGGATTTCCATGTACTCAAGGCAAACGCCCCCAGGAAGAACTCACAGAAATAACTCTCTGCGTTGTCACTACATAGAGCAGGGCTAGCTTTCGTATCCAAAAAAAAAAAAAGAGAGACAGATAAAAATCGAACCATATATACATGGCACATACACACACACATACACAGGCACAGATCTTGGCGCATTCAATTGGTACCCACTTAGATGCTTAGTCAGGTATTTTTTGGAACACAGTGTTTGGGCACAACCATTTATTTATTCAACAAAGATTTATCCAGCACCTACTATGTGCCAAGCACTGTTCAAGATGCCAGAGAATCACGAGTGAACGAGACAGTCAAGATTCTTTTTCTCAAGGACTCTATAGTCTAGACAGGTACTCAACAAGTAGCAACTGAAATGAACAATTCAGATGGAAAATAAGACCAAGGAAGGAAAAAAAAAAAAAAAAAAAAGGAAGCAAAAAACAATGTCATGGCTTTGAGAAGGAATGGGAGGCTGCTTCTGCTCCAATGGTCAGGGGAGGGCTTTTTAAAGAAGTAACACATAACCTTACAATAAAATGACAAAAAGGAGCTGAAGAAACCAATCACCTTTACTCTGATTTCCATCAAAAAGATGAGCTTACTAAAAAAAGAAAGGTGCAATCCCATTTGTGGCTCCACACACCCTGTGCTTCAAACAACTGCAAAAAGCCCAGGAAAGGAAAAGGATCCACAACTTTCTCTGCTCTTAAGGAAATTTTAAGAAATCTCCTTTCCCCAAAGTGCTAAATGAAAAGGAAGTTGCCTTAATTCATCTCTGTGGTAGGATTTACTACAAAGAATCTAAAAGGGGGAAAATGGAATGTTTATTCCTCTTTTAAAGGTCAGTTACTTTATAATGTTCCAATGTCAATAAAATTATGCCTTTGCATTGTAATGCCAACAGGAATTGCTTCATTTAAAAAAAAAGTCTAGGGCTAAATTCAGTATCATTTATTTCACTTGTTGGAAAAGAGAATCAAATCATATTTACTAGCAGATGATACCACTTCCAATACATAATAAAACTTTGAAATTCATTAAAAATAAGATTCTGATAGTATCTTTTCAACGTGCACAAATAATAAGTGATTGTTCACCAATACCTTCCCATATCCCATATCCCAGCCCAAACAAATCGCTTAGTATTGAATTTCTGTTGGAGTCAATTAAAACGCTTAGCCAACTGGCATGAAAACTCCTGAAAACGTCCACTGCTCAAAATAACTTTCATCAAAACACCTTTTTCTTTCATGTTTCCTAGTCCCTGACTTGTTTCATAACCTCACCGTGAATATTCAGAATGAATCATGGAATATTTTGACTAAAACGCCATTTGTATTACCTTGCAATGCAGAGCCTATATATTATTGAAATGTAAATACGCATACGAAACTAAAAGAAGGCCGAATAATGCAAAGCTATTGTCCAGCAGGTCTGCATCACCCAATACATGTATCACTATCAGAAACTGCTGTGCTGTGCTCTGGTATTAATACGCTGTCCAAGGAATGCTTAATTTTTTGAACTTCAAAAGGGGTCTTTAAAAATGACTTTCACTGGCACCTAAGAACAATAACATGCTAAGGGGAAGACTCTGTTTCATTTATTTACTGATGAGGCTTAGTGTTTGAATCTTCACAAATTCTCAACGTGTGCGGAGCGGCGCCGATGTAGAGTCTGCACTTTTCTGCCCAGGTAAGCTCTTGTCTCTTTCTTTCGCTCACTTCACGAACTGTTATGCTTCTAGACCCTTCCTGTAAAATTTCCCATTTGGGGAAAAATTATACACTGAGCCTTCCGTAAACAAAACACTCACCCCGCCCCCATTAAAACAAATCAGAAGGCTTAAGAATTAGCACTAATACTGAGCCTACAATGGTCGCCGGCAAATACAAATGACAACTGCAGCCGAGAAGGACCAAATCCACCTGGAGTAAAAACTCCCCCAATGAGTCCTTCTCCGAGGGGTGCCCGGGGTGGGGTGGCGACCGAGCAGCTGGCACAACTCGGGGACCGGAACCGACTCGAGGGGGCCCAGGAGAAGATGCTGCGTCAAGAGAAGCGAAGCAAGAAGCGCGAACCGGGAGGCGAGCGACGTCGCCCCCCATTCCCCGGGGAGGTGGGGAGAAGCCAAGTCGCCAGGCACGGGCACCAGCGCACGCCACCCGCAGGATCGGTCCCCTCTCAAAGCCCGGAGTTCCGGGGCAGGAGAACAGGGGCGACGGGGGACCCACAGTCCCTTTAAACCGCCTCCACACACACACCCCCGCCCCACCACCAGCCCCGGTGTCTGCCAACCTTTTCCGAACCCTCGTGTCACAGAACTTCCTCATCATGGAAACTTCCACTCGGTTCGGCGCTGAGGATGCCAAACTCCATGTCACAAGGAGGCTGTCAACAGCCGGGCTCCGGGTTTGAGGAACACCGCCGCCCCAGCCGCCCCGCTCCGCCGCTGCCCACGCCGCGGCTCCCGGAGCGGTGCCCGGGCGGAGAGGGCACCTCCTCCCCCCAGGCGGGGCGCGAACCCCCGGAGGCGGGTACCAGGGCGGCTGACACCCCACCCACGCCCGCCCGCGCGCGCGTGCGCGCCCGGCGTCGCCGCTAGCACCCCGTGGGGTTCCCGCGACACCCCGGTCGCCCTCCTGCCCACCCCCCGGACGGCGGGGACCGTCGCCCCCTCCCCCGCACCCCCGCCTCCGCGCCGTCCTCCGGCCAAATTACCGGTGTCCTCCAGCCGGCCGGGTCGGGCGCCCCTGCCCGGGGAAGGCCGCCTGCGGGCGCTGCCCGAGCCCGGGAGCAGAAGGTCTCCTTCCCCAGCGCACTCACATTATTCATGCAAAGTTAATCCCCGCCGCGTCACGGCCGCCCGCCTGAGGATGTGCGCCTTCCTTGGCCAAGCCCCGCAGTCTCCACCCTCCTCCGCCCCCTCCTCCCGGCGGCGGGGTCCCGGGGAGCGCCGGCGACGGGACGTCGCGCGAGTCCTGCAGAATGTCAACTCCCCGGGCGCAGAGGGGCGGCCGCAGCCGGGGCCGCGCCGCCCGCCCGGGCCGCTCCACTTTTATAGGCGCAGGAAGCGAGCGCGGCCCGGCCGCCGAGTCCCCGCCTCTCGGGCCCGCGCGCCCGGCCGGCTCCCGGCCGCTGCCCTCCTCCGGCCCCGGCGCCCCTCCGCGCCGCGTCTGCCAACCGGTGACCTGGTTTCGCATCCGGCCCGCCCGGCGGTCCGACTCGCGCGGCGGCGGTGGCGGCCGGGAGCAGGCCATTCGGGCTCCCCCAGGGGCGCCGCGAGGAAATGGCCTCCCGGCAGCGCGCCCCGCCGCCGTCGTCCCCCGCCGGCCCGGCGGCCCGCCGGCCCGCGACACCCCCGCCCGGCCCCGGTCCGGAGCTCGGACGCGTCCGCCGCTCCCCGGCCCGCGCCCCCTGCCCAGCGCGCCCCTCACGCGCCGCCCGGCTCGCCGCCTCCGCACCTGCCGCCCCAGGTGCGGGCTCCCCCTCGTCCCCGTCCCGGCCGTGCCCTCCACCCTGGGAGTCCTCCCCGGGTGGCGATGTAGCGGCGGTGTTGGTGGCGCGCGTCCACCCACCAGGTTGCGTGCGCACGGCGGTTCGGGCTTGGGCGTCATTCCTCTCGTCGGCAAAGAGGAAGGGACGGGGGGACGAGGGACACGGGGCCGAGGAAGGGTGACTTCCAGAAGCACGGGCTCCTCTTGGCCCGGGCCGCCGCGCTCCTCCCTCCTTCTGCGAACCACTTGTGGCGCGTGTCGGGCCGACACGGCGATCTGGCTCCTCCCGGGGCCTCGCTCCCGCCGGGCGTCTGGCATTCCCCATCATCGCCACCCCCGGGAATAAAGTTTGCAAAAAATACCCGGCTTGCGCCTGAAGGAAACACCCCCTCCACACCACCCGGCACATCCTGGGAGACGGGCGCAGGGTGGGGACCCTCCGCAGGTTCCAGAAGGGACGCCCTGTTCATTTGTCTTTGCCCTAGACATGGACAAATAAAACCCGGAAGACAAAAATAATTTATACTCTTGGAAAGTCCTGCCCCGGTCAAATATGAGCTTCTAAAATCCACCCCCCCACACCCCCAGTCCTGAACGCCAAGGGTGCAGGCTAGGAGAAAAGCAAACAGGCTGCTGCGTCCTGGGCTGGAAGCATGCTTGTGAAAATCCTGAGCACCCAAGAAGATTAAAACGTCATCGGTCGGAGGCTAGGGTTACAATAAACCTATTTTGACGGCAGAGTACAATGATTTTCTTATAGATAATATCAAAATAATTCCGACTTCATTATTCAATATACACAAGAATTAGTATAACGAACCGTTTTGACAGAGGCTTTTTTTAGCCTCAACTGTCTGAACAATGATTTATTGGAGAGTTTTCTAATTTCCAGCCGGTGACGTGTGTTTTATTCCCAATTCCTGTGAGCGTCCCAGGGAAACGGATGAGAAGCCTACTGACAGCGTGAACTACCACAACGGTCAAGAATTCAGAAACTGCTTCTGCTGCTGGGTGCAGAGTTTCAGCGCGCGGATCGAGAGAGAGGGAGTCGCAGACCCCAAGGCTCTCTGGCGAGAGGGAGGGACCTCTCCCTTCAGACTCCACGGACTCTATTTCCCCTGGGTCCTTGGCAAGAAATCCATGCTTTATTCTTCACTCGTTTAACAAGGCTGCAGCCTAGGACTTGCAGGTTTTGTAGCTGGAGAGAAGTTGTTCTCCTTTTGCAGCTAAGTTCCTGGGCTTTGCTCCAAAGCTGCCCGGGATGTTTTGGTTGGTTTGGAGGAAAGCTGTGGAGTCTGCACCATTTGATCCAAACAGGCGGCCCCCTGGTGGCTAACTGTGGGTGAAAAGCTGGCCACTGGCGGAGCAGCCTGCCCTGACAGGCCCCCACAGTTGACAGCCGGTCTTCCCAGGGGCCATGGAGCCGCTGGAACAACTTTGCAAGGAGGGGAGGTGGGAGGGCCAGGGGGGGAGTGCGGCGTGATGTCACTCCTCCTTCACAAAGGTGAATGATAGGCCCTAATCCGCTGGAGCTGTTTTTAAAAAGTTTATTATAGTCGATTTACAATGTTGTGTGTAATTTCTGCCGTACAGCAAAGTGACTCAGTTTTACGCATATCCACACTCTTTTTTATATTCTTTTCCATTATGGTTTATCCCAGGACATTGAATATAGTTCCCTGTGCGGTACAGTAGGACCTTGTTTGTCCATCCTATATATAATAGTTTGCATTGTCTTCTTGAGTATAACTTGGAGCTAAATTCCTTCTTAAGTAGGAAACATCACACAGAGAATGAAATATAACAAAACCTGTTGCTTCCCTTTGTTCAAATGGCTTTGTTTTTCTGATCTCATTTGGCCTGGAAACTTCTGAAATAAAGAGTAAATGAAAGCGAAATAAACGTGGCATTATTCAAGCAATTCATGAAGCAATGTTATATAACAATAAGGGAGAACAATTTTAAGGCAACGTTATTGAAACAGCATGATTCCATTTGAATCGGCCCGCTGAGGGCAGTCTTTCAGGCTGCATCATGATGAGGAAGACTTACTCACAGAACATGGCGTTTATTTTTCTAATTTTACACAAAGGGGTACATTGGAGGAGAATTTTTATGGGGACCTGATTGAAGGTAGAAAATAATATTCAAATTTTAGAGCATGTGGTCCCGTGTTCTAAAGCTGATTTCATGACCTATGCTCACCTTTCACCATAGCCATCCTCATTACCAGGGTCTACAAATTTCAAGCTGGTGACTTGGTTCAAGGAAGCGATTCATTCATATATTTTTGTATTCATCAACTTCTGGGGTAAGAAGATCCAACTGCTGGGGTAAGAAGATCCAACAAGATCCAACATAGGATCCAACAGGGCTGGGATTACACTGAAGCCAATGAGACCAGTGGTGCAAACACAGGGTCCAAGCCTCTCTTGATTGAAAATTTTGATACATTGTTCATCATGGATAATTGTTGCATTCGTTTTGATGTTTAAAATGTGGCATTAAAATATCATTTCTCGATTACTGGGTTTTTTGATGTTCTCTTACATTTTGCACTCAAGGCAAAGGCCTCAGTGGCTTCACCCTAGTCTCCCTCTGCTGTGCGCTCAGTGCCAGCAGAGTCCAATCAGAGACGTACAATTCAATTAAAATTTTATTAGTGTTGAAGATAATTAATATATGGTAAGGAACTTGAGGTTAGGGAATTTAGAGATGTGGTGTGAGGGGAGGGGAAAATTTGGGAGATTTCACTGAACAAGGTTGCCCTTAAAGTCCATTAAGGATGAACCAGATTTTACCAGGGAGTATTGGAATTGGAACCGGAAGACGTGCCATTCTAGGGACCAGAACCATTGGTATTCTCTCATTCATCCAACTACTTCTCAAGCTAGCTGTGCGACCAAGTGACCAGCCCTGGAGCTCCTGATTCTCTCTGTTCATCGTGAGTTCCTGGAATTTATTTTGGCTATGAGGGCCCCAGTGATTCTGGTCCATGGCCAGGCAAATAAGAATGCGAAGTTCGTCCCTGCCCTTCAGAGGAAAGACAGGCTATTAGGGGAGATGACATGTTCAATATTAACTCTAAGAGTGAAGATGCAATGGGAAATATATAAAAGTAAATTGCTAGATCGTTGCTGGTGAGGAAGAATGGGGGGATTGCATAAGATTTTCTGCAGAAGGTCCTGGGTGGAACTTTGGGGAGAAGCTGGAGAGAGGGAAAGATAATGCTGGCTGTATTATTAGCAAAATGAAAATACAGTGCTCTTTATTCAAAAAGCAAGAAAAAAAGTGCCACGAGAGACACAAAATATAACGCTATCTCCTTTCTTCCATGTATTCTCTTTGGAAAGGTTATGGTATTTTTTATGTGCTATTTAATATCATTCTAAGTAAAGAAAAATAAGCATTAGCATTCTAAATGATTAGCATCAATTTTGCTGTTCATTTTTAGATCGTGCAATGCTAGTTTTAAGGAAAAATATAAGAGCATTTAACTCATTGTGAAATCACCACAATCTGTGCTTTGTAGCGAGTCTGTGCACATGTACATTGTGGTTCACATATGCAGATGTGTTTCGTACTTATCAGAACAGTTGAAACACAGCACAAAACTGACTCAAATGTTTTTTTAAAAGATTGAAGTAGAGTTGATTTACAGCGTTGTGTTAGTTTCAGGTGTACAGAAAAGTAACTCAGTTATGCATATATATATATTATTTTTCATATTCTTTTCCATTATAGTTTATTACAGGATATTGAATATAGTTCCCTGTGCTACACAGTAGGACCTTGTTGATTATCTACTTTATATATAGTAGTGTGTATCTGCTAATCCCAAACCCCTAATTCATCCCTCACCCCCTTTCCTCTTTGCTAACCATAAATTTGTTTTCTATATCTGTGCGTCTGTTTCTGTCCTGTAAATAAGTTCATTTGTATTATTTTTTAGATTCCACAGATAAGTGATATCATATGATATTTGTCTTTGTCTGGCTTACTTTACTTAGTATGATAATCTCTAGGTCCATCCATGTTGCTGCAAATGGCATTATTTCATTCTTTTATCTGGCTGAGTAGTATTCCACTGTATACATGTACCACATCTTCTTTATCTATTCATCCGTTGGTGGACACTTAGGTTGCTTCCACGTCTTGGCTTTTTGATGCGTGCCCATTCTACCCACACTCTATCTTTGACTTACTGATGAATAAGGAAGAACTGAAAGGAAGAGGAACCATGGGTTGCCCTTTCCTTCTATGTCTGCATTTCAGAGTAAATGGTTAGCTAATACAGGGAAGGAAAACAAGTAAGAAAGGACAAGATAGGGTTCCTTGGTTGTTGTCTTTCTTTTGCATTCAAAGCACGTTCTGGTTGGAAAGGAAAGCATGGCCTCTTGGGGTTGTCCCACTTAGTTGTTGATGTAACATGCTTACCCTGTACCTGATCTGAGTTTTGCTCACCTCCCAGACATCATGAAGTCATCAGAATTCTGTGTTCAAGGGGCATCAAGCATGCCAGATGTGAGCTGAGCAGGGAAGAACATAATGGACACGTATATTGTGCGGATTTCCTCTGCTCCAGACTTCACTTACAAAATGCATGTTCAAAGATAAAATTACTAGCAATTTCAAGATGGTAAAAACAGAGTGTTAAGCTAAGTGCCAGGCCCCAAGCATGGGGCCCCATGTGACTGCACAAATCCATGCCCGTAAAGCTGGCTGGGGGAAAGAAGTTGATTCTTTGTCATGGTAGAAGCCTAGGACATGTGGAAGGGTAAGTAGACATTCTGGCATGGCTACTTATAGCAAGGAGTATACAGTACAGCTGACATTTATTGAACTTGTATTATGTTCCCGATATTGTCCTAAATACTTCACATCTTTTTTAAAGTTTGCCCAGGAGCTCTGTGAAACAGTATTGTTATGCACTCCATTTTTCAGATGTGGAAACTAAGGCATAGGAAGATCAAATAATTTGCTCAAGCTCAGGCCCAGGCTCTAGTGGCCAAGGCTGCTCTGAACCAGCCCCTCGTGCTTCGTGTATGCAGGAGAGGAAGTGGTGGATCCAGAAAATGTGAGCTGGTCCTGGGAGTCACGAGATGTCCCTCTAGCTCCTCACTTAAGGGGCTGTTGTGCCCTGGGACAATCAGAAGAGACCGAAATAAAACATGCATGTCACCAGGTAGTAACCTAGAAAATGCCCTAATTACATTCGCTCCCCTGTTTTCCAATGGGAGATAGAAGATTCTGAGGCTCCTGGGCAGGAAGTCGTAAGCCACAAGCTGGAAGGAGCCTGGGTCCCTTTATCGCCATATGGAAAAGTCCGAGAACATCCACACTGACCTGGACAGTGTTTGAAGCATCGACTTCTGTTGTGTGAAGCTGCTGAAATGTGAAGGTTTTTTTGTTGCAGTAGCTACTGTTATCCCAACACACCCATCCGCCAAACCAAACTCCACCAGAGCATAAACCATCTTTGCTTTAAACAGATGTAGTTCAAATAATGAAACAGGCCTAGGCATATCAACGTGCATAAAGCTCTAAAACAAAATGCTGTGTTATAAAAAAGTTCAGTGGTGATTTTTTAATTGAAATGAAATTTACATAATAGTAAAACAGACAGATCCTCAGTGTTCAGTTTGATGAATTTTTATATTTTTATACCCTTGTGTAGTCACCACCCAGACAAGATTGAAAACATTTCCAGCAAGCCAGAAAGTTTCTCTGTATCTTTTCTTTCTTTTTTAAATATTTATTTATTTGGCTGCATTTGGGTCTTTGTTGCTGCACATGGGCTTTCTCTAGTTGTGGCGAGCGGGGGCTACTCTTCGTTGCGGTGCACGGGCTTCTCGTTGCGGTGGCTTCTCTTGTTGTAGAGCACCAGCTCTAGGCACACGGGCTTCAGTAGTTGTGGCTCATGGGCTCTAGAAAGCAGGCTCAGTAGCTGTGGCGCATGGGCTTAGTTGCTCCACGGCATGTGGGATCTTCCCGGACCAGGGCTCGAACCCGTGTCCGCTGCATTGGCAGGCGGATTCTTAACCACTGCACCACCAGGGAAGTTCCTGTATCTTTTCTCTCTTGACAACCACTACCTTCTGGAGGAAACGCTATTTTGACTGCTATCATCGGTTATAAACTTCACTGGTTCTTGGACCCCATACAAAGAGAATCATACTCTTATATCTGGTTTCTTTTACTCAGTGTAATGTTTTTGAGATCAATCCATGTTATTGGGTGGATTAGAAAGGTTTTCTATTTTTCATTTCTATTTTATATTTAATCATATAAATATACCACAACTTGTTTATTCATTCTGTGATTAATGGACATTTGGGTTGTTTCCAGTTTGGGACTATTACAAATAAAGCAGCTATGTTTGAACAATTCTTTTTATGGACACATGCACTCATATCTCTTGGGACTATGCTTAGGAGTGGAATTGCTGGTCATATATCATTTCTTAATCATTCTATTAAGGCTCTCTGAGGTACTAGCACAGTTATGAGCAGCTGGGAAATGGGCAATTGGCATTTGCTGACTTCTGTTCATTCTTACAGTTATCACAAATAAAATATTCAAATAAAGTCATGTGAGGTCTACATTGAGTGAATAAATATTATCCTTAACACAAGTATGGAAGTGTTCAAAATAATGAATATTTAAAACTAGTATTGCCTTATGTAGCAATTACAAGCTCTGTTTGCAGCTACCAATCATTTCTTATGAACTAAGCCACAGACTAAAAGCCTATGTAGAAATGAAGATGCTGATTAATTAAAGTGCATTTGGAAAAAAGTGAATGGGGAAAGGAAGGTAAGAATACCAAAACACTTCTAAATTAAATCTTAATTTTCAGCAGTCTGAAAGATCAGTTTAAGATGAGCTGAGTAACTGCTAAGTGGACTGTAATAATCTATGTACATTGTGAGCACACAAAAATATAGTACGTTGTTAAATTCTTTGTCAGTCACGGAAGAAATCTAGTGGTTCAAGACACATCTTCCCCAAACATGTCAATTAAGCGTACTTCTTTTTTGGAGTTATGTTCATATGCATTGAAAGTGGAAATGTAATTTTTGAAAATTCGGTGAAAATATTCTTTCTATTTAGGAAGGGAATAAAGTGAATCTTACTCATTTTCCTGGAATAAACTAATTCATCTATAAACAATAACACATATAATATAATGCTTAGGATTATGGGCTATTTCCAGATTCTTAAAATCCCTGAGTGACCATCATAACTTCGAATTTACTTGTCTTTGTCAGTTTAAATGAGATTCTCAAATTGAGGACAATACAGGCCTTAAAGACATTTCCTATTTCCATGTATCATAGCACTTTGCAATAAACCTGCCTCATCCCAAATTTACAAAGCATTGTGTAAAATATTAGTCACACAGCTGCTACAGATGCACTTTAGAACAGATTTTGAACATCTAGAGATGATACACTTGGAGCAAACAATTGAATCCAGAATTGGCAGAGAAAATAAGAAAGACCTGAATTACCATTATGCAGATTTAGAACAAAACCTTCCACTGTGATCATGCCAAATAATGGCTGGCTAAGGATTTGAGCTCCAGGTCTGTGTCTTTTCTGACCACTTCGGGCAGGTAACTTAGCTTCTCTGCGTCTCAGCTTCCTTATCTATAAGAATGGGGAAGGTAACCATGCCTGTTTCTAGGGATGGTGTGAGGAATAACTGCGACAGTAGATGGATATGCTATACACAGAGTTTGACACAAAGCAGGTGGTCATTGAGAATGATCTGTTATTTTGGGAAAAAAATAAATGGATGATCTTGGAAAACTTAGAAAAATGCCAAAGGCTAAAAGCTTTTCTTTTTTTTTTTTTTTTTTTTTTTTTTTTTGCGGTAGGCGGGCCTCTCACTGTTGTGGCCTCTCCCCTTGCGGAGCACAGGCTCCGGAGCACAGGCTCAGTGGCCATGGCTCACGGGCCCAGCCGCTCCGCGGCATGTGGGATCTTCCCAGACCGGGGCACGAACCCGTGTCCCCTGCATCGGCAGGCGGACTCTCAACCACTGCGCCACCAGGGAAGCCCTAAAAGCTTTTCTTGAAGATACTTCTTTATAAATTAATTAATGCAACAGAAATTTGTAACAGTGTTTCCAAGATGCCTACCCCTGGGCTGGCACTATTATAGGCTCTGGAGAGAGAAGAGTGAGCAGGGTAGACAAATCCCTCCCCTTGTGGGGCTTCAATTCGTTGAAAAGGATATAAATTCTCTGAAAGAGGAGGGATGCTCTTATCTTGGCAAAGACGCAGCACAAACCAGATACATGGCTGAATTCAGACTTGCAGAAATAATATCTTCTGGTGACAGACTCCTTTGCTGATCTACAAGTTCTAGCCTTTAATGATGGTATTTTGAGAGAAATGACTCAGTTCTCTGAAAAAATCTTTTTGTGAATATTTTTTTCCATAGCATTTCCTAACTGCAACCAACGTATCCAGTTTCTAGAATGCCTGGAAATTTTTTTCCAATGGGTGAAAATACAGTCATCCAGAAATCTCCAAATGCTGGATTTGGCACTGAGCTGACCTGATCTGAGCCATAGTCACAATTACTTGTATTATCTTGACCTACTCATTTCTCTTCTGGTCATTCCATTCACATAAATAAATGCAAGGGATTGGACTAAGTAATTCCTAAAATCCTTCCCAGCTCTTAATTTCTTAAAGTGAATGCAATTTCATTCCTATTTAAGGACCAGAGAAATACCTTTATTTTATGGAAAGCTCCTTACTCCTTCTTAACAGTATTTTTGCACTCATTAACTAAAGTAAGAACCTGGGAAATTTAATTTTTTAAAGCAGAATCTGATATTATTCTCCACTTTATGGGGGCAGTGTCTATTGGGAAGAAAGGAAAGCAGTTTCTTTGTTATCCCAGTCATTTTAACAGCATTTTCCATTAGATATGTAAGTTGAATGACAGGAAGCTTTATTTGTTTGTTTGGATAAACTACAGGTTGAATTTGGCATCACTTTGGATTTAATTAATTAATGGCAAGAAAATCTAAAAATTCAGATCATCAAATGTTCTTTTCTGGCATTTCTTTCAATGATTCTTACTCATTCTTGCACTTGTTCATGACATTAAAAAATGATGATGCTGAACAAAATCAGATAACTAAATAAATGGAGAGATGGTCCATGCTGATGGATGGGAAGTCTCAATGTTGCCAAGATGTCAGTTCTTCCCAATTTGATCTGCAGATTCGATGCAACTCCAATCAAAATTCCAGCTGTCATTTTGAAGATAATGATAAACTAATTCTAATGTTTATATGGAGAGGCAAAAGACCCAGAATAGCTAACAAAATATTGAAGTAATAGGAGAAAGGCAGAGAACTGACATTACCCAATATCAAGACTCTAGTGAGCTACAGTAGTCAGGGCAGTGGTACTGGCAAAACTATATACCAATAGATCAACTGAACAGAATAGAGAGCCCAGAAAGAAATCCCCATAAATATAATCAACTGACCTTTGACAAAGTAGCAAGAGCAGTAGAACAGAGCAAAGATAGTCTCTTCAACAAAAGGTGCTGGAACAACTGGACATCCACATTCAAAAAAATGAACCTAGACACAAACCTTACACCCTTCACAAAAATTAACTTGAAGTGGATAATAAATCTAAATGTAGAATGCAAAATTATAAAACTCCAAAATATAACAGGAGAAAGCCTAAATAACCATGGGTATGCCCATAACTTTTTATAACACCAAAGGCACAGTTCACAAAAGAAAGACTTGATAAGCTGAACTTCATTAAAAGTAAAAACTGTTGGTCTGCCAAAGACAATGTCAAGAGAATGAGAAGACAAGCCCCAGACTGGAAGAAAGTGTTTGCAAAAGACATATCTGATAAATGACTGTTATTCAAAATATACAGAGGTCTTAAAAGTCAACAAGAAGAAAACGAACAACCCAATTAGAAAATGGGCCAAAGACCTTAACAGACACCTCACAAAGAAGAAAAACAGATGGAAAATAAGCACATGAAAAGATGCTTCACATCTTATGTCAGGGAAATGCAAATTAAAACAAAAATGACACGCCTATTAGAATGACCAAATTCCAGAACACTGACAACATCAAATGCTGACAATGACGTGGAGCAAACAGAACCCTCATTCATTGCTGATGGAAATGCAAAATAGTACAGGCACTTTGGAAGATAGTTTCGCGGTTTCTTACAAAACTAAACATACTCTTAAGATATGATCCAGCAACCATGCTCCTTGGTATCTACCCAAAGAAGCTGAAAGCTTATGTTCACACAAGAACCTGCACACAATTGTTTAGAGCAGTTTTATTCATAACTGCCAAAATTTGGAAGTAACCAGGATGGCCTTCAGTAGGGAAAAATATAAACTATGGTACATCCAGACAATGGAATAGTATTCAGCACTGAAAAGAAATGAACTACCAAGCCAGAAAAAGACTTGGAGAAACATTAAGTGCATATTTGTAAATGAAAGAAGCCAAGCTGAAAAGGCTACTTACTGTAAAATTCCAACTGTATGACATTCTGGAAAAGGCAAAGCTATGGAGGCAGTAAAAAGATCAGTGGTTGCCAGGGGTTGGCAGGTGGGAGAGTGATGAATAGGTGGAGCACAGCGGACTTGTAGGGCAGTGAAACTCCTCTGTATGATACTATGATGATGGATACATGTCATTATACATTTGTCCAAACCCATAGAACATACAACACCAAGAGTGAACCATCATGTAAACCATGGACTTTGGGTAATTATGTTGTGTCAGTGAAGGTTCATTGATTATAACACATGTACCATTCTGATGGGGGATGTTGACAATGGAGGAGGCCATGCCTGTGTAAGAGGCTGTTGGTATATGGGAAGTGTCTGTACCTCCCCCTCAGTTTTGTTGTGAACCTAAAACTACTCTCAAAAATAAAGTCTTGATAAATAAATAAATAATAATGACAATGATAATGATGAAGTATAGTTCTTCATATGAGGACATCTGAGTTTTTTGGGTTTTTTTTCTTTTGTTTTTGCAGTACGCGGGCCTCTCACTGTTGTGGCCTCTCCCATTGCAGAGCACAGGCTCCGGATGCGCAGGCTCAGCGGCCATGGCTCACGGGCCCAGCCGCTCTGCGGCATGTGGGATCTTCCCGGACCGGGGCACGAACCCATGTCCCCTGCATCGGCAGGCAGACTCTCAACCACTGCGCCACCAGGGAAGCCCAACATCTGAGTTTTTTAAAGGAGGTGGTGGTCATTCCCTCTAGGTTAATTTTTTAATCCCTTTTACCTCTGAGCATAAAAAAGAGTGACTTGTTGGGTTGACTGCCACGAAACTATTCTACCAGGAGGTGTCTCATTCCTACCAAGAAGTGTGTACCCACTTCTTGGTTCTTCCTTCGGGCTTCAGTGGAGTGTTTGAAAGAAGCCTTTGTGGCTATTGAGGTTAGAGGAAAGACCAGTCGTGAGAAGTGATGTGGAGCCACTCACATTATTGCCCTCAGACCCGTTAGTTAACTTCCTTGAGCCTCAGTTATTTTCACCTACAAGATGGAAAAAATCCTCCTTGCCAAGGAGGTTAACTAAAATCTCACTTTAAACATGTTGAATCAAGTGCCTGGATCTTGGGTGCTCAGTGAAGTTTAGTCCTCCTTTTTATTTATTAAAAAAACTTATTTTTAAATTAACATTTATTTTTGGCAGCATTGGGTCTTCGTTGCTCCGCACGGGGCTTTCTCTAGTTGCGGCAAGCGGGGGCTACCCTTCGTTGTGGTGCGTGGGCTTCTCATTGCTGGGGGCTTCTCTTGTTGCGGAGCACAGGCTCTAGGTGAGCGGGCTCAGTAGTTGTGGCGCACGGGCTTAGCTGCTCCGTGGCATGTGGTATCTTCCTGGACCAGGGCTTTAATCCATGTCCCCTGCATTGGCAGGCGGATTCTTAACCACTGTGCCACCAGGGACGTCCCTAGTCCTCCTTTTTATCATGGAAGATGATGATGAAAAAATGCACACGAGTGGTAGGCAGAGACCTGAGACCAAATGTCCTCAAGAAAGGCAGTGGCGGGAAGGTCATGGGCTTGGCCCCGGTCCCCCCACCCTGCCCGACTCCACTACTTACCTTGTACTTGTCACAGCTTGCACAATCAGTTTGCCATTCAAAAAGAAGACCATAGGAAGAGTAAAGAAAGAAATGGTTCTGAGTCTTGGCTTCTCCAAGACTCAGTTTTCTCACCTGTAGCATGGGAATGATAGTTTCTGCATGAAATTGAATTGTGAGGCTCTAATGAGATAAAGAGTGTGAAAATCTTCTCCCAAATGTAGAGCATTCAAAATAACGGAATGCACCGGCATCGGCACTGTTGTCTAGGGAAACCCACAAATACAGAGGGAGCCATGTTGAGATAAGTCTTGTCCTGAAAAATCACAGACCTTTTCAGCAAGCCAGAGGCAAGGAAGTGGGGACTTTGTGAATTTAAGTGATACCCAGTTCTGGTGTCCAGACTGAAACCAGTGGACCTATACAAGTGAAACATGACACATGAGCAGTTTCCTCTTCTTGTTTTGGCATATTATATAACCTAAACTCCTCAAGTCCTAAAGCTCCTTTTTTTCTTCTTAAGTATTTCTAAATGTGAGCTAAAGACACTCAGCTGAAAGCTCAATTGCATTGGGCCTAGCAGGCCTGTGAAGGACCTGTGGACATTAGGAAAATTAGTCCTTGGTATTCCTCCAGCATAACAAGCTCAGTTCTGCCTCAGGGCCTATGCACATGTTGTGCTATGCCCTCCACCTAAAATTCTCTTCCCAAACTTCTCCGTGGTTTCTTCTCTCACTTCAGGGAAGTCTCTGACGGGCCTTTCCTGACCTTTCCTTTCTTGCAACATCAGCATCACCTGGGAATTTGTTAGAAATGAAAATTCTCAGACCCCATTTGAGAACTACTGAAACAGAAACCGGGGGATGTGGCCAAGAAGTCTGGATCTTAAGAAATCCTCAGGTGATTCTGATGCAAGCTGAAGTTTAAGAACAATGCTCCAGCCCTTTCTTGGTTTTGCTTCGCAAAGTCCTTATTCCCATCTGATGTTATATTAGCTATTTCTTTCCAGACTTCATGTCCACTTCCTCTTCTAGAATCAAGCTCTCATAGATAGAATTGGTCACTAATGTATCCCCAGCACTCAGAATAGTATCTGACACACAGCAGGACCTCAAAAAAGACTTTGAAATGAATGATTTGTCACTTCAGGTTTGGCATCAGAACAGAATACGGTATGAGGACTTCCCTGATGGTCCAGTGGTTAAGACTCCACACTTCCAATGCAGAGGGCACGGGTTTGATCCCTGGTTGGGGAACTAAGATCCCACATGCCATGCAGCGTGGACAGAAAATTAAAAGAAAAGAAAAGAATGTGGTACAGAGCACGAAGTGTCAGTGCATCATCTGAATTTCCATCCCAAGTGACATGAACAGGTGGATAAGGACCTAGAAGGGACTCAGGGCAGGAATTATATCTTTCGTTTTACCTAATTCTACCAAGTTAGATTCACTAAAGACACTCTACGGTTTGTAAATACTATGTCTTGGGCCATAACCCAGATCTCACAGTTCTTGTCCAGTCCCCTGACTATTCTGTTCAGAGAAGGGTGTCAGCAATGATAATGCTAAAAGAGGTCATAAAAGTTTGGAAAGTGAGGAGACTTTAAAACTTCTTTTAGCAGCTTTTTTTTTTTTAACTGCATGATTCCTCAGAATATTTAATGTACTAATTTATTTTGCAAATCTCTAAGTGGAAAATGCTTTAGAATGCAGTGATTCCCAAACTTTGCATCAGTAAGTCCCTTTTTTATCCTTTGGACAATCTCAAGGCACTAGTGAGTTCAACAAACTCTACCAACCTCTCAGTTCTGGCCATCAGACATGCCTCCTTGGTCAGTCACATGGTAATATGTCACTGGTGAGTTGACTGTATCAATTAGCTCCTACTGTGTAACAAGCCACCCCACTGTTAATGACTTTTAAAAAAATCATTTATTATTTTTCATGATTCTGTGGGTTATCTGGGCAGTTCCTTAATTTGGAGTTGGATGATCTATGGTCATCTCACTTATATGTCTGGTGGTTGGCAGCATGGTCAGCCTGGGCGGCCCTTGGGTATTATGGATCAGCCTTGTTCCTAGTGGTCTTTCATTTCCTGCACATGGTGGTCTCAGAGCCCAAAGACCAGCAAGAGAGCAAACCCCAAAGCACAGCACTTTTTGAGTCTCTGCTTATGTCACATTTGCTAAAGTTCTATCAGCCAAAGTGAGTCCTTTGCTCAATTTGGATTGAAGGGAAGGAAAAACTGACTGCCCGTTGAGGGGAGGATTAGCAATGTCACTTTGCTATGATGTAACTGAGGCAAATGGCTGATATTCAGAGGCACAGAGCCAGACATCTGGCTTGAGAAGTTTTGAATGAGAACAATCACAGGTCCCTTTCTTTCTCCTCTTGTAATTGAGAAATAACTTCAAAGGGCCCTCCTAACCTATCCCTGGTTCTTTGCTCGGCTTAGGGCATCATGCCAGGAATTTTTCTGTATCAAGTCTAGACAAAGTTTTCCCACATGGCCTCAGAGGTTGATACCAAAAGCCAAGAGCTAAGGTCACGGTGTGGAGTGGCATAGTCTTGGCATAACTGTGCCACATACTGTAGGTTGGAGTTCACTTTCCTTTTACGCCACATGCATACACAGGAAAAAATGACTGAGGCCAAATAATGCAATGTATTTGCACACAGCACAAGGTGGTAGGGTGTGTTCACCTTATCACAGCAAGCGGTAGGAAGCATGCTTTGACAATCTCAGCACTCTTGGCAGTGATGAAAGAATGTTCACATATTGAGTTATGGGAAAGTCATTCTGGCTTACGCACAAGTTAACTTGAGTTTTATGCTACCTAAAACACCCTGTTTGTGGCCTATCAAACATAATTGGACATCTGCTTTAATTATAAAAGAAAAGGGTGCATGGGCCAGAAGTGAAGAATGCCCATGAAACGCCTCCCTTCCTGGGATGCCAGTGCTGGTAACCCCTTCAGTGATAAGCTTCCCTTCCCAGGTGCTGAGGCCCTACTGATTTGCTGTGTACGTGCTGGTCTGCTTTTTTGAAACCTTGAAGGAATGTCTCCCTGACGTCTTTGATGTTCATTGTTCTGACAAGATATAAAACTGTGCTGAAAACCGTGCTTCTCTGGAGCCGTTCCTCAGAGTAATCTGAGAAGCTGTCTTCTGGGCTATAGTCCTTAGTTCGGCTCAAATAAAACTCTTTTCTATTTTTATTGTAGAGTGTTTATTGATTATTTTCACTGACAGCAGTCAATACACCTTGAGTGTGTAGCTTTTATCTCCTCCATAAACATTCATTGAGGGCAAAGTTGGGATCAGGTGCTGGGCTCTTGAAAGATCACGGTGGACAAAGTTAAGATAATCCTTCCATTTGTAGAACTTTGAGTCAAGTGGACTAGAAAGACGTTTAAAAATATACCCAGGGCTTCCCTGGTGGCGCAGTGGTTGAGAGTCCGCCTGCCAATGCAGGGGACGCGGGTTCGTGCCCCGGTCCAGGAAGATCCCACATGCGTACGGAGCGGCTGGGCCCGTGAGCCATGGCCGCTGAGCCTGCACGTCCGGAGCCTGTGCTCCGCAATGGGAGAGGCCACAACAGTGAGAGGCCCACGTACCACCAAAAAAAAAAAATATATATATATATATATATATATATATATATATATATACCCAGATAGATAAATAGATAGATACAAAGATAGACAGATACATAGATAGACATATAGGTAGAGAGGCAAAGAAAAACAGAAGGTGTCATAAAGAAGGATTATGGGTGAAGACGCTTAGTTCAGCCGGGGCGGCCAGGGAAGGCTTCTCTGAGAGGGACATTGCAGCTAAGTGCTGACGGGTAGGTAGGAGACCGCAAGGTGAAGGGACGTGGGGAAAGCCCTGAGGCAGAAGAAAAGAGTTTCTACCATGAATTGTGGAAGGCTCATGGATTCTTGGATGAGATTTTATACCCTTTTTGGTGTGTTTTAGAAACTGTGTTGCACTGTCATTCACTTGGTCTGTCTGCAGTCTATGAATTGTTTATTTTCACCTTCAAAAGCAATAAGTAAATCTTCTGTGGATACATTTCTTCTTCAATCATTCTTGGAGCAATTGAAACAGTATCTAAATAGTCGATTCCCTCCTTCCCCATTGGCTTTGTACCGATTGCCATTTTGTGTGATTTTCTTCTCAAGACAGGCCAACTTCATATATTTTTAAAATACACGTTGATTTTGTTTAAAACCTGAAAGAAACGGTATTCAAAAGAAAAGTGTTTCTTTCAAATTCTGTAATTGCTCTTCGCCGTGCGATTTTGGCCAATTGGAGGAAGAATGTTTACTCTCAATTAAGTTCTGAAATAAGTAAGGGAAGAGTCACAGAATGTTTATGTTATCGTGGTGCGTGCATGTTTTTTTACATGTACATATATGTTTGCTTTTATGTGTATATGTGTGTGTGTAAGTTCCATGACAGCAGGGTTTTCAAGTTTTGTGTTTTGTTTTCTGAAGTATCCCAAGCACCTAACATAGGACCAAACCCATAGAAAATGCTTAGTAAATATTTAATGAATATATGGTTTCAAATCCTGCTCCAATTTTTTTTTTCAAAAAGGAATAATGGTTATTATTTAATGAGCATCTATTATGTGCCCAACACCTTCTAAGCTCCACTTATTATACACAACAACCCTCTTAGAGAGATAGTAGTATTATTCCCATTTTACAGATGAGGAAACTGAGACTTGTAAGAAATTAAGCAAATTACCTAAGATAATTTGCTTAACCTCTAAGCTATAAGAAAGGGTTTTTATAATATATGGCAGTGGCCAGTGGGAAGAAATGTCAAGGAAAGACTATCAGAGGCATAGTAGAATATATATATAACATATGCTATGAGAAACCAAGGGTGAATCAGGGTAAAGCAACAGGTAAGGCAGAAGGAAATGGCAAGAGAATCCACCAGAATGTGTCCTGAAAAAGAAGAGAACACTCAAATCATTATGCAAGATATAAAATCCTTTATCCTGAAGCCCCATCAAGGTTTCCCAGTTTTTTTTCTTTTATCATATTGCTGGATTTGAACAAAAAATAATTTAGAAGAACATCTGCTTTAAATTATCGCCCTGTTTTAAATGCTGTGCTCTATAAGCAGGATAAAAAGCAGAAGAAGGATAGGATATACTTTCACAAGTTCAAGACCATCTTTAACCATCAGTTTATGCACTATTAGAAAAGGGAAGAACAAATTTCCTGGTGTATGGTGATGCCATATCCTGATTTTACAGCATCTTAAAATTAGGAATAACAAATAAGATGATTTGTAGGAACTAATGAACACTAGTTTTCATGATTCGATGTCATGGAAAGGTTCACACACTTGTGTTTCTTAATGAGATATGGAACCCAAAGGAACAAATGTTTCCTTTCTTCTGATATCCTAGATTGAGTTCCTCTTTCAGGGTTGCTACATTCTCACCTTTGAAAAGGATCGTGATCCAGTATGTAAAGTTCAGACTCTCTCAATAGTTTTCCATTGCCTTTATATTTAAAAAAGATTCCAGGCCCGGTTTCTTCAGTCTCAGCACTCTCAATGTTCTTGGCTGGGTAAGCCTTCACTGTGGTTTGCAGTCCCTGGAGGGAGCTGGGTAGCATCCTTGGCCTCTACCCACTAGATGCCAGCAGCGCATCCATCCACCTCATGCTCCCCTCCCCTGCCCCCTCCCCAGGATGTGACAATCAAAACTGTCTCCAGACTTTGCCAAAGGTCCCCTAGGGAGCAAACTCATCCCCAGTTGAGAACCATTCTTCTACCGTATTGTCAGAAAATTTGAACTTTGCTGCCGAAATGATTTTCTAGATTAAGAAACTGCTTACTGGCATGTTTCAGCACCTGATAGAGAACAGAGAAAATGTGCAGTTTATTAATAACATATTATTTAATCCGTTTCTATCCTAAAACTATTTAGTTGACTCAAAAACTTAATGTTTTCCTCAAAATAGAGGAAAAGAAAAAAAAATCAGCAAACAGATTTTAAAAAATCTGTTTAAATAACAGACTTCTCACAAACTGCCCAATAGACAGAAATGAATGTACCAAGAAGTGAGATGATTTTACAAGTGTTGCTGCAAAGTTAAAAAAGGCACATTCAGGGCCTCCCTGGTGGCGCAGTGGTTGAGAGTCCGCCTGCCGATGCAGGGGATACGGGTTCGTGCCCCGGTCTGGGAGGATCCCATATGCCGCGGAGCGGCTGGGCCCGTGAGCCATGGCTGCTGAGCCTGCGCATCCGGAGCCTGTGCTCCGCAACGGGAGAGGCCACAACAGTGAGAGGCCCGCGTACCACAAAAAAAAAAAAAAAAAAAAAAAAAAAAAAAAAAAAAAAAAAGGCACATTCACTAATTATGAATCACCAGCAGTTCTTTTGTTTGACAGTAAGTCCCTAAAAATGTAGCAAAAGAAATTAATAACCTGGGAAATACACAGCACCCCAGAATGGATCTAAATATCTTGTAGTCTCACCTCATTCCCTTTTATAGATGTCTCAATACAGAAACTGTGTATTTAAATTCATCATTCTATACTTTCTCTTGCCTTGCTCACATGCTACCTCATTACTCAGTGGAAAGGACTCTACAAAGAAGGTTCTTTTTCTCAGGACGTGCTACCTCATTACTCAGTGGAAAGGACTCTACAAAGAAGGTTCTTTTTCTCAGGTTGTGGATTAGAGAAAGTGATGCATACTCACTGTTACTGCCAACATCATGAAATCATGAAAGCCAAAAGGACGTGGTTTACCCAGTGAAGGTCGGCTGCCCAATGAGGATAAATGAGCAGGGAGTTGTTAATATGCCTACATGACCCATGGCTAGTCAGCGAAATGCTTACCTCAGAAATAAAATCCCAAGTCAGTGAAATACTTACAGGTCATTAGGAATGATAAATGAAAAACCTGTCAGACCGTAACCTAGGCTTGACTGAAGATACTCACTGATTAAGGCACATAAGTGCCCATCAGACAGTCTACCAAGTAAAGCTGATGTACGGTTAAGAAGGTCCTCACTACTAGGGTGCCACCCAGGGAAAGCAGATGTGGAACAAAGTAGTGAAGTAAAATGAGAATGATTTATTTAGGTTTCCTCTGAACTCTTTTCTTTTTTTAAAAAAAATTTTTATTGGCATATAGTTGATTTACAATGCTGTGTTAGTTTCAGGTGTACAGCAAAGTGAATCAGTTATACATATACATATATGTCCATTCTTTTTCAGATTCTTTTCCCATATAGGTTATTATGGAGTATTGAGTAGAGTTCCCTGTGCTCTACAGTAGGTCCTTGTTAGTTACCTATTTTCTGAACTCTTTTCTAATTTAAACATTTTCCCATCTGTCATTAGGGGTTATCTCCTTGGCAATAGCAAATGAGAGTTTGGGGATTGCATGCAGGGTATGTATACATATACGGATACAGGACAGTTGGCTTAACATGGAGCTTGTAACCGAATTTAATTGAACAACAAATATTTTCAAGCAGAATATAGAGCATTACGCTATTTCACATTCTGTTCATTTTCAGCCACCTTTTCAGAAGTCACCTTTGAATAAAATGAACACAATTTGCTCTGAAATGTGAATGATCACTGAAAACATGGTTGAGTCTTCTTATGGTGACATAGGACAGCTCTGGAGGCCAAAGTTTGGATGATTTCATTCCTCTAGAACATACACTTAACAGAAAACACCCTCTGAGACCCTAAAGCAAAACCCCACAAATGGTCACTTATGTTCTTCATTGATCGGCTTACTCTCCTTGCATTTACATTTCTTATCAAGTCTCATTACTGGTTTCACATGCCTCTGTAGAGCGGAAGGAACCGTCTAAGAACAGGTTGAAGAGAGAAAACATATGTGAAGGGGTAAAAACTGGGTGGGCAACAAGGAGTGTGTTACTGGGAATTAGAGTTCATTTGCTGTCATCCTGTCAACAAAGACCAAAAACTCTAAGGCAGTCACCTACCTATGTTGGATATTATGCCACAGTTACCATAAGAAGTGATCCTATCAGAGAACCACAGACTTCTGGATTGGGGGGTGGGGGCACTCATAGTCTACCCTCCCCTCCCCTGCCAGACTTTCAAACCCTTTATTTTTCCTGTCAAATGGTTTTCTCACTTATGTCTAACCCCCATGGGAATGGTAATATGTTATATTCTGACTCAGAATTTTTCAATCAAGTTGAGAAAGAGTAAGACACGGCTAAGGATAGAATTGGCTGATACTCTTCAAGAAACATCTACTCAGGACGACACCTTCTATCTCAAAATAGATTGATATTGTCTGGTATTCCTGGCTAGTCCAGTTTCTACACTTGCATCCCTTCTCCAATTTGCCAATCTAGAAATCATAACAAGAAAATAAGGTTAGCTAGCCTGAGACACTTACTCTTAGGGAAATCATGCTGACTGGTAAGTATCACCACTATCTCTTTTAGGGATCTACAACTGTTCCTTCAGGTTCATTTTACATTCATAAGTCAAAGGCCACAGTTTCTCATCCCTTCTGAAATCCAGATGAACTACTTGATGATTTTAATTGTATATAAGGGCCCTTGCTCACAGACATAAGAATAAAAATGATACTTAAAAACTTTCATCAAAAATGGATAGAAATAAGAAAGTATCTCATGTGAGGTCAGCTTCATTTATGTGGAAAATTCACTTGCCAGGGATTCTTCATTTCCTAATCATGCCAGTTATAGGAAGTAATTCTGTAGATCAGTGGTTTTCAAAGTGTGGTTTTCAGACCTGTTAGAAATGGAGAATCTTGGGTCCCACCCAAGACCTTGTTACTAAATCAGAGTCTCTGGGGGTGCAGCCCAGCAGTCTTTGTTTAACAAGCCCTCCAGTTGATTCTGATGTGCATTGAAGTTTGAGAACCACGGCTGTAGAAAGGAAAATATATAGAATTGGGGTGATAATGCTCAGCCTTCCAGTGCTCCTAACTTAATGATAATGGTGATGATCGTGATGATAATGAGTTTTAATGGATAATTTTTTGTGAACACTTTCTGTGCCCTGAAGCCTTGTGCTATGAATTTTATGCACTATCTCTATGTATTTTATGCACTCTCTCATTAAATTCTCCCCAAAGCCCAATGAAGTACTGTTATCCCATTTTATAGATGAGAGAATGAAGTCAAGAAAAAACTAAGCAATTTGCTCCAGGGCAGCCATTAAGTTGCAGAGCTGGTCTAACAGCCCATGCCTGGTTGATCTCACACACACAAACACAAACACACACACACTAAACAAAAATTCTCACTCTTCATTACCATTCCATGAGGCCTTCCAGAATTAAGAAAAAAGAACTCTCCCACCTTCAGTTCCCTCAAGCCTCTCTGCCTCTTTACTTCCACTTCTTAAATTACCTCTGTCCTGAAGACCACATCAGGAAAATCCCCCTTGGCCAAACTTTTTCAGCAGCCAACGCCCTCCCAACCCTTCAGCTTTGTCCAGGGTTGCCTTGCCTTCCTTACCAAGATCCAACGGAAGTCTAGAGACATAATACCCTGGTTGTCCTTGTCCTCTCAAGTGAACCTGCGTCCTTGATCCCTTCTTTATGTGCAAAACGGGCCACGATCATAATTATAAACTACAGTTGCAAAGCTGGAAGAGACTCCTGCCGGATGCCACCTACACCTTTGCTACCAGGTGTGATACACAGGCAGCAGGTCGTTCTGGAAACTTGTTGGAAGTGCAGGATCTTAGCTCTCATCCCCACCCCCTCAGAGCTGCTGAACCAAAATCTACATTTTAAACAATATCCTCAGGTGATTCTATGCACAGCGAAATTTGAGAAGCACTAGTTTATCTAGACCTACCCCCTTATTTTACCTGAGGAAACTGAGACCCAAGGAAATTGAATGACCTAGGCAAGGTAACAAGTCTAGTTAAACTGGAACTGATCCAGGTAAACTGGAATATGCTGTTCTCCATATCCCTGCAGCCTTCAACTGTATGCCATGAAAACATTGCTGCCGCTGCCACTGTGATTATTAAGAGCTTCCTAGGGTCTTAACTTGTGCTCATCCCTTTACATGGATTATCTCATTTACCACATCCTGTGAATTCAGTACTACTATTACCTCCATTTTTTTCTGATTGGGAACCAGAAACCTAGAGAGGTTTCAGCACTTGCCCCAAATCATGCAACTTCCAAGTAGCAAATCAGAGATCAGAATTTACATAGTCTGACTTTGAAATCAGGATTGTAGCTACCAGATGTATACTGCACATATCCCTTTATCTTTTCCTATGAGTCTAAAAGCTTCTTCCTAGCTATCATCCATCTATCCATCTATCATCATCTATCTAGTTGTTTGGAGATTGGAGAGTGCATAAGATGAAGTCATTCTACTTGATGTCTCTTTTCCTTTCACTGATCTCAGTGACAGTGTTACCAAGGCTGTTGCTCCAGAATCATACCCCTGCCCTTCCCTCACATAGGAACCAATTACTATTATCTAAATTTCAGGAGGAAGCTGCAAAGAGAAAAAAACAAGAACTGGTTAGAACCTACTAGGCCCAAGATGGTAGAGCATTTGACTTCCAGTGGACCTTGAGCCTTATTATGTGCTCATTGTAATACATTAGCTAAATGACACACCCACCAGCGCCATGACAGTTGCCAGTTGCCATGACAACAACCGGAAAAGTCCTTACAAGGACTGAAAAGGAGAGTTGCATCAGTTCCGAGTCCAAACCACACCCCTGTTCTCGGATAACTCAGGAATATTCCTCCCACTCTTTCCAATTCCCTCCCTTTTACCCCGACTCTCCTATAGATTTGGTGCCTCCCCCGGAATTGGGTTGAGAAGTTGATTTGTGAACTAGGTTCCCGCTTCTCCATTCTTTGACCATTGAATAAAGCTTGTGCCGTTCCAGTCTCAGCACGGGTTACCTTACTGGCTGTGCGAATCCCATCAGAAAAAGAACCTCTCTCGCTGAGGCAAGGGGTCTCGGGCTGGGCTCGGACCGTGGCGCAGTCCAGTCAACCAATTCGGTAACACTAGCAGTACAGCTGGTTAGAAAAGAAAGCGAAAGGTCCCTTACCATTGATGCACCTTCCGGGCTGTGCAGCTCAGTTGTCCTAGCCCTCAGGTCTTCGTCCCCATCACCTCTCCCATCACCCTAGGAGCCCCGGCTTAGCAGTCACTGCACTTAGAGATTGTGACACCCCTGACGACTGCAGTGGAGGAATAAGAAGGCTGTTGGTCCATCTCCCTCCTCTGGAGCACTCAAATGTTGAAGAAAACAAAGTTTAAGAACAGTTATTACTGAGCCATACCTTAGATAAACTAATTGCTTTTGTGTGGTATTCTTGAAATCCCAGCATGTAAAAGGTTGTTTCCCATAGAAACCTCTGCATTCCAATCATCTTAACATCTGAAATGTAACCCAAGAGTAAACTGGAAACAGCCTTTATTATGTTCCAATATAATTAACAGTTTCACTTCTCCATAGCACCTTTTTTTTTTTTTTTTTTTTTTTTTTTGCGGTACGCGGGCCTCTCACTGTTGTGGCCTCTCCCGTTGCGGAGCACAGGCTCCGGACGCGCAGGCTCAGCAGCCATGGCTCACGGGCCCAGCCGCTCCGCGGCATGTGGGATCTTCCCGGACCGGGGCAAAAACCCGTTTCCCCTGCATCGGCAGGCGGACTCTCAACCACTGCGCCACCAGGGAAGCCCCATAGCACCTTTTAAAAAGTGTTTGAATGTTTCAGAATAAAATTTTTCAGGCAATAAGCCAATGCATTCTCCTCATCCCATGTACACGTATATTTGGTAAGCAAAAATAATATGCGAAAGCCCGGTTTTACAGAAATATCTAAATTAGAATGAGTTTTAAAAATTTAAATTTGAGTTAGCCATTAAATATTATTAAAATATCATGTCATTTACACAAAAGCACATTTTTACACAACTTTTCAGAATCTGGCTATTTTATACAGTGAGATGAACTAGGGTCACTGTGAATCTAGACAGTAAACAGATACTTTAGAAATCGTGGCTATATGAATCATAAGTAATACAATTGCACAGATCTGTAATATCCCCAAAGGAAAATAGTCCAGAATTTTATTTATATCTGGAAACCAACTGAGTCTGTTTATTGGTAAAGAATATTACCAATGCATATTGGTAAAGAAATATTACCATAAAGAATATTACCTATGCACTCGTGCATAATACACATGTGTGTGCACACACACACTCACACACACACAGTATTTGATCCCAGATATCTTCTATTAGGCTTCAAGATCCTCAAGATAAGAGGCCTGTCTAATTCATGTTTTAATTTCTCTTATGAAAGTAACATGGGTTTTTTGCCTTAATAAATGTTTGCTGAGCTGACTACCACACCTTAACTACATATATCTGGAATTTCTGTTGCGAACTTTATTTAATAGGGAATGGAAAAGATTTGTGGTTTTTTTGTAGGACTGTAATTTTCAATCTCCTGATTTTTGTGATTTTATTTTAAAGCTGGTCATAATGCTATATAGTTCCCTGATTTTATTTCTTTGGTACAAAAAAAGCAAAATGAATGCATTGTGATTGAGCCATGGAGGCTGGTTGCTTGCATATGTAATAGGGGCTCTAAATTACCGCATAAACACAGCTGCAGTTTCTCAGTCTGGAGCTTTGAGAAGCATGCCGACTGGTGAGTGAGGGTATTTGGAGCTCTAAATTTAAGAGCATTATTATGAGCTGCAATAGACAATCATCCTGCCTTATTTAAATCTCTGGGTAACTGTAAAACTGGAGTAGGTCTTACTTAAATATTCAGGTTTCTTATGTATGCCCAAATCTGAACCAGCAAATTTAGCCCATATCTTAAAAGCTGACAAATTGTACTTTATGGTATATCATTGTCTACTGCATTCATGAACTTATCAAAAGGGTAACAGTTTCAAAACAGTCTATATTTAAATTAATTGTGTATATTTAATTAATTTATATCAGAAAAACTTATATAAACCATGCTTTCTTACAGGGAAAATAACCCCATGCAGGAAAATCAATGAAAATATTTACATCTCGATTTATCGTGTTACATATGCATACATATAAACACACACATATGTATTAAAAGCCTTCTGCTTGAATTTTAGGTTGAAAAGCAATGAGGAAATGTAAATTTAAAAATATATTTTCCGGGCTTCCCTGGTGGCGCAGTGGTTGAGAGTCCGCCTGCCGATGCAGGGGACACGGGTTCGTGCCCCGGTCTGGGAAGATCCCACATGCCGCGGAGCGGCTGGGCCCGTGAGCCATGGCCGCTGGGCCTGTGCGTCCGGAGCCTGTGCTCCGCAACGGGAGAGGCCACAACAGTGAGAGGCCCACATAACGCAAAAAAAATATATATATATATATATTTTCCGTTAATTTTCAAATCACCCTTATTTGAGGAGAAAAGATACTTCTAAAGAATAGGTACCTTTTTGCTAAATTGGGTATTTAAATAAATTTAACAGGAAATATGTCTCATAATTTAAACAGTGCTTTCATAAAATTTATACTTTCAATGCCTTCTTTTTAATATTCCTCAAGAGGTTTTTAACAGAATTAACCACTAATTTAATCACAGGAAATCAAATCAGGAAAGTTTTGCATACTAAATGAAATGGGAAATATCATTGTGCTCTAATACTAACTCAACTAATTCAATAGAAAATTGGAATTAGAGTCAAAGTTATCGTTTGGCCATTCTTCTATGGCTAGCTAGATTTATGAAGAGTCTAGAGACCAAGGTCAGGGATGGATTAATGGCATTATAAATTATCTGCTTTGTGGTGTAAGCTTGGCCAATTATAAATCCAAATACTTTTTCCTGTGGGCAACCAATACTTTAATGGATTATCCCCTTCTATGATCACTTCAGGAAATTCAGCCTAAACACTATAGTTAACCAGTGTTACACTGAACAATAAACACTATTAGAACAAACAGACCAAAAAACCCAGAATAGCCCACCTGTCCCTTCACCCACTCTCTAAGGTCAGATGGCCTTGGCGGTGATCGTAATGTTGAATATTTCCTGATTCTCTACTCACCATTAAAAATGTTTGTAATTAAAAATTATTTGTAGGGCTTCCCTGGTGGCGCAGTGGTTGGGAGTCTGCCTGCCGATGGAGGGGACGCGGGTTCGTGCCCCGGTCCGGGAGGGTCCCGCATGCCACGGAGCGGCTGGGCCCGTGAGCCATGGCCGCTGAGCCTGGGCGTCCGGAGCCTGTGCTCCGCAACGGGAGAGGCCACAGCAGTGAGAGGCCTGCGTACCGCACAAAAAAAAAAAAAAAAAAAAAATTATTTGTAATTGAAGAAGTGTTTGCTTTGCATGTTTTTTTAAAAGAAGTGATATTTATTCCTAACATTTTTCAGACCACATGGTTAATTCAAACAACCATAAAACGTTTACATTTTTCCACTGTTCTAATATTTTTTTTGATTTATTTTATTGAAGTTTAGTTGATTTACAATGTTATGTTAATTTCTGCTGTACAGTAAAGTGACTCAGTTATACATATATATACAATCTTTTTTTCATATTATTTTCCATTATGGTTTATCATAGGATAGTGAATATAGCAGCGCCCTGTGCTATATGGTAGATCTTGTTGTCTATCTGTTCCATATATAACAGTTTGCGTCTGCTAATCCCAATGTCCCACTCCATCCCTCCCCTCCCCTCCCTCCCCCTTGGCAACCACAAGTCTGATCTCTATGTCTGTGAGTCTGTTTCTGCTAAGTTCGTTTGTGTCATATTTTAAATTCCACATATAAGTGATATCATATGGTATTTGTCTTTCTCTGACTTACTTCACCTAGTATGATAATCTCTAATTGCATCCATGTTGCTGCAAATGGCATTATTTCATTCTTTTTTATGGCTGAGTAATATTCCATTGTATATATGTATCACATCTTCTTTATCCATTCATCTGTCGATGGACATTTAGGTTGTTTCCATGCCTTGGTTATTGTGAATAGTGCTGCTATGAACATAGGGGTGCATGTATCTTTTTGAATTACAGTTTTGTCTGTATACATTCCCTGGAGTGAAATTGCTGGATCATATGGTAACTCTATTTTTAGTTTTCTGAGGAACGTCCATACTGATTTCCATAGCGGCTATACCAACTTACATTCCCACCAGCGGTGTTCCTCCTCTTCTCTTGAAAGCACTTCCTACAAAAATTGCTTCAACAGGAATCTTGGTCATAGACTCTGTTTCTAGGGAACCAGACTTGAGACACTGGATATCAAAATCAGACAATTCTGGGTTTGTATCTGGATTCCTCTAAGTGACTATAGGGGAGTCAGGTAAATGTCTCAGTTTCCTTATGTGTTAAATGGATCTAATGCTGCCCTCTTGACGGGTTTGTTGTGGGAATTAAAGGGCAACGTGTAAAAGCCCTCAGCTCAGCGACTGGAGGGTGGGGGGAACTGCCCAGAGCTGCCTTTGATCTTTCCCTGACTTGCCCTTTGGCCTTGGGCATGTTAATATTTTTGTGCTGTCTGTTTCCTTTGTGGGAACTCCACATGTGTCTAACACCAGGCTGCCTCATCCATGACTGGAAGTCAGAAATATTTTTTCAAGTGGTAAAGTACTTGGCAAAATGTGGGGTGCAGGCATAAAGCATAATGAGCATTAATTATACAGCCGAGGGTGGAACTGACCTGGGAGAGAAGTGGCTGGGAGTTTAGAGGCCAGGAGAGACGGGTGGCGCAGCCTGGGCCTTTCCTGGGCCTTTCCTGCCCAACCAGCAGTACTGTGAATGTGAGGACCTTGGAAACTGCAACCTGGTCCCCCCAAGTCCAGGGAGCCCAGTCACCTGGAAGCAGAAAAAGGAGGGAGAGAGTTGGGGCGTCTTTGTGCCTGTGGCCTGTCTCCATGCAGAGTTGCTTCTTGGCTTTGAGGTCTAGACTCAGTGGTCACCTGCTCATAAAGGCCTCTCTGACCATCCCATTTGAAGTGCTCTCCCCTACGGCATGGCCCACTTAACCACCATCCAGCATTAGCTTGTCTAGGTATTTGTCATTGTGCATACTGTCTCTCTGCTGGAACTCCTTCAGCATAGGGGCTCAGTGTATTCTGCTCACTGCACACAGTAGGTCCTCCATAAATCCTTGGTCTTGGAGCCCCCAGGAATTCTCACACATTGCTGGTGAGAGGTACAGCACTTTGGAAATCTCTTTGGCTATGTTTCACAACGCCAAACATAAAAGCCTTCTTATGACCCAGCAATTCCATTCCTAGGTATGTATCAACAGAAATGCAAACACGACACCAAAAGACGTGTACTAGAATGTTCACACCAGCACTTTCTGTAATAACCTCCGAACTGGAAGCTACCCAAAATTCCCGGAAAATAGAATAGATGAACAAATTGTGGTATATCCATACAAGAAAATACTATACAGAAATAAGAACCGTCAACCAGAGGCAAAAACAGGCATGAATCTCACTAACATGATGATATGCTGTTGAGTGAGAAGAAACCACACACAGAAGAGCACACAGTCTATGATCATGTGTATGTAAAACATGAAAACTGGCAAAACTCTCAGTGTTAGAAATCAGGATAGAGGTCGACGCAGGTAGGTGGATGGGGGAGCTGCTACAAGGAGCTGAGGGGGCCTCGAGGGTGCTGGTCCTGTTCTGTGTTTTGGTCTGGCTGCTGTTTACACAGGTATGTGCAGTTCGGGAACATTCGTCCAGCTGCGCACGGTGCGCCTTTTATACACACTTCAGACTATAATAAAATTGACGTTGAAACGACTGCATGGTGGTCTGCTCGGGAGAGTGTGGGAGCTCTCAATAACATTTACCTTAAAAAAAAAAAAAGTGCTGGGGGCTTGGAGCCCTGGAGTCTGGCGCCCGCTCAGGAGAGATGGGTCCACCGGCCTGGTTGACCTCGGCGGCGCCCGGCGGCGCTGCGCCCAGGGCGGCCGACGCTCGTGGAGAAGGGTGACACCGAGCCTCTAGGGGCCGCAGGACCGGGGCGGGGGCTCCGGGAGCTTCAGGGCAGGACCCGCCCGGGGGGCGCACCCCCAACGAACCGCACGATTCCCGGCCCTGGAGGCCCCCCCTCCGCCCCTCCGCCCGCGCCCGCGTCCGCGTCCGCGCCGCCCCCGGCACCCTGGGCGCGTCCCCGGCGTCCCCGCAGCCAAGGGCACGACGCGCTCCCCTCTGCGGAATCGCGGCCGCCGGGGTCCGCTCTCGGCGGGGTCGGGCCGGGGGTCCGGGGAGGGCTCCGGGGTCGCGCGGCGTTCTGGCTGGGCTCGGCCGCGGGAGGGCCGGCGGCGCCTGTCCCCGAGTGACCCCGCGGCAGAGGAAGGGCGGGCGCCGGCGGACTGCGGGGACGGCCCGGAGGGAGGAGAGGGGGGAGGGAGGAGAGATGGGCGAGGGGGTGGGGGCCCCACGGGCCGGCGCCTGGGGGCGAGAGGGTGGCAGATGCCCCGAGCCCGGAGCCCGAACCTAGGACAGAGGTGGAGAACGCACTCTTCCTCCCCATCCCGGGACCAGGCGAGGCACGGGGCTGGGGGACCCCGGGGGCCCAGGACCCAGGGGCGGGGGAGGGAAGGGTGGCCCCGGAAGCTCAGGAACCCCGAGCCGGGGTGGGATGGGCAGGGGTGGGGGAAAAGGGGCAGGAGAGTCGGGCAGTGGGGGACGGGTGTTAGCAAAGACTGGCGACAGTCACGCGGAGGCTTTCTTGAGTCGCCAAGTTTCCCTTTAATGCCCCTGGGCTTTCAAAACCAGCGGCCGCTAGCGGGAGGTATTTTCCGCGGGCCTGACTTCACCCGTGCGCGGCCAGCCCGGCTGGCTGGCGATTCCGATCTCCAAGATCCCCCTGTACCTACCTACCATTTACCTGGTCACTAGGCCTTTGCCGGGACCGGCGCAGCAGGGGGGAGGGCTCCCACCTGGGCTTCGTGCTGCGGATTGCGGTCCCGGGTCGGGGGCGGGGAGCTGGGGGCGGGGGAAGGGAGTTGCTGGAGCTTGTGGTCGGAACAGCGGCACATCCCGAGTATCTTTCTAAAAACAGAAGTTTCTCTTCCCCTGGCCCAACTCCACCTCCCCTCACCCCGCGCCCCCCAACTAAATTCCTGTCTCTCCTGGGGTCGGTGGCTGGGGAGAGTACAAAGGCTGGATTAGCCACGAGGCCAGCCAATTCTGCTCCCCCCTTTAACTTTGAAAACGTCATCGGATGGCCACTTAATTTTCCAGTCGCCACAAAGGAGGGGATCCTATTTTGAGTTTTTCCGAAGTGATTATAATTTTCATTTGGGCAGCCAGGGGTAAATCCTGAAGACACCAAGGATTAAAAACAAAGGAGACTGCACGAGCTGGAGGGCTGCAGACAAAGCAGCTCACAGCCTTTTCCTAGAGGCCTGACTCAGCTAGTTTGCAAAGACCAGTAACCCCTATAAGCATTGTTTGCTCTGGGGGGGGGAAAAAAAGATTTTACCAATACATCTCTCCCCTCTTTTTACCCATTTCCTTTACTTGGTCCTATTTTTACTTGGCCAAAGATAGTAATCATCTGCTTGTATTATATACTCAGATTTTCCCCTTAATTACAGGTTTCAAAAAAAAGGGAAAAAAAAGACAAAATGTAAAGTGTTGGAGCACTGTCTAGAAACTATTATAATGAAAGCAGAAAAGGAGGGTCTTGGAATGACTTTTGGGAGACCTGGGACCTTTTCTCTGCCACTCATTTGCTTGTCAGGTGGCCCCGTTTTTCTGCATCTGTTTCTTCAGTAAAATGTGGGTGTTACCACAGGTGACCCCAGATCTCTAAGTCCGCTATCCTAAGTTTCTTTCGAGAGAGATTAAACAATTTGATTCATGAGGAGTTGATGTCTGAACATACATTTCCTCATCCCAGATCCTTTTAATCGTCTCCTAATGCTCACGGCGTGGTGTTGATGTCTGGCAGGCTTTGTGTTCAGTTTGTACCATTTGCAAACACAGTGAGAATTACCATGCAACGGAGCGAAGAAGGGCTATAGATTTCTTGGATCTGTGTCGCTCACACCTCTCTTTCCATTTTCACTCTAATTAGCACACAACTTTTAAAAGTTGGCCTGAGCACAGCAACGCTTTCACACATCCGTACTAAAATCCATGCTAATCTTTCCCATGGGATGTAATTCAATTGAATTGACATTCTAATAAAATACTGGCAAAGACACAATCACAGTTTGCCTGTGATGCATAATTAAAATAGCACGACGCAGTTGCTTAAACCTCAGATAATGGCTTCCTCCATATTGTTGGTTATGAGATTTCAGGGGTTTTATTCCTGGATGTTAATAGGACATTATGAAGCTACTCTTTTTAGCAAAGTGGGTTGTGATCTTAGCTTGTTGTCGCTAGGAATGCACTAAAGCCTAAGTGACTTTCAGACTGGTCTTGGGCAGTTACTTAATGCATCCAAACTTGCCTGCAAATTTGCATTGTCTGTTGATAGCTGACTGAGTCTCCTCCGCTATCTTCAAATCTTTGACACAGCTATACATTGGCTTGGAGGTCATTTGAATCTACCATATCTGGCGTTTGGGAAATCTTAACTTTTCTAAAAGTCTGAGGACAGGAGGACTTGCCTTGCGTGATGAAATTCAGATTTTACCATTTTGTTCCAAAGTATTTTACACTGAAAACGCAACCTTGATTTAGCATTGTCATTGATGACATGCTACAGAAATGCTACACAGTTTGGGTTCCTACATTTCACTTAAAGCCTGTGATTGCTAAATAGTTGATACTTTTTAGGTTATTAATTAATCTGTAGTCAAACCAAACAATTCCATCACGGACAGTTTTTGTTTTATGGCCAAGCAGATCTGAAATTTTGACGAAGGAGCTAGAGAGAAAGAGTGAGCCCCTTTGTGGATTCCTACAAGCTATAAGGTGAAGCTTGGGTAGTTTTATCCCAACTATATTGTGAAGACATTTCTGACAGTGCCCTTAGCTAGACGGACTCACTCATGAGGCACAGCTTTATTAACATTGCACATTGTGATATTAATAATCTCTGGCTTCATGGATGGAACACATTAGAAAATGGGTGATGGTTGCTACTGGAGCTGGGAATGGCCATTGTCATTTATTGGGCCATTTAATCCCCTCTGACTCACACGTGAGTCCATCCTTCAAAGTGGAGACAGGTCCTGAGTGCCCAGACCAGAGCAGTGGGGAGGGTTGAACGAAGAATTATATTCCCCCGGAAGCAGGAAACTAGAGTGTGTCTTTGAAGGAGCTGCATGTTTGGGTGGGACTGCTCTCAGGCAGATGAAACAAGATGGCACTCACCACTCAAGACCAGGAACCAAGTGGGAGAGAATCCAAGCTCAGTATCTGCAGGGCTTTCATGCTTAATAAAATGCATGCATACTTTTATGGGGATTCTTAGCATCAGAAATCTGATGGCATACACTCAGCCCCCTGTTTTGTCTGTGTTAAGGAAAATTAGGTCCGGGAGACAGGAGGGGAGCACATAACCCTGGGAGCTGTGCAGAATGAACAGTATTGGAGGAAACTTCAGCTCAAGAGAGACACTATATGGAGATGTGAAGCTGGCAGGCTAAGCTGGACCTTTCATTAATTGAAAATTTCTTATTTGTTTTATTTTGAGAACTGCTAATCCACCAGACCAAGAGTATTCAAAATGTGAATCCTGACTGTGAATCCAGTTGTTTTGGTTACTCAAGGTAAGTTGTAGTAACAAACAGATCCCAAAATAATGACACAAAGAGCAGTGCAGGGAAGTTGTTCTTGGCTGCGGTGTAATAGTGGCTATATTCCTTCATGAAGCTATTCTGGGACTCTGGCTTCACCCCTCTTGTGGCTTCTTTATCCCCTAAGGACTTATAATTTTTTGCATCTAGGTGAAAGGGGAAAAACAGAGTGGCGGGGGCAGTAACTTTTGTCGACTGAAAAAAAATGCACAGCCCCAAAATTGAGAATTATGCTTTGTTTGGCAGACTTTCTGAGGACTTAAGCCCAGAAGACAGCCTCAGATATCTCTGAGGGACTGCTCTGAGGAGGTAAGGGACGAGCCAGGGTATAGAGGAGTTTTTGCAACAAAAATCGGGTAGTCAGAACATCTAAAAATTACTGTTAATTAAAGAAAACTAGACATCTCAAGTTAACAAATTTAGTGCTTTTCTGTGTATGGGAAGATGCAAAGTCTGAGTTCATTGAAATCATTCCTTTGATATGCAACTTAACTATCTAGGGCCAGCATCTTGTTTCTCTCCATCCTGAGTCCCCTCAGGGTGCACAGTCTGGGGTTTCCTGCAGTAGCTGCTGGCTTGACTGCCTCTACATCCTTTGTTTACTGATATGGCAGGCAGCATTCTTAGTCCACAGTGCTTCCTCTTGGTTATAAATTTGACCAATGATTGAGAGGCATTTCATGACCAATTTTGTCCCACTGCACTAGGAAGGCTCATTCCTAGATCAAAAGAAGTTTCTATTGATAGGCCACTCAAGGTGTTATTTTTTGGATCAGGTCCTATAGATCAGGGGTCCCCAACCGGGTCTTGGACTGTTACTGGTGCGCAGCCTGTTACAAACCAGGCTGCACAGCAGGAGGTGGGGGCAATCAAAGGAGCGAAGCTTCATCTGCCACTCCCCATTGCTCCCCATCACTCGCATTACCACCTGAACCTTCCCCGCCCCTGCCCTCCCCCCACCCCCACCCCCGGGGAAAAATTGTCTTCCACGAAACCGGTCCCTGGTGCCAGAAAGGTTGGGGACCACTGCTGTAGATAATCTAAAATTCTCTGGATCACCTGTCTTACTAGCCTATTATGATCCAGGAAATGTTTTCCCTTGTTTCTTCTTCCCATATCTAGAGTTGCACTATTACAATTATTCTATATAGAGTTATTTGTATGGTTAACTGCCTCAAGACTTTTAGCCATCATTAATTTTGTCAAAGGCCTGGTTGCACATTGGGTAATGTAAGAAACAATCTTATAAAATAGACAGGATATAAGTATTACAGCTAGGAACATTAATAAAGTCATAGCACAGAAGAGAGATACACAAAACTTAAATAATTTGAAATAAATAAACATGAAAATAACAAGAGAGAGAAAGTTAAAACAATGATTAATATAACTTAGTTGTAATCTGGTCACAGTAAGACTTCAAGTCCACAGGGGAGCCAGCTGGGGAAGCCACATTCTGGAAGGATCAGGTAGAGAGAAAAAGATAAATGTTTTATCTTTGCTCACAAAGGTATAATCTATCAACTTGTTGTAGGTCATAGCATAAGAGGAAAGGTTTTTCTGGAAACAAAGATAAAGCCAGTATATTTCAGAAAAAGTCATAAAATTATAAATCATTTTTATCAGTTCATTCAGTCCCATGAAATTAATTTCTGTTGATCTGGATGAAGTCATCAGGTTTTCCATTAGAGTTTTGTAATTTCTGACCCAGTTCAGTGGTATTTTGAAAAAGTTATCAGAAACTTGTATTTGTCAAAAAGTCCTTTTTATGAATCTTGAATTTCTTCATTTTATAAAAGCATCAGGGTAAAACAATGGTTGTCTATAAACGACAGAAGACTTAAAATGGCATGGTTAAAGATCTGATTACAATGCAATCAACAAGAAACTTGGATATTTCTGTGACATACAATGTTTTAAGATAACTTAGTCATAGAATTATGACTGATAAATTGTCAGCACATATCATGTTTTTATGAATTCCACATAAATTTTGGAATATCTATATTAATGACACTTACCCATACTACATAACCTAAGGTTTATCCCCAGTCACTTGACAATTGACAATTGACATTCCTCTCTGAGCTGTCTCAGAGTTCCTTTGAAGCATCCCAGAGTTAGTTGGGAGTCAAAAGAACTTTGATAATTTTGCTGTCTGGGAACTTTGTCAAAAATATCAAAAAGGTTTCAAAACACTTGGTCAAATAGGATCATAGGTCACTGTGAAAAAATACTTATTCACTTAACCAAAGTGACAATAAAAGATTTTTCAGGCAAGTACAGATCAGCAAAGAAACTCACACAGTCTGTTATCAAAAGTAGTATTCCAAGAAAACTTTGTTCTCTTAACAGAGAGAGGAACCATATCCAGTCTTGCATCAGTATACTTCTAATAACGAAATCCATTTACCTAATTGAATTTAACCTAATCCCAGCCTGACCATGTACAAAAGTCTTTTTCAGGGCTTCCTTTTTATAAATCTCCCACAACTTTGTGTATTCATATTAGTTTGTCACTTATTTTTCCATCCAGAAACAACCACCTCTGGAACAAAATCATTCTTTCCCGTTAACAAAATTTGTTTCCATTTCTCATACCTTCTTTTGCTGAAAACACACATCCTACTTTCCTTGCATAGTGAAATGTTTCCCTTATTATCTTTAGTAGCTTTAATTACATGTTACAATTTTAACCCTTAAAAATCTTAATCTCTAGCAAAAACCAATAAGCAGCAGGTAATTGTGAACTGTTTGTCATATCAGCATTTCTTGACTGGAATATCCCATAACCTCTAGAAGCATACATCTTCTCATAGTATAATTTCTTTTTTATTTCTTTATTTTATTTCTCTCTTTCTTTCTTTATTTATTTGGCTGTGTTGGGTCTTTGTTGCTGCATACGGGCTTTCTCTAGTTGCGGCGAGCAGGGCTACTCTTCGTTGCGGTGCGTGGGCTTCTCATTGCGGTGGCTTCTCTTGTTGTGGAGCACAGGCTCTAGGTGCATGGACTTCAGTAGTTGCAGCACGCAGGCTCAGTAGTTGTGGCGCATGGGCTTAGTTGCTCCATGGCATGTGGGATCTTCCCAGACCAGGGCTTGAACCCATGTCCTCTGCATTGGCAGGAGGATTCTTAACCACTGCGCCACTAGGGAAGCCCTAATTTCCTTTTTAAATGTGGTACAAGATGTGTGTCTAATCAACCCCAAATATCTTTAGCTTTCCTCTTGTAAGATGACTAAAGTGGTTACATTTAGACCTCTTTAGCTATTAATGTTTCCGTATTTTTTCTTATTTGAAAGGATCTGGATAGTCAATGAATTCACATCATTTTACTTAGCAAAACTCAAGCCACCAGAAATCTGGAGAAACTATTTTTTTTAATTTTTTTTATTTTAAGGATTTATTTTAAGTGAAATAAAACACACATCACATACCGTTTACCATCATCACCATTTTAAGTGCACGTTTCTGAGGCATCAGATATATTCACCTTCTTGTGGAGCCATCACCACCATCCCTAGAACTTTTCATCTTGCACAACCAAAATTCCACAACCATGAAATTCTCATTCCCCTTCCCCTCCCACTGCCCCTGGCACGATGTCCACTTCGGTCCCTGAGTTGTTGACTCCAGGGCACCCATCTGAGTGGAATCCTGCAGTGTTTGCTGCTGGGTTATTTTGGAAGAGCTGACTTTCAGTCTGAAGCTCTGCCTGTTTGCATCTGAAGAATCTGCATTTAAGGAGAGGGTGTATGAGGAAGGGGGTGTATGAGGGACAAAGGTGTCCAGCGTGCAGATGAGCCAGGACCTGACCAGCTGCCTTTTGGGCCCTCTGGTTCCATCTCTTGGTCTGTGCCTCATCTGCATCATCACTGTCCCCGCTGGCACCTCTGGGGTGTTGTTGTCTGAGTGAGATTCCCCTGGTGCCCCTGCTCTCCTCCCCTCCTCCTGCTGGTTGGGGAGGGAACTGCTTGCTGTGTGGTCTCTACTCCTGAGGCACGAAGGACCCTGCAGCGTGGACCTGCAGAGTGTGGGTGTGGTCCCAAGGGCATGGGGCCCACATAGGACACAGCATTGGGGCGTGACAAGTACTAGGGTTGCCTCATCACTGACAGGGAATGTTGCCAACATCCTGCTCGGGAGGGTGTGGTGGGTGGCCTGGGACCCCAGAGGCCCCATGCCTATCCTGGAGTTTGGAGATGGAGAAACTATTTTAGATAGACATACCCAAAACATAATTATTCCTAAAGCATTCACCTGAAAACCCTCATCTCATCTACCTTTATTTTATAATTTATGAAAATATCACTACACCAAATTAATTTTTTTTCTTGCTGACAAACTCTGTAACAGAAGTAACATGAACTTATTGACCTTCAGTAAACCTAGGTATAATAAAAGTAAGACATGTTTATATTGATTAAACCAGCAAGCTTAAGCTAACTTTAATACCAGCTATTAATTTAATATTGAATATTTCCTAGATCACGTGAACCTGAAATTCATTCTGGCCAGTTTCTTTAACATTTAGAAATATTTAGTTTGTAAGCACTTACTTTTAAGTCAATTAAATCAAGTTCTTATAGAAATTTAATTTTGATAATATTTTCCAGAGGTAGAGACATCTCATATATTGTACACACAGACATATAAACAGAAAAACTAAAGATCTCATAGCTTCACTTTAAAAACTTAAAATTCTTACAATATAAACTTACTAGCTATTTATAACAGTTGGAATAAGTTAAATTTATTTGCTCAGATGACTAAGGCTCTACTAGTTGTGGAAAAGAGTTTTAAAATTTGTATTTTTCCTTGATAAACCCTTTAGGAGGCTATGAATTAGATTTTGGGTGAAGGAGCCTTTCCAGCAGTTTGAGCTTTAAAAGGCCTTTTCTCTCTCTCTCTCTTTTTTTTTCACCCCCTCTGGTTTCAGGTTTTACCTGATTGAACTAATCAGGCTCTCAGGTTATTGTGGTTTGTATTTACATTTCTGATTTGTAGAGATTAGCAAGACAGACAGTTGCTTTTAATTCTCTATAGAACTGGTTTGTCGCGTAAATGATATTAAAAGATTGATTTGCCCAATTATATTTTCTTTAATTTGCTTTTTTATATCAGTGAGATGTCCAACTAAGCTGAAAATTAAGAGTTTTATGTTCTAGAACTTTAGGATTTAATTTATCATGCCTTCGAAAGCTGGCATAAGGTATTCAACAAAGGCCCTCTTTCTGAGTGCACAGGTTAGACCCAGAGCAAAATCTCTCTTATTATTTTTTTAGCCCCTGAATATTAGTTCCCAGTTTTACTTTATATTGTATGGGCTCAGGTTACCCTATTGGTTCCCTTTACTATGTTTAATTAATATTTCCTGAGGGGCAGATTTATATGCCCTCCCTGTCTTATAATACCAGGCAGGGGAAGCATCCCTCAGTGAAACATGTCTATCCCACAATATAATTAAGCAAAACAGATGTAACCATCTTATATAAAGCCCATTTTAATACATCAATATTTATAAACATTCATCTCAATTCTATTAATTTTTATACCTTTGACTTTAGTTTCCATTGGGACCCAATCAACAAGTCTTGCTCTTACAAGGAGTCCTAGAAGCTTTCCTTTTTTTTATCCCCTGACCATTTTATCTATTCTGTATAAAAGGCCCTGTATAAAAGATATATATACATATATATATGTATATATATCTTTTTCCATCTTATTTTGGTTTTTTTCTCCATAGGCACCAATAAAATAGTTGTTTACAATGAGCGCTCTGAAAAATTTACCAATTTAGAAGTTTCTCCAATTTAAAGCATCCATCCTCTGGCTATTGATGAGATATCTCTTAATAGTGACTCAAACCAATAAGACGCAAGAGGCTTCCCTACAAGAGAGTGCGAAGGATGTAGCTTTCATAGGATGGAGAAAGTTTACTCCCAAAAATCGTCTAAGAAAGTAAAGGCCTTTGTTGTACAAGCTGACACAATGAAGGTTAAGATGGTTAAAAAACTGCTGAGAGTTGTTACCATCAGACAAAAGACTGCTCAGAATCCCAGCTTATTTGATTGGCTGCCAAATGAATGCCATACATGTGCCTTCTGATGGCAGAGACGAAGGGGTCAAAACACGTACACACACACACATGCATGGGTACACACAAACACGCACATGCACACACACACACGCACACACACAATGCAGAAGAAGATCAGGTAGAACACTTACATCTCAAAGACACATGAAGAGAAATGCAAGTTCCCTAGAAGGGCTTTTGATTCTTTAAGGTCAGAATTCTGAAAAGATGTTTTATCGAGCTGGCTTTCTCCAACTTCACTGCGTATGCCATAAAAGAGCCCCATCTTACTCATTTTCAGGGTGAGATTCCCTTTAATTTCCAATTAAGTGGGTACATGAATCTGGCTGGGGTGTTAGTTGGAGGTTGGCTTTCTGATGCCCCTCGTCTCTCTGCTGAGTTTGTCAGGGATAACATTTACTAGTGAAGTCGTGGAGAGGGGGCAGTGTGCTGCTTGTGAGCTCAGCTCCTCTAGGCTTTTACCCTGGAGTTGTTTCAGCTTGTCTTATGTGTCTCGGGTACTCCCTACGGTAGTGTAAGACCACTGTGCGTGCTCAGATCATGGACTGGCCAATTCTTACTCTTGTCCCCAGCAGAGCAAGTTTTTTTATTATTATTAAAATTAGTGGGTTTCCCTACAGGGATGGTTGCAAGGTATGAGGACTTGCCTTCACCACTCTTGCAAATTTCTCAGTTGCCTGGGAAAGCCACTGCTGGCCGGGAGGTGATGTCCCTTTTTCGGAGCTGAAAGATCTCATGTAATATTTTCACTTTTATCCTGACAAATTCTTGTTCAGGTAGCCAATTTGAGGAAAGACATCAGGTCAGCCTTCTCCCTAACCACTCAGCCCAGACCACTCAGTATCTTTCAGCTGGCAAGCCAGGTACCTAAAGCTTTGAGCTGAAAGTGGCACAAATACCTTTTGTTCTCATCTTTGCTAGAACTCAGCCATGTTGGACCACCCCTCCCTGCGAGAAGCCTCGGATACACAGCCTAGCTGTGCAGCAGAGATGAGGAAATGGATTTTCAGTGGACAGTAGAGCCTGGGATATACCACCCTGTTCTTCCAAATGTTGTAGTCATAATAGCTAATATGAATTCATGCTTCTTATGTGCTAAGGGTTTCATATACATTTTTTCACTTAATCCTCACAACACCCCTAGCAAACAGAGAACAGTGTTCCCATTTTACAGATGATGAAACTGTGGTTTAGAGAGGTTAAAGAACTTGTATAAAGCTCCACAGCCAATGGAAAGCCAGGATTCACACTTAAAATGGTGCTTGTCTGGAGGGTCAGGATTTTCTGCAAGCTCAAGATTTGGCATGGACAGGGAAGCAAAAGCAACAGCTCACAAATGCCTTCCCCACTTTTGCAAAGAATTGTTCCCTCTGCCTTCTTCACTGAGCCTCCCCCTGGAGACGCTGAGAGGAGAGAGAGGCTGGTGGAAGAACTGGAGAAGGGAGGTGATTAAATCACCTTAAATCTGTTTTACGATCTCTGTTTTCAATAGCTTTCTGTTTCCAACAATGCTTGACTCTGTGAGAGGCACTAGCCCCTTTTCGGAGCCAGCAGAGAAACAGAATGCAACTTCTAACAGACTGGCTGGCATGCTAAGGTAGCAATTGTATTTAAATTTCAGTATCAGTAACGCTAACTGGAACCAACTAAAGCAAAAGGAAGGAAGGGGTATCAGGGCACATTTTTACTCCTTCACCTGCCTTAGGGTCTAGAAATGGAAAGTTTCATGTGACAAGAGTTTATTTTGCAACTTGAAATTTTCCTCTCTTTGGAAAATTAAGGCAGCCTAACAGAGCATTATATTTGGGCCAATACAGCAGTAAATTTATGAAGTGAAAAAGTGGAGGTTTTCACGGTGTTATAAGCTCATCCACACTGGACATAAATGTATTACTTAGAATACTACAGATTTAAGTTTCATTATAGAGCAAGTGTGCTATGAACACGTTAACTTTAGATTTTAGACTTTTTGAAATTAAATAGCAGCTCGTAGCATCCATGTAATTTGCTTCTCTTTTATAGCAATGCTTTGTCCTGAAAATAATGACAAAAAATCATGGTCTGAAAATCAGCTGCAGGTTTGTACACACTGGGATGCAGAAGGTTAGAAAACATCGACTTTTAATTAAGCCAACATTTTGAAATTTAAAATTTAGAAATCCTTTTCAACAAAGTCGATGTTTTGGATTTTTATTTTTAATATATAATGGTACATATGTATTCATAAACTATGAAATTAGATTGGTAAAGATGTAGAAATGGGACCCAAAATGCTCTTTAAGGTGAATTAAATTTTCTGAACTTCCCCTTGCAGGTCTATTTATCCTGAACTGGCAAGGCCACTGCATTTCAATTCAGGGCTTCTTTTTCATGCAGAGGTACAGACTTGCTGAGCTGAGCCGAATTTGTCTATCCAATTACTGGGTAAGAGAGCAGACTGGAGCTTTAGGAAAAACCTGTAATCTGTAAAGCACTGTAGTAGCAGTGACAGCCTAATGAAAGGGACAGGCCAATAGAGAGTATATGTTACTTGAGTGATACACAGAGGCACAGTTCTTGCTGCAAAGAACCAGCTTCAAATCTAACACCAAAGAGCAATGAAGTCTACAAAGCCTTGAAAAAATATCATGTGATATGTCTGCAATAATTTTTAGGTAGAATGGTTTGCAATGGAAACAAAGTCTTGGTGATAGGCTGCCGGTCACTTAGCTAAGCACTAGTTTGAGTGCTTTTATTATAACCTGATTTAACTACTCTTGTTCTCAATATCTGGATCGACATCAGAAGGAAGATATTAATAAAAATGAGTATGGGTGAGGCATTTTTGAGCCAAATATTAGCTTTGTAGTCACAAAATACAGAGTCAGCCAAGCAAAGATTTTTTTTTTTAAGAAATTGAGATTACTCCCCATTTTGGTTTTTAAAAACAGTTGCATTTTCTATGGAAAGAAAGTGGTTTAATATATATTGGATTGCAGTGGGAAAGTGAATTCTTTCTTCTCATGCATGAAAGTCCAGGCAAGAATAAAATCAGGGCAGGGTATACTTAAGAAGATATTTTAATTCATGTTATCAGTATATCTTATAAGAAACCTAAAACCTCTGTAAGCAAGGTTTTGCTGGGCCCAGCACTTTCAGTGGTAATGAAGTTTCACGGTCATTATCATGACCATCTGGTAATCAATACCTGGGATATCTACTCCAGTAGAAATAAAAACCTTGGTAAAATGTTTCCATTTATAGTTTTTTTTTTGTAGGGTGGCAACAGCCATATAATTTTTAATAGATAATGGCTTAACTCAATTTTTTATTTGTTCTAATTTCTTAAAAATAAACAACAAGAAATTCCATGTGAATTTAGCCTCATTCCATAGCAGCAAGGCAGATGACTTAGTTCTTAATTCTTATATTCATTGTGACATGGAGCAGGGCCCTATGGTCTGTGTCCCCCATGTCCTCAGCCTGCCTTTTGTATGAAGAAACACTTTAACCAAAGAATAAGTTTAACCAGAGAAGTGAGAAAATGCAGAAACAGAGGAAAACAGACAAAGGAGATCAAATAATAATAGTCTAGTCACTAAGCAAAGTCAAGGACCTTTACTTTCTCCTCAAGGGCTAGAGATAATATTCTGAGCCCTCTCCTGTGAGCTGTCTTGTAGATACTAAAACCCCCATCAGGTGGAAGACGTTAACTACATGATGACCAGGCTGTAGCCATGACATAAGCTGCCACAATTCCGAGAACTGGCCTCAAAGAAATGGGAACAAACCGACTCTGGAACTAAAGACTAACTGTACTTAAAACAGTCAAGAGTTGGGACTTCCCTGGTGGTCAGTGGTTAAGACTCCACACTTCCATTATAAGGGGGCACGGGTTCGATCTCTGGTTGGGGAACTAAGATCCCGCATGCTGTACGTAAAACAATCAAGAGGACCCTGATCAGACCACAGCATGACCAATTGCAAGATGACTGTCAGAGCTGCCTGTGCTGTTTCTGCACGTAGCCCGCTCCCTCCGTCTATAAAAGCTCTCGCCCCTGATTGTCAGTGGGGGGGGGAGGGGTTGGCCTTTGGACAGGCGTCTGCCCTCCCGCCCAGGTTACTGGCCTCCAAAATAAAGCAAACTTTCCTTTCCACCAACCTTGCCTCTTTATTGGCTTTTGAGTGGCCAGCAGCCAGACCCTCACTTTCCGTTATAATTCCACCAATGTTTATTGAGGGCTTTCTATTTGCCAGGCCATGGGGAAACAGTGATGCAGAAACATGGGCTTTGTCCTCAAGCTTAAAGTCCAAGAGGAGTACTTAATTATTCACTCAATAAACATTTTTTAAGTGGCTACTATGTGCCATACCCCTGTCTTTGTGAGGTTTACATACTACTGGGGGAAGACAAACAATGAACATAATAGTTGAAGACATTCTTTCTATTTAAAGTGTGTTTCTAGTACACAGCGTATAGTAGGATGTTGGTTTTTTATCTCGTCTGACAATCTCTACCTTTTGGAGTGTTTAGTCCAATTACACTTTCCATTAGTGCACATTTCCTGCAAATCAGGACATCCTCCTACACATTTACAATACCACCATCAAGATCAGGAACTTAACACTGATTTATTACTGCCGCCAAATCTTCAAATCTCAGTCAAGTTTTGCTAGTGGTCCTAATAATATCCTTTATATAGAGCAAAAGGTCCACTTCAGTATCACCTGTTGTATATAGTTTTTATGTCTTTCCTTGATTTCCATAACCTTGACACTTTTGAAGATGAAAGGTCATTAGTTCTGTTTTATAGAATTGCCCTTTGATTTTTTTTCCTTATGTTTTCTCAGGTGGTTCAGAGAATGCATCTTTGGCAAGAATGCCACAGAGGTGATGCTGTGTTCTTATTGTATTAAATCAGGTGGCACACAATTTCAGTTTGTCCCTTACTGATGATGTTCACATTGGTTACCTGATTACAAGGGTGTCTGCCACACTACTGTGAAGTTACTTTCTCTCCTTCATGATTCATAAGCACATTATGAAGATATATTTTGCACTAAGCAGATGTCCAGCTCCTCATAACTTTTGAATTCATTCATTCTTTTCTTTATATCAGTATGGACTCGTGGCTTCGCATTTTAATTAATGGGTTATAATGAATGATTGTCATGATTCATTTTGCTGCTCAGAATTATTTTTTTGGTTTTCTAGTTGGCTTCTCTGTCCTTTTGACATGTCACCATCTTTCTTTGACCATGTCCTTGTTTTTGGTACAACAGAAGTTCCAAGTTCATCTATTATTTCTTCTACCCAGTGCTGGAAGTAGTCCTTTGTCTCTTTTCTTGTACTGGATGCTGTCTTTCACTCCGTCTCCAAATTCACATCACAGACTCTGCTCCTCTGGGGTCTCCTCTCTCCCCCTTTCATAGTTACTCAGTCTCCAGTGCTCTTCATTCCTTCCTGTAGATCTGAGTTTCTGCATGCTATCACTTTCCTACAGCCTGAAAATCTTCTTAACATTTCTTGTAGAACAAATCTGATGGTGGTAAATTCTCTCAGCATCTGTTCATCTTGAAGTATTTTTAGTCTGCTTTCATTTTGGAGGGATATTTTTACTAGATAGATAATTCACGGGTGACAGCATTTTCCTTTCAGCACTTTATCGATATTACAGCATTGTCTTCTGCCTTCCATTGTTTCTGGTGAGAAGTCACTGGTAATTCTTACCATCATTCCCGGTTTGAAATGTGTCTTTTTTCCCCACTTTGGGCTTCTTTTAGATTTTTCTTTTTGCATTGGTTTGTACATTGGAGTAGAATGTGCCTAGATATAGTCTTTCTTCTTCTTTGTTTCTTCTTAGTTTTAAAAATATTGCTTAGGATTAATTGAGACTTTTGGATTGGTGGTTTTGTATTTTTTTTTTTCTCAGCCATTAGTTCTTCCAAAAGAAAATTTTTTGTCCCCATTCCTCCCCTCCTTGTGCAAACCTATTTGCAGGTATACTAGCCTGCCTGATATTTTCCTGGGAGTCACTAGCTTGTCAGAATTCCCATGACTCTCAGCCCTGGGCCACTCGAGAATCTGTGTTCAGCTCATTGTTCTGGCATTTGTTTCTTAAGCTTTGTGGAGTCTTGTCCTCATGTGCACAGCCTGGTATTCCGTTAATGACTAATGGGAATGTCTGAAAATTTCTGGAATTCCTTCTCTGCACAGTTCCCTCTTCTCCAGTACCCTGTCCTGCAAGCGCAAGTCCCCTCAGCAGCCCTGAAGTCTAATCTCTCTCCTCAGGCCAGCAAGACCCCCAGGCTCTAATGGGGCTGCACCCCACTGCACTGCAGTCTGGACAGTGACTCCAGACAGAAAGCCAGGGATGTGGTGGAGCTCGCTTTGGAATTCTCCTTCTCTCAGGGACTATAACCCTGTGCTGCCTGTTGTCCAATATATGAATATATTTGTTTCATATATTTGTTTCCAGTTTTATAGGTGTTTATGTCAGCAGTGCTAATTCGATACCAGTTACTCTATCATGGCCAGGAGTGGACACTGAGTAAATTCAATGGTATGTTAGAAGGTAATAAACGTTATGAAAAAAACAATAGAACAAAGGAGGATGGATAATGGATAATGCTGGGTGAAGGAGGTACAGTCTTGAATTACAGACCAGGAAACAGGCATTACAGTTCAGCATGATGAGTATAAGCAGAGAGTACCTTGGGCATCTGAAGAAGAAAAGGCACCTAAATGACCTAGGGGTGTCTGGGAAGATTGCACAGAGTAAGTCATACCTAGTTGAAGACCTGAGGGATTAGTCGGCGGTAACTGGTCGATGGGATAGAATGTGAGAGTGCTGATGTGTGTTCCAAGATATTGGAAATAGAGTATTTTAAAGACTCAGGGAGAGGCTCAGAGCACGCACTGAGTATGGCAGAATATACGTCGTTTTTTATGGTTGGAGTTATACTGTGTGATAAATCAGAGACCAAGTCATAGAGTGCCTTGCAAGCCATATTGAGAAGTCTGCGCTTTGTCCTATGGCTTTGGGAAGCTATTAAAGGATTTTAAGCAATCGTGAAAGTTGATCGTAACCTCTGAATCTCCACATCCCTGCTTATAGAATGAGCATGTTGGAAATAATGGCAACGATTATCTCTTTCCTAAATGATCTACTTTTTAATGTGAGGATTCAAGTCTGTATCTATATCAAAAGCCAATGTCAAATGCCTAATATAAGAGGTCCTTGAAAAGATAATGTTTTTCAAACAACTTTGTGGACCACATATTTTCTGAGAGGTAAAGTGATCTCAACACAATAAAAGAAATTGATGGTGAAAATCTAAAAACAGAACACAAAACCTTTGATTTCTCAATTATGACCATTAAAAGATGTAAAAGATTGACTCATAAAGAAGGTAGTCAATTGCATTATGATATTTGCCAGTACATAAAAAAACTAGACAGTGAATAAAATGTTTATAGTAAAGGGTTAGTAGAATCATAAAACAGAGGAGAAGAACAAAATGAAAAGAAGAGCAGCAAACAAGAAATCAGTCTCTTTATCTCCATGCCAGATGGGCCACAGAGAAAAAGAAGGTTGCTTTTTATTTTTTTGATATTATTCTGGATTCAACTCAATTCAACATTTCTTTGGTTTCATGCTAGGTACTAATGAAAAAAGATGGCTTTGGCTGTTTTCACACCAAAGGCGTTTGTAAACTTTTGAGGAAGCAGATGTTTCTAATTATTTGTTACAAACAGCAGAAGAAAATGAGAGCAGATAAAATGAATGAATTCCACGTCGATTTGGGAGAAAAAAATTGTGAACATTGAACTCTATTAAGAAGCATGCAAAGGGCTTTCCTGGTGGCGCAGTGGTTGAGAGTCTGCCTGCCGATGCAGGGGATGCAAGTTCGTGCCCCGGTCTGGGAGGATCCCATGTGCCGCGGAGCGGCTGGGCCCGTGAGCCATGGCCTCTGAGCCTGCGCGTCCGGAGCCTGTGCTCCGCAACGGGAGAGGCCACAACAGTGAGAGGCCCACGTAGCGCAAAAAAAAAAAAAAAAAAAAAAAAAAAAGAAGCATGCAAAGTAAATGCTACAGGAGAGGTACAAAGAAACTCCCATGGGGAACATAGGGTTAATGAATTGAGGAGACAGGGAATTTTCACAGATGAGAAAGTGTTTGGAATATAATAACACGTTGAGCAGGTGTTCTATAGTTGGACAAGGTAGGAAGGTTGTTCCAGGAAAGGTATGGAAGAATGGATGTGCCGGGAATGTTTAGGAAACATCAGCATTCTTGAGTGGTTGGTGCTCAGGGCAACAAGGTGAGACAGGTTTAGGGATGGCCAGAGATACTGTTGCTGCCCTGCCCAGATCCCCGCTAGCAGGTCATCCCTCTCCCAGCTCTAATGAGGTCACGGCTCTGCCCTTTTTCAGAGAACCAACCTCAGGGGAATGGAAAGCACCTCAACAGAGAGCTTACCTATTCGCCCTGCCCCATCTTCAGCCCATGTGACTGACTGGCATGTGGGTACAAGAGAGCAACCCTCTTTGCCACAAGGTGGGACTAACTGTAAATTTCCTGCTCTGGAGCAGTCTAGGCTGATGCTAGACTCCAGCTGAGACCACATCCTTCCTTGGTTCCTTTCCTTCCCCATCCTACTTTCCTTGATTCCTTTTTCCTGAGAGCACCAGCTCCCCCAATAACACATATACACCTGAATCCCTGTCTCAGCCTCTGCTTATAGGCAGTCGGAGTGAAGATGGGTTGAGTTGGAAAGCAGATGGAAGCAGCCTAGAGAGGGTCTTGAATGCCATGCTGAATTTAGGTTTTGTTGGCTAGGCAGTAGGGAACTGACCACTGAAGGTTTTTGAGTAGCAGTTTTGATAGCAGTTTAATGAGGTGAAAACACTGCAGAAGTAGAACTTTTACAACGTAATATATGATTGGATGTGAGAGAGGGGCTAGAAAGAGAGAAGAAGGAGGGTGTTGAGATGTCTAGTGACAGTTGTTGAATGTGAAATGCCAGAGGAAAACCAGTATAAAGAGGTCCAGCAAGCAGTTGGATATTCAATCTGCAGCTTATGGACAGATTGGAATATATATTCAGGAAACACTACTCATTAAACCAATAAATATTTATTTAGCACCTCTGTGTTTTACCGACACAAAGGCAAATCAGACATTATCTGTGGAGGACACAGAGATATTACAAATAGTTCAATAGACATGGTTAATTGTTGTAATATACTGAATACAAGGTGAGGTAGGATGATGTATTTAAAACTCATGGACAATTCACTAAAGAGGCATAAGCTAAATATCCAAAATCATTGGCTTCCTTCTATACTTGGGATAAATATTCAGAAAATGAAATGACAGCCCATTCACATCGACCACAAAAAGTACCAAATATCTAAGAATAAATTTAAGGTACAAGACCTTTCTGGGGGAAAAAAAAAAACTTTAAAACATTACAGGGAGATGTGAAAGAAGATCTGAATAAATGTATAGGCAAACCATGCTGCTAGTTAGGAAGACCATATTGGAACAATGTCAGTCTTAGTTAATCTCTTAAATCCAATGACATTCTAATGGAGCACCAGTGGAATTTTGGGAGAACTTGTCAAACTGATTCAAATATTTATCTGCAAAGAACAAACAAACAACAACAACAACAAAAACTGATAACAAACCTATGCAAAAATAGACAAGAATATTTTGAAAAATAAGAATGAGTGTGGCATTTATCCTCTGGGACATTATAGAAAACAAAAAGTTACTATAATTTAATGTTTATAATGCTGGCATGAAAACAGACAAATAATTTCATGCAACAGAATAAAGAGTTCTACACAGATCTAAGAATGTATAGCAATTGAATATATCAAAAGTTTGCCTGGGCTTCCCTGGTGGCGCAGTGGTTGAGAGTCCGCCTGCCGATACAGGGGATACGGGTTCGTGCCCCGGTCTGGGAAGATCCCACATGCCGTGGAGCACCTGGGCCTGTGAGCCATGGCCGCTGAGCCTGCGTGTCCGGAACCTGTGCTCCGCAACGGGAGAGGCCACAGCAGTGAGAGGCCCGCGTACCACACACACACACACAAAGTTTGCCTGAAGTGAAGAAAGGACAGATCATTCAGTAAATTGTGTTAGAATATATGGCTTTTTGCAAAGAAAATAAACCTAGACCCCTCACATCACAAGATACATAAATATATTGCATGTGTAGTACATATCTGCTGTAATATTATATTACTAACGTGGATAGGAAAAGATACCTTTTTAAACAAGCATGAAATCTAGAATCCATGAGGAAAGAGACTACAGATTTGATAGAATTTACAATTCTGTACTGTTATAAGCTGGTACAAAAATACAAGCAAAGAAATCTAGCAGACCAATAGTATTGTTAATAATCAAAGAGCTCCCACACAGCAATAAAAATGTACAATATAAAGTGGGCAAATTATAAGAACAGGTCAAAAATCTAAATGGCCAATAACACATGGAAAGAAGCTCAACTTCACTCATAATTACAGAACTGAAAGTTAAAACAAAGATACCATGCTTTTTTCTATTAAAATGACACTTTGTCAAATATATCTTTAGAATTAGCACTTTGTTGAATGTATTATAAACACACATACTTTGACTCATTTGTCATTTGACTTTGTTTATTGTATTTTTGCCTGAAAAATTGATAGTGTATTTTTTTACCAAATAGAACAAAACTGCCTATGTGGCTTCTTGGTGTTCACCTGTTTTTTTCTAGGTATTTTAAAGTTTTTATTTTTAAAAGTCTTTAAAGACTTTTATTTTAAAGTCTTTTTTAGAAAGTACTGAAATTTTTTATTGTTCTAGAATTAATTTTGTTGTAAAGAATTGAACAGTAATCCAGTTAAGTTTTCCAACTATTAGTCTATTTTCAAATACCCTTTATTAAATAATTCATCTTTACTCCATTAGCTAAAAATTCTGTCTTTATCATAGACAAAATCACCTTATGCATTTGGATCTATTTCTGGATTCTGTTTCATTGCTGTGTCTCTTCACTCCTCCACCAGTATAATGTTATTTTAAATATTATGATTTTAAAGATTTTAAAATGCTGACAGTGCTTGTCTTTTCTCATTACTCCTTTTTTTTTTTAATTACAATGTTGTGCTCATTTCTGGTGTAAAGTGATTAAGTTATATATGCGTGTGTGTGTGTGTGTGTGTGTGTGTATATGTGTGTATATACATGTATATGTATATATATTCTTTCATCATTCCTCCTATCTTTTCAGGTTTCTCTTAGCTTTTCTCACATATTCATTTTTTCCAGATGAACTTCAGAGTAATCCAGGATTTTTACTTTTAAATTTAAAAAATTCTTTTTTCCAGCTTTTTAAAGGTATATTGATAAATAAAATTGCATATATTTAAAGTGTACAGTATGATGATATTATGCAAATATACATTGTGAAATATTTCCCACAATCATGTTAAGTAATACATCTATCAACTCACATAATTACCTTTTTATTTATTTTTGTGTGTGGTGAGCATACTTAAAGTCTACTCTCTTAGCAAATTTCAAGTTTGCCATTACTATGATTATAGTATCATTAACTCTAGTCCTCATGTTGTACATTAGATCCTCAGAACGTATTCCTTTTACAGCTGAAAGTTTGCACTCTGACCAATATCTCCCCATTTCCCTCTCTCCTATCTCCTAGTAACCACCATTCTACTCTCTATCTCTATGAGTTAGGATTTTTTCCCCCTATGTATATATAAGTGGGATCACAGAGTAGTTGTCTTTCTTCTTCTGCCTTATTTCACTTAGCATGATGCCCTCTAGCTTCATCCATGTTGTCACAAATGCAGGATATTCTTTTTTGTAAGGCAGACTAATATGCCATTGTATGTGTACTTCACATTTTCTTTATCCATTCATCCATCAACAGACGCTTAAGTTGTTTCATTATCTTGGCTATTGTGAATAATGCTGCAATGAACAGGGGAGTGCAGCTATCTCTTCAAAGTACTGATTTTGTTTCCTTCAGATATATACCTGGACGTGGGATTGCTGGATCATATGGTAGTTCTTTCTTTTTAAATTGTTTGAGGAATCTCTATGCTGTTTTCCAAAGTGTCTGTGCCAATTTTCATTTCCATCAGCAGTGTACAAGTGTTCCCTTCTTTCTGCATCCTTACTAACATTTGTTAGCTCTAGATATTTTGATAATAGCTATCCTAACAGGTGTGAGGTGATATCTCATTGTGGCTTTGCTTTGTATTTCCCTGATGATTAGTGATGTTGAGCACCTTTGCATATACCTGTTGGCCATTTGCATGTCTTTGGAAAAAAGTCTATTCATGTCCTTTGCCCATTTTTTAATCATATGACAATTGACCCTTGAAACAATGAGAGGGTTAGGGACGCAGACCCACATACAGTTGAAAGTTTGTGTCTAACTTTACAGTCAGCCATCCATATCTGCAGCTCTGTATCCTCGGATTCAACCAACCATAGATCATGTAATACTGTAGTAGTGTTTAATGAAAAAAATCTGAATATAAGTGGACCCGTGCGGTTCAAACCCATCTTGTTCAAGGGTCAACTGCATATTTTTTTGCTATTTAGTTGCATGATATATATGTATTTTAGATATTAATCACCTATCAAATTACTAGTTTGCACACCCAATATTTTTAAAGCCCTGCTCCTTCCAATTCTAAACTTCTTAGTAGTTTTCATTGGGATCCCATCAAATTTAGAAATTCAACTATTAATATTCCTTTACATTTTTGACATTTTCTAACCAATATCAAGATATACTTTTCTATTTATTCATCACCTTTATAAATCTCAGCAGAATATTAAAGTTTTCTTCTCTTTCTTCAGGTGTGTGTACATTCTGCATTAGTCATTTGAAGTTTATCCCTAGACTTTTGCTATTTTAGACAGTACTGTTAAATCCATTATATTGTCTTTTGTATAATTGTTTTGTAACTACTTTACTAGCTACCTACCAAGCTTTTATCAGACATAGGTTTTTGCTTTTCATATTTTTTAACATGTGAATTGTTCAACCTTCCAAGATCAGATAAATTCAGTCTATTTAAATGGCTCCAAAATAAAAAGAAGAAACACTTTCAAATTCTATTTGCAAAGCCAACAAGCACTATTTCATAGATAGCTCCTCCAAAGGAAACCACGGATAGTCTCATTTGTGAAAATTATGCAAAAATACTGAATAAAATCTTATGTTTCTATTATTTTCCTTCAGTTGATAACCTTAAATTTTTCATGTATACTGACAAATCATCTGCAAATAGCTCTAAGTTTACTTTATTTCTTGTATTTGTACCTTATATTTCTCTTCTGTAAATGCATTATTACTTTGCAAACAAGAGTAAACTGAAATTTCTTTTCTTGTTTCTGTTATCAAGGGAAATTTTTCTCATTTTTGCCTATAAAGCATGATGCTAAAATGAAATTAGTATCATGTCAATAAAGTATCATTTGCTCCTATTTTTCTCAAAGTTCTTTTAAGTTAGGACTGCAATTTGGATTTTATCAAAGGTCTAATTTGACATTATTTGAAACAGTGATTAAAATTTATCCTTGTCAAAAGACTGTAGTAGTAACATTCAGCAGAAGGTTTTCATACAAAGATGTCTTTAGAAATGTCCTAAATAGTGTCTCCAATCCAAATTACACAAATAGACTTGGAACTTTGAAGACTGAAATCAAACTGTACACAAAACGGTGGTGAATATTCCCAGGAGGACACAACATCCAAATTTACCAAAAGCACAGCTTTTGAGTAACAGATTTGAAAACACATGTAGAGATGCTCTTTGCAAAAAGAAGACTTTGGCTTTTCTTTGGAACATTTTCTAAAACATTATAAATAATGTAAAAAATAACTTAAAATGATTAATTAATCTTAAACTTCACCTTTCCTAAAATTAAATGCCTCCAGTCTAAAAAAAAAAAAAAAAAAAAAATTTATCCTTGTCCTATTAACATGTCATTTTAATTCAATAAAATTCTTACTATTAAATCATTCTTCAGTCTTTTATTTACCATTTTAATTTTTCTACTTATATTTGCTCATATTTTATTTATTATTTTTGCATAACTTCCACAAGTGAGATTGATCTTTTTCTTTTCCTTTTTTGTGGGGGGTGAGATATCTATGTCAGGTTTCTTATCAGTACTTTGCTGGCTTAAAGAAAAGTATTTGAAAGTGTCGGCTTAAAAAATGCGCAACGTGAGAGTTGCGGGTTGTTTTATTTGGGGCAAAATGAGGACTGCACCCCGGGAGACAGCATTTCAGATAGCTCTGAGAAACTGCTCCAAAGAAGCAGGAGAAGGTCAGTATATATGTGATTTCGGGGAAGGGGGAGCACATGCAATCAAGCACATATTTTTTTACGGAAGGTTTCTGCTACTCTCGTGCAGGTTACTGCTCCTCACGAGGACCAGACATCATCGTGAAGGATTTTAGTGCTTTTCTAGATATGAGGAGATACAAGAATTGGGCTCATAAAATCGGCTCCTGAAAATATCTAACTATCTGAAGACCTGTTCTGCCAGTTTTTCCCAGAGCACAGAGGGCCTCCTTCCTTCTCTCCACCCTGAACTCCTTTCAGGGGGTGTTGAAAATCAGCAGCAGCGCTTGATTTAATCCTTGTAGAGGTGGACGGCAAGTGCCAATTTGTAGCTGACAAAAAGGTTTTTTCTTCATATTTTGGAGCAATTCAAATAGACAAGATTTATCTAATTTTTGAAGGGTGAAAAAATTTCCCCCTCCCCAACTCCTTTTTTAAAAAATGTATACCTGATTCCTTAAAAAACTACAAATAGAACTACCATATGACCCAGCAATCCCACTACTAGGCATATACCCTAAGAAAACCATAATTCAAAGAGTCATGTACCAAAATGTTCATAGCAGCCCTATTTACAATAGCCCGGAGATGGAAACAACCTAAGTGTCCATCATCGGATGAATGGATAAAGAAGATGTGGCACATATATACAATGGAATATTACTCAGCCATAAAAAGAAACGAAATTGAGCTATTTGTAATGAGGTGGATGGACCTAGAGTCTGTCATACAGAGTGAAGTAAGTCAAAAAGAGAAAGACAAATACTGTATGCTGATACATATATATGGAATTTAAGAAAAAAAAATGTCATGAAGAACATAGGGGTAAGACAGGAATAAAGACACAGACCTACTAGAGAATGGACTTGGGGATATGGGGAGGGGGAAGGGTAAGCTGTGACAGGGCGAAAGAGCGGCATGGACATATATACACTACCAAACATAAGGTAGATAACTAGTGGGAAGCAGCCGCATGGCACGGGGAGATCAGCTCGGTGCTTTGTGACCGTCTGGAGGGGTGGGATGGGGAAGGTGGGAGGGAGACGCAAGGGGGAGGGGATATGGGAACATATGTATATGTATAACTGTTTAAATTTGTTATAAAGCAAAAAATAAAAATAAAAAATAAAGAAAAATTAAAAATAAATAAATAAATAAATAAAAAATGTATACCTGAAATAATTCTGGCAGAAAGCACACTAAAGGCTTATCATCGATTCTTCTCCTTTCTAGTTATCAAAATTTTGGGAAATTTTGAAACACATTTTATATTAAACATAAGAGAAATAAAGGAAGGAGAGAAAGGCAGGGGAAAGATACCCTCTATAGGATGAATGGTAGTTAATAAAATTGTCATCAGGAATGGATAACCAACAAGGATCTACTGTATTACCCAGGAAACTCTGCTCAATATTATGTAACAATCTAAACGAGAAAAGAATTTGAAAAAGAATAGATACATGTATATGTATAACTGAATCACTCTTCTATATGCCTGGAACTAACACAACATTGTTAATCAACTATACTCCAGTACAAAATAAAAAGTTAAAAAATGTATATAGAAAAAATGTCAGCAGGAAGATTATTTAGGCAGCTTTGTGAAAGTCCAGGAAAGAAAAAATAAGGCTATATATTAAAGCAGTGACCAAAAAGGAGAAGATAAAGAGAGTGGATAATTAAAGCATTGAGGCTGGGTGAAATAGCAGAGATAATAACTGCAGAGAAGAGGGGGAAAGTCGGGCTGAAGTCAGAACCTTAAGACATTGCCAAGCACGTAAAAGGCACTTGACAGTCATGTGTAGCATGTATGGGGAAATAAACCCAAGAAACGTGTGCCTAGAAACCCAGCTCTCAGCAGAGCACACAGGGGAAATCCTCAGAGAAACCTGAAGAAAAGGGAGAGGACAGCCTGGCCTGAGCCAAGAGAGAGGGGAGCTTCCAGGAGGAGGGGACAGTCATTAGGGTCACGTGGCGCATGGCAGTCTTTCAGCATCCGAGGATCCTGGCACCTTTTGAGAGAGCAGTTTGAAGAGAATGGTGGGAAACCAAATAAATGGAAAAGAGGAAAGGTTTTCAAAATAAATTAAGTGAAGGGAACCAGAGACTTACATGGTGACTCAAGTGGTGTCAGGGTGGAGAAACAGTTTTCCACAAAAGGACAGGGGAAGGTAGGAACTCATGTTCCTGACCAAGTAGTCAAGCTTCTTGTTGCTTTGGATTTTTTTTGGCCATCGTAATTGCTGATAAGAAAGTAAAATTTATTTCACTATTACACTGGATCCAGCTGAATTAGTAAGCTGACCAGAATAACTCAAGAATACATTTTTTTTTCATGGTCTAAGAAAAGGGCTCCATATTGGTCTGAAATATCAGGGAAATAGTTACTTCTGAGCTTTATAGAATTCTGATTGTAAGCCATCTATTTACTAGTGAACTCTTGATTTTTGGTTTTCCTGTTTCTTCTGAGCAATGCAACCGTGGAAAGTTTACATTAACTCCTCCAAAACAAATAGAACACTGCATACCTTGAAGTTGAGCATTTACTTTTCTTATTGAGAAGGGAAAATAAAGAGACTGGCTGTTCCGTTTTTGGAGAGCCCGATTCCCCAGCAACTGTGCAAAGCTTCATTTTGCCAATTCCCTGCAGAGTGGCAGGTCTTATCTTGGCCTCTCATTCTGAAAGTGCCCTGTCTTTGGAAGTGCCATGGGTGGCACTTGGGGAAGTGCAGCCATGGTCGCTGACCTTGCATTTTAAAATGTCTTCCAGTGAAAGTGATTCCATTATTTTGAAATAGAAAATATTACAAGTATCATATATGTTTCACATATGGGTCTGCCTGGAAGTAAGATAGGTAGTACAAGCATATGCACAGTGATTACACAGGGCTACAGGATAACTTTATTTCTTTGGAAAAATGGCAACTTAAAGACATAGGATGTAGTCATCTACAAAATACCATCAGCATTATCCAGAAAACAGCTGCTGGTATTTGTGAAGTCCTGAAAGTACTCCCGTGCAGGCATGTTCCTTCCCAGTGTTGTCAAAGCAAGCTGAGGGTTTCCTGGAAGACAGTTTGGCAGAGTCTTATAATTCTCGAACATTCTATTGCCATAGCATCTGGCAATCAGACTCCTCGGTATTTACCCAAAGCAACTGAGAACTTATATCCACAAAAAACCCTGCACACAGGTTATGATAGCAGCTTTATTCAGCATTGCCAAAAGTTGGAAGTGACCAAATATGCTTCAGGTGAATGGGTAAATAAACTGTGGCACAACCAGATGATGGAATGTTACTCAGTGCTGAAAAGAAACGGGCTATCAAGATGTGAAAAGACACAGAGGAAACTTAAAAATGCATATTCCTAACTGAAAGAAGCCAATTTGAAAAGGTGGCATACTCTTTGATTCCAACTCTGGAAAAGACAAAACTAAGGGGACAAGAAAAAGATCAGTGGTTGCCAGGGATTGAAGGGCAGAGAAAGGGATGAAAAGGCAGAGCACAGAGGATTTTTAGGGCAGAAAATAGGCTGTATGATACCGTAATGATGGATTCATGTCATTATACATTTGTCCAAGCATAGGACGTACAGTAGCAAAAGCGAAACATAGTGTAAACTATGAACTTTGGGTGATTATGATGTGTCTATGTAGGTTCATCTGTTATAACAAATGGCCCAACTGATGGGGGATGCTGGTACTGGGGGAGGCTGTTATGTATGGAGACAAGAGGTTATATAGGAAATCTCTGTATCTGACCCTCAAATTTGCTGGGATGTTAAACTGCTTTATAAAATCTTAGCTTAAAAGCCCAATGAATTGTAATATTTTACCAGTGATCTGATCTTCTTCAGAGTAACTGTGGTGTCACTCTTCCTTTCCGCTCACACACTGTCCTGTGCTATTTCAAGACCCTTGAAAACATGTTCTGATGTGGTGATAGGAGGTGAATTGGGGAGAAAGGAATGAGGGCTCCACTGTCTACTCCTTTTTAAAGACGGTCGACGGAAATGCATCTGGCTGACCCCCTCTCTCATGGGACACTTGCAAAGCTGAGGCACTTGGACACTTTGCCTTTTCAGAGTCTCAAGATTGAGGAATCTACTGCTTCTTGTTAGATTGTGAGTGTTCCCTTTTCTGACAAGAGTGCATGGGGGTTTCTTAAAGATCAATAAATTCTGTTGAATGTTGAATAAAGGTGAAGGGCGAACTACAAATGTTGGGGTTTTTTCCCTGTTTATAAGCTTCTCTTCTCTTTGGGGATGTGGGATCCCCTCTATAGACTTTAAGGAATAGAAAACTATTTATTTTATAATAAATCTCCATCAAAGATAGGAATCTGTGGGAAAATTTGTTGTCTCTAGAGCATTGATTAGAGGACATGAAACTAAATTCATGATCATCGTAAGACATTTTTTATTCCCTCAAATATATAGTGTTGAATTTTTATGGCTGTGGGATAATCAGGATTTAAAAAACAATGTAAAAAGCAGAATTCTTTTCTCACAGAAAGTACAGGTTGGAGAGATAGGACAACACACACACATATATATAATTTTTTTTGAAATCATGTATTTTGAAAGTGTGAGAGCATTTTATTTTCCTGTCCCTTGGAAATGGAGAATGTTACACATCTATAAATAATGGTTTAGGGTACATGCACTGGGATGGAAAATGTCCCCCCCAAAATTTCATGTCCTTCCAGGAACTTCCGAGTGTGACATTATTTGGAAATAGGGCTGTTGCAGATATAATTAGTTAAGACAGAGATTGTATTGGAATATGGTGAATCCTTAGTTCATGTGTTTGGTGTCCTGATAAAAAGAAGAGAAGAGGGCTTTCCTGGTGGCGCAGTGGTTGAGAGTCCGCCTGCCGATGCAGGGGACACGGGTTCGTGCCCCAGTCTGGGAAGATCCCACATGACGCGGAGCGGCTGGGCCCGTGAGCCATGGCCTCTGAGCCTGCGTGTCCGGAGTCTGTGCTCCGCAACGGGAGAGGCCACAACAGTGAGAGGCCCGCGTACTGCAAAAAAAAAAAAAAAAAAAAAAAAGAGAAGAGACACAGAAGGATGCTGGCCCTGTGAAGATCAAGGTGGGGGTCGGAGTTAAGCTGTCACAAGCCGCAGAACGTCTGGGGATGCCGGAAGCTGGAAGAGGGCAAGGAAAGATCCTTCCCCTAGGGTTCAGAGAGAGTGTGGCCCTGCCAACAACTTGATTTCAGACTTCTAGTCTCCAGAACTGTGAGAGAATAAACCTCTGTTGTCTTAAGACAGCCCAGTTGTGGTATTGTTACAGCAGCCCTAGGAAACTACCACATGACATAATCATAGTGCATGTATTTTAAAAGTCATGACAGAGGTCTAAATATTGGGAAGTGAGTTAGTTAACTGTGGTAGGTCAGTAAAATATTTGATTGCCTATGAATCTGAAAAATATGTGGACTTTAGAGATACACAGAAAACTCTTTGCTAAATAATAAACAGCAATCACATGGTATGGACACAATGATTACAAGCATATATATATATATATATATATATATATATATATATATATATATAACAATGGAGGTTTAGAAAAAACTTTATTCTCATATAATTGGTGCAAGATGGTAAAAGATTTCTTGTTTACTCTTTCTTTTAATAAAAGGAATAAATATTTGACATAAAAATTTAAAAACAATGAGTCACAAAAATAGTTTGACATAAAAGTCACATTTAAGTGACATAAATTGAGATTGGAACTAAATTTGGTCTATGCATATGGAGTAATTAACTTTCCCCTTTGTTTGCTTTTAACCCTGAAGTAGTAGCATAAATTGTAAAATGATACAGGTGGTCCTTAAGGAATTCGGTTTGTGGAAAACTCCAAGATCTATAGATTATATTAATTCTCTAAAATGCTGAACATCCTGCTAACTGAGACTAACAGAGTAGAAAAAATAGTGATGGCCAAGCAATTTAGGAACCAATAGACATAGAAGCTTATGACTTTCCTACTTGTTTTTTGTAGAATCTAAGTTATAATTAATACTTCAAGCCCACAAAATGAGCAGGATTGGAGTGTTTGGCTTCTGGAGAAATATTTGCAGTGAAAATTAAGAAGCTGGTGAAACAGCTTATTAAACTAGCCATTCCCATATAAATGCCATAGCCCGTGTAATGATGAAATCTTGCTGGAAACCTCCAAGTGAGCCTTTGGAGCCAGGGTCAGCTTTCATTATACAACAGGAGTTGGCTGTTTTTCAGGCCAGCTGACCTCTTACTTTATGTGGGAGTATGTCCTCTGGCTTCTCTAAAAAAAAAAAAAAAAAATTTGCTCCGCTATCTGCAAGGCTGTTTTTGGAAATTAGTTTGTCATTCTGGTGAGTCTCAGAGGGATCAGTGCATGGCAAGTGTGGAAGAGTTACAAACAAATCGAATGCCATAAGGAATCCTTGCACTGTTGGCCAAACCCATGTGAAACACAGTTGCTGTTTATCTGAAGAGCAAAACAGGAAGTCATTCTCTAAGGGAACCGCCCATTAAGAATCATTTTCCATGATGATTTACAGCCCATGTACAAAACCACCACTATTTAAAGCAATGAACACCTTCCAAGTTTTCTAATAAGATTTTTCTTCTTGTCAGACAACTGGAAGTATGGCAATGTTTGATATATCCGTAGTACAAAGAGTCAAATCATCTACTTAATAATTTTCCAAGAAAAATGCTATCAATGAGAGAAGTCATGCAAGCAAAAGGTATTGCCCCAGATTTTTCCCACTGGATGGGACTCTTCCAAATGGCAGTGCAACTACTCATCTTAGTGAAACCTCTCCTTAGAGATTGTCTGAGGAAATGAAAGCTCAGAAAGAATAAGTAAAGCACCCTAGGAGTAGAAGGGAAAAAATAGTTGCACATTTTCTAAACTTTGAGCGAAAACAGTGGTTCTAGAACTTTCCAGTGTTTTGGGTGATTTAGACTCTGGATAGTTCTTGGTGGGCGTATCCCTCTGGGAGCCCTTGTAGGAACTGTTTGGCCCCCACAGGCACTGGAAGGAGATCCACGAATGAAAAGTATTGGATCTAAAAGTTAACAAGTTTCCCTCCAGAGAAAGAGGACTCTGAGTCACCAAAGACATACTTTCTAAGCAGAAATGAAATCTCAAAATTAAGATTCTTGATGTGAGAATGTACAATTGTATTTTTCATTTGAGTAGCTATAAAAATATTTTTTCAGGCTTTTCACCTAACTTTAAGATAATTGTTATATTCCTGGTGTTATATTTTACTTTTTCTAAATAGGCCAGAAACTCCTAAGAATACAAAGATAAAGAAAAGAAGAAAATTGCCTGCACTTGCCCAGATACCTGTTGTGTAATAACCTCACTCCACTGATCATTTTTCCCTTTTAGGTGCTAAAGTGATGTCACCTCCTGCAAGGGACACTAACCAAGCCTTTAAGAATATGTCTTTTTATGAGCAATGATTTTATTTGATTGCCAGAAGAGATTATTTGGAACAGACAATTTCTAGACTTTCCACATTCTCCCAGGTCACAGTTGGAGCGTGAAAAGTGGGCCATTTCCTGTTAGTATTTTGTAACCTGAGGAATTTTATAATTTTCCTTTATTGGCAATTTCTGGGAAAGACAATTCTGAAACACATTCTGTTGATTATCCAAGCACTATTAATTTCAGGTCTGAAAATTCCCAGTGAAGTTTATTGACAGCCAAGGCTCTTTCTGAGGTTTATGGAGCTTTACTGATATCTGCTCTGTCTAATAGCCCATGAGGAGTTCAGAGGCAGCATATAGATTCCTGACAAAGAAGTCAATTTAAGTGAGATGACAACACTGCTGACACTTGTGCTACCTCAGAAGATTGAATCCTCCTTACCTCCAATGTTCCAATAGATAAAAACTACCAGGGAAAGGCATCTTGCCATTTAAGTCCAACATAAGAAAGTTTCTCTTCTCTTAGTCTAAGTAACTGTTGAACAAGCTATTTTCACATTTTTTGGCTGGCTCTGCAAGGCAAAGTGTTGTAAGTAATGAATGGGGACTGACCAGATGATGCTGGCTGCAAACTCTGCATGTCTGCAACTGTAACCAAGCAGGACCCATGGGGCCTCCCCGGGACAAACCCCTCTCCCATATCCTCTGCTTTAGCTCCTCTCTGAAGTACCTGGTTAATAGTATCTGATGCATGTTTCCTGAGTTTTTCAGATGCTAAAACCACCACCAAATGGAAGAAATGAACTACTTGATGATCATGAGCATGTAATCCCCAGACTTTTTGGCTCCTAAGGATTGATCACCATGAACCCATCAGAGAATTGTGCCCGAGCTGATCACATACCCTGGGATGCCCCTCCCTCACCTGGCCTTTAAAAGTGATTTGCTGAAACCCTTCAGGGAGCTCCAGATTTTCTGAGCACAAGCCACCTATTCTCCTTGCTTGGACCTGCAATAAACCTTTCTCTGCTCCAGACTCTGATGTTTTGGGTTGTTTAACCTCACTGTGTGTCAGGCACATGAACTTGAGTTCTGTAACACAGTGAACACTGCAGAGTGGCCACAAACAGAATATATCTGAAAATAAACCACTGTGAAGTCCTAAGTAACTATTCTAAGTGAACTTTTTGAGGTGAGCAGATACAGAGCTGTTCCCAGCTAACATTCTCACATTGCATGTGAGGGATTTCAAGTTCATCATTAGCTAGTCCTACCCTGAATCATAATGGTGACATATGTTGACAATGGTGACAATGATGATGTCAATGAACATTTTTTGAGGGTATGTACCAAAAGATGTATTATTATTTAATCCTCCCTGTAGCCTTGAGACATCTGAATAATCTGCAGCAGAGGTAGAGAATTGTGGGCTTAATGGTGGTTTATTTTACTTTAAAATGTAAATGTTTCTGAATTAGAGAATCCTGAAAATGAAGCCAGATTAAAGCTTAAGAAAATCACCCATAAAGACACCCTTCTAGTTTGTTCTATGATTTCCTGCACAGATGCTGTTAGCTGTCCAGGGTTCTGTGAACATTTGAACCTGTACTAAATACTGAGGAAACGTGAGCAAGCAACTTCCAAGCTAATTTTTATAAAAGAAGACACATTTTAGAAATGAATAATCACTACATTAAGCTGATTTAAATTTACATCCTTTCCCCTGGTTCCACCCTTCTCCACTGACTAATACATTATTTGCTCTTTAGATCTGGATAGTAATTTCACTACTTAGATAGCTTATTTAATTGAATGCTGCCAGTGGCATTTTTCCCATTTGACTCAATATAACAAGTAGCAGTAAAAGGAGTTTCAGCTAGAATAACTGCTACATACTACTAGTTAATACATGTGGCAGGCACTCTCTTAACTACTTTCCAAATATTATTTACTAGTCACAGCAACCCATGAGGTAGATGCTATTATTATTGAACTGAAGTAAATAGCTCAAGGCCACAAAGCCAGTAAAATGTGGAGATCCAGTATTTGAAATCAGTTTTTTTTTAATGTATTTATTTATTTATTATTGTTTTATGGTCTCAATATCTTCTCTGATGTCTTTGATAATATCAGTACTGGTTTCATTAGAGTTGTCACTTCCTTTTACAGTCTCCATTTTTTTCCAGTTTGCTCTTTTCTGGTTGTTTTTGTCTCTAGCTTTTATGTTATAGCCAAGGTTCTCAACTCTGAGTATAACCAAAGTCACCTATGGGGCTTTAAAAAAATACTGATGCTTAGGACCACCACAGACCAATCAAATCCAAACCTCTGTTACTGAGACATGTTTCTTCAAAGCTTACTAGTTGATTCTCTGCTCAGATCAGGAGGACTCCTTGGATGTCTGTATGTCTGTGTTTAAGCACAGAAGATTAGAAAACTAACTGGAAAACTCGGACACAGATGATTCAATTGGTGAATTGTACTGAGCATTTAAGGAAGAAATAATACCAACATTACACAAAATCTTTCAGGAAATAGAGGATGATGTCTCTATTAAACTCAGTTCTGAGGTCAATATCACCCTGATACTGAGACCAGACAAGAACACTAAAAATACATCCATCCATACATACATACCAGTAAGCCTCGTGAACAGAGACAGAAAGATTTTTAACAAAATGTTAACAAATAAGTCCAGGAAGGCAAAGTTGATTTAATGTTTGAAAATCAATCAATATAATTCACTTAATAAAGGAGAAAAAGCACATTATCATTTCAATAGATGTAGAAAAATGTTTGAAAAAATTCAATATTCATTCATGATAAAACATTTCATCAGATTAGAAAATGGGACTTCCTCAATCTGATAAAGGGTATATATGAAAAACCTATTGCTGATATTGTATTATTGTTGAAAAATTAAATGTTTTCTCCCTAAGATCAGGAACAAGGCAAGAATGCTAACTCTCACCCCTTATATTCGACATTGTACTGGAAAGCCTAGCCTTCACAATTAGGCAAGAAAGAGAATAAAATGCAAAAAGATCTGAAAAGTAAGTAAAACTATCTCTATTCAAAGATGTCATGATTAACTGTGTAGAATATTCTAAGGAATCTACAAACAACTATTATCTACAACTATTAAACTAATTTAGAGAGGGTAAAAGGTGAATATACAAGAAGTTACATTTTTATATACTAAAAGCTGACTATAAACTTTTAGCATGAGAGTGGAGCTGGCTGACATTTAGTCTCAGTATAGGGTGGTCTACTTGTTTGTTTATTGGGACATCCTGATGTAAATATTTTATATCTTTACTCTTGGCCTGGTTGATTCCTCAGAGAAGAGTTTTCTAATCTTCTGTCTAGAGCATTCTGGTCTGGCTGCCAGTGATCTGAAGGTTGGGAATTTCAGTATATTCAGGGGGCATATTTTCACTTAATCCCCACTTTTTTGGTTCAAAGATTATACCCTCAACTATGCCTGGCATCCCTGGTACAAAGGCCTTCCATTTACCCTCTCTTGAGGGTAATAGATTGATATAGTCTTCTGGGTTTCCCTCCATGGCAGGGAGCATTGGGATCTCTGGGAGGGTGACTGCTTCTTTCAATCCCTTTACTCAGGCCCCTCTTTCCTGCACCCTACTCCAGAAGGGGCTGTTGCTCTCAAAGTGTCTGCGTCCTTTGAGAATTCTGTGGAGGGGATGAAGTATGTTCTCAGTGTTCCCCGCTGCCAGCTCAGGCTCCAGTCCTGCTAAATTAATCACTGCTCATCCATCTGCTTCCCAGCTTACAACACTTTTATTGTTCTCTCTTCTCCTGTTCTCCCATCCGTATATGTCTTTTTAAGAAATTTCTTCACCATCTTTTCCATGAAATACAACCTGGATACTTCATGTGAAATTGAAATATCAAGATCACTGCCTGATTTAAAGGATAAAGGAATGACTTACTTTATAAAAAATTAAGTTGTATGTTACTTAATAGTAATACTTTATACTTATGTCAGGAAAGAATGATCAAGCATCTCATTTGTAGACTTTAACAAGTGTTTTACATGGAAAATTCCATATGGAACCATACGGTTTTATTATCTACAGTAAAAAACAAACAAACAACAAAGAAAACTAAAAGAATATCTGGTTTGCCCAGTGTCAGTGAGGTACTTTGCCCTTCATTCTCCCTCTCACATAAACCATGCATTTATAACTTACGTTTTCATGGTAGTTTGAAAGAAATTTGGTGTAATTGTAGCCATGGCTCTGAGGAAGTGAAAGACTACATTTTAGAGGCAGTACTAATTAATTTAACAAGGCTTAATTAAGTACTAACCGTGAGGCAGGCACTGTACTGAAACAGAATGGTCCTAAATCCCTGGCCTTCTGAGGATTTCAGTCCAGGCAGTAGACTTCTGATATTGAAATAAGCATAAAGGGCACCAAAAAACCTCCTTCAGCAAATTTTGTGAAATAGAGTACCTGTGCTTATATCTGGGTATTTCTTACTGTATCATTATCTGTGTTTTGGATTCTATAGTGGAGAAATTAACAAATTGGATTATGATTTAATTAAATTATTTTGTTGTTGTTGTTTGTTCATTATAACATCCACTTCTAAAGATGACTCGAAATAGACTTCCCAGGTATATACAAGGTGGTAAAACAAGTTAAAGTAAGTCAGAGAACTGAAGCAAAGGGAGAATACAAATAGGAAAAGTAGAATAAAGCTGAGTGACAACAATGTACAAAATGCATGTAGAGAAGCCCCATTCCCTGTTAGGCACAGGCCATGCATTTTCCTCTATGTTTTTTTTTTTTTTTTGTAGACATTCTAAAGATAAAAATATCATCAATTTCCAGAAGTCAAAGAATCTGTCAGGGCCTCTCTGGTGGCGCAGTGGTTAAGAATCCACCTGCCAATGCCGGGGACACAGGTTTGAACCCTGGTCTGGGAAGATCCCACATGCCACGGAGCAACTAAACCCGTGCGCCACAACGACTGAGCCTGTGGTCTAGAGCCCACGAGCCACAACTACCGAGCCCGCATGCCACAACTACTGAAGCCCGTGCACCTAGAGCCTGTGCTCCGCAACAAGAGAAGCCACCTCAAAGAGAAGTCTGCGCACCACAATGAAGAGTAGCCCGCGCACCACAATGAAGAGTAGCCCCTGCTCGCCGCAACTAGAGAACGCCCACGCACAGCAACGAAGACCCAACGCAGCCAAAAATAAATAAATTAATAAAAAAAGAATCAATCAGTTATCAGGTGATATAAAAATATGGAAATTTCTCCTATGGATCTTCATGAAAGGATCTTCATTAGGAAATGGAGCAAAAAATTTCCTTACCAAAAAAATACAACAATGAGTTCCACTGGACTATTTCTTTTATGTCTTCATTATAATCTAATCGTATTAGTACAAAGCATAATTTAGTAAATGTTGTTATACTAGGAGTCTAAATTAAGAAAGTTCTAGAAAACTCCTCTACATGTTTATTTGAAAATATGTGAATTTTGCATTCTCCATGAAGTTATAATAAATCTACTAATATTTGCAGTTTATAAAATACTTTCTTATGCCTTCTCTACCAAGGCAACTTTCAGGCAGGTGTTATCATCCTTTTCATTTTAACACTGAGAGAATTATACATATTAAGTAACTTATGCAAGATCTCCTAGTCAGGAAATGGGAAACCAATACTGTAATAAAGGATTTTTAACCCTAAATCTTGTCTTCTTAACAGCACACCAATCTACCATTTCACTACATCTAGCTGACCAAGAAAGTGCTAACACACAGTAGTTGTTTATTTCTTTTAATGTTTTGTAAAGTGTAAAGAGTATAATGTGTACTAATACTGAATAGAGATTGATGAAATATATATGGCTATGACTATGTAACAACCATCCAAATCAAGATATAGAACATTTCCAGCAGCCCAGAAGGTTCTCTTGTGCCTTTTCTTGGCCAACATTTATTCTCCCAGATCAGTTCTTGAACTTCATGTACATGGATTCATACTGTGCATACGCTTCTGTGTCTGGCTTCTTTTGCTCACAAAAATGTCTGTAAGATTCATTTCTAATGTGTATATCATAGCTGGGTCTCATTTTTTTTTTAAAAAAACAGCTTTAGTGACATTTATTCCACAAAGGTTACAATTCACCCATTTAAAGGACAGAGTTCAGTGTTTTCTGGTATATTCAAAGAGTTATGCAACTGTCACCAAAATCTAATTTTAAACATTTTTAACATCCCCAAAGAAATCCCACACACATTAGCAGTCATTCCCCACTCCCCTCCCAAACCGCTAATCTACTTTCCATCTCTATAGATTTGCCCGATCTGGATATTTCATATAAATGGATTTATATAGTATGTGGTCTTTGTGACTGGCTTCTATTCACTAAGCACCATGCTTTCAAGATTCATCCTTGTTATAGCATAATATCAGTATTTTTAAATGCTGAATACTATTCCAATTTATGAATGTACCACATTGTGTTTATTCATTTACCAGTTGATGGACATTTGGGTTGTTTCCACTTTTTGGCTATTATGAGTAATGCTGCCGTGAACATTCTTATACCAGTTTTTGTGTAGACATTTCTTAGGGTCTATCGATAGGAGGCAACTGCTGTGTTGTTATCTATGGTTAGCATTTTGAGCAACTGCCAAACTGTTTTCCACCGTGGCTGCACCATAATCCATTCCCACCAGCAATGTGTGAGTGTTCCAACCCCTCCATGTCCTCACCAGCAGTAGCTATTGTACATCTTTTTGGTTATAGCAGGCCTAGTAGGTGTGAGGTGGAGTCTTGCTGTGGTTTTAATTTACATCTTCCTAATGACTAATGATGAGCATTTTCTATGTGCTTATTGGCTATTTGTATACCTTCTTTGGAGAAATATCTATTCAGATCATTTACCTATTTTAAAACTTTTTTTAACATTTTTTTAACATCTTTATTGGAGTATAATTGCTTTACAGTGGTGTGTTAGTTTCTGCTGTATAACAAAGTGAATCAGCTGTACGTATACATATATCCCCTTATCTCCTCCTTCTTGCATCTCCCTCCCACCTTCCCTATCCCACCCCTCTAGGTGGTCACAAAGCACCGAGCTGATCTCCCTGTGCTATGTGGTTGCTTCCCACTAGCTGTCTATTTTACATTTGGTAGTATTTATAAGTCCATGCCACTCTTTCACTTCTGTTTTTTTTTATTGTTGAGTTTTAAGTTTCTCTTTGTATTCCAGATACAAGTCCCTTTTGGGTCTTGATAATATTTTGCAAATATTATCTCCCATTCTATGTGTTGTCTTTTCACTTTTTTTCCCAGAGTCTGATAATATTTATTATTTATTTATTTATTATTGTTGAAATATAGTTGACGCACAATATTATGTTAGTTTCAGGTGCACTACATAGTGATTTGACATTTAAATATCAATACATTATGAAATAATCACCATGATACATATAGTACATCTTTCCCCATACAAAGTTACTACAATATTACTGATCATATTCCTTATGCTATATATGACATACCCATGGCTTATTTATTTTATAACTAGAGGTTCCTACCTTTTACTCTATCCCCTTCACCTATTTTGCCCTTTTGACACACAACCCCTCTGGCAAATACCCGCTTGTTCTCTGTATCTGTGAGTCTTTTCATTATGCTTTGCTTATTTTGATTTTTAGATTCCACATATAAGTGAGATCATATACTATTTGTCTTTCTCTGTCTGAGTTATTTCACTTGGCATAATGTCCTCCATGTTGTCTCAAATGGGAAGAATTTCTTTTTGTTTTATGTTTGAGTAATATTCCATTATATATACATGCCAGCTCTTCTTTGTCCATTCATCTATCGATGGATACTTGAGTTGCTTCCGTATCATGACTATTGTAAATGACTGCAATAAATACTGGTGTGCCTATATCTTTTCAAATTAGTGTTTTTGTTTTCTTTGAGTAAATACCAAGAAGTGAAATTGCTGGATTGTATTTTTCTATTGTTCTATTTTTAATTGCTTGGGGAACCTCCATACTCTTTTCCACAGTGGATGCACCAATTTACCTCCCCACCAGCAGTGTACAAGGGTTCCCTTTCATCACATCCCCACAAACACTTGTTGTTCATTGTCTTTTTGAAGATAGCCATTTTGTCAGGTATAAGTGGTGTATCACTGTGCTTTTTTTAAAAAAATAATTTGTTTACTTATTTGGCTGCGTTGGGTCTTAGTTGCAGCACACGGGATCTTCACTGAGGCATGCGGGATCTTTTGTTGCCTCGAGGGCTCTTTGTTGTGGCACCCAGGTGGCACGCGGGCTCCAGAGCACGGGGGATCTGTAGTTTGCAGCACACGGGCTCTCTCATTGAGGTTCACAAGCTCAGTAGCTGTTGCGTGCCGGGCTTAGTTGCCACACAGCATGTGGGATCTTAGTTCCCCGACCAGGGATCGAACCCGTGTCCCCTGCATTGGAAGGCAGATTCTTTACCACTGGGCCACCAGGGAATTCCCTATCATTGTGGTTTTGATTTGCATTTCCCTTAGGATTGGTGATGTGGAGCATCTTTTCATGTGCCTGTTGGCCATTTGTACATGTTCTTTAGAAAAATGTCTGTTCAGGTCCTCTGCCCATTTTAAAATCAGGTCATTGATTTTTTATGTCAACCTGTATATTTTGGATATTAACCCCTTGTTAAATGTCTAAAAATACTTATCTTGTATCCTGCCACATTGCCAAATTTGTTTATTATTTAACCTTTTTTACTGCAGTAAAAAAGATACATTTGGATTCTTTTCAGTTTTTGGATATTCTGTATAACACTACTATGAACATTTTTGAACATGCTTTTTGGTGAACATACATACTTATTTATCTCAGATATATATCTCTACGTGGAATTTCTGGATCTTACTGTAGTCAACATACCTTCAGTAAAACTGTAAGTCAGTTTGGATAATTTGCTTTTGTTTCCATACTTTGGTTGTAGCAATGGCCAGTTTGAATTATTTATTAGTAATTATGACCTCTATTTATTAGTGATTGATTGGTATTTATCAAAATTGAAGAAATGGAAATCACTACAAAAGACAGACTGGCATTAATGTGATGAGTGTTAAGGAGGGTAACAGGGAAGAATCAGAATAAGGGTAGGAGAATATTTAGCTTAAAAAGCACATTCAATAGACTGTTTTTCTAACAAACTATAGAAAGTAAAAATTGAAAGCATTTCTTAAGAGTGAGAGTCTGATTTAGTAGTCATTTATAGACACAGTTTAAACAGAAATATCATATTAGCTTCCTTCCTACTTGCCTAGTTTAGAGGTCAGCTCTTACCTCTATAGCTAAGTCTCATCTGAAATCTAGTCTTCAATGTTGCATTAACAGTAGTTAAAAGTCAAAGTAGTTTACTTAAATGTAAAGGAATAAGTTTAAAGAAGTAACTTAAACACTATTTTCCCCACATTGCTCCACTTCTCTGATGAAGAGGATCAGAAAAATGAAACAAAAATTTTTACTGGAAAAATTAACTAAAGAATGGTAGTGAGGTTAAAATTATCTTGCTTGAACAAAATCCTAGCCTATTTGAGGGAACCTTGAACAGGTTATCCAAAATCGTTTTGCATGGGAGGCAATGAAAAAAAATCATGAAAATGTCTTTTAAACTTTAACTAAAAATAGGTAAAACTATACATTTCAAGTTTGGCAGGATTTCAGCTCTTAATGAGAAATGAAAAGGAAGCCAAATTTGAAGAAAAATTGTTAACTGTATTTAAAGTTTGAGTAATTTATTTTGTGGGAACTTTATAGAACACTTTGACTTAGTATTTTTGGATACATATGATGGATTAAAGTTCTTTTAAAAGTCAACATACTTAATTATTTGGAAGTTTAAAATGTTCTTGAGTTTAAGAGCATTGTTTCTGTTATTATCATTTATATTTATTTTTCTACCCTTCTTTTCCTAACCTTTTTTTTGTTGTTGTTATTTTAGTGTCAGTTTTTATGACTTTTCCAATATGTTGACTCCTTCTCATTTTGTAACAGCTTCTCTGGCTCTTTGTTTCACCTGGAACTGGTGAAGATTCCTAGCTCTGATATGCAGCTTTTGGACCATGATGTCCATTTCTGTCTCTCATTGATACTCTTACAGAACCTGTCCTTCTCCCTCACTGGGAAACCTCCCCTCCCTTATTTCCCACCCCTCTTTTACTTACCTGAGCCTTCCTGCTTCTCTGGTGTAGCACTGAAATTAATGTTTGTGATAGCTACACAGAAATACTTTCTCCTTTGACTTTCTGGCTTGTGAGCTTTGCTAATTTCCAATTTCTGGTGAATAACAAAATCGGTTCCTTTAGCTGTACTTCTCAAAGCTGAGTTTTCCAGGAGAAGGTGAGAGGACAATTATGATTGGCTGAGTCTTCCAAGAGGGTCAGCCGATTTCTTCTGATTGACTCCTGTCCATAGAGCCTCAGTGTTCTCATAGAGCTGTGACCCATTCGACAACTAGTTCTCCTCCTACTTAGTTTCCAGGAGGGGCTACTCCTATCACAATTCTTGATTCCCACCTGGGCCCCTTCTGTCTACTTTTCTCAAATAAGAAGTTTCTTCAGCTTGTCACCTCTCTTATCTAAGACCTCTTCACTTATCCTCCCATCCTCTCTCTCTACCATTGTTCCTCTATTATTCTGTCATTTTTCCCCTCCAATATGAGTTCTTACATAAGTAATTTTGATCTCATCCGTATGTTTTGAACGCTGCTCCATCACTTACCTTTCTTCCATGGTCACTTTCTTGAACTCATCTATTCCTTTATCTAAGGAAATATTCCCTTCTCTAAGCCACTGTTTCCCAACTGGGAGTGATCTGTCCTTCCAGGAGATATTTGGCAATGCCTGGAGATGTGTTTGTCACAATCTGCGCTACTATTTCCTATTGATTAGAGACCAGGGATGCTGCTCAACATTCTACAATGCACAGGGTAGATCTCCAAGGCAAAGAATTATCCAGTCCAAAATGTCATTAGGGCCATAGTGGAAGAACCTTGCTCTAAGTCTAATTCAAATCAAAATTTCGCTTCTCCAGGAAACTTAAATAATATATTTTTATGACTATGTTTACTTCTTTGTGTTCTACCTTCCTCTGCCTCCCACTTTTTCACTAACAATCTTCTAGAATGCAAGTCAATACTTGCTGGCTTTGTTTCCTTAAATTCCACTTATATCGCTGAATAACACATGATGGTGATGAAAATTATGCCCCACCCAAAATTACTAAGATCTTTAACAGACTCAGCTTTTCCCTGAGCTGCTCACAATGACCTTGGGAGTGAACGAAGCAGATGGGAACGCTTCTCTTATCCCAACTTGTGGCTTGATTATTAGCCACAGAAGCCTATGACCTTGAACTTAGATACGTATTTAAACATTTGCTAAAATATGGTAGATAAAAAATTATGCTTGCTGATCTTTGTGTTGAGAAACACCAGGCAATAGCTTTTTGAAGTGAATATTATATATTACAGATATACTTAAAGTCCAATTGTGTAAAGTAATTTTCTACAATATATGAGTATTTGCCAGAAACAACAGAATCAAGTAAAAAAAAAATAGTCAGTTTTCTTATACAGATAGGGCCAGGTCTGTAAGATTTTACTGTGGGTGTGATTCCTGACTGTGAGGACATAGTGCCCTTGAAAACATCAACAGATGCGGCACCCTTCAAAGGGACACCTTGTCTGAAATATTAGCTTCTCTGTCTTCTCAGAGTGTTTAATAGGATATTTTTAACACACACAAAAAAACAACACATTTCTAGAAAATGGAAAATAACCTTAAATTCTTCCTCTACTCTATAAATAGCATAGACAGTTGAAGGAGTTACTTGGAATCTCTCAAGTCAGAATTGAATTATTGTCCTTCTTGGAGGAAAAGTGATGAAACAACATAAGGAAAAATCTTGGGTGAAGTTCTTCTTCGTAATGATAGAGAGTAATTTACAAGGTTGAATTATTCTTTCACAGATTTAAAAAAAAATTTTCAGCTCTATCCAGTAGCTACTCTTATATGTACAAATCAAACTCTATGATGAACATACAGCTTGTGATGAAGAAAGTGACTCTGAATTTAGACATTTTACAACATAGAATGAAGATACTGCATTAGTTTTTTTAAAAAATTAATCATCAACTTTTTTTTTCACTGAAAAAGGCCTTTGAGAGTATTCCCTTAAGGAAATAAAGAGACTCACAAGGGATCCAGAGACTTTTTTTGTCCATTTTATGACCTAAGTGGCTTGAACTTTCACCAAGGAGATATATAGTAAAATTTCTACCAGAAGTAGCCTGAACATATACCACCAAACTCTATAAAATCTATTTAATTTTATCTAAATTGACAATCAAGATACCAGTCAATGACACAGGTAGAAAAAACAATTTAGACAAGGGACCTGTTTGGGTTGGTAGCAGGGTCTTGAGAGTACAGATGGAAGTATTTCAAGAATAGGAGTAAAACTTTAATACTAAAAGTGACACATAGCATTAATATTGGTAGATTTGGATTTTTCCCTGCATACAGAAATGATTTAATTCACAATATCTTCTATGAAATTGACACATAACTCTTTTCACTCTTTTCAAGGAATTTGTTCAGAAATTGAGAATATCTGTAATGAATGAAAATATCTATTATGAATGGACTTATGCCACGTAGTATAGCTATCAAAAGAAGGAACAATAAAATTTACTGATGACAACTTCAGCCTTCTCTGAATTATTCATTTTTAAAAATTCAAAGTCAAGAAGATGAAAAAAGAGAAAAACAGTGAAAGAAATTAAACAGAATTTTTGTTTGACAGTCATTGGAGACCAGTGATTGGAAGCTCTTGGTGCAGTGTGTCCTACAGAGCACTTTTACAATTTTATTTATTTTTTGGTTGTTTTTTAAAGCTCTTCACCCTTTCAGTGCTGCTTAAGGAAACACAAATGTCAAACTGCTGTTGAAGTACTTTCCTAACTGGAGGAAGAAGTTTTGAAAAGAAAGTTGCATTTTTATTTTGAGGTTAATTTGTGTTTCTATTAGCCAGTATAACTTAACTACAGTGGCCTGTAAACTTTTTTGATCTAAAAAATACATTTTACATCACAGTCCAACAAACACACACATATATAATATGTATACATATATAAAAGTGAAACGAAAGATTTGCCCAAAACTTCTACCCTGAGTGTTAATTTTTTTTGAGATTTTTTTTTATGCAGTTTTAGGTTTATAACAAAATTGACAGGAAGGTACAGAAATTCCCTATATACCCCCTCCTCTCACATGCATAGCCATTATCAACAGAGTGGTACCTTTTTTTTTTTTTTTTTAAACCAAGGATGAACTGCATTGACATATAATCACCAAAGTTCGCAGTTCACCTTAGGGCTCACTTTAGTGAAGTGAATCCTGTTGCACATTCTATGGGTTTGGACAAAAGTAGGATGACATACATCCGTCACTATAATGTCATCCAAAGTATTTTCACTGCTCATAAAAACTTCTGTCCTCTGTGTATTCATCTCGCCTCTCCCCCCAAACTCTTGGCAGCCACTGATCTTTTTGTTGTCTCCATAATTTTGCCTTTTCCAGAATGGCATATACAATCTATTTTTCTTTTTCTTTTTCTTTTCCTTGAAAAGAGAAGTTTGAAGCCTTTATGTCTATGAGACCACCCATGGCCCCCCCACGCATGGACCGGACAGGCTCTAGGTGACAAAATCCCCCACTAAATACTGTAGTTTTCCTTCCGATATTGAGCCCTGTCTCACTGGTCCTGCCCAGCAGCCACGTGGAGGTTCAGAGGACACGTGTTGGGTATTTGTTCATAGGAAGGCCACAAGTTTTGTGCCCCTTATCACAATGAACCCAGATTCCTGTCGGGTGTGTTGTAAACAGAACAGCCATATTTCTTCAGGCCCCCTGCTCCGAGCACACCCCAGAGAGTTGCATTTTTAATGGACTAAATTAAATCTTATTTCAAATTTTAGGAAAGAATCCTCTCATTGTTCATCTAGGGTCTGAATTTTTTTTTTTTTTTTCCTGACAGCAGAAGGTGATTCTGGAGGAAAATACAGTTTAGGAGCAGAGTGTGAGGAATCTCTGATTTATTAGTGTAGTATGTGTTAGTTAACATTTCCTACTTAGCATTTCTAATTCAGGAAACAAATGGCCCCTCAGAGGACTGAAAAGTTTAGCGAAGATTCTATTTACAGTTTTGTGGGCAGTGTTAAGGAAAACAGAAAAGAGATGGGGAGGATCAAGATCCTAGCAAGAGCTGGAAGCCTGTACTTCCAGGTGATGCAGGAAGCTGTCAGTGAACACAGAGGCAAGAGCTGTGAAGTGGTTCCACCAGAAAGGAGCTGCAGTGCCAGGAGATGAGACCTGCTTTCCCTGCTCCGCGACTTCTGGCTCTTACTCGGATGGATGAGGGGACCGGAAGCAGGGCTGGGAGATTGGGGGGCAAGAGGGAGAGAGAAGCCACAGTGATTCCCTCTGCCTCTTTCAGGCTGCAGTTTCCCTTGGCCACCCTGGTCCCAGCTGCTGCCTGGTGATACGCCCCTTCCCCACTCAGCAGTGGGAGTGGGTTCTTTCCGACGCTGGCGTCTGAGTTGCTCCCTGTACCATCTTGCTCTTCAGCTCTTCCGTCACTTTTGAAACTAATCCACCACTTTCATTTTCTCCATTTGAAAAGCTAAAAATCGTTTATCTTCCCCTGTTTGATCCTGATACATACTTTACATTTTTAATTGCTATTTTGAGCCATGTCTTATTTTTCCTTATATTGTCTGTAGTCTGTATCTTCTTATCTATAGTCTATATCTTATCATCTATTTGGTTATTGCTGGTATAGAGGAATGAGTTTTTAATTTAATTTTTAAATGTTTTATACAATTTAAAAACGTTAATTTACCTTTACAGTTATTACAAAACGTTGGCTATGTTCCCCATGTTGTACAACATCATTATAGCCTATCTTACACCCAATAGTTTGTATCTCCCCCCACCCCCCTTTGTTGCCCCTTCCCCCTGGTAACACTAGTTTTTTCTCTATTTCTGTGAATCTGCTTCCTTTTTGTTATATTCACTAGTTTGTGGAATTTTTTTAGATTCCACATACAAGTGATATCATACAGTATTTGTCTTTCTCTGTCTCTTATTTCACTTAGCATAATGCCCTCTAAGTCCATCCATATTCCTGCAAATGACATATTTTGTTCTTTTTTATGGCTGAGTAAGTATTCCACTGTATACATGTACCGCATCTTCTTTATCCATTCCTCTGTTGATGAACAGTTAGGTTGTTTCCATGTCTTGGCTGCTGTAAATAGTGCTGCTGTGAGCACTGGGGATGCATGTATCTTTTTCAGTTAGTGTTTTTGTTTCTTTCAGATGTATACCCAGGAGTGGAAATGCTGGCTTCTATGGGGGTTCTTTTTTTAGTTTTCTGAGACACCTTCATACTGTTGTCCACAGTGGCTGCACCAGTTTACATTCCCACCTACAGTGCACAAGGGTTAGAGGAATAACTGTATATCTACCAATCTGGCTGTACTGTGTCATTAATTTAAAGGTTTATTGATTCTTCTGTGTGTTCAATGGAAATAATCATGTCTGGGAAATAATGCTTACACCTCTTATTTCTTTTGCTTTGCATATACCATTGGACAAGACTTTAAGTCCTATGTTTGATGGTTGTGGTGACAGCATTCTTTTCCGGATTACAGTCTTTATTGGAATGTGTCTATGGTTTTTCCATTTTGGTATATTGTTTGTTACTGTTTTTTAGATATACAGATATTTACAAATTTAGGATGCTTCACTCTATTTCTAGTTTTCTGGGTGTTTTAATAAAAAAAATGATAAACATTTACCATTACTTTTCCAGCATCTATTGAAGTAATCATACCGTTTTCCTTCTTTAATTCCTTACTATGGTATGTTGCACTGATAGATTTCCTGATATCAAAACTTTCTTGCATTACTGGGATAAACCCTACTTATTCATGACTTTTTAAAAAAACAATATTGTTGATTACATTAGCTAGATTACATTGTTCTATCATCTATTTAATTAACTTTGGATCCATGTTCATAAGTGAATGGGATATTTAATTATCTTGTCAGCATGCTACCTTATTAATGTTTTCAAAATAACAGTTTTTGATTTTATTAATCTTCATGATTATTTCCGTGTTTTTTATTTCTTTAATTATTTTACTTGTTTTTATTATTGCCTTCCTTCTAGTTTCATTGGATTTTCTTTATTGCTCTTTTCCCAACTTCCTTCATTGTTAATTAAAAAAAATATTTTCTGCTTTCTGCTGTATTCATTTAACAGCTATAAATTTCCTACTGCATATCACTTTAGCCCTGACCTAAAATTTTTGATTAAATGTTTACATAGTTTTCCACCTCTTAGTGATTTTAGACTTCCCTTATGATTTTTTTCCTTTGGTGGAGGGGCTAGTTAGTAGCAAGTTATTTAGTTTCTATACATACGCAGATTTTAAATTTATTGTTTTCTTATTGTTCTCCAATTTTTTCCTAATGTTCAGATAATATAATAGATTTGGTATTAATTTTTTTAATTTAATTTTTTTCTAGCTTTAATGAGGTATTATTGACAAATAAAAATTGTGTATACTTAGCTGTACAATGTGATTTTTAAAGGTGTACAGCATGATGATTTAATATATGTATATACTGTGAAATGATTACTACAATCAAGTTAATTAACACACCCATGAACTCACATAGTTACCATTTTTTTGTTGTTGTTGTTGAAGTATAATTAACCTAAAACACTATGTTAGTTTCAGGTGTAAAATACAGTGATTCAGTATTTCTATCCATTACAAAATGATCACTATGATATTCCTGGTTACCATCTGTCAACAAAGTTATTACAATGCTATTGATTATATTCCCCATGCTATATGTTTCATTCCTGTGACTCATTTATTTTGTAACTGAGAGTGTGTACCTCTTAATCTCTCTCACCTATTTCACTCATCCCCTCCATGTCCTGATATTAATCTTTTTAAATTTATTGAGGTTTTCATTGTGTTACTTTACATAATTAATTTTTGTGAGTGTTCTCTATTACAAGAAATCTGTTTTCTCTCTTTCTTGGATGTCAACTTTCATATAGATCTATACATTAGTTTTGATAGCTATTTTTCCCCTATTTTTGCTGTGTTTAATTTATTTGGTTCTGAGAGAAATATGCTGAAATCTTCAATTCCAATTCCAATTGTTGATGTATTTATTTTTCACTTTATTTCTCTCAGTTATTCCTCTACATTTTTTGAGTCTATATTCTTAGGTGCATATGTTCATGCTTTTCCTTTTTCTAGCATATATTTTTGCTCTTTACCTTTTATGCCTTGATCTTTATTCTGTCTGATATTAACATTGCTACTTAGGCTTTCATTTGATTTGCTTTCTACTTTATTAATCTTGATGTCATAAAGGTACTGTCCTATATCGGTTCTAAAAGTTTTGAAATTTTGCCTTTTATGTATAAATCATTAATCCACCTGGAATTGATTTTTATACATAGTGTGAGATAGGGATCTAACTTCACATTTTCTCCACAGAGTCAACCATCTATTTTTTTCCCACTGATCTGAAATGTCAGCTCTGTTAAATAACAAGTTTCCACGTACATGTTGTACTGGTTCTGGGATCCCTATGCAGTTCTATTTGTCTATCTTTGCACCAAATACATTGGTCTTACTTATTAGTTTTATACCGAGTCTTAATATCATGTACAGCAAGTCCTCCTAAGAGTTTTTTTCCTCCTGAGTGTTCTTTGTGAGTACCTTGGTCCTTTGTTCTGCCATATAAGTTTTAGAAAAAGCTTGTTGAGCTACAGAAAATCTTGTTGTTTCTTTTCTGGAATGCCTCAAACTAGCATCTTGACAATATCACATCTACTCATGAACATGATGGTTTTCCTTATGTGTTGTGGTACTCTTTAATGTTATTTGCTAAATTTCCATAATTCTTTGCATACCAGGGATCACTTAGGGCACTGAGCTGGAGTCTGTTCTTGCCATCACTGCCTAATTCGTTGTAGGGCTAAAGTGATAAACACACGATGAGGTGACTCCCTCTATATAGTGCACCTTAGTCACCTTGAGCTGCCAAAACAAAATGCCATAGACTGTGTGGCTTAAACAACAAAAACTTATTTTCTTACAGTTCTGGGGAGGCTACAATCCAAGATGGAGGGGCCAGCTGATTGGATTTCTGGTTAAAGCTCTCTTCCTGGCTTGCACACAGCTGCCTTCTCACTGTGTCCTCACATGGTGGGGAGGGAGCGAAGGGGAGGGAGTGAGGGATGGAGGGGGAAGGGAAGAGAGAGAAAGCTCTCCAGTGTCTCTTCTTATAAGGACACTAATCCTTTGGGATCACAGCTCCACTCTTATGACCTCATTTCAACTGAATTACCTCCATAAAAGCCCTGTCTTCAAAATTAATCACAGTGGAGGCTGGGGCTTCAACATATGAATTTGGGGGAACACAATTCAGTCCACAGCGTACCAGTCCACAGTCTCCCTCCTGTACTCTTTGTTTCTTAGGACTAGAGGTAAAAGGTACCGCTGCCAGCCCAGCTACAACCTTCCCCCAGCTGAACACCTTCCTAGTCCCCATCCTACCATGTTCTGGCAGCTAAAGTTTCAGTACAGTTGTAAAAAATCAAAAGTTATTCCTTTGGAAACCCTGAAAGGCAGAATCATGTAGGACAGTGTTGCTCATTTTTCTTATTGCACCAGATCCAGCTGGGGAAAGTGGAAAAGGGATGAAGTATTTACTCCGTTCTTTCCACTCTTTTAAGCAGGAAGGGATGCTCTACCCCATGGGACAAAGCATCAGTTGCTCACACTCTGGTTTTTCTCCATCCAGTTCCATAGCTTTATAGTTAGGAACTCCTTCCAGATGCTGGCCTTCAATCAGTTGTATTCATTTTCATCACTGTTGTAAGCTTTTCTAACTTCGAAGATATTTAGTTGGAAAGCAAAGAGGCTAGCTCAACACCCTTTTAAATGGAAATGCCCAACTTTACCAGTTTTCACATGAAGTAAATTTATGTTTTTTGGCCACCAAAAAATAAAAACAAAACACCCAGGATACTGGGTGTTGAAATAGGAATTTTTATGAGTGTTTAAATAAGATCCATATTTTCAGTCATAGCTATTTTTCCTTTTTTTGTGGGCATGTCATCAATACTACAGGCCAAATAAATGAAGAGAATCCTGTCAGAATCACGTATGATATTGAAATGGCTTTGGATGTTTTTCAAGATTTTGCTGTTTTTCTATATTTATCCCAAGAGTATAATATCAGTAGTTCGGTTAAGTGCTTTCCTGAGGGTGAACTCTTTTGTGGTTTTGATCAATAGAAATTCTTTTTCAACTATATATGATATTATGTGATGGTAATCTAATACAAAATTAATATTTCCATAGTTTCCAGTGTTGATAATAAATAATTCATACAAATATGTTTTATCTTTCATATTTTGAGGACTGAGATAGGGTTTTTCTAAACTGAAAAAAATCCATCTTTTTAGGGGCCAAAGTTTATCTTGATAAACTCTTGCAGCGAGAGAGGACTTGCCTTATTGTAATGATGCATAGTACAGCATTTTAAGAACAAAGACTTAGCAATCAGGCACTTCTCTTTAACTTTGAGTGAATAATTAAAGCTTTCTAAATGTTAGCGTTCTAAGACATAAACTGTAAATTATAATAATACCTACCTTATAGCGCTCTTAGGACACGTACAAGACTTATTTAGCATAGTGCTTGCCATAAATGGACATCCCTTAAAAGTTGGCTATTGTTAAGTATTACTGCCTTGTGAATTATACCAAAGATTCCATGAAGTTTTCTACTTATATGTCTTCTAAAACAGTATTTTCCAAACCAAATGATACTACATACTAAGAAGCTTTCTACACACTGGATCCGTAAGTGAGGAAAAAAATCTAAACATAACTAGTTTTGATGAAGGATGTCTTGGAGGGGACTTAGAAAATCATAAAATCTCCTTGCTCCTTGAAATCTTAGAGGGTGATGGCAAATCACATTGCGATCGTGTTATTTTTCCTGTATTGAGAATGAAAGTTCATACAGCTTTTGGAAACAAGGCAATCAATAGCCATTTCTTAGTATTTCCATCCTAAACCAATTAGGAATACACAATATAAGCTCTTGTTAGAGATCAGTCGGAATTTTGTCCTTCTGGGAATTTAAAAGATCTTGTTCTCATCTCAAACATCTGGTTTTGACCTCAAATGACAAAATGGAAGAATTATTCCAATAAAGATATCTGCTCTCCTGTGCTAATCCAAAGAGCAACACACATCAGCTTATTAGTATGTAGTATCATTTGGTTTGGAAAATACTGTTTTAGAAGACATCAGTCTGATTTTTTTCTTCTGCATTGGTCTCCTGACTGGAGAAGCAATGGTAGATGCACCAGGTTAGACCCACACATGAGGGCACTTTGTGCTGTGAAAGAAAGATGGATAAAGGCTTCTGGTAGCAATGACTCCTCTCTTCTACTGTCCTGCCTGTAGGTACCTGCACCCAGCCCTTTTCATCAGAAGTTGGTTTAGTGATCCTCAGTGGCCATTTGATTATGCCTCTAGGGATATTCCCTCTACTCAAGGGGTTTATTAAATTATTCTTATCACTGACCACACACACTATTTTTCTGGTTAGCTGTTGCTGTATAACAAACTACCTCAAAACTTAAAACAATGACCATTTTATTTTTTCATGATTTTTGTGAGTCAGGAATTTAGGCAGGATTGGGTGAGCTGATTCTTTTTTTGTTTTTTTAATATTTACTTATTTATTTGGCTGTGTCGGGTCTTAGTTGCAGCATGCAGGATTTTCGTTGAGGCATGTGGGATCTTTTGTTGCGGCACACAACTAGGGCTTCTCTCTAGTGGTGTGCAGGCTCAGTAGTTGTGGCGTGAGGGCTTAGTTGCCCTGCAGCATGTGGGATCCTAGTTCCCCAACCAGGGATCAAACCCTTGTGCCCTGCATTAGGAGGTGGATTCTTTACCACTGGACCACCAGGGAAGTCCCTGGGTGGGCTGATTCTTGACTGGGGTCCCTCGGTGGCATTCAGCTAGTAGCTCGTCTGTTCTAGAGGGTCCAAGACATGCCAGCTGCCTTAACAGCTGGTGTAAAGCCCCTCCATGGGGTCTCTACTGTTGGGTAGATGGACTTTTTACATAGTTGATGACTTCCCCAGAATGAATGTTCCGAGAGAAGAAGATAGAAAGAGGAAAACTTCTTTTGACCAGGTCCCTGAAGTCACCCGGGATTATTTCCACCTCTTTCTATTAGTAAAAAGTGAGTCACAGGGGCTTCCCTGGTGGCGCAGTGGTTGAGAGTCTGCCTGCCGATGAAAGGGACGTGGGTTCGTGCCCCGGTCTGGGAAGATCCCACATGCCGCGGAGTGGCTGGGCCCGTGAGCCATGGCCGCTGAGCCTGTACGTCCGGAGCCTGTGCTCTGCAACGGGAGAGGCCACAACAGTGAGAGGCCCGTGTACCGCAAAAAAAAAAAGTGAGTCACAGACCCAGCCCAGATCTAAAGAGAGGGTGGATGAATACACAAGATCATGAATGCTGAGGACATGGTTCATTGGGTGACTATCGTTAAAAACTAGTCTCTCTGAGAGGAGTATGGATAAAAACAACTCTTTCAATACTGATATAATTCCAGTGATGGTTTTGTAAGCCTTTATCATTGGCATCTTGGAAACCACCTGGCTGTCCTTCTCCTTATTCAGGCTCTGTTCATGCCAGTAACCTGTACTAGTTGCTGCAGGGTATGCTGACAGTCTTCTCGGTGGGAATTTCGTTAACCTGAGTTCAAGAGCCTGATAGCCATGTGTGACTGATCAAAGAATCTAAGTTTGCAATACTGAAGCTCAGATCACCTGCTGTACTCCCAGTCCCATGAAAATCTAGCTGGAATTCTCAGCTAGCCCAGTTCATTACCATAGAGCTCTGACGCCATGTTTAACATATAATATTGCTCCAGTTTTACATATCACTGTAATTCATATCTTAAATAATTGTTTCACAGCATCTGGAGATACTTCTGTTGTTGCTATTTATTATTGAAATACTCTTCTTCCTGTTCTCCCTGCTTCTGTCCTTCCTCCTAGAGTTTAATCTGCTAGAAATCAATACAGTTGCTTATAGTAATCTCTCATGATCCTTTGTATTTCTGCAGTGTCAGTTGTTACTTCTGCTTTTTCATTTCTAATTCTATTGATTTGAGTCTTCTCCCTTTTTTTCTTGATGAGTCTGGCTAATGGTTTGTCAATTTTGTTTATCTTCTCAAAGAACCAGCTTTTAGTTTTATTGATCTTTGCTATTGTTTCCTTCATTTCTTTTTCATTTATTTCTGATCTGATCTTAATGATTTCTTTCCTTCTGCTAACTTTGGGGGTTTTTTTGTTCTTCTTTCTCTAATTGCTTTAGGTGTAAGGTTAGATTGTTTATTTGAGATGTTTCGTGTTTCTTGAGGTAGGATTGTATTGCTATAAACTTCCCTCTTAGAACTGCTTTTGCTGCATCTCATAGGTTTTGGGTTGTCGTGTTTTCATTGTCATTTGTTTCAAGGTATTTTTTGATTTCCTCTTTGAGAAATCAAGTGGTCTTTTAAAAATCCTGCAGATCATGACAATTCTCCGCTTGGAGACCTTCAGTGGCTGCTCTTCTTATGTAAGTAAAATCTACAGTTCTTACAGTGATTTATGAGGCCATATGTCATCTACACCCCTTTTTTCTCCTTGTTCTTATATATTTGTTCATCCATCCATTCATTCAGCAAATATTCACTTAGTACCTCCTATATGTTAGACACTGTCTCATGTTAGACATATGTCTCATGTGCAGAGAGTATAGCAGTGACCAAAGCGGAGAAAAAGACCTGTCCTTGTGAAGTTCCCCCCTCACTCACTCTTCTCCATACACATGGCTCTCCTTGCTGTTCTGGAACATTCCAAGCACCATCCCATCTCTGAGCCTTTGTGTTTGTTATTCTCTCTGTTTGGGAATGCTCTTCTCCTAAACATCCACATAGCTTGCTCCTTCACTTCATTTATGTTCTAATATCATGACCACAGAGTCTATGTCTTGACTATTCTATAGAAAATAGTGGCTATCCCCATACCATATTATTTCCCCCCTGTTATTAATATTTATCACCATAAGACAAACTATCTGTTTGATTTCTTGGTTTTTATGTGGCTCTTTCCACTAAAGTGCAAGGTCTATAAGGACAGAGCTCAACTGTGTTGTAACTCTGTCCGAATCATAGTAAGCAATCAATAAGTGCTTGTTGAATAAATTTTGGGATTCAGTAATGTGAATTCTGTTTAAAAAAAACCCAAATAGCTCCTCAATAATTACACGTCTCCTACTTGTTTGTATTTTTAATTTATCTAGACCGTTTAGCTGCAGATTAGATTGCATTTGGTGATTTGAATTCCTTGTCTCAAGGTTAAATATTTACCTACAGTAGCATAAAGAAAGAAGCAGCAGAAGCCCTACTCTGTGGTTTTACAGAACAATTTAAAGCCTCATTTGTATTTCATTAAGAGAAAATATATGGAAGAAGGATCTTGATTCATCATCCTTAGATTATCCATATTTTCATATTCATGCATCATGCTCACTCCCAATTTATTCTGTTAGGCAATGAAGCAGCAAATGTTGGTTTACTTTAATTAAAAAGCTATTCAAGTTAAACCAACACCAGTTAAAGTTCCATTACATGAAATGGACCATTATACAGCATGTAGTAACTACAATGATACAGATACAATGGAGAACTGAACAGAATTTTTAAAAAAAGTATCACTGGAGATTCTTAAATTGATTGACTCAGCCACAAAATACCACTTATTTGTCATTCAGAGAATTTAGATAATGCCTTGGTAGGCCATGCTGCCTACGTAGACAGATTTATTTCAATCTTTTCTACCCTTAACTTTTAAGTTACATAAGATTTTGAGCTATTTTCACAATATTAACTCAAAAAAAGGAAAAAAGTTATAATGGATGCTGAGTTCTGGTAGATCTGAAGCAATATTAAGTAAATTACAATTATTACTCATGAAGGAAGTATTAATATCATTGATAATTTCACACAGGGTTCAGCAAATCAAGGCTGCAGGACAAATCTGCCTACCACTTATTTTTGTTCAGCCTGAGAGCTAAGAATGGTTTTTATATTTTTAAATGGCTGGAAAAAAACCAAATGGAGAACATTTCATGACATGTGAACATTATATGAAATTCAAATTTCAGTGTCCATATAAAGTTTCACTGGGACACAGTCCCAACTGTTTGTTTCCATATTGTCTGCTTTCACGTAAAGTTGAGTAGTTTCAAGAGGGATCATTTGGCCCCCAAAGCCTAAACTATGAACTATCCAGACTTTTTCAGAAAAACTTTGCAGACTCTGATCTAGTACACTGATTGCCCCAGATTTTCTCAGTAGACCACGTGCATCAGAATTAAGTAAAGAAAGACAAAGTGCAGATTTGCCACCTCTCTCTTGGACGGTCCTGCTCAGTGGCCATAGAGCAGTTTCAGGTTCTTTCGGGGAGTCCATAGCATCGGGGTGGGGACTCCCTGACTCACTTCACGAGTCCTTCTAGTAAGGGCAGTGTGGGATTATTTCCTTGTTCATTCTGTGCATTATTGCACATAACATTTTCAGAAGGCAGACTCTCTCGTTAGTCTTGACAGCACACATTATTCTCAGGGTTTATTTGGTTTACATCTTTAGAGCATTTTTAGTTACATGCTTGTGTTAATATGGTAATTTAAATAGGGTAATATAATTTAAAGAGACAAAAATCCATAAAGTGATATCGTAGATTAAACTATTCACCATGGAAAACAGATTAAGTACCAATATTCATAAGCAAAACTAGTTTCCCATTAATTTAGATTTGAAGTGAAGATGGTTCTCTATTATGAATTATGCCTGGAGAGAAAAGGGGATTTGATTCATATATTGAATAAAACATGGATATCTCTATTTCAGTGCATTACACAGAAGCAAAGATATTAATCTATCACTCTATATCAAGTCTAGGTAAGGGGTTTTGATCTGAATCCTTTAAAACAAAATTAGTAATGCGCTGGGAACCTGAGAAACCCTCACAGACTGGGCTTTCTTTCAGCCTCTCATTCTGGCTCTATTTAATATTGCTGTAACGCATCTATCCCACAAAGATAGTTATACTTTATAATGTTATTGTTATTTTATTCAGAGATTCTTTATCAAAATGCTTACTTTTAAGGTAAAAATGTTTTCTTGATGATGGTGCATATAAACAATAAATAAATGTTAACTCAATATGATTTGTATGACTTTTTAAATAAAGGGGGAGAAAGTGAACACTAACTCTGCTCTTGCCATCTTGTTCTAAAACAGAGCTAGAAGAATATTCATTTCAGCTCTGTAGATTTGTTTTTTTTTTTAAAGGTTCAATTCCCTTTGGCCATTCTTTATTTATTTAATTATTTATTTATTCTTATTTTCGGCTGTGTCAGGTCTTAGTTACGGCATGCAGAATCTTCATTGTGGCATGCAGGATCTTTTTGTTGCAGCGCACGGGCTCTTCATTGCAACATGTTGTCTTCTCTCTAGTTGTGGCATGCAGGCTTCTCTCTAGCTGTGGTGTGCGGGTTTTCTCTCTCTTGTTGTGGCGCGGGGACTCCAGAGCATATGGGTTCTGTAGCTTGCATCATGTGGGCTCTCTAGTTGAGGCACGCGGGCTCAGTAGTTGTGGCACATGGGATTAGTTGCCCCGTGGCATGTGGGATCTTAGTTCCCCAATCAGGGATGGAACCCACGTCTTCTGCACTGGTAGGTGGATTCTTTACCACTGGACCACAAGGGAAGTCCCTGTTTTGTTTTTAGATAAACTTTTTTTCTAATTAAAAATTTCATTGAGATAATTGTAGATTCACATGCAGCAGTAGGAAATTATAAAATGAGCCCATGCACCATTTTAGTAGTTTCCTTTACTGGAGATATTTTGCAAAACTCAGTTAAATATCAAAATATGGATATTGATATGGCTATGGCCCACCTGCCTGATTCATATTCCCCTAGTTGTACTTGGATCCTTCATGTGTGTGTTTAGTTCTATACAATTTTATCACATACATAAAGTCACTCCTGCTCTTTTATTATTGTTTATTTTATTTTATTTTATTTTATTTTATTTTTTTTTTTTTTTTTTTTTTTTCGGTATGCGGGCCTCTCACTGTTGTGGCCTCTCCCGTTCCGGAGCACAGGCTCCGGACGCGCAGGCTCAGCGGCCATGGCTCACGGGCCTAGCCGCTCCGCGGCATGTGGGATCTTCCCGGACCGGGGCACGAACCCGTGTCCCCTGCATCGGCAGGCGGACTCTCAACCACTGCGCCACCAGGGAAGCCCTATTTTATTTTATTTTTAACATTAACTGTATTTTTTTTTTTTTTGGCTGTGCCATGCACCTTGTGAGATCTTAGTTCCCCAACCAGGGATCGAACCTATGCCCCCTGTACTGGAAGTGTGGAATCTTAACCACTGGACTGCCAAGGAATTCTCTCTTTTATTATTGTTTAAATTGATGTTTGCCTGATATCTTTTTCCATTTTTAAAATTTCAACCTATCTATGTTGAATTTGAAGTGAGTTTCTTGTAAATAACATGTAACTGTGTCATTTAAAAAATCCACTCTTTAATCTGTATTTTTTCTGGGGGGGCAGTTGCGGTATGCGGGCCTCTCACTATTGTGGCCTCTCCTGTTGCGGAGCACAGGCTCTGGATGCGCAGGCTCAGTGGCCATGGCTCACGGGCCCAGGTGCTCCGTGGCATGTGGGATCTTCCCAGACCGGGGCACGAACCCGTGTCCCCTGCATTGGCAGGTGGACTCTCAACCACTGTGCCACCAGGGAAGCCCTTATCTGTTTTTTGATTGATGTATTTATATTGTTTACATCCCAGTAATTATTGATATCATAGAATTGCCTGCCATTTTATTTATATATTTTTTTTGGTTTGTTTCCTCTGGTTCCCATTCCTATGTTTCTCTTTCCTTGCCTTCCTATGAGTTACTTGAACATTTTTAGAGTTCCATTTTGATTTATTTACAGTGTGTTTGAGCGTCTCTCTTTGTGTAGCTTTCAGAGTGATTGCTCTGGGTACAATACGATACATACATGAGGCTGATCACAGACTACTGGTATAAATATTTTACCACTGTGGGGGAAGTATGGAAAGCTCACTTGCATTTAGGTTCCTTTACCTAACTTAATTTAAATATCATTATATTGATTACCAGATGGTTTATGTATTTTGTTTTAATCACCAAATATAGTTCATAAAACTCACGAGAAAAATGATAGTTTATTGTATGAACCATATTTCTGGTCTCTGTGGTTCTTGCTTCCTGATGAAGAATAAATCTTTGTTTCTTTATTTCCTAATTTTATTTTTGTTTGAAGAATTTCCTTTAATCTTTAAGGATAAGTCTGCTAGTAAGAAAATCTTTTAATTTTTCTTCATCTGAGAATGTCTTTATTTCCCCTTTACTCCTGAAAGATAGTTTTGCAAATGTAGTGGGTTGAATAGTGGTCCTCAAAAGGTGTGTCTATATCTTAATCCCCAGAACCTGTGAATGTGACCTAATTTGGAAAAAAGGTTTTATAGATGTAATTAAGGTAAGCATTATGAGATGAAATTATTCAAGTGGAACCTAACTTCATTGAAAATTATCCTTATAAGAGACAGAATAGGGAGAAAGAGAGACAGATGTGAAGGTAGAGAAAGAGATTGGAGTTATGCAGCCCTAGGCTTAGGATGCCTGGAGCCATCAGAAATCAGGAGAAGCAAAGAATGAATTATCCTCTAAAGCTCAGAGGGTGTACAGACATTTCGATTTTGGCCTTCTGTCCTCCAGAATCATGAGGAATAAATTTTTGCTGTAAGCCTCTCAGTTTGTTACAGCTGCCCTAGCAACTAATATAACCAAATATAAATTTTGTGGTTGACAGTTCTTTTTTTCAATATTTGAAAATTGTTGTGCCACTTCTTTCTGGTTTCCATGGGTTCAGATGAGAAATCTGTTGTCACTCAAATAGGCATTTCTCTGTCAGTAATATGTTATTTCTCTCTGGCTGCTTTTAAGATTGTTTTCTTTGTTTTTAGTTTTCAGAAGTTTAATAATCATGTATCTTGGCATGGATTTGGGTTAATCTTGTTTGGGATTCACTCAGTTTCTGGAATCTATAGGTTTGTGTCTTTCACCAAATTAAGAAAGATTTCAATCTTTATTTCTTTAACATTTTAGCCTCACTCTCCCTCTTTTCCTTCTTGAACTCAGATGATACAAATGTTGATTTTTGTTATTTCCCCACAGATTCCTAAGTTCTCTTCATTTTTTTTCAGTTTTCTTTGTGTTCTCAGATTGCAAAAACTCCACTTTTATGTCCTCAAATTCACTGATTCTATTTTATGTCATCACTCTACTATTAAGCCCATGCAGTGATTTTCTTAATTTCTGTTATTCAATTTTTCAGTTCTGTAATTTACAATTGGCACTTTTAAAATAACTTCTCTTTCTTTGCTGATATTAGGTATTTTTAAATTCATTCCAAGGAAACTTATACCTGATTGTGGAAGCATTTTTATGACAGGTGCTTTAAAACCCTTGTCTGATAATCCCAACAACAAATTTATCTCAGTATTGACATCAGTTGCCTGTCTTTTCTTATTCAAGTTGTAGTTTTCTCGGTTCATGGTATGACAGGAATTTTTTTATTGTATCCTGGACGTTTTGTCTATTATGCCAAGAAACTCTGGGCCCTATTCAAATCTTTTAATTTAGCATGCAGTCACTCTGTTTAGGTTTATCTGCAGGTCCTGCCTACATTTATGGGCTGTGGTCCCAATGACAGTTTAATTTTTAAAGTGTCTATGGTGTTATTTTGGTCTGTTTGGTTTAGCTGGTGACACTGGGACCCCATGGGTCCCTACTGATGCTGCCTAAGGAGTGGAAAGGGTTTCTCCATACTGGGCCACCAGGTTTTTCTTAGTAGGGCAGGGGAGTCTAAGGCTCATGTGGTCAAAAAGGCTTCCCTGGCCAGGCTAGGTAGTAATAGTATTAAAATTCCTGCCTGTGGGAGATGAAGAACATTTCTCAGTCCAGGCTCTTGTTGCGGCAGGATCTCCCCTAATGGTACCCACTGGTCATCGCTTTGTCTCTGGGTGGAGTAGTCTCAGGCCTGGGGAGACAGTGAGACTTCTGGCCAGGCTTGTTGTGATGAGAGTCATCTTCGTGCTGCTGGGGCCCCTCAGTATCTTTTGGTGGCGAAGGGGAGTCTCAGGCCCAACCAGAAAAGGAGAGCATTCCTCCTGGCCATTTAGTGTTAGTGGAGCTTTCAACCAATTCCCCATTCTAGGAGTGCTGGAGGTACATGTGGTGTCGTCAGAGGGTCTATTTGATCTTCAGGAAGAATAAGCCTACCTACACTGTCTTCCTTTGCTAGTTTGGGATCAGAAAATGTTGAGTCTGCATCATCCTTTTCTGTTGGGTGGAAGAATGTAAGACATCCCGCTGCTGTGTTTTTCCTCCAGTTCTGGGATCCCAAACCAATTTGCCTTATTTTTATCACCTTTTAGAGTTCTACCTTGGTTGCCTCTTTTGTTATTTTCAGAGTTTATAGTTTTATGAGACAGGAAGGAGCAAAGAGAAATGGGTTTATAGCATCTTGTTTGGACTCAAGGTCTTAGGTAAACTTTTAATTCAGATACACTATGTGTACAAAGAAGGAACACCTTATGTTACGGTTGAATTTTATCCTCCAAAAAGATATGTTAAAAGCCTAACCCCCAGTGCCTCAGAATGTGACCTTATTTGGAAATAGGGTTGTTGTAGTTGTAGTCAATTAAGGTGAGGTCCTACTGGAGGAGGGTGAGCCCTTAATCTAATCTGACTGGGGTCATTGAGAAGAGGGGAAAAGACACAGAGATACAGACACATGAGGGGAGAATATTTTCTAGTGATACAGGCAGAGATTGAAGTGCTGTAGCTGCAAGTCAAAGGATGCCAAGGATGCCAGCAAACCATGAGAGACAGGAAGATGCAAGGAAGGATCCTCCCCTGCAGGTTTCAGAAGGAACACAGCCCTGCCAGCACGTTGATCTGAGACTTCCAGCCTCCAGAATTGTGAGACAATAAATTTCTGCTGGTTTAAGTCACCCAGTTTGTGGTACTTTGTTATAGCAGCTCCAGGAACATAATACACCCTATATTTTGAAAATCACTTCCAGCCAGAGGAAATATGGTCTGATTACGAGACTGAACTACTGGTGCATCACAGAAGTATCACATATTTTCCTAGCCTATAACTAAATTAAGTGCTACCAGCCATGAACAATTATTTCTAGAGGTGGGAAGACAGGATAGTAACCTCCCACATGCTTCTTTTGATAACATTTTCTATTTGGACACCTACTAACTGTGATGCATGGTTAGAGACAAAGCCTACACTGCTGCCTGGAAACCTTGTTTATCTCTTGTTGAATCCCTTTCCATTTTCCCACACTTTTTTCCCCTACATATCTTTTGCACTCTGCAAATTATTAGTTTATACTCTTCTAAGCAAACTCTCCCCAGATGACCTGCCTTCCTATGCATTTTATGAAACAGAAGATTCATAAAATGAATCCCCTCAAGTATTTTCATCTTCAAAGAAGTGTTCAAATGAGCATCGCATCTCCTTCCACATCTTTATACATACCAATGTCTTTGAAGATAAAATTCTGCTTTAGGTCAACTAGCTTCTCTGGAGGGAAAGTGTTGGGTAGTAGAAAAAAACATAATTTAGGTGTACTTACTCATATTTCTGGACCTCTGGATTTTTTTGTGCATAAATGAAGGGTGTAGGGTTAGATTATCTTGAGGTTTCCTTCCAATCCTATCATCTGGAACCAGTTTCAAGAGGTCACTTATGGCAATGGATAAACCAAAGGACAGGCTGTGTAGGAAGAGGACAGAAGATCTGTCCAAGAGAATCATGCAACCATAGACCAGCTCTTTCTTACTTATAGTACTTTCTGGTGGTAAGCAATGAGCAAAGAGGGGAATCAAGGTGGAACCAGGAGTGTCTGGAGAGCCAGTCCATGTGACACAGGGTAAATGTGTGCAAATGAGATGCAAGAACCAACACTCAGTATCAGGCAGTTTCATAGTCATATTCTACCCCAGTGCTGTTGAGTGGAAAGAAAATGCAAGCCACAAATGTGAGCCACATACACAAGAAGCTACAGGTGAAATCAATGTCAACAATATGTTACATTCTTTTTTAATATTAAGTCTTTGGATTTCTGTATATATTTTTTACTCACATCACATCTCAATTTGACAAGTGGCACACCATGTGCTCTAGCCACATGTGGCTAGTTGCTACCATACTAAACAACGTAGGTCAATACTGCATACTCTGAGTGACTTATGGTTGTGTACACATTACCTCTTTCAATCAGCACTAACACAACCATTTACTGTTTCCCATCTTCTAGGTTTCTTACTTCTTGCCTTTATCACTGCTTTTTCAATTTCATGTCCTCTGTTAGGCTCCAAATTAGGATTTTACAAGGACAATAATTATGCCTGTGACTCATTTCTTACCTTGCCAAAATCAGAATAAACACAGTGGAAAAAAAAGCTACAAGTTATTTAAAACAACTATTTAACATATTTATATAGTGTTTTATGACTTTCCATATCGTTTGGCTACAATACCTTATTTACTTTTCACAGTGACCCTATGAGTTCTCCAACGACTGTTTCCGTTTTCTTCCCAGCACACCAAAGTGTCAACATGTCCAAAGCTAAAATGACAATCCTTCCTTTCTGTACTTTTATTTGCTTCCGTATTCTCGAGCTTAGAGATGGTTGTGCCAACATTTGCCCCATCAGCCTGCCTGGGAGACGACCTACACAACTACCCCCCTCACCTTCTCCCCTCTCTCATCTCCAGACCCCTTATCTGATGAACCCCCAAGTTCTGCTGATTCTACCCTTAAATATGTCTTAATTCTAGATGTTGTTTTCATCTTACCGTGATGGTCAAGCTCACATCCTTTCATGCCTAAACTATTGTAATATTCTTGTAACTGGTCTCTGCTTCCATACTTGTCCCCTAATCCACCCTGTACAGTCCCCTTTCTAAAACACACATGTGTTTATGACACTTTCCCATACAAAATTTTAACGACTCCACATCTCTTAGAACAGTGCTGCTCTAAGTTTAATGTGAGTTCAAATAATCTGAGCATCTTGTTAAACTGCAGATTCTGATCCCGTAGGTCTGTACCCCCAGATTCTGTATTTCAAAAGATGGTGGTGAAGATGCTTGCCCCATACCATATTTTGAATAGGAGCAGTGTAAGGGATAATGTACACACCTCCCAGGGTGGCATTCACTAAGGTCTGGCCTCTGTCTAGCTCCCGGCCTTACAACATATTTTCCTTCATCTCTAATCTGCTGAAGCTGCTTATCCTCTCTCTAGACCCTCCAATCTAAGTCAATCAATTTTGGCATGTGTGTGAAAAAAATTCACTTAAGCTGAAACCCCACAGTTAAAATTTCAATCGCTTTTTTGTCAACCCTCCCAATCCCGTCACTAAGAGGCCACCAGGACATGACAGGCAGCCACATCCAACCTCAGCATCCATTCTGCCCTCTTGTGGCTTTTGCTTTCAAATGAATCCAAGGGGTTTTGTTTGCAAAGTCTTTGCACTTCTGTTGACTCCCTGGTCCAATTCGCCGTGCAATGGGGTGGCGTCGGGAGCTGAGGGAAGGGGTCCTCCAGCTCCTGAGTGAGACTTTCTGTGGAGGCCTGGATCCAGGGGCTTGTGCAGTAGGCAACAGCTCTGTGGGCAACGCTCTCATCTCTCCTTTCAAGATCTCAGTCCTTGGGTCTCAGGCAGCTGATATCGTGATGTTGTCGGAGTTTTTCCTCAGTTTGATCAGCGCACAGGCCCACTTCCTTCCCCTTTCCAATCAAGGTACCTGGGTCAAGTCTAATTAATCTCCAGTTCCCACCTCCTCCTGACCCACAGACCAGACCCCTCACACTTTTATTTGCTCGTGTGTTCACTAGTTTTCACTCTAGAAATATTTACTGAGCAACTGCTGTGTGTCAACGTAGTGTGAGGTCCTGCGGGTACAGTGTTGGAGGCAACAGCCATAAACCTGACACTTAACATTGCTTATTAACATTGCTTAAAGGCTCTGCGTGAGACAGACGCTTAAACAAACAATGAGCATAATTCGTGTTTTAAAAAAGGAAGACAGAGTGCTCAGGGAGCCTGTAGCTTACCCTACTAACCTTGAGTTCTGACACTCTACCCCAAGGCATTAATATCTGGAGTTACTGTGTCACAGCTCTCACAGCATGGCCATTAAAAAAAATCACTCTTTTTATTAACTATTAGGTTAGTTATTATGATTACTTCTTTTCAGAGGTCAAATATATCAACTACATTGCAATTAAATAAGTTCCCTCTATATGTTAATCAGGACTCCTTTGGTTGTAAGAAACAGAACCCAGCCTGAACTGCTTAAGCAAAGAGGAGGAGACCACGATAATAGCCAAGAACAAGGTTGGACAAACAACCCAAGGGAAAGACAGGTGGAGGTGGATTCACCGACAACAGGAACTCAGTCCTCGAACATCTTCATCTTCCCCTTTCTCTCCATGCTTCTCATCGAGGTTTCTCTGTACTGTTTATATCGTTTATAGCTTCTGCCATGAGACAGCAATAGACTACTTTTCCCAGTTGCAACCTGAAAAAGCTCAGAGAAGAACTCAGCCATCATTTCTGATCATGTATGGCCATGTGAGAGACGGGGCAGCTTCCACTATGATCATGTGATGGAGGAGAGGAGAAGGGCGTCGTTCCCAGGAGAAGGCAGAGGTGATGGGCACATGATACTATAAATGTCTATTTCTGATACCTAGAAAGCAAACCACTAAGGTTTCCAAGTTCCAGACCTATATTAATATTTGGGATTCAGGAATAAGAAATTAGAATTCTTGGGAATTTTCAAAATTATGTCATTCTTAAAATATCTCCAATGTTCTTGATACCCTTAAAACTCATTATTATAGATATCTAAAAATACTTGATTAATAAGAAATATTAAGTTCAGAAGCTCTTTACCAAGAATCATAGCCTACAGTGGATATTTAAACAGTGGCAATGCTAGCAAACATTATTAGGTAGTATTCAAATAATGTAAATTTAGATCTTCTAGCAAGGCTAACAACACTACACCAAATCACATGTCTGAACTGCCAAGTTAAGGCCTTATTTTGTTGCTTGTACTTACTGTTCATTGGAACACCTTCCATGGGATTTGTATGAAGTACCCTGTTCATATAGGCTGTAAACACACAATATGGCAAGAGCTACAAGACAGAATGAATGATTAGACCGATTTTTTTTTTTTAAATGTGGCCCTGTCCTGGTTCCTGGAAAAGTGAACCTTGACCTTCAACTTTACGTGTCAGCTCTCACTTCTCTTGCTTTCAACTTGATATCTGTGAATTTCTTAGAACCAGTAAGGTTTCTGTGTTGCTTATTAAGGTTTAATTCTTGCAGAGAGTTTAAATTATTTCTCCTGATTTCTCAACGGGTTTTTTCTTGAAATTTGGAACTTGTAAAACCATTTCTCCTGAAGTTCTGGGAAGGAATTCCTACCTGAAAACACTGCTATTTGTACTTACTTTCTATAGGAAAATGTGTTTCAAGTTCCACACAACTGACTTATCATTGTGAAAACTCTTGAAAACATCCTTTACAGGCAAAGGGGTTTTATAACATGGCCCATGTGATTATTCTTCCTTTCCCTGGAGCAGAGGTGGAATTAATATATTATTACCTATTACTAAGAGGCTCTGAATGCTTCTTCTCAAAAGAATTTCATACATAATTCAGCAAAGTAAGGGAGCCTGCTATGCTTTGTGAGGTTCCCAGGTAAATTTTGCCCAGATAGGGTACTTGTTTATATTATAGTTTTAACATTGGTATTAGAGAATAAGGAATAAAAGAAACATTTTCCTCAGTTTTTTGAATAAGTTTAAAAAGTTTGACTCAATACTGGTTACCCCATCTGTGCACCAGGGGACATTATAAAAGGGGTCAGATCATCTCCTTCCTTTGAAGCATACATACCCATGTGCTTCCACGGTTTGGCTGTGCAGACAGATTCTTTTAGGCCTGGCTGTTAATCCTTGGCACCCAAAAGTGCCATAATATTTGAAAGATGAAAATACTAACCCCTCGAGCGCAGAGCTGAAGAGCAGTCTGAGCAATGTTTGGACTTGGGGAGATTTTCATGAGAAGTGAAAGTAAAAGAAACAAAGTGACAAATCACTGACACCACAGGATGGTTCTAATACTTTGCTTGTGTGCCTGCCAAACACATGTATTAAACCCCAAGGGAATGAATGCTGAAAAGCAGACAGGAAGGCAGAGAAGGGATGAAGGCAGGTGCCCACCACACAGACATCCAGTAGACATTGGCGGCGTTGAGTTAAAGTCAGGGCCTTGCCTTTGAGGTGCCTGACTATATAACCTGATCAATGAACCAATGCACAATTCAAAAACTAAAGTCTAAAGTAGTTCATAAGCAAGGACAAATCAACGTAAGACAACGTTACCACAGCAAAACCCCAATTCCTCACAACCTTATTAATCACAATCCTGAATCACCTAGATTTTGAAAGAAAGAACAACACATCAGAAACTGACTTTGGTGTTTATTCAGAATAACATGCCACTGATTTATCTAATTGCATCAAAAATGCTAGAGGGTGAAAAATATGTTCAGAGTGATCCCTTTTAAGCACTGAAATGACTGACTCATGAATAAAATGTGTCTGCTCTTGAGATTTTTATTAAGAGAAGCAAATGAAAAAAATTGAAAGCGTTTAAACGAAATGAAAATTTTGTATCCAGGAAAATGAAATGATGTGGAATGACCAAATCTCAGTACACTTGGCTCACTGAGGCTGCTTTATAGCTGGCTATCCAGAGAAAATTGGAGTCATTATAATCATTTCAGCTTTTAAACCTTCTGGATTTTGCAAGGAGTTATGGGGATTACTAAGATCTGGCTTTTGGGACCGTCCCTCTAAAATCTGACCCTCCAATTGATACAGCCTCCACCAAGCCTTCCGGTGTCTTGGGGAATTTCTATGGGAACCGAGCAGTGAGTGGTAAATGAAGTCCTTTAGTAAATGTCCATTTAGGGGGATCTGAAGTGTGATTTCTTCCCTCCAGTGCATCCTCTGGGGTCCTCTCATTGTGGATTAGGGTTACGTGAGTCGTCTTCTTGGGCTTCTCTCCCCACTACCCGTCTCAGCCACAGAGCTGCCTTGGCAAACAGTCTGGTAACAGAGGTGTAGGGCTGCAATGGAAGGAGCCTCTTCCAGAGTCTACATAAAACTCCGGGCAGTCCCCAGAGTGGCTGTCTTAGCTCCCGTCAGCACCCTACATACACCTGTTGGAAATGAGTTGATGACAGCAGTCAGGCAACTCATCGACGGTCAGGAAGAGGCCAGTGGGAAGGGCTGAAAGCCTGGAATGGCGTCTCCATTCCAAACCCAAACCCAAACTGAAACCAGAAACCCAGAGAAACTCAAAGACGATTTCTAATTCCCCAACTCTTTCAACCTAAAAGCAAATCAAAACAAATAAAGGAAGAAAGGAAGAAGGAAGAAGCTGAAATAATTTATTGCCTAGGCTAAAATTACAAAGCTAGTATAGAAGAAACAAAATCTGAAAATGATAACTAGACAGCCCTTCCGGAGGAAGCAATGCCTTTCCACCAGGAAACTACCCGGAGGATGTCCTTAGCTAGTTTTTAAAACTTGTTATTAAATAACAATTTAATTTGTTATTAAATATTACTGTCATCAACAACATTTTTAAAATGATGGTGGTAGTGAAGGAGCTATGTCTATCAAACAACCAAATAATGTGGCTTTCATTTTCTACCATGGCAGCAGCTAATGAAATATTACATTATGTTTGTATTATATTATAATATTTTATGCCATATTAAAATTATACAGCTGGCTACAGAATTTCTCCAAGGGGAAAACCATGGGGGAAGATTGACCACTGAAGTATTTTCTTTTTCTAAAATAGAAAAAAATAGTGCAAAAAAATGAATTTAAGTTGAATACCTACTTTCAACAGAAGACATTGTTGATCTTTTCTGGGCAAGTGGAATAACCCCTCTGGCTAGTTCAGTCTTTGATTCACTTACAATCCATCCTGCATCTTCCACGGTAACAGGTACTCTTGGTGTCCCTCCCTCGTGGCCTCACCTCCCACATTTCTGGGCATTCCAACCACGATGCTCCCCGAGACTCCTTCCTTGGGGGTTTTCTCCAGCCGTGAGAGTCCACCTAATCCTTGATCGAGGCTGACCAGAAATGCCTAGGAGGTAACACTTTCTGGATCCACCCTCATCCAAGTGACTGAGGAAAGCTGATGGGAAAATAGCCCCACTGCCTGACTCCTTGGTTAGGACAGTTCTGGTGGGATTCTGCAGAGTTAGATTTCCCCAAAGGACTGCTTCCTCTTTCTGTGGTGGTCATCTGCGGCCACTTGCTCAATCAGCTCTTGTGCCACATCCTTGTCTCAGGGCATGTTTTGGAGGAACCCCACCTAAGATATCCCTGAAAAGCCCAATTTCCCCCATTCCATCACCCATCTCCCTGCAGCTCCCCCCTCCAACCATCTAGGGAGCCTAAGGTGGAAACAGAGTCCTTGACTGCCTTCTCTCTTCTGGCTTGTACAGCCCCACCTGTAACCTCAGTCCCACCTCCCTGACCCAACTCCTGACCTCCCACCTGTAAGCTGAAACTCCTCCTGGAAGGATAAGCATTGCTAATTCTCCTTCTAAACAAACGATGCTGCACTGATAAAATAGCAGCTGGAAAAGACAGGATGGATGCAGGAAGTTGCCATGCACCTTTCTCAATTCACTAAGCCCAGCATTTCTGAGGAACATCCGGAAATCCAGACATTTCCTTGGATTGTTGCAGCTCTGATAAAAGTAAGCAGACCGAGTATCTGCTTCTACACCCACCGCCCGCTCTTGCCCCACTCCAAGATAATAAACTGTTTAAAAATACTTTGCTTTAACCCTTCTGATATATTGCTTCTGTTATTGCTTTCCATTCATTCCTCTAGCCCACCAGTTCCTGGAACTGTTGATGCCTAATGCTTAAACCAACTGTTGTAATTCTGAATAAAACTGACAGCTCTTTCTGGGTTCTCTAATTGGGAAAATCTTGAAGGCAAAGAACTGGGTAAAAAGAGTATATAATTCATTTCCAATCAGGTACTTTTGGATGTAAATCAGGAAGAGCTATCTTCCTTCTGGTTTATCCTACATATTGTTTGTATTCCAAGCAGATCATTCTTTAAACTTTTTATTCAATAGGGACCATAGCTTTGCTATGAGCTGCATTTACTCTTCCCCAGTCATGTGTGTCCCCAACACATGTAATTTTGGGCAGACCAATGACTTTGCAGAATTTTCCAAAACAAGGTCCTGAACTACCTGCATTAGCACTGTATGGGATCGTGGCTGAAAAACAAATTCATCAAACCACCACTGACTGACTCAGTGCAACTGTGGGGAGAGGTCCAGTGATTCTAAAGTACAGAAGTTTGAGGACAACAGGTTTGGGTGTTCAAAAGACAGGAGGTTTAGATTATGGAGATTGAACCAAAGTTTTCCTTATCTCTCCCAGGACTGAATTCATGGTGTTGACCTCATCCTCTGGCTGTCACTAACTAAGCTAATAAGCATTTACACTAGCACTTCTTCTGTGGAGTGACAAAGACTCCTGCTAAACCCTTCTGCTGGAAAGTAAAAAAGAAAACAATGAAAAAGATTGTTTCCAAAGAGTAAAATGCACCCAGATTTTCTAATGGGAAAAATATGACGTGGGTAAGTGTAACACTTTAGGCAGCAGGGACAAGTCTCCTATTTTCTCAATTTTGATAAACTGTTCCTTTGGGAGCAGATCTTTGAGGAAAGATGTTCTAGTTTCCTGACTTGGATGATGGAGAAAAATCAAGGAGACTTGTTTGCATTTGTATTGGGAAAGAAATGTTACCTTCAATTTTTTTTCTAAAATCAGTGTTTTTGGTGATATCTGCAGTTCAAAATCTCATGTGGTCTTATGTAAATGCTCTTGGCTTTTCCATCTGTCAAGACACGATTAAGTAAATTCAGTCTTTTTAGATATAATCATTGTTTCCTGGCCCTGGATTTGGAAGGATTTCCAAAGTAGATGACAGAAGTTTGGAGCAGAATCCCACTTGGCATCATCATGACGGGATTCATTATGGGCATCTAGAGTATAGCTCAGATCAAGGACGAAGGGATTTTACTTTAGAATCCAATGGTGAATGTGTTTGTGGATGTCAACAGACCATTGCGAGAAAACATACGTGACTCTGGTGAGTAAACAAATACCTTCCTCCTGGAGCAGAGACCTGTTGTGGGCTTGGGAGATCTGAAAAAGAACAGAACAATAGTCATGTCTTTTAAAAACTCTCAGCTTTCAGAGCGGTGTTCAAAGTACACATCTTCTGATGAAGGAGTTCATATCTGCTACTGATGGGAGATAGCAGCCTGTGGCATTTTCCCATAAGGAGTTTGTATCGTTCTTTGGGTATTTCAGGGTGTTCTTACATCCTTGTCAGGACATTCCAAATGATGTCCTTTGTGGTTCGGTGTTACTGACCAAAGTCTTCATGTCAGCACTGGTTCCATATGAGAGATGTTTGCTATAGGAGTTTATTAATAGAAATGTGGTTGATGAAAGTCGTACAAACTCTTGTACTCTGAATGGTTTTATTAACGCCACTGTCTTTCCAGTCTGGTAAGTTATACACTCCCTAGCCTCCGACTCTCAATCTTTTTATACCTAGCCAAGAATTTTCCAAGACAGAAGATCTGAAAATGCTTCTTTATCACTTGAAGACCTGGCAGCATGAATGAATAATACTTTGCACAGCTTTTCTGTGTATGAGTCATTGACCCCAGGAGCATAAACCAGTTTTTCAGTTTTAAATTATTTAACCCTTTTGTTACTCTCCTCCTAATTAGTGTCCATTGTGTTTCAAAACCCATTTTTATGTGTTTATTAATAGCCAAAGTATTAAATGAAACCATAGAAACCCCTGGAGGAGAGGCAGTTCTATTTCTTTTTAAAAACAAGCAATTCACTTAACTTCTTTTCTAGTCAAATGAAAAGATTTAACAGTTGGAAATTATCATTTAGTTACTTATTTTTTTCCAGCTTTTAGTCTCTTTGAACTTTCACCTCCACACATAGTCTCCCAACTCCTGGAAAAGAAGTATTTCAGTCAACCAGTCAAAAGTTTACAGATCATATACATGTTTTAAATTTTCTGTCTTACTCAATATTTCAATATTTGGATTTCTGAAATGTTACATTAAAATACCTTTTTTGGAAAGAAGTTCTCATTTCTCTATCATGGCTATTATCATTGAACTGATTTCTTTTGGCTTGGATTTTTAAAATGACTTTCAGTTTTTCTGCCTTAATTTTATCCTAAACCCAACCCTACGTACCTGCAGCACCAGCATCACCTGGAGCTTGTTAGAAATGCATCATCTCAGGCCCCACCCCAGACCCTCTGACTCAGAATCTGCCTTTTAGCAAGATTTCTTAGGTGACTCTTGTACACATTGAAGTTGAGAAGCTCGATTCTCACCTAATCTTTCCACCTTATGGTAGTATTTCCAAAGCAAAGGAACTCAGAGCTTGGTTTTATAAATTATGGTATCTAAGGAAGATACCATAATAACTGGAAGATAGTGAGTCCTCAAGGTAGAAGCACCGCAATGGTTGCATTTACTGTGGGGCATCCTGCTGGCAGCTCAGCCTGTGCTCGAGGTTTTAAGTGCTGTGGTGTTGATGTGGTGACCCCCTGGCACTGTCCTGGGAGTGGAGAAAAGGTTCACGCATGGTGAGGAAGCTCACGGGTAGATGTATACAGAAGTAGGGCAGATGAATGATTCATTCTGTGGGTGGAAGGTGGGGCAGAGGACAGAACAGGGAGGCTTCTCAGAGAAGATGACTCGATTTTGAACATTTCACCCCATGGGCAAGTTAGAAGATGTTCCAGGCAGGCAGACATGAAAGCAGTGAGACATAGAAACCTTTCTAGGGAAATTCACATGGTTTGGTTTTGGTGAACGTGAGGTATGTGTAAGTAGGGGGTGAACAGTAAGTGGGAAGGAACCCATGGAACAATGGGAAATGAGGCCAGATAACAGATTCGGATGGCCCTGAGTGCTTGGGAGCTTGGCTTGTGTCCAAGGGGCCTGAAGAATTTTAGACAGAGGAAAACACAGCCAGTTTGGTGTCTTTAAGAGGTTGACCCTGGAGGATGGACTAGAGGAAGATGGGGCAAGAGTAGAGCCAGGGAGACCACAGTACAGGTGGCTGCAGTGGCCCAGGGGAGAGGCCATGATGCTATGAGATGCCATGAGGTGGTAGCTCTGGGGATGGATGGCTCAGGATAGAGTCCAGGATAAAAGGAGGAAATCCTTTTCTCTCTGTCACCAGCCTCTCCGCCAAACCTTTTGAAGACAACAGTCCTTGGCTGAGTCTTATTTAGAGCAAACACCTCCAGGTCTTTAAACTGCTGTTCACATGCCATGGCTTTGCATCCCTCTCTACAAGTACTTCAGTTGATTTCTATCCCACGGGCATTGTAGTGCCAAGAGTTAAAGACAAGGTGAGGTTGAGTGGGGGAAGAGACCTAAAAGTTGCTGGGTCCGTAAACATGCCAGGTGCACCACAAACATTGGGTCCTTTAGTTCCCACAATCCTGCAAACTAAGTATTATTACCTCTGTTTTAGAGATGGAAAGAATAAGGCCCTGGAGACTAAGGATCTCCTTTGTGATTATCATTTACAATGAGTAGAATCTGAATTTTTCCCCAAAGATCTGTGATTCACTTATTCAACTACCTGCACCGCAAGGATGCCTAAAGGAGTTTAATCTACCACTTCCCCTGTGGTTTGCTGAACGTACAGGTGGCAATCAATTGCTTTCACCGGCTACCTGCTTTGCCTATTGAATGAGGTCACTAGAACTAGTGGACAGGCAGAGAAGATCCCTGAGTGAGCACATAGATGACACAAATTCTCTATTTGTAAAAAAGGACCTCACAAGCAGTTCTGCTTGATTTGTTTGTACACAATTCCCTCAAGCTGGGCCACATGTTTCTGCTGTCTGCCGACAATTAAAAATAACAAGTCAAGAATGAGTGGGAAGCAAGTGAGATCTAATAGCTGACATCAAGGGAGGAGATGGGAAAATGTAAAGAGCCAGAGATATAAGAAGTCAAGAAGTGTCAGTAATAGTTTTGGCCACTAACATAGGGACAGACAGTCCCACAGACTTTACTAGTTCCTGAAGGCATGACTGTATTATAGCACAATGTATAGACCCTAAGAGTCAATGTAAACTCGATCACCCACCCAAAGGAGAAATTATCAACATAACATCCCGGACCAGAGGGTCATTCCTGCCTCTACATGAGCTATTTCAGGAGTATGATGATGTGCATCTCTTTTCTGGTTAGAAGTTGTTAACATTTATAGAAGATTCTTATAGTCTGCTAAGCAAAATCTCCCTCTGAGTGATGTGTGCCAGTTGGCCAATGTTCAGTGCTTTTTTTACGTGATAATCATCCAAATATCGGGAGACCAGTGTTACCAGTGCAGAATGGTAACAAGAAACTCCCAGACTCTGAGTCTCCCAAGAACTTTTTCCTTTCAGGCTTGCTCTAGAGATGATCCTCTGTCCTGCCAAGGTGGTCCCATGACATTTCCGGTCAATCTCAGGAAATAAAATTTTCTATAGTCATGTTAAGCTGTAAACACAGGCACAGTCTTATGATTTAAAGTATCCAATCAAATCTGTTAATTGGTCCTTCAGTTTCTTTTCTTTTTTTAACTTTTTATTTTATATTGGAATGTAGTTGATTAAAAATATTGTGTTAGTTTCAGATGTAGAGCAAAGTGATTCAGTTACACATATATATGTATCTGTTCTTTTTCAAATTCTCTTCCCATTTAGGTTGTTACATAATATTGAGAAGAGTTCCCTGTGCTATATAGTAGGTCCTTGTTGGTTATCCATTTTAAATATAGCAGTGTGTACATGTCGATCCCAAACTCCCTTACTGTCCTTCAGTTTCCATTGGAAGGAGATCTTCCTATCCACCCTCCTGCCTCCTGTTTTTGAGTACCAGGCTTTTCCTCTCTCTACCGTTCATCTCCCCCACTCTGTACCTGCTGTTTCCAGACATGGAGCTCTAAACAGTGAGCGGATGAAAAGTTAAGGTGAACAGGAAAGTTCTTACTTGACTGGTGCCACCCTATACTGGTTCCTAAGTCTCAGAGTTTGGGGTTTTTTTTTGTTATAATTGAAGTATAGTTAATTTACAATGTTGTGTTAATTTCTGCTGCACAGCAAAGTGATTCAGCTATACATATATATACACATTCCTTTTCATATTCTTTTCCATTATGGTTTATCACAGGATATTAAATATCCTGTGCTGTACAGTAGAACCTTGTGGTTTATGAAGTCTCAAAGTTTAATGTATGCATGAATCACATGGGGAAGCTCATTAAAATGAAGATTCTGGGTCAGTAGGCCTAGGATGCTTTTCTAATAGGGTCCCAGGTGACACAGATGGTGCTAAGCCATGGACCATACTTTGAGTAAGAAGGATTTAGAGATTCCCCATTTAATGCAGCTAATTAATGCAATTCCTTTAGTTCAGGTAACCCTCTTTCAACTATAGCCTCTGATGGGACACGTCATTGCCTTTTATCACTGGGGACCCTCACCCTGACAGGCCACCCCCTTAGTCAGAATACCTTTCAGTATATCGTCAGGTTCAGTTTCCACATGTAATTCATCTGGTCCGTGGGTCTCGAATACCTTTGACCTTCATTTTGACCTAAACACAGTTACTTCCTAGGCATTTGCTGGGCAGCCACAGAGGACTGTAACTTCCCAAATGACAAATCAGGCACCACCCCTCTGTCCTCCAGATGTAGGGAATGCGTGTGGAGTTCTCCCCACAGAGCTGTCGAAAATGATACACTAGGCCTGGGATTGGAACGAGCGATTAAAACTGACAATATAACTCTCTTTGGCTTCACAATTCCTCTATCCTTAGTCAATAATTTAGCTTGCTTACATTCTCAGTCTGGGTGAAGGCCATGTATCCTGTAACCAGTTCTAGATATTTCTTTTGAAAACTTGCATCTTGGTGTCTGTGCTCACAGCTAAATTTGGCATCTCATGAACTACAATACATCCCCATGTTTCCCTTCTCTGTGGCAAACATACTGTTTCCACGTAATGCAGTTTCTGAATATTTACAATTTTCTAGATGCTTTTCCATTTGTCAATATTCTACCTAAAATAAGGTACCTAGAATCAGACATAGAGCTCCAAATAGAGTCTGGCCAGCCCAGAGTCCTTTAAAGTTGTGTGTTTCTACCCTATACATGTGTGACTTCATTAATGCTCTTGGCAGTTGAATGTATGTGGAAGAGAAAAGAAAGAAGGGAAAAGGGAGGAATCAATGATAAGTGTATAATCTTTTTGTTCTTAGTTGACGTTTAGTTGATTTACAATGTTGTGGATGTTTCTAGTGTACAACAAAGTGATTCAGTTTTATATATATACATATATATTCTTTTTCATATTCTTTTCCATTATGGTTTATTATGGGATATTAAATATATTATAGTTCCCTGTGTTATACAGTAGGACCTTGTTGTTTACCTATTTTATATATAGTAGTATTTATCTGTTAATCCCAAACTCCTAATTTATCCCTCCTCACCACGTTTCCCCTTTGGTAACCATAAGTTTGTTTTCTATGTCTGTGAGTCTGTTTCTGTTTTATAAATAAGTTCATTTGTATCATGTTTTAGATTCCACATGTAAGTGATATCATACGATATTTGTCTTTCTGTGTCTGACTTACTTCACCTATTATGATAATCTCTAGGTCCCTCCATGTTTCTGCAAATGACATTATTTCATTCTTTTTTATGGCTGAGTAGTATTCCATTGTGTGTGTATATATATATATACACACACACACACACACACACACACACACACACACATACACACACCATATCTCCTTTATCCATTCATCTGTTGATGGACATTTAGGTTGCTTCCATATCCTGGCTATTGTAAATAGTGCTGCTATGAACATTGGGGTGCATGTATCCTTTTGAATTAGAGTTTTCTCTGGATATATGCCCAGGAATGGGATTGCTGGATCATATGGTAGCTCTAGTTTTAGTTTTTTAAGGAAACTTCATACTGTTTTCCATAGTGGCTGCACCAAGTGTATAATCTTAGCTGTCTGGAAAATTGAGATACCATTAAAATAACAAAGTTAAAATAAGGAAATGGAGGGTTGTTCCATTTTAGACATACTGTGTTTGAGGTGCCAGCAGAGCACCTATGTGGAAATGCTCAGCAGGTGGTAAGAAACTGGAGACAGGAACATACTAGAAGTTAAACTTAGGGATAGGGATTTGGGGATCATGCTTATGAAGATAATACCTGCAGTCTAGGGAATAGAGGATGCATGCAGGTTGAACTTAGGGGAGAAGGTTCAGGCCTAAAGATGATGAAGGCTCATGCAGATTCCAAGGGAAGGTAACATATTCTCCAGTACTGGACTGTTACCAATGTGACCCCAAATGTTTCTTTCCCTGGCCTGCCAAATTGTCTGAAAGTTACATCAGCTTCATTTCTTAGAATTCTCCCAAAGACAAGTGTGCATGTTGCCACCTGGGAGGGGTCACATGTTAGCTGGCTGATACATCATAAGGAACACATTTATCTGATTAGAAACCATGGCCACCACTGCCTCTCAGGCCAGAGTCTGGTGAGAATGGAACATGGGAATTTTTTCTTTTTAATTCAAGTATAGTTGATTTATAATGTTGTGCTAATGTCTGCTGTACAGCTAAGTGACTCAGTTATACACATACATACATTCTTTTTTAATATTCTTTTCCATTATGATTTATCACAGGATATTGACTATAGTTCCTTGTGTTATAGAGTAGGACCTTGTTATTTATCCATTCTAAATGTAATAGTTTGCATTTACTAACCCCAAACTCCCACTCAATCTCTCTCCCTGCCCCGCTCCCCTTTGGCAATCACAAGTCTGTTCTCTATGTCCATGATTCTGTTTCTGTTTTGTACATAGGTTCATTTGTGCCATATTTTAGATTCCACATACAAGTGGTATCATATGGTATCTGTCTTTCTCTTTCTGACTTACTTCACTCAATATGATAATCTCTAGTTGCATCCATGTTGCTGAAAATGGCATTATTTTGTTCTTTTTTATGGCTGAGGGGAACACAGGATTTTTGATGTGTATGAGGAATTAGAGGCGAGGTCTAGATCACTTGGGAAAAAAATAGGCTTGGGCAGTCAGGGTTGGGTGGACTAGAGTGTAGAAGGATGTTTATAAACATGACAGGGAGACTCCAGAATTTATTGCTTCATGGAAATAGCTTATATTCAAAATGAGTTTATTATTTTGCTGAATAATCCTCACCTGATCAATGATTTTATAAAATGTATGTATTTCAGTTAAAAAATCACTTTACATTTACTTTTTCCCCCCTCTTAAAATAGGATTACATTGTATTATTCTTTGTTATATTATATATTTGTTATCTATAATCAAAGGAGTGAAAATGGGCATTTTACAGTAAAGCATGAAGAAATAAAATGATAGAAACTTGTTTTAAAGGATATCCACAAATCTTTGTGTATTTGTCGATTTCAAAAAAAAAAAAGCCAAATAATGTATTTATTTACTTGAATCTGACATCAAATATTAAACTTCAAAATATAAATACCAATATAAATTTTGATCACTGTTTTAATTTCTACAAATAAAATACATGAAATAATTATAATTTAAAATTTAGTAATTGCATGAGACAGTTTAATAATTTCATACCTAAAATGTATATTATTAAGTATATATATATATATAATACATATAAATGGTATAAAGTATATATATTTGGTTTAAACTCTCATAAGCTGTCACCTTGACTATATAAACAGACTAGTGTTATATAAATTATATATAGATACATGGTCTTTATTAGATACAGTAGCATGTTCTGAAAATTTTTCATTCAGACCTATTATATATTTTAAGAAGAACCCATTCAGTAGCATAATTTCTGGTGGAAACATACTTAGCACTACACAAGCTCCATAAATTGTAATGTTTGGTAGTTGTTTGCACAGGCTCCGGACGTGCAGGCTCAGCGGCCATGGCTCATGGGCCCAGCCGCTCCGCAGCATGTGGGATCTTCCCAGACCGGGGCACGAACCCATGTCCCCTGAATCGGCAGGCAGACTCTCAACCACTGCGCCACCAGGGAAGCCCTGTTTGGTAGTTTTTGACGTTGACCTAAAGTGCAAAGAGGAGGAAAATCAAAATTCTAAGGATTCTCAGGAAAATGTGGGGATGTACCAGAGATCACAGGAAGATACCACAAACTTGGCTTTAAACAACCAGATTTATAATTTCCCAAAGTTAGTTATTCCCAAATACCAGAGTCAGGGTTGCAAATACACATGTGGTAAAGACTGAGCGATCCAACATTTAGTCAGCTGGAGCTCTTAGCCAGCCTGGAAAATTATAATGTAATAATTAATATTCACAGTGATAACTGTCAGGATAAAAGTCTTAGCTACCATTTCTTTTATACCCACTGTATTCCAGGAGACTTAATATCATTTCTAATGTAATATACTATCTTATTTAAGTAACAGAAGGATTCTATGAAATAGGTTGTATTATCCCCATGTTACAGATGAAACAAATGGTGTTCAGAGAGTTAAAAGTAATTTTGCAGGGTCCCATGGTGAGAAATAGGTATCTTTGTGTTGTCCTACATCTTAGGAGCATTTACATTCCAAACTTTGTTAAGTGCTCATTTTTGGAAAGCTGGTAATCCTTAGCTGATATGTCTTTGATAAAAGAGAGTACTTCATAAGCTTCAGTTGCAAAATAAATGAGTCATGGGTATGAAATGTACAGTGTGGGGAATATAGTGAATACTATGTAATATCTTTGTAGGGTGACTAGACTTATCATGGTCATCATTTTGAAATGTGTAGAAATATCAAATCACTATGTTGTGTAACAGGAACTAACATACTGTTGTAGGTCAATTACATGTCAAATGCAAACACACTCACAGAAAAAGAGATCAGATTTGTGGTTATCAGAGGCCAGTGGTGGGGGGAGGGGGAATTGGATGAAGGTGGTCAAAAGGTACAAACTTCCGGGCTTCCCTGGTAGCGCAGTGGTTAAGAATCCGCCTGCCAATGCAGGGGACACGGGTTCAAACTCTGGTCCGGGAAGATCCCACGTGCCGTGGATCAACTAAGCCTGTGCGCCACAACTACTGAGCCTGCGCTCTAGAGCCTGCGAGCCACAACTACTGAGCCCACGAGCCACAACTACTGAAGCCTGCACACCTAGAACCCGTGCTCAGCAACAAGAGAAGCCACCGCAATGAGAAGCCTGCACACCGCAACGAAGAGTAGCCCCCGCTCACCGCAACTAGAAAAAGCCCGCGTGCAGCAATGAAGACCCAATGCAGCCAAAAATAAAAAAAAATTTTTTTAAAGGTACAAACTTCCAGTTATAAGATAACTAAGGACTAGGATGTAATGTACAACATGATAAATATAATAAATACTGCTGTATGTTATATATGAAAGTTGTTGAGAGTAAATCTTAAGAGTTCTCACCATGAGGGAAAATGTTGTTTTTCTATTTCTTTAGTATTGTATCTACATGAGATGATGGAAATTCACTAAACTTACTGTGATAACCATTTCATGATGTATGTAAGTCAAAATCATGATGCTGTACACCTTAAACTTACACAGGGCTGTATGTCAATTATATCTCAATGAAACTGGAGGAAAAAAAAAGAGTACTTCATGTTCAATCCTGTTAGATAAGAATATTTATTTGTACTTATGTATGCTGCTTGCTTCTTCTGTGCACGTGTAATGCCACCATGGTCCCTAGAGCACAAGCTGCAAATGATTTTTCCAGTGTTAATGATGGGGTTGGGTGGAGTTATTCATCCAGAGTCTGGCCATCTCCCCCTCAGAGTCCTCTAGTGACCAACAGTCTTCTGGAGGTGGAAGTCTAGGGCAGATACTGTGGCTGATGACCACGGCTCACAGCCAAGTTAAATACAGACTTCACTGATTCCATGCTGGTCCCCCACCCCCTCTCAATCTCTCTGTCTCTATCTCTGTCTCTCTGTTTCTCTCTCTCTCACACACACACACACACACACACAAACACACTAATGAGAAAATTTAGTCTTTACATTTAATATAGATTTGGGATATGTTTGGGAAGTAGTATCAATAGAATCAAACATTTGTGTAGGGTGGGATAAATCAGGAGATTGGGATTAAGATACACACACTACTGTGTATAAAATAAATAACCAACAAGGACCTACCGTATAGCACAGGGAATTCTGCTCAGTACTCTGTAATAACCTATATGGGAAAAGAATCTGGAAAAGAATGGATATATGTATATGTATAACTGATTCATTTTGCTGTACACCTGAAACTAACACAACATTGTAAACAACTATACTCCAATATAAGATGAAAACTAAATTTAATAAAACAAAACAAAAAAATTATAAAATGTGGGCAAAGATCTCTGTTAAAAAAAAGAAGAATCAAACATTTGCCATTTGCTTCTACTGATTTCATTTCCTAAATATCTCCTGAATCCTCTATTTCTCTGTTTCCACAGTTCCCACCTAGTCCAATTCACCATCCCCTCCTTCCCAGATTTCAACAGCATCCTGACTGCTCTCCTTGTTTCTACCCTGGGCCCCTGCCAATCCATTCTCTGCAGCACAACCGCTGTGTTCCTAAAATGCAGATATTATCTCGTTTGTCTGCCTGAAATCTTGCACTGGCTGCTCACTGGGGGCTGTCAGATTTGACCCCTGCCTCTCTCCACAGTTCAGCTTATCTGAAGCTTTCTTTATTCAAGGTGCTCTGGCTTTCTTGTGACCTCTCTTACTCCCCAGCCTCAGGACCTGGGAGCTTGCTATTCTTTCATTTGGAACCCTCCTTTTCTCCCTTTTTACTTGGTAATCATCCTTCAGGGCTCAGTCTAAATGTCAGTTTCTTAGAGCAACTTTCCATGATACCAGAGGAAGCTCGACCCTCAGGTTATATACTCTCATAGCACTGTGTCGTTTCCCCAGCATTACCCATAACTTCACCATGTAATTAAAGAACAATATGGTATTGCTTATTAAAGTCTGTCTCCTACACTTGGCTGTTAACTTCATGAGAGAAAGGTCTGGGTCTTTCTTATTCACCACTGATTCCCACCTCCTAGTACAGTGCCTGGCCTTTGTAAGCACACAATAATGTTTTCTTAGACATTTTTGCCTATGCTACAGATATTAAGCTTTTTCTCCTTTAATCAAACAAGATGACTGTTGTTGGCCAATGTCTTAGAAATGGCTGCAAACTATTGAGACTGAGTATTTTAAAACCACGAATTTGCGCAGATGAACTCAGGCATTCATCACGAAGGCTGATACACCATTGTCAACTGGACCGCCTTGAGTTTGTGTTTGATCATCCGTTAATGATGTCACTTACTGATAGTAAATAATGGAGCTGAGAGGACTTCGTAATGGAAGGTGCTGAATAATAACCAGGAAAAAAGGCAGCAAAAAGCCATGAATGTAAGATGGAGATGGTATAAAACGCTGAGAGATATTATCAGGTGGGGAATAAAAACAAAGAAGTTACTTGGATAAAGATGTAAGGAAGAAAGACGTTTTCTGAAAATAAGTCTATTGAAGAGATTGCAGGGTTAGAGATTGCTAGCAAGTTTAGATTGGAAGAGGTAACAGAAAATTTAGCAATAGTTTTTCTCTTTCTTCCTTTCTTTCTCTCTTTCTTTCTTTCTTTCCTTCTTTCTTTCTTTCTTCTTTCTTTCTCTTTCTCCTTCTTTCTTTCTTTCTTTTTTCCTTTCTTTCCTTTCTTTCTTTTTCTCTTTTTCCTTTCTCTTTTCTCTCTTTCTCTTTCCCTCCCTCTCTTTCTCTTTCCCACTGTCTCTTTCTCTCTTTTCTTCCTCCCTCCCTCTCTCCCTTCCTTCCTTCCTTCCTCCTTTCCTTTAGCAATTAATATACTGCTCATGAGAGTGGAGTCATTTTACAAGTACTAGGATAAAGGTCAAGGCACAGGGAATGTTTATAGAGGAACAGGAGTTTCGATTAGACAATTTGCTAGTAACACCTTCAGTAAATAAATGTGAGGATAATATGGAGTGTTTATCACAACAGTGAGTTTTTAATCAGATCCATTCACCAAGAAAGCTGTAAAATAATTTGCAAAGTGCTTTGAGATAATAAACCACTATATAAACACAGTCTTATCCTAGCAACTGAAATTATAAAACTATTTGGTTTAGAAAATTCAAACTCTGGTATTTTATTTCCCTTAAGTGGTGACAATAGATTGATTTATGAAACGGGATATTTCTTCACTTGAATTAAATTATTCTATAAGCATACTGATTAGCTGTTAGTAGGGGATAGATACTGCTAGCAATAATTTCATTTCTGTTTTTGAATTTTATTTAAAGATTTTCAAAATGCAAAAAGTAGCGTTTTGTGAATCACACGTGATGTTCATGACCTGGGTGAGTTTCAAGCTTGTGCTTTGCTTTTGGAATCATTCCTGTGCCAAAGCACATGCAGAAAATCAATATTCCTGAAGACAGTGACTGTGCTTGTTTTTTTAAAGGGTATTAAAAAGGAAGAGCTACTGGCTTGGTAAAGATGAGAGAGAGAAAGGAGACAAAAGCCTTAGAAACATCTAAAACTTGATATTCTCAATGTATGGTATATTACTAGAGATAAGCAGAGATTTCTAACAGGCTCGGTTTGATTTTAATTTCTTTCTAGAATCAGAGGAAGATCAAGAGCTTCTTCACCAAAACTCACAGTTCAGTTCCCTTTTGTGTAATCTATTAACTAGGGACACCTTGCTGAACTGGAGGTCCCCTAGGTTCAGAGAAATCATAAACCCAGATGACTTTGGGTTTGCATTCATACAATTCTAGCTATGAGTTACTACGCTTAAAGCCCATGGATAATCCATCTCAGGTCCATGGTGAGTTTATCTGTTGATTTATAGGAGACTATGTGGGAAAGGTGAAGAGGGAAGACAGCATCACACTTTTGATGTCTAATCTTGGGGATATACTACTGGAGTTCACAGAATCAGAAATCTATGTATGCTCGGGCTGCATGAGGTTTTAAACTGGTGTTAAGAGGACACCACATTAGTAAAGAAATATAACCCATGACCTCAAGTGCTACCAAATCAGGTGCAGCTGCTTGCCGCTCAAAAATCAATACCTGAGAGAGCGAAATGTCGGTAGAAAGGAAAGTTGGTTTTAATCAGAATGTCGGCCATCTGGGGAGATGGTGGACTCAGTGTCCCCCAAAAACCATCTCCAAAGATTCTGCTCGGCTAAGTTTTTAAAGGGAAAAAGAGACGTAATCTCAGTGAATCATTGAGATAGGGGGTCATCACATCCCTCACTGTGTGCAGGCTCTTCCACTTCTTGTGATTTTTCTTTAGATGCTATCTTGTTTACCCAGTTTGTTCTCGAGATTACTGAAGGGGAAGCTAAGGAAGAGATCTGATCATCTGTTAATTACTTATTCTTCATTTCTACTTCTTGAAATTTCTACGTCCATTCTTCTACTTCCATTGGTTCTACGGAAAGAACCAACATGTTAAGCAAGGTATTGTGTGATCGAAAGGCCGGAAAGGTGTGCTAGGGCCAGAAGGAGTACAGCATGGTGGTGTCTGGTTTAAGGTTAGTGACACAACAAAGGGGTGCCTCCTGCAGAGAGCTGCTTACAAATGGAAATGAAGTATCCATAGGAGTTTAATCCCATCTATTGTGCTTTAGTCAGGAATGTGTCATAATGTTCTAGTTTCCCCGATATAATTTTAAGGGAGTTAAACTGGAACAACTAGAAATTACATCATTAATTATATTCAGTGTCAACTGAAATTACCACTTGATGCAATCTTGCTAACAAAGCATGTGGATGAGATAAGCTACTCCCAGCTTCATCGACTAGTAGCCTTAATAGCCTACTCCCTCTCTAGGAGTTCGCTAATCAGGAAACACTACACACACACACACACACACATTTTTTTTTTCCTTCTAAAAAATCTCAGTTTAAAAGTGGTTTAAAAACTGGGCCCTTGTTCTTGCTCTGTGCTGGATGCCTAAAGACTCTAAAACCTGAAGTGTTTTAGAAAATATTGATTCCAGTCCCCATCTCACAGTGTCTGAGTCAGTTAGGCTAGAACAGGGCCTGAACATTCTGATATTTTAAAGGTGATTGTAATGAGAGCCTAAGGTTGGAGACCACGGATAAATGCTATTTCATTCCATCCTTCTGATCTCCTTAGTAAGTAGGCTTTGCCATTACAATTTTGCATATCCAAAAATTGACATTCAGTTTAAGGCTAACAGTTGAACCCGTGTGTCTAGGATTTTTAAGTCTTTGCTTTTCTCATCAGTTCACGTTTCCTAAGACTTCTAATGAGATCAAAGAACTTTCATAGAAAGTTGCTGATAACTATTGCAAGAGAAAGGGAAAAGAAAATTCAATTCTAGGGGTTAGGCTAAAAATAGAAGATTTATTTAAGGCTTAGCAAATTCTCTGAAGTGCTACACGTTTGCCCTGATGGAAAGCCTAATGTATCATACTTGGTTATATAATGTCACACTGAAAAAGCTGGCACTGAAGTATCCAAGCTTCTCTTGTCCTCCTCACCTGTCCAATATGTGAACTTTGTAAACCGGGCACAAAAAGATGACATTGCAGTTTTCTCCACATGCATTTTAACATTATAGAAAACAAAATTTCAAATCAGTTTTCTTTGACATTCAATCTGTTCCATAAAAAAAATGGACAGTATAAACTGTTATATATCTACCATTACCGTGGCTGGGTATTTCCCTTGAATCTCTGTGCTCCTCATTTGTGTTAGGGGATAAGAGGAGGATGTTGAACGACAAAATATTATCAAGGGCGTCTTAGCTCTTCGGCATCCTCAAAACACAAATAATAACCTGAATGTAAAAGTCTAAAGCTGAGCCTTCAGTAGGTCAGTTTCAGCCAGGATCAAGCACGTTCTGTCTTTCTTTCCTCCCGTTCTCATCTGCTCTCTGGCGGAGCCTCTGGTAGCAGATGTAGTAAGAATGTGTAGAGCTGCCAAGATGCTTAATCAAGTCCTTGTGATTGTTGTGGCAGTCACCTCAAATTTCAGATTCAAAAGCATAACTTTATGAACTCATCCACAAAGGATCAGGTTCTTGAGGGGAAGAACAACTCGTATTGACAAAACGCATAGGCAATTAATTCATAAATCATAATGCCAGTCTGTTTGATTACAGTGGCCTGGGAAGAGTTTGTTCATTGGATCTTGTTCTTTTTTGCTGTTTATTCTTTCAATAACGAACTAATAGAATGACACTTTCTTATAAGATACTCTTCCCATGGTGCTGGTTTTCACATGGTAACAGGTTTTAAACCAGACATGTTTTGCGGGTGTTTATTGGTTACAAAGAGCAGAAACCCACTCAGCCTTGTTGGACTTAGAAGGGGATTATTGGAAAACTAATGGATACATTCAGAAATAAAGTGCAGGGAGTGAGGAGCGTGGAAAGTGATTAGGCATCTCTCACCTAATCAAACTTAGAAGTTTTTGCACAGCAAAGGAAACCCGAGAGTCCTTTCAGGGGCTCTAGCTCCCTGCTCCAGGGAGCAAGCTTCGTAGAGCCTCTGCCATGTGTTTGGAGGACAGACAAGACAGCACCAGAAGAGAAAGAGGCTGAAACCCACAAAAGGGAAGGCACTGAGACTTTCCAGAAAGGATCCTAGTCACTAGGTATAGTGGGTTGAATAGTGGCTCCAAAAAGACATGTCCACATCCTAAACTCTGGTACCTGTGAATATCATCTTTGCAGATGTGAGTAAGGTAAGGATCTCAAGAGGAGATCGCCTTGGATTACGGTGGGTCCTAGGTCCACCCTAAGGGTCCTTTAAGAGATGGAAAAGGAGAAGACAGAGAGACAAAAGGAAGAAGGCCATGTGAAGATGGAGGCAGAGACTGCTATTTTGCTGCCACAAGACAAGGAGCACCAGAAGCTGGGAGAGGCAAGGCAGGGTCTTCCTGGAGCAGCTTCAGAGAGAGCACAGCCCTTGATTCTGGACTTTTGGCATCCGGAACAGTGAGAGAATAAATTTCTGCTGTTTTAAGCGAAGAAGTTGTGGTAATTTGTTATGGAAGCCCTGAGAAACTAATACATTGGGTTTATGGTAGGCACGGCTCTTCTGGGAAGAGATAAGAGTCAGGCACCTAGAGAACCCTCCTGCACTGTTGGTGGAAATGTAAGTTGGTGCAGCCACTATGGAGAACAGTATGGAGGTTCCTTAAAAAACTAAAAATAGAGCTACCATATGATCCAGCACTCCCACTGCTGGCCATGTGCCCTGAGAAAACCATAATTCAAAAAGAGTCATGTACCACAATGTTCATTGCAGCTCTATTTACAATAGCCAGGACATGGAAGCAACCTAAGTGTCCATGAACAGATGAATGGATAAAGAAGGTGTGGCACATATATACAATGGAATAGTACTCAACCATTGGAAAGAATGAAATAATGCCATTTGCAGCAACATGGATGGACCAGGAGATAATCATACTGAGTGAAGTAAGTCAGAAAGAGAAAGACAAATATTGTATAATATTGCTTACATGTGGAATCTAAAAAAAGGGTACAAATGAACTTATCCACAAAATGGAAATAAAGTTACAGATGTAGAAAATAAACTTATGGTTCCCAGCGGCAAGTGGGGGAGGGATAAATTGGGAGAGTGGGATTGACATATACACATTACTGTGTATAAAAGAGATAACTAACAAGAAACTACTGTATAGCACAGGGAACTCTACTCAGTACTCTGTAGTGACCTATACAGGAAAAGAATCTGAAAAAGAGTGGATATATGGATATGTATGACTGAATCACTTTGCTGTACAGCAGAAACTAACACAACATTGCAAATCAACTATACTCCAGTAAAAAAAAAAAGAAAGAGAAAAAGAATCAGGCACCTAGAGCCTGCTGCCTTCTTTAATACCAATTCCCAGACTAGGAACAAAAGGGTGTGAGGCGCTGATAGTGGGGATCAGGGGGACCCAGTCTCAGTGTGGATATAGACTCTGAGCCAGACTGGATGGAGGGAGGTCTTTGCTCTGTGTTAAGGTGGACATGCTGAATTGTGAGACTGTGAAAAAAATGACCCAGGTTCACCCCTTGCTGACTCCCTGCATGTACCTGTATAAGTTCCTCACCCTCTAAGCACCTCAGCAACGGCAACCATGTATAGAAAGTTTGCACAGGCTAACCTGTAAAGGTCCTCATGGTTGCGGCCTTCTGGTCCCTAGGCCTGTGTGATTATGATAAGGGGAGAGCCAGGTCTGAGCCTGCAAGACTTTGTCTTATGGACTGGCCCCCTCAGTTGGATACACCAGTTGGATGGAGGTATTTCCTCTGAGCACCACCCTCCTGGGAGAGATCCTCAGACTTGATCCTCCCCATATCTCAACTGCTACCTGGGACCAATAGTTGCCTTGGGAGGATTTGGCCCTTGAGTACCCACACATAGTCAATGTCCCTGCCTATCTCAGGCTTTGGGGGACAATTTGAGCAGTCCAGCCATAGAACCCCATAGGGACTTTGCTGGATGTCCCATGAGGTATATCCTCTTCCAGGCTCAGACCAATGCTGGAATGCTCCACGTGACTTTGGAGGCTTATGGGAATGAACTACAAGTGTTCCCCCAGGATCCCTTTCTGAGGGTATGGTTTAGAGCTGTACTCTACAATATGGTAGCCACCAGCTGCATGTGTCTTTATAAACTTAAATTAATTTAAATAAAAGTTAAAAATTGAGTCTCTGAGGGACTTCCCTGGTGGTCCAGTGGTTAAGACTCCGTGCTTCCAATGCAGGGGGCACAGATTCAATCCCTGGTTGGGGAACTAAAATCCCACATGCTGCGTGGCCAAAAAAAACCCCCAAAACAATGACAACAACAACAACAACAACAAGGGGCATGGTTTCCTGACCCGTACACTAGTGGGTCACAATGGGTAAGAGAGTGTCAAGTGAAGTCACAACTTATCAATGAGCCTTTCTGTATACCTTAGAGTCTGCTTCAGGTACCCCTGTTATTGGTCATTACTAATAAGAGCATAATTGCTTTGATTTCAGTTTCAAAGCAACAATTCCCTAACACATACAATACAAAATCACATGTCATGGATATTGAAGTCAAACCAGGATATGCAGAAACTGCAAGTTGCCTACAAATACAAAGTGCAACACCTAGACAATCAATTCAAAAGCTAAAATCTATGCATGAGTTGGCACCTTCTATTATCATGTGACAGCAGAGACTAATGATCTGAATGTCAGGTTGTAGAATTGTCTTATTTACCATGAGGGTAAACAAAGACCTAGGGAGAGTCACTGGTTCAGTGTCCAATTTAGGAGAAAACCAGAGCTCCTATTTCCTAAGCAGCACATAACCCTCCCCTGACATTACATCCCCACCAGTGGGGACAGAGCATTATTCAAATACTGTAAGTACAGGTGCCCCTCGTCCAGGAAATGCCCACTGAGCCCAGGGAAATGCTATTATAAACATTCATTGAACATTTCATAAACCATCTCCTCATTTTCCCAGACATTTGAGAGAAGGATCTGGATGATAAAACTCTCTCTAAAGAGCTATCCAAGATATTTAAATGAAGTCTTTAGTCATTCTGCAAGAATTTTTCTGTGAGGAGCACAAAACCCAAAATTATTCCATTTATATTTTTTCTTTTTTAAGAATAACGCTTTCCATACAACAGTTTTATTGGAGGAATCACTGAGATCGTAGGTCCGAGGAAGGTCTGTTGAGGCATTTGATGATTTAACTTTCTGAGACCTGAATTCCAGATTGCCCTTACCCGCCTCCCCTCTGCCACTGCCAGGTCCTTCAACTCTCCCCGATCCTCTGAGATTTAATTGTAAACACATTATCCTGTCAAAGACATGGCTTTCTTCATGCAGTCCAGTTGGCAGTCATTCAGCCAAGTTCTAGATTACCCTGAGCTTCAGAGCAGGGCATTTTAAGAGGATCATGAAGGCTCTGGGGTTTGAATTAAAGAGCCATGATCCTGTGACACGTCTGTGAGCCACCCAGGACAAATCAATTCTATTTGATAGATGAGGAACCCAAGGCTCAGAGAACTGCATCCATATGCTCAAGCTCATCTGGAGGGTGGAAGACCAGTCTCCACCCACATCTTCTGTCTCCAAGTCCCTTCCATTTTCCAGGTGTCTGGTGAGACCTTGGATGGGGTCAGGGCCCAACCAGGATGGATATAGAGTGTCCCAATCCCTTCATGTGATGAAGAACTCAGGGTCAAAATTAGTTTGATTTGAAAGAAATAAAGTAATATTTATTGAATCTTAGTATGTAAACTGACATTTGCCTTTGGTATAAATAAACAGGTATTTATTGTGTTAAAATATTTGTTTATTGTCACTGGAAACGTCTTTATCTCAATGAATGGTACAACCTAGATGATCAATTGGCCAGACCAGAGTTTGGAGGGTTTCTTGACCCTTTATTTGCCCTAATTCATCACAACAGTTAATTTTAAGACAGTGCTTCATTGTTGGATTTTTTTAAATCACAAAATTAATAAATCCTCATTAAGATAAGTAAAACACTACAAATATATATGAAGGGAAAAATTAAATCTCTCATCTTTTGGCTCAGTAACTCCCCTGGACCCTGAGATAATTAATTTTACATTTTGGTATGTATCCTTCAAAACATATTTGTGCCTATAGATAGGGCCTTTCTTCCTTCCTTTCTTGAAAAAACATATTATACTGTACATATAGTAAAAAATCTATAACTTGCTTTTGTTCCTCGTAAAAAGTTGCATCCTATTGTTGTTTTAATTTCCCAAACTAGAGTGATACTGAGCAATGTTTCATAGGTTTAGCCACTATTTGTATTGCATATCTTCTGCTCACTTTTGAATTTTACTTTTCAATATGTTGTAGCTTTTAATGTATCAGGGATATTGATCATATGGGTGGCAAATAACTTTTCCCAATCTAGCATTTAAAAAATTTTGTTTATATTATCTTTGCTATATAATTTTTCATTTTGATGTGCACTAGTCAACTTCTTTGGTGATGTCTTGTTTTTTGTGTTACTTTTGTGTCACCCACATTATCTCCTCTACTTTCTTTTTATATTTTTATATTAAAATATTAGATCTTTAATCTATCTGCTATTTTTGTTTACATATGGTGTGAGGACTACTTTTATTTCTTCCAGATGGATAGGCATGTAAACACATATCCTTTCCCACCGAATTGGAAGAGTGGATATATCATGTATTCAATTCCCATATATCACAGGATATAATTTGAACCCTTCACATGCCACTCATCAATTTATTGGTTCATTTGCCTCCTCTTAAAAGTCTCTAGAGTAGAAGCTTCTACCGGCTCCCAACTCCTATTTCATGGATGACCTTGTTAGGTAACACATTTTCTCATTTTTGTTTGGAGGCCAAAGGACTCAATATATTTCTTAGGAACATACACAGATGTTTTACTACTTCCCTGTGACTTCCAGTAAACACTGACTTTCCATCTCAGCGGTCTGAAAAGGGGACACAGGGAGATTCTGTCTTAGGAAAGTGAGTAGCAGGGCACCATCTCTTCTCACAAAATTCTCATTCCATCAAACTTCTTCTTCCCTACTGCATCCAGGCTTTCCATAATCTCATCGGTTCCAGGTGACATGGCCTGCATCTGAAGTCTTGTCCACCCCACAAGTACTCTCAACCACCCATTCAATGCACCCTGACCCTACTATCCCTATAAATCAGACACTACAGAATGTAAGGAGCCCACAAAACTCAAAGTTTTTGCCTTGAGTGCTTTGAAAGTTAAAATAGGACATAAAGAAAAATGCCCCATGTTATCTGAAGCCCTACTGTGAAAATATTTTTACAACTTGGATTAATGACAACCTCTGAACTCCAGTTTCTAAGGTAAAAAATATAATATTAATAATAATGATGATAATAATACACCAAAAAATAGATAAAATTGCTTTAAATTGTTTTCCAGTAAGAAAAAACATCCCCACAGCTTTCCCTCCCTTCCCCCTGCTACTTGCCCCCCACTCCACTCCCACCAGGTACCTTATGTTCCTATGTAAAAATAGGTTTTAAATGTGCAGAGGTGGTGTCCTCTGAAGCTGAAGGTCCCAGGGGAGAAAGCAAATGTCGCAAATTGCTAACTAGAATAGGAAAAAAATGTAGCCTGACTTTCACATCTTAAATCCTCCTCCAAGCTGTTGATAGCTTCAAAACACAACAGCTTGTGAGAGAGAAGCATGGCTGTAGCCATAAAGCTGGCATCCAATCCAGCCTGTGACCTTCTCCACCAGCCCTCACCTCGAAACTCCAGGATTTCAGAATCACCAAAAAGTGGGTTTTCACTAAGGCAAGGCTCTTCCACACCAACCACTTCCTTCAAAATGGTTGAATGGGACATTTCTGGTGACTAAGCCCCTTCTAAGTGATGTGGAAAATGGTTATAAAATATGCATACAGACTCAGAAAAAGACCCCACCTCTGTCTCCTCTGAATCATGGGGACTCTGTGAAATATATTGCCCACCAGGGACAAAAGAGCAAAACAGATGGTGTAATTTCATGCTTTTTCTGGAGAGTTAAAAATATCAACAATCATGTATTTAGAAATTGGCAGTAACTGAAGTTCTGTGATTCCATAAGTTATACCAGACAGAAAGTTTTTCAAGCAAAAGAGCACGGACATCTACCATGAAGTAGACATCGTCATGATTTCTGCCTGCACAGTGCATCAGTGGAACCCAGAAAATTCTTCTTTAGCTTCCCTTGTAGCTGGTACGTGTACCCTAAGTGCTGCCAGTCAGAGGCGTTGAATATGAGACCTCTGTTTGGGAGTGAGCATCTTGAGAAGACAGTGCCATCTGGACTCCACCATGGTGACAGCAGAGGCCTCCAGCTTTGAGGTGGCTGTAATTGTGAGCCTGAGTTTCCATCTGAGGAGGGGCATTGTTAGGTGGCAGTGGCAGGGGTCCTGGACTCCTCACCAGGCCAGCTATGCTGCAGGGTTTGGGGCACTGATCCTGGAAGCTTAGCTTGGATAGGGCTCTCCATTCCTCACAAGGATGCTGTGAGATACCCAGTATTGTTTTCATAGACTCCTTTTCTGTTTTATAAATGAGAGGCAGCCTCTGTGTCTTGCAGTTAAGATTCCCAAGTAAGAAAACACCTATGGCTTTTATTTATGTATATTGGAAGTAGAAATATTTTGGATTACCCTATCTGGTCTAAGTTATGGATAAATTTAACCTGACAGAAGATGTCTAAGATGCCAGAATTGTCCCTGGGGGAGGGAGGTCTTTGAACTCCCAGAGGTCTTCCCTGGGCCCCTAAAGGAACCCACAGAAGTTGTACCATGGAGTGACTGATTGACCTGCGTCCAGAGCCCTAAAACCTTTTCACTGAGAGGCAGTAATCTTGCTCAAAATATCTTGTGTCCTCCAAATCTGGAGAATTTATGGGCCGAGGAGATACTTGCTTTAGAGGATGTGAGCCCTCTTCCCATTGCCTTTCTTTAAACCATGCATGCACTACCCACAGAGTTATGCATTAATTATTTTGGGTGTTGTTTCTTTTTCTATATTAGATTGAAAGTCTGAGTCCAAGTGTGAAGGAGAAGGTGGAGGAAACAGATGCCTCACATCTGATGAGACGCTTGGGGAAGATTGTGGTGGACTGGGTACTTTGATTTTCTCAGTAAAAATTGCAAAATGTAATACACATACCAGAAAGCATATAAAATGTATATGACCTTTAAAGAATAATAATGAAGTGAACATGCATCTTGCCATTGCTGAAAGTGAGCATAAAGAATATTAGCAATAACCTACGAGCCTCATGTCTGTCTTAGAGTGTATTCCCTTTACTCCCCTTTAAGAATAGCCAGTATTGTGAATAGAGCTGCAATGAACATTTTGGTACGTGTCTCTTTTTGAATTATGGTTTTCTCAGGATAGCCCGGAAATGGAAACAACCCAAGTGTCCATCATCGGATGAATGGATAAAGAAGATGTGGCACATATATACAATGGAATATTACTCAGCCATAAAAAGAAACGAAATTGAGCTATTTGTAATGAGGTGGATAGACCTAGAGTCTGTCATACAGAGTGAAGTAAGTCAGAAAGAGAAAGACAAATACCGTATGCTAACACATATATATGGAATTTAAGAAAAAAAATGTCATGAGGAACTTAGGGGTAAAACAGGAATAGAGACACAGACCTACTGGGGGTGGGCTTGGGGATATGGGGGGGGCTGTGACGGGGCGGGGGAGAGGCATGGACGTGTATACACTGCCGGGCGTGGGGTGGATGGATGGTGGGGGGTGGCCGCGTGGCACGGGGGGATCAGCTCAGTGCTTTGTGGCCGCCTGGAGGGGTGGGATGGGGAGGGTGGGAGGGAGGGAGACGCAGGAGGGAGGGGATGTGGGAACAGATGTATATGTATGACTGATTCACTTTGTTGTAAAACAGAGACTAATAAAAAAAAAAAGAATAGCCAGTATCCTACTTTTAAGAATAATCATTCTTTTGTTTTTCTTTATAGTTTATCACCTATATATGTAGCTCTAAAAATACTATTTCATTTTTCCTGTTTTTAAGCTTTATGTAAACATACCATATTATTCCTTTGTGTCTTGTCTTTTGCACAACGTTACGGTTGTGAAATTTGTTCATGTTGTTGTGTGTGGTTGTAGTTTGTTCATTTTCATTACTGGGTAGTATGCTGTTATATGAATGTACTACTGTTTACCTGTGTATTCTAGTGTTGATGAACACATGGCTGGTTTTCAGGACTTGGCTATTGCTCATAAGGCTCTTGTGGACATTTAGAGTGCATCTCCTGATGTGCACATGCACTTGTGTTTTTAAGTATATGCCTGACAGTGGGATCGCAGGCTTATGGGATATGGACATTTTTCCCCTCTCTGAGTCATGCTAAACTGTTTTGTCAAGTGGTTGTAACACTTCACAGTGTTAAAGGTAACATGAGGGAGAATTCCTACCTTCCTACTCACACTTGGTGTTTGTAATGATCTCTCCAGTTGGTTTCAAATTGTATTTCCCTGATAATACTAGTGAAGCATAGTAAATATTTTTGTTTATTGAGTTATTGGTGACTAATTGGTTTATCGATAATTTGAGGTTTCTCTACCGTGAAGTGCCCTTTCAAGTCCTTTACTCTTTTCCCTGTTGGTGCTTTTAAAAAAAAAAAAACTTATTGAAGTATAGTTGATTTGTAGTGTGTGTTAGTTTCTGGTATACAGCAAAAATATGAAAAAGAATATATATATTATAATATTCAAACCATTATGGTTTATTGCAGGATATTGAATATAGTTCCCATGCTATACAGTAGGTCCTTGTTGTTTATCTATTTTATATACAGTAGTTTGTATCTGCTAATCCCAAACTTCTAATTTATCCCTTCCCCACCCTCTTTTCTCTTTGGTAACCATGAATTTTCTATGTCTATGAGTCTGTTTCTGTTTTGTAAATAAGTTCATTCATATCATATTTTAGATTCCACATATAAGTGATATCATATAGTATTTGTCTTTCTCTGTCTGACTTACTTCACTTAGTATGATAACTCTAGGTCCATCCATGTTGCTGCAGATGGTAATATTTCATTCTTTTTTATGGCTGAGTAATATCCCATTGTATCTATGTACCATCTACTTTATCCATTCATCTGTTGATAGACACTTAGGTTGGGAAGCAGTAGATATAGTAATGGGTTAACATACTTGAAAAACAGGGTAACCACAAATCAAAAACATACAGTAGATTCACAAAAACCAAAAAGAAGAGAACACAAGCATAATACAAAAGAAAACCATCAAACCACAAAAGGAAAAACAGAAAAAGAAAGGAGCAAAGAAGAAATACAAAATCAACTGGAAAACAAGGTTTAAAATGGCAATAAATACATATCTATCAATAATTACCTGTTGGCTTTTTTAATTGTCTTAGTCCAGGTTCCTGGAAAGCAGAGCCTGCAGCTAGCAACTGTGTGCTTTACGGTGCTTTGCTGTGGAGAGCGCTCAGAGATGCAGCAGCAGGTGGGAGGAGAGGGAGGCCTGGGAGCACAGAGGGCATGTCTGACATGTTAGGAGGGCATTTTGCCACCACAGTTTCCTTTTTCTGCTTAAACAATAGATTCATTACATAATTATGATGACTTTTTAATAGCTGTTTATAATATCTACATACAAGCATCGGTTAAGAAAACATAATACTGTACAGATGTCAAATTCCCATTAAATTGACCAAAATTTGAACTTTTAATAGAAATCAGTGGAGGGTTTTTTTGTTTGTTTTGCTCTGTTTCTGTTTTGCATAAAGGATACTTGGGGCAAACTAAATGAACGAAATAATGAAAAGGCAGAAAGATGAGGAAAGACTTGCCTATCATATAACATGTTAGCTGACACAGTACTTAGACACATCAATGGTACAGAAAAGGTCATTTAGAATCAATGAATAAACACAAAGTATTCCACAATTGATACAGAGACAAGTGGCAATCATAAAAATGAAGAAAGAAAACACAAGACAAAGCCAAGACAAACAAAAACAGAAACTTAAAGCCTTACTTTAACCCTATAAGGCACCCCTTTCCCCCAAATCCACAGGTAGAAATGGTGGGAGGGTAGGAACACTCTAATCAGTACACAGAAGCTAGAAACTATAAAAGAAAAGATTGGGGCTTCCTTGGTGGCGCAGTGGTTGAGAGTCCGCCTGCCGATGCAGGGGACACGGGTTTGTGTCCCGGTCCGGGAGGATCCCACATGCCACGGAGCGGCTGGGCCCTGTGAGCCATGGCCGCTGAGCCTGTGCGTCCGGAGCCTGTGCTCTGCAATGGGAGAGGCCACAGCAGTGAGACGCCCGCGTACCACACACACACAAAAAAAGATTGGTAGATCTGGCTACAAAATTTTAACCTCTATACAGAAAAAAAAACATATGATAAAGTTTAAAAAAAATAACGTCAAGAATATACTTGCGGTGTGTATCTACAGAAAAGACAAATTAAAAAATGAAATACCAGCTCAGGAAAAAAATTTAAAACTTCACAAAAAATACAAATGATAATAAATATTGAAACTGTGCATATTCACAACAGCAATCAAATAACTTTTCCATCTAATAGATTTCTGAAGATTTAAAAGATTGATGAAACTCAGAGTAGGGAAGGACATGGGGAAGGAGGAACTTTTGCACAAGTTTGATGGGTCTGTATATGGTTACAACTAGACTTTAAAATGGGCATAACTTTGAATTAATAATTCCACACTAGAAATTTATCAAAGAAAAATAATCAGTGCGTAAAGGTATATGGGCAAAGATGCTTGTCAAAATATTGTTTATAATAGCAAAATAACAGAATGTCCAGTATATTTACTAATGAGAAATTTTTTCATTTTAATCCATCCATATAATGAAATTCTATTTTACCACTAACACTGATGAGAAATATCATGAAATAAAAACAGACCAACGGCCTGTCAGAAATAAGTACTTAGATGAGAAAACAGTCTTACGTTTAAAAAAAAAAAGTTAGGTCTATGGAACTCTATTAGCTATAAGAAATAATGACAAGAAAACTTGTAGTTCTTTGTAAACTTTGGGTCCCAGAGCTTGATATGGTTGACACATGTTTAGAAGAAAATCACTTGATAATTAAGGTTATCACTGAGGAAGGACAGCATAGGGACTAAGGAAGGCATGCCAGAACAGCAGACCTTCTTGTTATGCCACAGTCGGACAAGAAGGCGGTCCTTTACCCCTCACTGGAGCTCAGGAATTGATGCAGTGAGTGGGTGGTACAGAAAATAGAGACCACGTAGACTCCTGAGTGGAGTCAAAAGGGGGAACAATAGCAGAGGGTTTCTAGTGCTTCTGATATTTTCAGTGCAAGCATCTGTGTTGAGGACAGCTCAGAGTTGCACACCTGTTGGTCCTCCCAGGAATCCAGGTATTTGTCAGGGTAAGCAAACATGTGCTATAGGAGATTCTGGAAGCTTTGTTGCCTCCACCCATCAGGATCCCTGCAAAGTTTGCTCTTGGGTTGGGAGAAAGGAGGATTTTTGGCAAGAATTGCAAGATCGATTGGAAGCCCAGAGATCCTCACCATTGGTCTCTGAAGCTGAAATGATTCTCTGATTCCTTACACCTGCAAAGAAGGAGACCTTGGGGAACAGGGCAGGGTTTTTCAACCTCCGCACTATTGACATTTTTGAGGGGGTCATTCTTTTCTGTTGTAAGGGGTTGGGGGCTGCCCTATGCATTGTGGGATATTCCACAAAATCCTTGGCCTCTATCCTGAAGAAGCCAGTAGTAATCTTGCCCCAGGATGACAACAATGTCTCCAATATTGCCAAATGTCCCCTGAACAAAATCGCGTCTGGTTGAGAGCCACTGGAGTAGAGATGGATGACATTTTATAAAGTGAGGTGATATCTGAAAGCCGGAAATCCTATTTTTATTTGAGAAAACCTGTATCTATACATGGGTACACATTAAGTGTTGGAATGACGAGTGTTGTCTGTTTTATACTATATGTGTTTTGGTATTTTTCTAATTTTTGGACAATGGACATGTAATAGTTACATGAAAGAAAAACACAGATATTTTAAATTTTAATATTTGCACATACGAATACAAAATCTTGAAAGGATATAAAACAAAATGGTAATGATAGTTACTTCTTAGCATTAAGATTTTTCTTGTTTTTGTTTACATTTTCTTAATTCCTTAGAGGGAACACATACTAATTTTGTAATCAGAAACGAAGTAAACAGAAATTATTTCAAATGTAAATCCCGGATTTCAACTAACAGTTAGGTACCTATAGATAATTAAAATCATTAAAATGCATGCTTCTAAATTTGGCTGTTCTAACGCTCGGACAAAGGTTTAATGACCTTCCTAGTGGAAAACAGACAGTAAGCCTTACAAATATTCCTCACTCACCTCATCACACCTCCATCCCAGCTGGAGAATCACTTCTTAGTTTAATGTGAGAATGGAAACCCACCAGTGTCAGCAGTCTCAGTATTTCTCCCCTCAAAATCTGTGTTAATTTTTTTTCTTATCCTTTGATAAGAATGATCTATGTGGGTTTTTTTTTTTTCTGAGATTCACAAAGAAGTTTTCCTCTTTTCCTTTTTCCTACCAAAATTAAGGAGAGAATCCATGAAGGAAATAAGGGTGATGACTCTTCTCCCTTTAAGACAGTGGTTCTCCACTGAGATTCAAGATTCGGGATCCAGGATTGCCTGGGAGGGTCTGCGTGCTGGTCTCTTGTCTTGTGTTTTGTTAAGTAAAGAATCTGAGGATGGAAAGTGGGTGTGTGAAGCTTGATGAAACTTCTCCATCACACCCTGGTTTGAGTCCCCATCCCCATCCCGCCCCCCTGTAAGTCATGTGTCCTCCACCTCCTCCCCACAGCAGTGGTCACGTGGGTCCGGCTGCACCACCCACATCCCCTCTGCCTGGAATTTGAATCCTGAGTGGAGACACACGAGGACAGAAGGTAGTTAGGGCTGGGTTACCCCGCACGGGAGACCTCAGAAGCTGCCATGGTTCTTGAGGAATCATGGGCTGTACATACCTGACTAGTACCCTTCCCGACTCAGGCCAGCCCCAAAAGAAACTTCTCAAGTTCTGGTTTACTTTCTCCAGGTAGTGAGGGAAACCTCACTGGAAGCTCAGGCGTAGTTGCCCAGTAACAGAGTAAACTGTAGTTGTTTCTAGCCTTAGTAAGTGCTTACCAGGTGAAAACATGGGTGGCTGCACCTTCAAATGGAAATTTTAACCTGAAATGGAGACTGCAATCAAGTCATGGAAGGCTGAACACATGTCAGGGGTGCCAACGAGGAAGGAACAGACCCAACGAGATTTTCACGGAGTGAAATCTCCACCCCCATATACCATGACCACTATTAAATTAGAGGTGCAGACTTCGAAATAACACAGGCCAAGCTACAGGTACTGCCTTGAGGAAGAATAAATTTTAAAAAAAATGAGAATGGAATGGATGGGCACAAGCAATTATATTTTTTCTCTCTACCTAGAAGAGATGCCCAAACAGGAATATTCTGTCCAAGTTGACCCTGTAACTTCATTATGTAGCAGCAATTTTGAAGTAGAGCCAATTAACCAGATTTTGGAAAATCCATCAAACATTAACAGATTATTTTGCCTTACTTCTAAAGATTAGGACTTCTGTACTTCTAAAAGGAACACAGTAATCTTAAATTTCATTGTTTTGAATCATTCTAAGGTTTGATAATTTCCTCATTTATACTGTTCCTATTGTGTATACTGCTTCCAATTCATACTGTAATATCTGGGCATAAGAGCAAAGATTAATTTCACCATTTTATGATAATAGGCTGAAACCCAGAGAGATGAAATGCCTTGCCAATGTACACTGGCTAAATGACCTGAAAAATCAGAATAAAAACTCAGATCTTCTGAGTTAGGTGTTCTTTCCACCATGGCAGTTATCGTGCCAAGTTTAAATCAGATGACTCATCAAATTAGCATAGTTGAAGCAGCACTTCACTCAAAATACTCAGCCCTGGGTACAGTGCTCTGAGGAAACGCAGTTTGTGAAGAAATTACCACTACCTGGATCTCCTCCAGGTATTCACAGAACCATGTACTAATTCCACCATTGATTTAAAAGGGTTTCTTATGAGGGTTGAAAACAGTCTGCGGAGATTATGAATAATTGGAAATCGAATGCCGAAAGTTATTTATATGGTCAGAGTATATGGGAAAGAAAGACACACTCATTTTAGAAACTACCGAAAGTAGGAATAAACAGATGCCATCTGCCAAGATGAAACCTGTGACTGGACACGGGACCATCATGATACTGTCACCCCCACCCATGGAAACTAGGAATTTTACCACTGAGGTCAGTGTTCTGAGCATCTGGCTATCAGTGTCTCTGTTAAGCAATAAAAACTTGAAGCAGGCCACCCAAGATGGGCCAGTGCCAGCTACCGTCTCCACTTCCGAGAGCTGTGGTCCCCGCCCCCTCCTAACAGACGAGGCCAAGCTGCTGGGACATTCTGCAGGCAGCCCGGGGGTTGGCATCAGTCTCTCTTCCTGTCTCTCTGGGTGTCACTTTTTATTTTATTTTATTTGTCATTTAAAAAAATTTATTGAAATAAAGTGGATTTCCAATGTTGTGTTAGTTTCAAGTGTACATATATATATAAATGAATATATTCTTTTTTTTACATTCTCTTCCATTATACGTTATTACAAGATATAGAGTAGAGTTCCCTGTGCTATACAGTAGGTCCCTGTTGATTATCTATTTTATATACAATAGTGTGTATATTTTAATCCCAAACTCTTAGTTTATCCATCCCCCCTTCCCCTTTGGTAACCATAGTTTGTTTTTTATGTCTGTGGGTCTGTTTCTGTTTTGTAAATAAGTTCATTTGTATCATTTTTTTTTAGATTTCACATAAAAATGATAGCATATGATATTTGTCTTTCTCTGTCTTGCTTATTTCACTAGGATGATAATCTCTAGGTCCATCCATGTTGCTGCAAATGGTATTATTTCATTCTTTTTTACGGCTGAGTAATATTCCATTGGATATATGTACCACATCTTCTTATCCATTTATCTGTCATTGGACATTTAGGTTGCTTCCATGTCTTGACTACTGTAAATAGGGCTGCTGTGAGGACTGGGGTGCATGTATCTTTTCAAATCATCATTTTCTCTGGATATATACCCAGGAGTGGGATTGCAGGATCATGTGGTAGCTCTATTCTTAGTTTTTTGAGGAACCTCCATACTGTTCTCCATAGTGGCTGCACCTATTTGCAATCCCCCCAACAGTGTAGGATTTTCTGACTGGAATCAAAGAAGGGGAAGAGTTCTAACATCACAATTCTGAGTTGCAGTGTTTCACATTTTGGTTCCGCCCTGCCTAGTTTAAAGTCTACTCAACCCAGGGGAAAATGAACCTAGTTAGCCAATTGGACTTTTTTAAAAAAAGAAGAGAAGTTTTAGCTCTAAAACTTAGATCATCTTCCTCAGCAGTCAAACATACTGGTGGGGTCACCAAGTATCCTGAGACTCAGGACTTTCAGTACCAAAACAGGGAGCATCAGGGCCAACCAGGAGGCTGGTCACCCAAATATCTGGGTGTATTGATAGACTAGGGCTTAATTTCCCAAATGGCTGGGGAAGGTAGTCAGGATAAAGTCACATCACTGCTACCAAACCTAAATATGATTTTGTTATATTTAGATTTATATATTGAGCCTTAAAGGGCCAGTGCTGGAGTGGCCTTCATTTTAATTCAATCTATAGTCTTAAAAAGAAGAACAACAAAAATCTCCCTTTAAAATTAAAGTTCCTTAGAAAAATTTATATGAATTTGGAATAAACTCAGAATCAAATCAGATCAAAGGAATACTTAAATGCAAGAAGAAAATCTCTTTAAAGAGTGAACATTTGTGGAAAAGGTCACACAGTGGTTGAACATTCCTTTCACAGGTGAAGAAACAGAGGCCTTCAGAGGAGAACTGTGCAGAGTCATTCCACACTGTGGACTCAGGGTCACACCTAGCCTGTGCGGAGCACCTGACCTTCAGCCCAGACGATCCTCTTCAATACCTTATCTCCCTCTCTTCCTAGGCTGAAAATGACTAAATCGTTGTGTGCTAGAAAGGGTATCTTTCCCAAATTTAATGCTAAATATTTGGAAAGCATGGGAGAGCTGTGAATCATCCTTTGTTGTCAACACCTCTCTTTTTTTTTAAAATTGTAGTATAGTTGATTTACAATGTTGTGTTACCTTCAGGTGTACAGCAAAGTGCCTCAGTTACACATATACCTATATTCTTTTTCAGATTCTTTTCCCATATAGGTTATCACAAGATACTGACTATAGTTCCCTGTGCTATACAGTAGGTCTTTATTGGTTATCTATTTTATACATAGTACTGTGTATCTATACACTAGTTAATCCAAACTCCTAATTTATCCCTCCCCCTCCCTTTCCCCTTTGGTAACCATAAGTTTGTTGTCCATGTCTGTAAGTCTGTTTCTGTTTGTAAATAAGTTCATTTGTATCATCTCTTTATTTTTGAGAAAAAAACCAGAAGTTTGTTAACATGTATATGTCACATATACAGGGAAGATGACCCAGGGGAAATGAGGGAGTCCACTGCTCTTGACTCATAGAGCCCGCACCTTTGAGAGGGCATGGGAGCAGCCTGTGGAGCTCATATGTTAGTGAACTGCGGACCCCCAATCATCCATGATGAGTCACAGACATGATAACAAACAGTTGACAATAGCGAGTGATGCTAGACCTCAGTGATTCTCAAACTTTAGTGTATTAGAATCACTTCACTTGTTAAAAGGCAGACTGCTGGACTCTCCCACCAAAGTTTCTGAGTGGTGGGTTTGGGGCAAGCCTGAGAATTTGCATTTTAAACAAACTCCTAGTTGATGCTGCTGCTGGTGGTCTAGGGCCATCCTTTGAAAACTACTGCTGTCTCTGGGGTGCCACACACACACACACACACACACACACACACACACACGGCAGAATTTTCATGTTAGTGGAGAGGTCAGGAGGTCAGGTATTCATTTAAAAATATGGCAATACTTAATATGAAAAACTGCTAAGGTTTATAAATTGGAAGAGAAATTTTTTCACATGTCCTCCCACCTGCCCAGTGTCAAGTCTCAGTTTTGTGGATAAAAAGATTTTAGAAATTGCCTTAATAAAAAAAATTCTGCTGTAGCAGGAAGATAAGTATAGGAGGGCTCTTTTACTGACCTATTTGCAAATTGTGTTTTTATAGCCTTTGAGTATAATACACCTTTAGAAAGAGCTCAGTAAGCTTACCTGTGAATCATTCACAACAACAGATACAGCTTTTAACCCGTCATTAATATTCAAAATAGCTGTGGTTTTATGATTCAAGTAATTAACTAAACAATGTTTTACAAGCATTTTAAACAACTAGTTACATCAAGGGCCTTAACGTGTGTAGTGAGATCGTAAATTAACAGGTTTATTGGCACTGAGAAAATTGTTACCGTGTCCTTGGGAGTCAGGAGCTTAAGATGAGCAAGTTTAGTCAAATCAGACCTGTAGTTGCTTTGAGTCTTTCAGCATTCAAAATCTAGCTCCCAAGCTACTTATTGTTCTGAAACTGATTTCCATTCTTAGAGAGACATGTTTCTGATCCTATCTTTTTCTAAAGAGGAGCATATAAGATTTCCTTCTACATTCTCTCAATTTTGAAGCTTATTTCGACACAATCTTTCCTCAAAACTAAATCCCCCATATTGCTTTTAAAGCTTCTTCCCAGCTACTCCTATTCATCCCACAGGGATTAGTTGAGAAGACACTTCCTCAGTGAAGCCTTCAGTGATTTCCCTGTTATACTTGCCTATAGCACCATAAGCTCATTCTTTCAGACAAGTTTTTGTCAACTACAATTGGCACTCACCACTGGCACTTGCCACCTACCTCTACAAGGATTAAATCATGGGCTGCTGCAGCTGCTGACCTTCAACACCCCCTGAAAGGAGTTCAGGGTGGAGAGCAGAAATGAGGCCCTCTGTGCTCTGGGAGAAACTGGCAGAACAGGTCTTCAGATAGTTAGATATTCTCAGGAGCTGATTTTATGAGCCCAATTCTTGTATCTCCTCATATCTAGAAAAGCACTAAAATCCTTCATGGTGATGTCTGGTCCTCGTGACTAGCAGAAACCTCCTCCAAAAGAATATGTGCTCGATTTCAGGTACTCTCCCTTCCCCAAAATCACATATATACTGACCTTCCCCCCTGCCTCTTTGGAGCAGTTTCTCAGAGCTATCTGAAATGCTGTCTCCCGGGCTGCACTCCTCATTTTGCCCCAAATAAAACTTAACTTGCAGCTCTCACGTTGTGCATTTTTTTAAGTCGACGGTTAATAAGAGTAGAAACATAATTATTTGTTCAGATCAGTTCTGCTTTCAAAATGGAAGCTCCATGAAAGAAGGATTTATCAGGGAGCAAGAAATTTCCCTCTACCCTTCTAGGGTCTTCTGGCTGGTCTAATAATTAAATTGACATGAGACAGATTAACAGGAGAAAATCAAACAAAAGTTTAATAGCACGCATATGTGGAAAAGACCCAGGAAAAGTGAGTAACTCACCAAAATGGCTGAAATTCTCACTTTAAATACCGTCTTTAGCTAAAGACAAAAGAGGATGTTAGGGGTAGGGGTTTGGGACTTCAAAGGGAGAGGAAGGCAATTCACATGGAAATGGAGAAGCAAAGGTTTGGTAAACAAGCGTTTTCTGGGCCATGCCTCCAGGACACCCAACCCATATTCTTTGCAGCCATCTCAGGTGGTAGCACTATTCTGGGAACAGGCCCTCTATCTAAATTCTTTTAGGCAGTTAAGGGGGGCAGTAACAAAAAAAACTTCTTGAGTTTTCTGTTTCTTGAATATAATCAGCCTAGATTAATCCTCATGCCAAAGAGACACATTTTGAGGGAGGGGCAGGTTTTGCTCCCGGCAGATTCATGTCCATGTTCCCCAGTACCTCATGCATTACTCAGCCAATAGAAGGGGATGTGTGATCCATTCTCCTAGATGGCCCCATGGGTACCTGGCTGCCAGCATCTGCATCCTTGTCAGTCCTTGCTCACATGTAGCAGAGTTGATTTGTGTGACCAGTAGAATACTGCAGAGGTCATGGTATGTCACTTCTGAAATCAGGTAGTAAGGCACTGCGATTGCTACCTTGGGCTCTCACTTGTTCTTTCCTCTCTGTGGAAAGCCAGCTGCCATGTTGTGAGAAGCCCTGTGGAGGGGCCCATGTGGCAAGAAGCTGAGGCCTATCCACACTGGAGAGAGCTTAGAGGAGGAGTCTCTAGCCTAAGTTGAATTTTGAGAAGACTGCAGGCCCACAGCTAACTGCGCCATCTGGAGACACCCTGAGTCAGGACCACACACCTAAGGTGTCTTTATCCTGACCCCCAGAAACTGTGTGGTAATAAATGTTTGTTGACTTAAGCTACTACATTTGGGGTAATTTAGTATGCAGCACTAATGCAGTGCTAAATAAATATGTGGTGACTAAATGAGTGAAAGGCCTAGAAGTACTATGACTCATATGATAACAATCCATTACAATTAATTTGTCTCAACTTCTGTGACATTATTGTGTTTGTATCAGAACAAAGTTTGATACAGGTAACTGAAGGCTTGAAGTTGTATAATTTGTGGGAATTAATTTTTTTTATCTTTTAAAGATGTGACTAATTTAAATAGTTCATTCAGTATAGAATTCCTGATTAGCCCCTTAAAAATCTCAAATACGCAGTAATTAGCAAGGCCAGTACTAGTCCCAAAATACCCAAAAATGTTGGTGCATTGTCAATAATAACCAAACAGTATTGTTATATATGAATTACACAGATCAACTTATTAAACACAAGCTCATCCTAAAATGCAAAATTTTAGTCACAATAATTAGGCATTCAAAGTCTTAGGATTTAACAATTCATTTTAAAATATTGACATGTCTTGCTTTCATGGAAATAAAATTCCTTATGATAGTTTCAGAATTTACAGTTAGTCCCCTACATACTAACCTTCCAGTTTCGAACTTTCAAAGATGCCAACGTGCGTTCCATCCACATCAGGCGTGAGCGACATTGCAGCTTGCCCTCGGTCTCCTATTGCTGACGATCCTTCAGCTCTCACATCTTGCACCTCCTCTCCCTCCTCCAGTCAGTAACTCTTCTTGCCTGTTCACTCGATGCCAGGCCCTGTATGCCAGCTGTTGTACTGCACTACTGTACTTTGCAAGGTAGTGTGCTGTAAGATTAAAAATGTTTTCTTTATTTTTTCTGTTTGTTTTTTCTGTATTATTTGTGTGAAAAGTATTATAAACCTATTACAGTACAGTACGATATGGCCGACTGTGTTAGTAGGGTACCTAGGCTAACGTTGTTGGACTTACGAACACATTGGACTTAGGAACACACTCTCGGAACGGAACTCGTTCATGTGTAGGGGACTTCCTGTAGTTACTCTGACACCTAAAGTGACTAGATATAACAGTCTTTCTTGCAAAGTTATAGTAGAACTTTACATAATTTCTAATATATTCCAATTTTGAGAAGCTATAGACATCCTCCACTGATGGAGTTAAATATATCCTGAAAGCTATAAAGTATTCACAAATATGTCAGGTAACTTCTTGCACTAAATATACTGTAGTACTTTAACAAGCATCATATTAGATTTTTTTAAATTAAAAGTTGTTTATTTCTTATACATTCAATATCTCATAAATATGCATTCCTCAGTATGTTAGTCAATTAAATTGTACATTTTTACATAGTTGCAATACTAGCTCACCTTCACTTGAATTCTTCAAATTTCACATGTCATCTGAAACATGGAAAAGGTCATGACATTCTTTTAGTTTCTTAAACTTTTCTTTTAAAGGTGATGTCGTATCATATGTAGGCTGATAATCAGACTTGCAACAGAACTGAGTTTTCTTTCTCCTTTTACCTCTAGTATTTTCTACATAGGAGAAGTTGTTGTCAGTGTCAGGGTGTGACAATTTGTTTAGCATATATTGTCAGTTGGGCAGACTCTGAGAGACAGATTAGCAGGCAAAAAGTTTATCGTCAAGCACTCTTCAGATGAACACCTTTAGCAGAGAAAGAAGGGTGGAAAAGGCAGGACAGGAAAGGAAGGGAAGAGAAGAGATAAGAAGAGAAGGAAAAGATCATGATGTACTTTGAACGAGGCCTTAGTTGACCACACAGCAGGGTCCGGAACTGGAGTGGTCCTTCATAGTTGTTTGGAGTTGGAGCCAGAGAGGCTGGCCATCATACCCCTCTGTTGATCAGCGCTGGAGGGTTGGCTGCCCCAGGAAGGAGGTCTGTCCTTGGAGGAGGTGGGTCTCTTCAGCAAAGGCAGCTCAGGAAGAGGGCTGACAGCTGAGAGCACTGGTCTGAGAGCTCCCAGCCTCAACAGCAGATGGAGGAACCTTGCCAGCACAACTGGGAGCCCACTGCATCATCAGTAATATACTCTCGGACAGCTAGCTTTATCCTTCTTTGCATACTTTCTTAACGCTTTGATGTATTCAAGGTGATTAGGTATACTGAATTCTTATTCTTGCATCATTTTGTGTATAATGCTTGGTCATTACACCAAATGAGTCCTAAGCAATTAACTTTCAAAAGGAATCTGGTCATGCTTTCTAAAGTATACATTCTACAGTCTACACCTTTTAAATAACATCAATAATTTGTAAAGAAAAAACACAGTTCACTGTCTCTAATTGAAGTTTCAGTGATAGGACAGCATCATTTCCACTTCCCCATTGTGTATTTGGTAATAGTTCAAATTTATATTTGGTAAATGCATTTTAAATCAGTATTTTCACTCACTATACTCCAATAATTCACCAAAGCTCAAATTTCATTGTGTAGTCATTGGAAGCTATAAAATAAAATGACTGGTGTTGAGACTTGTGATTTATTGTTCACTTATCAGGTTTTAAAATGTGCAGAAAATCAAGAAAGAATTTCCTATAAGATTTTTTCTTCATTTGTTTGGGTTTTTTTTAGGATCTTTTGTTATAAGCTCTTATGTTTTCCACATACATTTTTTGGCATGTTGTATGCCTGGACCCACAGACTATTTCTGTCTAGATTTGGTTATGGAAGTTATTTACTGTTGTGTATGTATGATCATGTTATTCTACTGGAAAAAAAAAACCCAGATGTTCCCAAAATGAAATATTTATATTTTGAGGAAACCATAACTCTACCAATAATTTTTATCTGTTTTACATTATTTATGACAGATGTTGAGAATGATATACAGAAATATTTATAATTTTTACCTTATTCTAAGAGATTTCACTCATTGCATATGCTATGATTTTATTTACTTGTTTTTTCATTTTATATGCTCAACTATTACAATATTTTGGTTTCATTGCTGATGTTCTGAATTAATATTCTGACCTAAAAAAATCAAATTTTTTACAGTTTCTGCCAACTGAAGAAAATTACCATTATTATGCTCCTGTAATTTTATTGGCATTTCTTTACTAGAAATTTAGCATGCAAAACCTGAGTTGGTCCATCCTAAAATTCATATGGAATCTCAAGGGACTTCAAGTAGTCAAAAACAATCTTGAAAAAGAACAAAGGTGGAGGTCTCATACTTTCTGATTTTTGAAACTTACTACAAGGCTACAGTAATCAAAATATGCAGTACTGGCATAAAGACAGACATAGAGACCAATGGAATAGAAATAAAGCCTTGCATATATAGTCAAGTGATTTTTGACAAGAGTTTCAAGGTGGTTCAGTGGAGAAAGAACAGTCTTTTTAAGAAGTGGTGTTGGGAAAATTGAATATCTTCATGCAAAAAATAGATAAATAAATAAAGTTGTACCCTTACCTTGCACCATATACAAAAATTAACTCAGATTGGATCAAAGACATAAATGAAAGAGCTGAAACTGTAATATAAACCTGTTAGAAGAAAACATAGGGTAAAAGCTGCATGTCAATGATTCATGTCAATGATTTCTTACCTATGACACCAAAAGCACAAGCAACAAAAGAAAAAATTAATAAATTGGATTACATCAAAATTAAAAACACCTGTGCCTCAAAGGACATAATCAACAAAGTGAAAAGGCAACACATGAAATGAGAGAAAATATTCGCAAATCATATATCTGATAAGGGGTTACTATCCAGAGCACATAAAGTACTCCTACAACTCAACTGTAACAACAAAAAACAAACAACCAGTTAAAACATAGACAAAGGACATAGACATTTCCCCAAAGAAATGGCCGATAAACACATGAAAAGATGCTCAACATCACTAATTATTAGAGAAGTGCAAATCAAAATCACAATGACATACCACTTCACACCCATTCGGTTGGCTACTACAAAGAAAAGCAAACAAACAAACAAAAAAACAAAATGACAAATATTGGCAAGGATATAGAGAAACTGGAACCCTGGTGTACTGTTGGTGAGAATGTAAAATGGTGCAGCAGCAGTGAAAACAGAATGAAGTTTCCTCCAAAAATTAAACATAGAGTGATAATGTGAATCAGCAATTCCACTTTTCCATATAGACCTAAAAGAATTGAAAGAAGGGTGTAAGAGAGATAAATGTGCACCCATGTTCATAGCAGCATTATTCCCAGTAGCCAAAAGGTAGATGCAACTCAACTGTCCATCAATGGGTAAATAGACAAATTAAATGTGGTATTTACATACTATGGAGTATTATTTAGCCTTAGAAAGGAAGGAAATCGTGACATATACTACAACATGGATGGACCTTGAGGAATTATGCTAAGTGAAATTATCCGATCACAAAAAGACAAATGCTGTCTGATCCCTCTTATATGAGTACCTAGAGCAGTCAAATTCATAGAGACAGAAAGTAGAATGATGGTTGTCAAGGCTGCAGGGGAGTAAGGAGTTACTACTGAATGAGTCCAGAGTTTCAATTGTGCAAGATGAAAAGAATACTGGAGATGGAGAGAGGTGATGGTTGCATAATGATAGGAATATACTTAATCCCATGAACTGTCCACTTAAAAATGGTCAAGATGGTAAATTTTATGTTATGTGTATAACAGCAACAACAAAATGAATCAGGCTTAACAGTAACACAGTGTGCTTTTTACCTTTCTTGTTCTGTAGAATCAATAGACAGCTATTTTAAAATTCAGTGTTGAATATTAACATAATTTTTGATGGACACTTGGATTTCTCTATTTTACTAAGAGGTTGTGATAAATGCTGTTGCCAATATTTGAGTCTTTTTTAATCCCCAAAGAGTTTAGTATACAGAATTCTTAGAGGTAGATTTGTGTTTAATATGTTTCTGAATTTTTTTAACCTGTTCTGTCTTTTGGAAAATTAAAATTTCATGCTTGAAGTGGATAACAGTCTATGAGAGGGTTGTTTTTAACACCTGAACTACACTGTCATGTAGTTCTATAAGCAGACAGAATACTGATTTTAATGGGGGCTTTTTTTTCTTGATCAGTTTTCCTTGAAATTCATCTATTGTGGTTGAGATCGAGTTAGAAAATAAATTTGTATCTACTCCATTAGAGATAAACTATAAGTTATTAGCTCTAAAAATAGAAATTCTGGAAATAATCTAATAGAAATCAGCTGTAAATTTTTTTCCAGCTATTTCCCCCAAATGCATTTAATAATACAAGTATTGGGCTTCCCTGGTGGCGCAGTGGTTGAGAGTCCGCCTGCCGATGCAGGGGATGCGGGTTCGTGCCCCGGTCTGGGAGGATCCCACATGCTGCGGAGCGGCTGGGCCCGTGAGCCATGGCTGCTGAGCCTGTGCGTCCGGAGCCTGTGCTCCGCAACAGGAGAGGCCACAACAGTGAGAGGCCCGCGTACCGAAAAAAAAAATAATAATAATACAAGTATTATTTTTCATTCTCCTCTTTAATACCTTACCATTTCCTGTTTTCTGATTCTATATTCTGATTCTATTCAAAATCTTCAATTTTACCTCAGGAAAAATAGCTTATCTTAGAATTTATAACACTTTAACCTGCTTAATTTTAACAATGATTAATTTTTATATCAGTGGAATTTCCATGAAAAATTACTACAATATAATTAGCATAATTTTGTTTATACAGTGTTTACTTATAGCTTATTAAAGGTAAACGTATTAAGTTGTTACATGATGTTTCATGACACAGTTAAGGTCCTTGTAAACTTTATTTTGGTACTACTCAACAATTCCCTTCAGGTATATATATATAAATGGCAGAATGTATAAATAGCAATCTGAGATGTTGAATTTAGCCAAGGCACTAATAGCAACACAGAAGAACAGCAAGCAGCTCCTTATTTAGTGGCACAGTTTCCTTGAGATTTTAGATCAATGAGGGTTTTTTTTTCCATTTTTTATTGTGATAAGATACACATAAAATTTACCATCTTAACCACTTTTAAGTGTACAGCTCAGTGGTATTATATACATCCATAAAGTTGTGCAACCATCACCACCATCCATCTCCAGATCTCTTTTCATCCTTGTAAAACTGAAATGCTATGGCCGTTAAATGTTACCTCCCCATTCCCTCTTCCTCCAGTCCCTGGTAACCACCATTCCACTTTCTGTCTCTATGATTTCAACAACGTGTTTTAATTGTTAAGCTTGTTCCTACTTTGTACATTTTCCTATGTTCAGTATGAAGTTTTCCAAAAATTGTAACCCTTGTAGAGTTAAGCACTCTATTTCCATCAACCAGAAAACTGGCAAAATATACTTATTTGGCTAGAAGAAATTAACTGCCATCTGTCAGAAGTTTTCAAAAAGATGATATAAAATTGCTTGATTGTAATGAACACTTTTCAAAATAATAAAGATATTAATGATATCAAAGGTGCCCAGTTAGATGTGGCACTATGTTCAGTCAGAACCTGAGCAAACGATGGTGTCACCCTTGCAAAGAAGCTGGGAGAATAAGTAGTGCAAACACATTCTTGAAAAGATGTCCATGCAGAGGTAAAACCTATGTTTGTATTATAAAATTGGAAATCTTTTCTTTCTGTAGCTAAGTTGAAAATACCTGAGGTTCAGAACTCACAATGATGTTAAGCTTTATAATAAACACTTAAAAATGTTCACAACAGGAATAAAGATGCAGACATAGAGAATTGACTTGAGGACATGGGAAGGGGGAAAGGTAAGCTGGGACGAAGTGAGACAGTAGCATTGACATATACACACTACCAAATGTAAAATAGATAGCTAGTGCGAAGTAGCCTCATAGCACAGGGAGATCAGCTCGGTGCTTTGTGACCACCTAGAGGGGTGGGATAGGGAGGGAGACACAAGAGGGAGGGGATATGGAGATACATGTATACGTATAGCCGATTCACTTTGTTATACAGCAGAAACTAACACAACATTGTAAAGTGATTATACTCCAATAAAAATATTAAAAATTTTTTATTTAAATAAAAATGCTAAAAAAAGTTCATAAGTTTCCTATGCTTTTGAGTGAAACAATTTATCTTTAAAGCTTTTCAAAGTATAGTATGTTATACAAGTGTATATACATGCATATGTTTTTATACCTATATAATAATAATGTTTAAATACTAATGTTAAAGTTGTTATTGATAATTTAAAAATCCAGCTTAAGACTCTTATAAAGTTCTTATTTACCATATAGAGGTTATGTGCAAATACATGCAAAGGTGCAGAGAAACCAGTGTGTTGATCTTAAAGGAAAAAAAAGCAAAAGGAAAGAGTGAAACAATAAATTTAAAAATATTTAAAATTTGGAGCTAAAACGATGATCTTGATGGCAGAGAATCCTAAGAATCCCTTTATTTTTTTCTTGTATCATAAAACCTCATAAACACCAATCTGACAGTCAGCATATAATTATATCCCTGGTACTTGGCACATAGGAGCTGTTTCTTAATATTTATCAAATGCGCTCTAAATGGAAGGTACTGTAATACATCTGTATTTCTTCCCTTCACAATTCCCACTCTGGTAATTTTAAGAAAAAAATCTATAATTTACACCCTTTCATATCCTCTGGTCTTTTCTGCCATTAGTGACTCAAGAACTTCTGAAAATTTTTGGAATTTTAAAATTCCATAATAGGTGTCCACATTTTTCATCCGTTCTTTGATGATTGCCTTCAGTTTCTTGCCACCAAAAACCAGCACAGAGATAACCATCCTTTTAGGTTTCCTTGATTATAAATTTCCTGTCTTTTGCTTATTTTTTAAGCTGAATTCTTTTTCTTATTGATTTAAAGGAGCTCTTTGTATATTCTGGATATTGATGGCTTGATGATTTTTGTCAGTCTGTCAATTGGCTGTTGCCTTTGTCCATAGTCATTGAACAGAGGTTGTAAATTTTGATATAATCAAATTAATCTCTTTTTGCCCTTATGAGTCATAATTTTAGGGTTTTAATTATTGAGTTATTTTCCTTAATTCTACTTCAAGTCACAAAACCCATGCCCCAGGTTATTTTCTGTAAATTTAAAAGTTTTAATTTTCATGGTTAGGTTTTCAATATATTGAGAGTCTGTCTTGATAAGATTAGCTAACTACACATTTTAATTTTTCTCCATGGATAAGACAGTGTTTTCTGCACTATACTGGGTTTATTTTTTAATATTTGTTTTTTATTTCATTTTAATAATAAAGTTTTCTTATACACATAAATTGTTTTTTTCTGAAGTTCCTATTTTGTTCTATTGGTCAATTTCTCTGTTCTTGAACCAATACTACACTGTTTTTATAATCTTGGCCTTATAATCTTAATATGCAGTAAGACAAGTTTACTTTCTCCTTCAAAGTTAACTTAGCTATTCATGTGCCTTATTCTTTCATTTACATTTTAGTTTATCGAGTTCTTCAAAGAAAAATCCAAGAAATTTTTATGTGGATTGCAGTTGATTCATATTATTTTATTATTTATTTCTTTATTTATTTATTCAATCTCATTTTTTAATGCATTTCAAAGTTTTTACAGACATCAGAACATTTTCACCAATAAGCACTTCAACATGCATATTGTTAATCAGAATTCAAGATTTATTTAAGGTTATTTATATTTTTTTAGGTAAAATGTACATAGTACAGTGAAATGCAAGTCAACCTTTCTATGAGCATTGCAAATGCATAAACCTAACTTGTGCAGCCCTGGACCCCCATCAAAATGATCTTGAAAATTCTGAACACACACAAAAAATTGTAATTGTGTAGGTAATGGATATTACCTAGAGTTATTGTGGTGACCATTTCACAATATATATAAATATTGAATGGTTATGTTGTATACCTGAAACTAAAACAATGTTATATGTCAAATATATCTCAATTAAAAAAGATGGTGGCTACCTGATCTGTTTTCAGTTTTGGCTATTATGAATAAGACTACCATGGATTCAAATTATTTTAAATTGACATTATTATAATATGAAATTATTCAATCCAATAGCATAGAATATATTCCCATTTAAGATAATTTTCTGTCTTTTATTAGTTTTAAAATTTTTTCTCCTTAGACTGTTTGTATATTCTTTGTTATTTCTGGATATTTTATAATTTTTGTTCCTATCAAGACTGGTTTTTTATTTTTATTTGTAACTTTCATTTGGTTATCTATAGGGTAGACAGATTTTTCTAAGATGACATTGTATCCACCAATTTTACTAAACTCTATCATTATGTATGGTAGTTTAAAAATTCAATTTGGGTTTCTAGCTGCATCATCACTATCATCTCTAAATAATGACAGTATTATCTCTAACTCTCCAATTCTTAGACTGCTTAGTTTTAATTCACAGCATGTGTGGGGACTTAAGCAGCAGTGATGAGAATGGTCATCCTTGTCCTGTTGTCCATCATAGGAGAATGTATTTGAGATTTATCCATGAACTTACATTTCCTCTATGTTTTTTTGCTTGTTTTATAAACATTACTGAGTAGATGAGAGTTTTGGGTTTACTACTCAAAAATAGATGTTGAACTTTATCAAATACCTTTTTCTAAATACTCTGAGACAGTTTCTAAATCTTCAAAGTTTTCTCTTTTAATCTGTTAATGTGGAGAGTTACACTGATACTCTGAGGGGGAACCATTCTCTTATTCCCAGGATAAATCCTACTTGATCATGATTAATTACTTTTAATCATGATTAATTACACTCTTTGATTTATTTAGTTTACATTTTATTTAGAATTTTTTGATTCTCACATTTATTGAATGAATGAAATGGCTTTGTACTTTTTCTGTTCCAATTTTTACTTTTTATGCTTTTAAAAGAATTGATTTATCTGTCTAGCTTTTCATTAGCATTTAATATTTTATTTATTAGCACATAATTTTTCACAAATTCCCTCTTGCCATCTAAAACGTTTTTATCTGTGGTTATTTCTATTTCACTTATTTTCATATGCTCCAGTTTTATTGACCACTTTTGCCATGTCTTATTAATCTTTTAAAAGAACCATATTTTAATTTTAATATTTTCTATTGATTTAAAAATATTATTCTGTTGTTTTTTTATCTTTATTATTTCTTTCAATCATGTTTCTTTGGATTTCCATTGTTGCTATTTTTCTAACTTCTTGAGTTGAAGTTTTAGCTTGTGGCTTTTAACTTCTTTTATTTCCTGGTCAATGTATTTAAAGCTATAAATATCTCTCTGTGTTGCTTTAGCTGTGTCAAATACATTTGGACATGGGATTTTTATTGCCATTTGATGTGAAGCATTTTGTCATTCCCCTTTTAGTCCAAGGGTTATTTTGCAATATATAATTTAGTTTCTACACATACAGGAATTTTTAAAATCTTGCCTTTTATTATTAACTTCTAATTTTACTGCATTATGAGAATATAGTCAATATGACAGTAAGTCTGTGGAATTTATTGAAATTACCCTTGTGGCCTAATGTGCAGTCAATTTTTGCAAGCATTTCTCATGTGTTCCAAAAGAATGTTTTCCTTGCTTTTAGTTTTTTAAATTCAGGGTTCTATATACATTTAATACCTTGAATATTAATTGAATTGCTCTGATTTTTCATGTATCTTTTGTCTGTTTGAGTTCCAAGTTTCTGACATTAATGTATAAATATCCTCAACTACAGTTATTGGAAAACATATTTTCTCTCTAAATTTCTGCAGATGTTCTGAAGCTGTTTTGTTTTGCAAGTATAGGTTTATGGTGGCTAAAATTCTTGTTCTATTATGGCTTTTACTAGTACATAATATTTCCTTTTTATCTCTCATTCTATATTTTGCCTTAATTAAATTTTGCCAAATGTGAAGATTTCTATTCTAGCCTTCCCTTGGTTAATATTTCTTATACCTTTTATCATCCTTTTATTTTTAGTCTTTCTGATCTTTTATTTTCAGTGTGACTTTTGTAAACAACATGCTGTAAGATCTTATGTTTTAACAAATCCCTGGCTGACTTGTCTTGTTTCCAATGTCTTTTGTCTTGTTTTATTTGCATGTTACACACGTTTTTCCAGATGTTCTCGACAAAAGTGTTGGTCTGATAATAGCTACTCTGTCATATCTGGAAACAAAAGAAATACATTTTTTAATTTTAACAAATCTCATTTGTTTCAACTAAATGAGATTAAGGCCATTTTTGAAGGAAACAGTACACTTTTCAAATAAGAGTCTTGGTAGCCTTTTGACACAGGAAGGATAATGCAGTAGTTAATTCAGAATTCTTTAAATGTAAATGAATACAATTCACCAGTCATTCTTATCTTCCATGTGGTTTTTAAACTCAGAATCTTCTGTACTTAATACAAGTATCAGATACTGTTTTTGAAAATTTACATTATAAAGACAACTTTAAAATCTATCACATTCCCCAAACTGATTCACTCTGCGCAAAGGCATTGCATACATGTCATAAATGACCTTCCTGGACACAATTATAAACGATCATCTTGCCCATAATTCAAAGACACATCCAAGAATTTCAAGACTCATTTTTACAAATCGTCCATGTCTCTACCATTATGATGAAAGCTGATAAATCAATTTCCATGAAAATATTTAGGCAGAATTCTGGTGAATATGGCTTTCTAAATTTTGTCTCCTATAAACTAATGTTGATAGGCCCAGGGCAGTCAGTGTATACCAGTTGTGTAAAGTGACTTTAAAAATCTTCTCATAAAAGCTTTTGTCTTTAAAAATGCATTTAATCCTTTTAAAAATACCTTCTTGAATACACAGAATTGCTAAAAAAGCATACTGAGAAAACATGGTAAATATAGATAGTTTATCCTCAGGTCTGTGCCCACACTGTCTTGGGCTCAGCTCCCCAGGAATATGGTGAGGGGGTAGGGAGAGGCTGGTAAAGGACAGTAAAAGAAACTGCCATAATCCCAGCCAATTTTTGCAGAAACCCACGAATAAACGTCTTGCAGTGATAGCATGAGATAGAATAGGTGGGACAAACACATATTTGAGACTGCATGATTTAGTCGCCCGGACTGCAACCAAGATGTGGGAGAAGCAAAAAGTACAGCTGGCATCCAGAGCGTCTCTGAACACAGGCCCAGTTTAACCACTTTTATGCAAACCCCCAAACCCACCCCTTATAATCATGCCCTTTGTCTGCTGCATAAACCTCTCCCAGTCTCTTCTCCAATCTTTGCCCCAAGATGGAGCTAACAAGGCTAATTGTTGTCCGTGCTTGGTTCACATTTCATGTTATTTATATAAAGCTTTTCTCATTTTAGTATCATGATAGGCAGAAGGTGCCCTTTTCCTGAATTGGGCTTGAGGTGATTTACTGAGGTGACTGGTATGTGCAAGTTCAGTTTTCCTGGGACCTTGGCTCTACTTGGTTGAATTCCAACTGTGATCTTGACTCATCTTGCACTTAAGGTCATGAGTGTTGAAAATTACAAAATTAATCTCCTTCCTATGTAACTCATTGACTGGAAAGGCATTCTTCAACATTCTACCCAGCATATTCTATTTTTTTCATGAATTAAGAATACTCACAGTCATAATGATCTTTTTAAATATCTTACCTTAAGTCCTACAGATATATTTATTTATACACACACATAAAAGTATAATACTAACAATGTACAAGAGTTAATATATTTTCCAAAATAATATTATTCTTTTCCTAGAACAATAAAATCTGATATAATTAAATTCTCTTCTTTCTGCCATCTCCCATCATAGATAGGTAATTCCTTTATTCTTTTTGATTAAAATGGATAAAGTACAGAATAAACATCAGTTGCTGAGGTTAAAGAATGAGTTTATATATATATGTTGTTATTTCACTCAGGCATTACTATGAATAAAGTCATCCCATCATGTGGTTTGCACATTAAAGTAAGTGTTTTTTCTTTATACCTCTGGCAGAAATGAACCCTAGTCCTAAGCACTTTTCATAAAACTATGAAAATTGTCATTTAGCAGAATGCTAATTGACACTATTTGAACAGAAATGTGCAGCTACAGTGGGATTACTATGTTTAAAGTTAAAGGCAAAGAAAGAAAACAGTTAAAGGCAATATGGAGTGTTTTATTCCTCAAATTCAGAAAATATGCATCACTGAAATTATCAGTATCTAAAAAATGATTATTACAATTTACTAAGTTCATTCACAAATTTATACCATTTATACAAAGATCAGAAGACAGGTTAAAGGAATTAAATCTCTTGATAAGCCCAGAAGAGAGGGTGTAGTTGCAGCCTAACAGAAGCTTCCAAATTGAGGGGAATATCCAAAGGGGATTATCACCATAAAATGACAAACAGATATGAAAATTCATGTAATTTATGTTTTCTTTAGGGAATTATTTTTCAAGAAAATGGCCTACTAAAATGTGTGGCTGAGATGAGCTAAACATCCATGATTAAAACCCTCTTTTCTCAGTTCTGTTTTAATGAAGGATTAGATTAAGGACACGTAACCCAAAGTCCCTGTTCTGAGGGCTTTACATGTGGGCATTGGGGTCCCTGACCCCCCTGAAATTATGTGCACAGTCCATGCAAAGAGGAAATATTTCTGTGGAGAGGACCCCTAGCTAGCATCAGATTCTCAAAAGGGTCCACACATGATCCCTCCTCTCCCTGCAAAGTTACAAACTAGTGGATAAAATGCTTCACGGAGCTCTTGTTAACAGCACTAAGGTGAAGACGTGTATATATTTCTTCTTTTAATGCTGAATACAATGACAGAAAATCATTCTGTAAATTTATATGAAGGACAAAAAGCATAAGTTGTAAATGAAGAAGGTCCCCCATTTAAAAATCATTTATACCTAAATAAATTGCCACTTTTATATAATTGTTACCTGGCAAGTTTCCCAGATAAAATTGTGATGATACACAATCCGGAAGATCATCAAACGTTTACTCAGACAGAGGTCAGACGCTCTCATCTTCTTGAAGATTATTTCAGTTTTAAATCATCAGGCAAGAGAAAATCCCAATTTTGATAATGTGAACCTAAAGATTTGGACTTGCAAACACAGTTGAACTTAATAACATTTAAAACTAAACTTCCTTTATCTTGTCAAAGCATTCTCAAGAACACTTAGTCTACAAATAACAAATGCTGGAGAGGGTGTGGAGAAAAGGGAACCCTCCTACATGAGTGTTGAAAATTACAAAATTAATCTCTTTCCTATGTAACTCATTGACTGGAAAGGCATTCTTCAACATTCTACCCAGCATATTCTATTTTTTCATGAATTAAGAATACTCACAGTCATAATGATCTTTGACTGGTGGGAATGTAAATTGTTGTAGTCACTATGGAGAACAGTATGGAGGTCCCTTAAAAAACTAAAAACAGAGCTACCATATGATCCAGCAATCCCACTTCTGGGCATATACTCAGACAAAACTATAATTCCAAAAGATACATGCACGCCTATATTCATTACAGCACCATTTACAATAGCCCAGACATCAAAGCAACCTAAATGTCCATCAACAGATGAATGGATAAAGAAGATGTGACATATATATATATATATATATATATATATATATATATATATATATATATAATGTAATTTTACTCAGCCATAAAAAGAATGAAATAATGTCATTTGTAGCAACACGGATGGACTTAGAGATTATCATCCTAAGTGAAGTAAACCAGACAAAGGAAGACAAGCATCACATGATATCACTTGTATATGAATCTAAAAACTTATTTACAAAACAGAAATAGACCCACAGACATAGAAAACAAACTTATGGTTACCCAAGAGAAAGGGGGGAGGGATAAATTAGGAGTTTGGGATTAACATATACACACTGCTATATATAAAATAGATAACTAACGAGGACCTACTGTATAGCACAGGGAACTCTACTCAATATTTTGTAATAACCTATAAGGGAAAAATATCTGAAAAAGATAGATATATATGTATGTATAACTGAACCACTTGGCTATACACCTGAAACTAACACAACATTGTAAATCAACTATACTTCAATTAAAAAGAAAAAAAGAACACTTCTGATGTTGTTGTATCAGTAATGTTGAAAGTTAAGACTCATAGTTAGATTTAATTATCAGAAAAATTAAAGCGATTGCTGTTACTGCTTAGCTTTTACGTTACGTATTTTCCTTACAGATAAGTGGGCCATAAACTCAATAGGTGAGTCACTTACCCAAGTCTGTTTATGACCTCTTTCAAATCCAGAAAACACTGCTGTCAATTTATTTTTTGCAAGAATCCTAAGTCAACAAGTCTTTTGCCTCTTGAGTAATCCTTGGCAGGTGTGGAACAGTAAATCATGTTTATTTTATTATTGCAGGTTCCCAGAAGCTATAAGGTTATCTACAACTTTTTATAACCTCTCTCCGTAATTTTCCATTCGCAGGTCTCATCCAATAATTATGATAAGATTTTAGAGTTGAGCCTTTGCTGGTAATAATCAGTGAAATATGGCTGGTCCTCCCCTTCACCATACCCTCACCACCCCCCATGCCCACACTTCCCCCACCCACTCTAATTTTCATGTTCAAAACTCTTCTCTATTTGCTCTTAAAAGACAATTTGGCTGGTTGTAAAAACGCTGGGCTTGCACATGCTTTTCATGGGTACCGTATTTTGTAGTTGTTAGGCCACCATGCTCAGGTATTAAACGTTGCTGTGAAAAGGAAAGATCTGTTGCTTAGTTTTCTTCCCATTTGAAAGGAATTGATCTTCCAGGAGACATAGACTTTCTCTTCCAAGACATGCCTCTTCTCTTTTCAAAAGGGAGTACTTTTTGAGATTTGCCTTTTCTGGGTTCCACTCATTAATTTTCATGCCCTTCTCCACCTTCTCCAGCAATTATGCTCGTATATTTAATTTCTGTCCAAATAGGTTTTACTCAGGATGGGTTATTTATTGATTTCCAACATTTGATACCTAAAGGCCTCCTCTATACTCTCTGTTCTTCCCCACTACATCTGGCAGCTTCCTGCTCAGGACTTGCTGGTTTTAGTTTCTTTTGGCCACGCTTACACATAATTTGGAGTTTGTGGATTTTTCTGTCTCCTGCTTTCACCGAAGATGTATTTCATGGCTTTATTTTTGTTCTCCTTGTTGCTCTATTTGGTTTGCAGGAGAAGTAGGAAGATTCAAAACTAAGCAGTCGCCATGTTCCTAGCCTCTGTTCCAAATTTAGAAATAAAAAGAAACGTGAAGAACTAACAGGAGAGGGAACGCCAGAGTCGCCCTGCTGCCCGGCGCAGAGTGCAATGTCAAAGGCGCCCCCTGGAGTGGAGCGTAAATACACCACTGTCATTCATCGTTACTCCTGTAATCTGAAAACTAAGCGTTCTTTTCCTTCTTGATGTTATATGCTCCCAATTGGGATTTTAATTTATTTTAATAAATAAACAGGTAACGATGTAAGTGCAAAGTAATTTGGAAGAATCAGGCGTTGAGAATTTTGATGAGATCATACAGGAGAGAAAGGCAGTTAAGCTGGATTTTACTTCACCAGGGATTTTTCCCTTCATCTATGAACTGTGACTACATAAACAAATGATTGTAAATGATTCTAAAGGTCCGTCCATCCACCTAAATACACATACATTCACACAGGGGAATTTTTCTTTTTAATCTTCATAGGCACTCTGATAAATATTTTAGGAGAGAAGTGTTTCTTCAGTAGTTTGTGTCAGTTTCCTTCCTCAAGGCAGGAAACCTTAAAATAAAAATATCTTCATTCTATGCAATTACATACAGTTTTTGCATTGCCTCTGAGTAATTACTTAGACAGTAATAACAAAATATTTTAAATACATTTGCATCTAAGCATTTAAGTGTATAATTAATGGTGTCCATGTTATTTATGTGTGAAAGAAATCTGGCAACTTACTGAGGATGCTAAAAGAAATAACAAAACCTGTTCTTCTCAATAAAAACTACTTTATTTAGTTTTTATAGGAATGTGTGTTGGATATATATATATATATATATATATATATATAACTGAATCACTTTGCTGTACACCTGAAACTAACACACCATTGTAAATCAATTCAATTAAAAATTTTTTTGAATAATAAAATAAAAAGAATGCATGAAGGAAGATAATGGAATTTATGTTGTGTCAGTCATAGGGATAGATAACATGATTTTCAGCGCCTCATAGAATCAGCTTATTCTGACCTACGCAGCTCTATTTAACCATAATGTAGCAGCCCTGGAGAGCAAAATTCCTTAAAGAGGCTTCTTCTCACATCAGAAAACTTATGGTCCTAAGAAGTACAGCCTGGCTTGTGACTTTGCAACTGGAAACAAAATGTTAAGGACCACAGACCCCAGAAAAAAAGAAAGCTAAGTTAGGCTAAGTGACCTTTACTAATCCCATCTAGGGAGCAAGTAAGACCAGACATGCCCAGAGAGTGAGTGAGGATCCAGAAAACACAGTGAAGATCCCAGGAAGCTGGACGGTGGCCACCCTGGGAATGAGTCAGGAATAGGGGCAGAGACAAAGCCATACAAAGCCTTTGTGTTCCTCAGGGCTGTGCAAATGGCCTAAGCCTTTAGGGGATGGAGAGGATTCTGGGCATAGACACAAGGTTTAGAAATAATAAAGGGGAAGGATTACCTTCCATTCCCCAAATAGGTAAAGATTCCTTTGGACTTGGGAAAGAGGTGAGGGGTAGAAATGAAGTAGAGGGTCCTTGAGCCCAACATCCTGGGCAGAAACATTAGGGAAGAGGTGAGAATCCAGAGCAGAAGTAACTCTCAGAAAAGCCATGGGCTTGTTTTATTCTTTTTTCAAATTTATTTATTTGTTTGTTTGTTTGTTTGTTTGTTTATGGCTGCATTGGGTCTTCATTGCTGCGTGCAGGCTTTCTCTAGTTGCGGTGAGTGGGGGCTACTCTTCATTGTGGTGTGCGGGCTTCTCATTGTGGTGGCTTCTCTTGTTGTGGAGCATGGGCTCTAGGCGCGCGCTTCAGTCGTTGTGGCTTGTGGGCTCTAGAACGCAGGCTCAGTAGTTGTGGGGCACGGGCTTAGTTGCTCCGTGGCATGTGGGATCTTCCCAGACCAGGGATCAAACCCATGTCCCCTGCTTTGGCAGGCGAATTCTTAACCACTATGTCACCAGGGATTCCCAGCCATGGGCTTGGTTTAATGCTCTGGTGCTATCTTCTTTCAAGAAGAACTTTAATGATTTTATCTTTGAACTTGTGTTCTGTAAGTGACATCTGGGGGGAAAACAGAGCATATGCATGAGTCGAGGACCATTTGGCAGTGTTGCCAGAGCTCAAAATTCCAGGGGACTCGAAGCGAGTGAGTGTGTTAAGTCTGTGAATGAATAATTGGGGTCATGGACAGCCCAGGGAGACCATGCTCCCCATCAGACCCAGAACGTGTTTCAAATGCAGAAGGTAGGCAATGGTACTGTAAGAAATGGGAATGACCTCATCTGAGCAACCTGACACATCCTCTCCTACTTGCATATGTCCCTATGGTAGTCAACCCCTTGGGATGAAAATGATGACATGGAAGGAAAGGAAATGACAGGACAACCCATAGTACCTTTTTCTTTCAGTCTTCCTGACCCATCAGCAACCTGAAGGTAGAGTCTGTTGGTAGGATGTACATGTATCTAGAAGTGAAATAAAAGCAGTTGAGTTAGTTTTCTGCAGGGTTTCCATTGTTCCAGTAAAAACAGAATACATGTGTATGTACTAGCTGCAAATGACAAATTGTGTAATTTAGGGATTGTGCATAGGCATTAAGTGCTCCTATACTTGCTCTTAAAACTGGCATTGCACAGTATAAAGAAGATAGTGATATTCATGGCAATTATTTCACATTTAAAATTTTCTATTTTAGAGTTGCATTAAATAGCAAATAAAATACACTATGATAAGGTGAAAGCCAGTGGAAAGAAGAAAACAGTTTTATATTTAAGATATCTAATGACATTTTTTCCTGCTTTTCCTACAAATTATGTTGCTGCCTCTGGAAATAGGTGGTCAGTTATCCATGTAGCTTCTTCCAGATTCTGTGCTCGGAGGCAGTAGAGGAATTCATGAGGCTGAAGGGGCCACACAGGGAGAAATGGCACTTTGTCAGCAGCTGCATGTGGTTGGATGCCTGAAGACCAGATGGGTCTCTCTTCCAGCATCTTAGCACCACGACAGAACCACAGGATCTTGACGGGTGCCTCTGGAAGGGGAGGATCCTCAGTAAGACTGAATTTAAAGCACTGTATGTTTCCTGTTGCTGCTGTAACATATTACCATATACTTAGTAGCATAGAACAATGCAAATGTATTATCTTACAGTTCTAGAGGTCGAAAGTCTAAAAGGGGTCCCCAGATGTAGAGAATGGACTTGAGGACATGGGGAGGGGGGGAAGGGCAAGCTGGGACAAAGTGAGAGAGTGGCATGGACATATATACACTACCAAATGTAAAATAGATAGCTAGCGGGAAGCAGCCGCATAGCACAGGGAGATCAGCTCGGTGCTTTGTGACCACCTAGAAGGGTGGGATAGGGAGTGTGGGAGGGAGACACAAGAGGGAGGGGATATGGGGATATATGTATATGTATAGCTGATTCACTTTGTTATACAGCAGAAACTAACACACCATTGTAAAGCAGTTATACTCCAATAAAGATGTTAAAAAAAAAGAAAGAAAAAGAACTGTCCCCCAAAATAAATTTAAAAAAATAAGTAAATAAAAATAATAATCCTTAAAAAAAGGCGGGGGGGAGCTCCGCAAAGCTGTGTTTCTTCAGAGGATCTAGAGGAGACCCTATTTTCTGGTCTTTCCAGCTTCTACATTTCTGCCTACACTTCTCGGCTCAAAGTTCTTTTCTCTGTCATCAAAGCTGCGCAGCATCTTCTCTCTCTGCTTCCATAATCCCATTGCCTTCTGGCTTATAAGGACACGTGATTATATTGAGCCTGTCTGGATAACCTAGGATTATCTCCTCATCACAAAGTCCTTAATTAATCACACCTGCAAAGTCCTTGTATTTGCCGTAAGATAACATATTCCCAGATTCTAGGGATTAGGACATGGATATATTTGAGGGGCCATTATTTAGCCTACCACACTTACCGTCTAGTGGGTTGAGTGCTCAGCACAGAAATTAAGCTTAGTTATAACAAAATAAGGCTATTTTGTAAACTTGTGAGCTGAGACTCATACCCCCTACATTTAAGTTCGAACTAGACAGAGGAAGAAAATAACACAATCACCATTAACACCTCCATCAATGTTAGTAACAAAAAGAAAGTTTGCATTTCACAGCAGAGGATTTCTCTCCCAGGTTTTATTGTTAAAAGTACTGGACAGAAGGTGCAAAGTGTATTTTTAAAACTACATTTCTTAAAAATACAATAGTCCTTCAGTTCATTTATTATGCTATCAAATATGCCTTGACCCTCAGTAACCACCATATAGGATTAAAAAGCACCAATATTAAGGAAAAATCAGTAGTACCCTTGGTCCTAAAAGGTTGGAGGGTTTATTAAGTCCATATACTTTTAGAAACTTGTCTTAGTCCATTTGGGCTACTATAATGAAGTTTTCCATAGACTGGGTTGTATATAAACAACAGAAATTTATTTCTCGTAGTTGGAGTTTTCCAGAGATCAGGGTGCCATCATGATCAGGTTCTTGGCTGAGGGCCCTCTTCCTGGTTTACAGATGGCCATCTTCTCACTATGTCCTCACATGGCAGAAAAAGGGTAAGAGAGCTCTCTGGGGTCCCTTTTATAAGGGCACTAATTCTATTCATGAGGTCTCCACCCTCATATCCTAGTTATCTCCCAGAGGCTCTATCTCCTAATACTACCACAATAAGAGTTAGGATTTCAGCATATGAACTTGGGGGGAACACAAACATTCTGTTCATTGCAAAATGCATACTCAGAAGCACTGTTTCTGTAAATGAATGGTATAACAGACAGAGTGCGGACCTGACCAGCCACTTCTCCTACCACCAAACCCATTCCCACTTTGTCCAGTTATCTGCTTTCCAGTCCTTTAGGGCAGTACTTCTCAAAGTTCAATGCGCATATGAATTATCTGAGGATATAGCTAGAATGCAGATTCTGATTCAGCAAGGATGGGGACAGGCCTGAGAATCTGCATTTCTAATGAGCTCCCAGGTGATGTCAGTCAGTTTTGTTCCTCTGTGGACGAAGGTTTCTGGAGTTGAGGAACAGGGGATACAGCCAATAATATTGTAATAACTTTGTACAGTGACTGATGGAACTAGATTATCACAGTGATCATTCTGTAACAGGTAGAAATATTGAATCACTATGCTGTGCTCCTGGAATTAACATAGAATCAGAGATCAGCTGTACTTCAATGAAAAAGAAAAGAAAGTCAGTTCTGTTCTGACCCCCTTTGCCATTGGAAGTGCTCTGCCCAGCGGGAAGTCCACCAAGGATGGATCAAGTACAGTATGCAATGGGATTTACGTGTGCATTCTCAGCAAGTCCTTCCAACAACACTACAAGGAAGGCATTGCCATCCCGTCTCCCGGAGCAGGACACTGAGGAGTTAGGTGCCCAGGTTTGCACAGCTGAGGCTTGAGCAAGTCTAGGTATGAACCAGGCAGCAGAGCCTGAGTTCTTAGCCATGGACTACAGCTGATGCTGGTCCACTGCAACTCGGTCAGTTATCACTCTATGATCAGAGAAAGATTACCAAGAAGGCTTTGCTGGAGAGGTGAGAAGAGGTGTCCTAGGTGGTCAGAACCACCTCTGCAAAGATTCAAATGCAGTCAGCTCACTCTGAAGTGCACGGGCTGGGGTGCAAGGAAGAATGAGGTTTCTGTGTTGGGCCATAATGATTGTTATTGTATCCTGTAAGTATGAAAACCATACATTAATTGCCTGATTCAAAAGTGGGCAAAGGATTTGAGTAGGCATTTCTCTAAAGATCTGCAAATGGCCAGGAAGCACATGAAAGATGCTCAGCATCATTGGACATCAGGAAATGCAAATCAAAACCACAATGATGTACCCCTTCACACCTGCTGCTCCAAAGGACAGACTGTAACTTCTGCTGGCAAAGGCGTGAAGGAATAGGAATCCTGGTGCATTGCTGGGGGAAGCCACTTTGGAAAATAGTTTGGCAGTTCTTCAGAAAGTTAAACCTGGGGTTGCCAAATGGTCCAGTGATTGCACTTCTAGGTATAAACCTAAGAGCACTGAAAATACATGTCCACACAAAAACATTATACACGAATGTTCATAGCAGCACTATTCATAGGACTCAAAACGTGGAAACAATCCAAATGTCTGTCAGATGCCGAATGGATAAACAAGATATGGTCTAGCCGTATGATGGAATATTATTCAACCTTAAAAAGGGGGATGAAGTTCTGACACATGCTCCGATGTGGATGGTCCTTGAAGACATTATATTATACTAAGTGAAGAGCAGATATGAAAGGCCACACATATGATTCAATTCATGTGAAATATCCAGAATAGGAAAATTTATAGAAACAGAAAGTAGACTAGTGATTTCCAGGGGCTGGTGGCCGGGGAGGGTGGGAAGTGACTGCTAATGCAGTTTCTTTGGCTGGTGATGTTCTGGAATTAAATGGTGGTGGTAGATGATGTATGACTTTATGAGTACACTAAACACTACTGAACTGTACACTTTTTTAAAAGGGTGAACTTTATGGTATGTGAAATATACATCAACAAAGCTGTAATTAAAAATATGTGCTGTGTATGTAAATATATATAGTTTGAAAATGCCCAGACTAGAGAAAAAATTTGTAAAAGTGACCCATACCATCAAAGCTTTAAAATTTGATTGCAGTAAGATATGGTGAGAAAAGTATGGTTGACTCTTTTTTTTTTTTAAATTTTTATTGGAGTACAATTGATTTACAATGTTGTGTTAGTTTCAGGTGTAACTTTTTTCTTTTCTTTTCTTTTTCTTTCTTTCTTTCTTTTTTTTTTTTTTTTTTGGACACGCCTCGAGGCTTGCAGGATCTCAGTTCCCCAACCACAGATTGAACCTGGGCCATGTCAGTGAAAGCCTGGAATCCTAACCACTAGGCCACCAGTGAAGTCCCTGATTCTTATTTAAGAGAGTGAAATCCTGTGGGTGAAAGGTGAATGGAGCTGATAAGGAGTTGTGGCATGTCTGTGGAGAACACTGCTTGCTTTAAGTCGATTGCTAAAATCACATGTACAATGCTTGTGTGACAATGGGGTGTAAGTGACAAAATGTATGGCCTATAAAGTGTTTCCCCATTAATGTACTTCTGAGCCTGTTTGCAATATCTGATCAGTTTCCCCCCAACGTAAATATCTAGGCAAATAGAAGGGAGGCCTAGCACCAAAGAACATGATCTAGACCCAGGGCAAGCAGCTAAATCACCCTGGCATCAGGGGGCATGTTTCGGTCTGTTGAAGGATTTGCAATTAAAAAGGGAGATGATGGAAAAATCTGCACATATTTTGAGGTATGGGGAAGTCATTCAGGCCGATACATGATTTACCTTAAACTTAAATGACCAGAGCAGCCCGTTTTGTGGCCTTTCGGACATGCATTGTACATCTGCCTTGGCCATTGAGGAGGAGAATACATTTGAAAGTCAAAAATGGAATAGCTGTGGTTCAGACATCCAAGGTAAAACTAGGTGGCCATTGTGGATGCTATTTCAGATGCATCCCTGTATTGCTGAGAACCTGAATTTTCTGAGCTGTGTCATACTCGGGATGCCACCAGCCATTCTCAAAGCAATGTCTGCTGGCAGATGGCAGCTGCAACCTTATGACCTCAGGGTCTCCACTGGTAACTATTAGCAGAAAAAGGAGACATGTAGTGGCCAACAGCTCCCGTTATGTACGTGTTCATACCACATTAGAGGTTAAAACCTACTTAGATACAAGTGTTATATAAGACTCGGATCTAGGACTTGGAACTTGGGAAATACTTCCAATTCAGTGTCCATTCCCCAAACTGAAGCAGGACTACGCCCCATTTCAGCATGAAGTAGCCAGAGCCATTGTCACCCCATTCCCCGAAAGCCCTGGAGAAGGATGAAACCGGATTGGAGGTTGAAACCGAGTCCCCCTAAAACCGAGTTCCTCTGCCGGGTTTATGATTAACGTCTCTATGCAAGACATTATATCCACTGTTTTCCTCAAGACTGAGGCGTACCAGAGACAAGGGGGGATTGTTTTAGGGGCTGGGAAGGCACCAAGCCATTATCGCGAGACCCTGAGCGCGGTTAGGAGCCCCGTTCCGCCCACAGTCGGGCTCCCAGGGGGCCTCGCGGCAGAGAATGTGAGGAGAGGCGTCTGCAGCCCTCTCCCCTGGCCTCCCGGGCCCTCTGGGGAGCTGGGGGACCGGGAAACAGTCTGGGGGCTGTGTCCCGCGGAGCCCCAGAGCCCTCGCCGCGGCCGCATGCTGGCCGGACCCAGGCCTGGAAGCAGCGCGAACCTCTCCCGCTCCGTGACCTGAGGGCGGTGGTCTCCGCGGGTTCCTCAGTCCACGGAGGCCTCAGCCCCTGACGTGTACGGACACGGCCATTCAGGTACCAGCTTCCGCCAGCTTCGGTCTTTCCGTTCATTTCAAAACTGGGTCCAGCTTAGGTCAGTTGTCTCCCCCACTAGGAGGTGGCCGGAGGTCAGGGTTAAGTTGCCAGGACACTGCACATCGTTACTTCAGGTCCCCCTCTGTGATGGGGCTGTCCTCACAGGAGGGCAGTTGTCGTGAGCTGGGAATTCACCTGATGGGTGTTTGCTACAGCAGATACTCCTGTTGATCCGATACAAATGATTCTCTCCAGTTTAAAGGAAAAGCCTGAGGGCTGGCGGGGTCCTGGGCGCCTGGCTCCCTCAGTGACGACGGCTGGGCAGGCTCTGGGGACCTGGCCCTGAGGGCGCCGCCAGCTGAGACAGGGCTCCCCAAACTACAATACTGGAAGTCAACCATGCTTTGGGCTTAAGCCAGGTCTGGTGCAGCATCACTCCTGCTCTGTCTTGTTGATTGCAGTGAGTTACAAGGTCAGCCCCATTCATTGTAGAAGGGATTACACAAGGGTCTGGATACCAGGAGCCATGGTTCCTATGGGGACAAGCTTTAGAGGCTAGTTACCGCTTTATTCAGGGGCCATTGATGATGTCCCAGCCAGATTCCATGAAAATGAGTGTTACTGGTAATAAGAGCAAATGCTCTTCACCATCGCCCTGGTAGGTAGCCAGACCTCAGCAGGGCATGGTCATGTGGTCTGTCTAGGGCTTCCACATCCTAACCCTGGATTCTCAGGTCTGCAAATATTTCTGTGCCCCAAAGGCACTGCAGACTAGGAGGTGTTGTGTGAACCAGGACAGTTTGCATCTGGAAGGAAAACTATGCAAACTGGTTTGATGATGATGCGGGAACTTTTCCAAAGCCTGGATGCCTTCCAGCGCACCTCCAAACACTGGCTCAGCCTTTGGAGCTGGGCAGGGGAGCTGGTGGGAGCCTTAGAATGGGTGAGGTCGAATAGCCTTACCAGAATGGAAAATTGATTTCAAGAACATAGGATTAAGGTATGTTTTTGCATACTTGATTTTGTGGCTTGAGACTGGCTACATTTTTTCTTTGTTTTCATAAAAGAGAAACAAACAAAGATCTTAGATTCCTTGAAGCTGTCATGGAAGCATTGCCACCTTTCACATCCAGCAAGTTTTCTTGTTCATCTTGTTACTGCCTACTCTAGTCCTACCTAACAGGTTGCATTTTAAGAGGCCTGTGAAGAAAAATAAAGATGAAGTATAATTAAATGTGATCTGATACTTTGTAGATACATGCCAAAGAAAATAACACTGGTATTGACCTTAACCATCTAGACAATTAAACATTTTAAACTGACCCAGTTGACTAAGTTTACATATGTCATTTATGTCTGACAGCATCTATTCTTCCTCTGTCAATAAACATTCATTGACAAAAGCATCCACACTTTAACTCAAATTTTAAGGTTTTAGTTATCTTTATAAGCAATGCCTAGGTTATACTCTTACTGTTTAAGTTTAGCATCTATTAAGCTACACTGACATTCGGGATTTTTTTTTCCAACATTAAACTTTTCATCAAGTTCCCAAATACTATTTAAATGCCATCCATTTTTTTAATGGGGGTGCTTTGTAGAACTACGTCATAAAAACTTTAAAAGGTCAGATCTTTCCATTTGAGAATTCCGACTGCTGGTCATCCGTCTGCAGGGGAGTTCTGTGCTACAGGGAAGGGAAGATGCAGCCGAAGAGAGCCTGGCCCTCTGCATCCTTTGACACCCACTCCCAGTCATTGCCAGTCCAAGTTGATGCCATATCTAAGCAACCTGGTGCTATTGCTTTTGTTGGTAAATTGTTCTCCAGCAATAACATCTTCTGGCTGCTCAAAGAGCCGCTGAAGTATGATGGACTTTATTGCATGAGGCATCTCTATGGATAATAAATGGGACTATTTTCTTTCCCTTGGGAAACTAAATTGTGCTGGTCTGTTCTCAGTAATAAACAGTGTTATGACTCTTATTACATGGGAAATACATAAAACCTACTTTGGATGATGGATTTTATGTCTCCAAAGAGGGTTCAACATTGTATGTAAAGTGCTTACCAGGCTGCTAGAATTCTGTGTTGCATTTGAGAGTCTAAAATACGACAGTACAAAAATAGAAAATGATTTCACAGTTCCCCAGGGTCAAGGCAGGAATATACAAATCAGAGAGTGAAAGAAAATTGCATTTAAATATAGAATGTATTGAGAATTTTTACCTTTATTTCAAGCTTCATGTGAGTCATTAAATTATAATTTTGCTGGGCAGATATACATGATATAATTTGTTATGTAAGAGATAACTAACTTGAAAGATTTGTGCAAAACAAAATTCGTAAAATAGGGAATATAGTTTAGGACTTTGAAAGTTATAATTAGTTTTCAATGGAAATAAAATATGTGGTTTCCTTTAAAAAGTAAAAACTTAATATAATTTGCAAATTTCTCCTGTAACGAGTCCATTTACAATGAATATAAGTTGCTACTCTATTTTCATAATGAACAAATGAGGTTTTAATGAATCACACTTTAACATTCTACAGAGATATGGAACAATAGAGAATTGAATATTCCCTTTGATGGAATTAAACTGAAATATCCTTTATGAAAACTTTTAGGTTTTAGCATGCAGGTTTCAAAAAACTCTATTTTTTAATTACCTTTTAAAATATATCCTTCATTAAATTTGTTTGAAGGTTGGGTAACTGTCATGGAAAAGTAAGCTACGCCCAATGAAAAAAGCTAATACATTTGGTGGTATTGCAAATTAAAAGAAAAAGTATATATCTTTAATCACAGAACAGGGTCAACAATATTTCTATAGACAATAGTAATAGTTTGGTATCACATAGGTCTTACATTTTATGTCGTGTGATTCATCCATCCATTCAACAAATGTTTATTGAGTGTTTGCTATATGCCACCTGTATGCTAGGTACTGTGCTTTAAGAATCGTATCTGAGGAGTTAGAGGTCAGTTTGTAAAGTGATCCTCAGGGCATTCCCATAGCTTAGGGAGGTTAGGTGTATACCATGATGCCCTAGTGAAGATCAAACTTGTGCTTATTTTATTCAACTCTATAGAGAGGTGCCAGGAAGTTTTCCCCATCAGAAGAGAGTAAAATTCCCTTTTGATGAACTGAAGATAATTTCTGATCTCACTTCTAGCCCATCTGTACTCCCTCAGAAGCATAGGACATATGGAAAAGGGTGAAATGGTAGCTGTATTGACTGGAAGTGTACTGTTGTGGGTTTTTTTTTTGGTGTATGATGCTAAAAAGATACGTTTCTAGACAGCAGAGAGATATGGTATGGTCTTTGAGTCCTTACAGTTACAGTAGCCTAAGTCCTGATCTCATGGGGGTGGTGTGTGCACTCAAGGGAAGACAGCTGTACACAGCCCTGAAGCCACTGCCCATGACAGGCCACAGCATTCTGGTGGCCCAGTGGTTCTCAACTGGGAATGATTTTGCACTCGCCTCCCCCACAGGGACACTTGTTAATATCTGGAGACATTTTTGATTGTCATGACTGGAAGGAGTGGTGTTACTGGCAAGAAGTGGATAGAGACCAGCGTTGCTGCTAAACATCCTACAGTTCACAGGGCAGCCCTCAGAACAAAGAATTGTCCAATTCAATATGTCAATAGTGTGAAAGTTGAAAAACCGTGTTGTAACCTTAAGGCTTAGCGTAGTGCCTTGTACACAAGATACACTCAATGAATGCTTATTGCCTGCATCAGTGAATGTGTGACTGAGCAAGTGACTAAACTACCTAACTTAAGAAGCTGATTACTCTGTCAAGTCAGTATTGTACTCAACTCCATGTGCAGTTTCTACCGGTGTAGGGAAGCCACCAAAAAAGTGATTGTATACAGGATACTACTACTATCTGCTATTTGCTGGAGTTTATGGTTTATTTAATCAGTCTGATTTTAGACTTTATGTTCATTTAACACATGTTTCCTGAGCACCTACTATGTGTCAAATACAACTCTAGATACTGTGTATAAAACTGAAAAACGTAACAATGGTTCCTGTCTTCATAGAGTTTGTAGCCTACTTAAGAGAGAGAAAGACCAGCATATGTCCCTATACATATACGAATCTGGAGCATGTACATGAATTTTGTAACAAGGTTTAGTTATAGAGAATGGTCCAGGGTTTGGGGTGTTGATCAAGGAAGATGTTACCAGTAATGTTTGAATATCTTTTATAAGAATGTACTTGTGCATATTGTATAATTAAAAGTTAAACTTTAATTTCAGAAAAGTAGTAATATATGCTTTAAAAATATGGATTTTTTTGGGCTAACATTTTGTCCTTCACAACTTCCCAACATTTTATTATAAAAATTTTCAAACATAAAGAAAAGTTTAAAAAAATTATATAGTGAACACAGACATTTACCACCTGGATTCCACAATTAATATTTTAATATACTTGCCTTATCATATATCCATCCATCTATCCAAGCCTCTATCCATCCATCAGTGCATCATATTTTCTGATGTATTTCGAAGTAAATTGTGATGCCTCAGTGCACTTCTCACTAAATACTTCAGCATGCATTTCATTAACTAGAACTCAGGATTTGTTTACAATCCAAACATACTTTTTGTTAACACTCTCTTGTTATTCCACACAAAATGACTGAAGTGTGAACATGAATTCCGCTTTATGTTTCTACAGGTTTCCTTATGTAATTTGTTCAAGTATGATCCAGGTAGAAGTCTGAAACAGGGATTGTTTTAAGACTTTTCCTTAGGGGATACCCCTTTTAGTTACTTTACATTTAATTCTTCTTAATCAAAGGATCAGTTGGCAGAGCCATTATTCATTCTTTCTAATGATGAGATTTCACTCCAAACTGAAAAGACAGAATCTGTGGCATCATCAGTTGGCCAGTTAGGTGTTTGCTGAGAGAGAGGTGGTTTATGCATCCAGAAAGCACTGCAGGGAATGTCCTATGTGGCTTTGGAAATCCTGCCACACTTGGATTTGGTAGCTTTTCTAGCTATGTAAGAACCTACTAGGATGAGGGCAGAAACCTGGTCTCTGTGTCCACAATTTTATCCCCAGACTGGAGCATTAATAAATATTTGTGAAATGAATGAATGATTGAATTAGGACCTTGTACATAGATGTAGTGGGTTATTTGTGAAATCGCTTAATAAATTTCTGTAGAAAAGGCAGGACAGTGATAACCTACTGGCATTAGTACTTAGAGTCTTTTATCCATCCTCACCTCCTTCCAAGATATCAATGTACAGAATATTATGAGTAAATTTTGGAAAACATGTAATTAAATAACTTCATAATAAAGACAAAACTACAAAGACTCATCATAATTACTTGGGGAAAAATATCGGTGAACTGTCAACAAATACCAGAATGTATCTTTATCTCCTGGCTGATACATCATCATGTTCTTTAAACATGGTGTTCATTTAGCGTGGAAAGCATTATGGTGAAATGATCTTGGCGTTTTGGAAAAAAAACATATTAAAATGTGAAAAGGATATTCTGGGTGAATGTGAGTATTTACATAAATGAGAACTGTCCATTCTTTTTTTTTTTTTTTTTTGCGGTACGCGGGCCTCTCACTGTTGTGGCCTCTCCCGTTGCGGAGCACAGGCTCCGGGCGCGCAGGCTCAGCGGCCATGGCTCACAGGCCCAGCTGCTCCGCGGCATGTGGGATCTTCCCAGACCGGGGCACGAACCCGTGTCCCCTGCATCGGCAGGCGGACTCTCAACCACTGCGCCACCAGGGAAGCCCGAGAACTGTCCATTCTTACATAGATTACTGAGAAAAACTAAACAGTGTGAAGAGCGTGGGCTTCCAGGTTCCAGCAGGATTCCCACACTGCAGTCACATTTCCTAATCTACACAGGAGGATAATGCTTCTACTACGTTGTTGTTTTGAGGAGTAAATAAAACAAATTGCTTAGCAGAGATTCTGGGGATAAGCACTTCACATTTGATAGTTTTCTTCTTTTGTTAAAAAGAAAATTTTATGACAACCGTAACGATAAATTTTTAGCGTGATAATTTGGTTGATTTGTTCTTAATTTTATCACAATTACACATGTACGTTGGTTAAAAATATGTATTATAAAGTTTAGACCTATTACAAATATCTTTTTAAAATTCGGTGTTCTGTTTGATGCCATATGAATATAGTTGGTTTTTATATATTGACATGGTATCAGCAGCTTTGCTAAACTCACTTATTAATGTTAATAACTTGCCTGTAGATCCTTTTGAGTATTCTAGGTACACATCGTATTATCAACAGACAATGCCAGTTTTATTTCTTTTTTCCCAATTCTTTTTTTTTTTTTTTTTTTTGCGATATGCGGGCCTCTCACTGTTGTGGCCTCTCCAGTTGCGGAGCACAGGCTCTGGACGTGCAGGCTCAGTGGCCATGGCTCACAGGCCCAGCCACTCCGCGGCATGTGGGATCTTCCCAGACCGGGGCACGAACCTGTGTCCCCTGCATCGGCAGGCGGACTCTCAACCACTGTGCCACCAGGGAAGCCCTTTCCCAATTCTTTAATCTTCCTTTTTGATTTTTATTGCCTCCTGACTTTGGTTAGGTCCCCTCCACGGCAATGTTGAAGAGAAGGGGTCAGTCTTGCCATGCTTCCTATTTCAGAGAAAAACCTTTCAATGTTTTAACTTTATGATGTTAGGTATAGGGTTTTTTATAATTTAGTTTTTATTTTATATTGGAGTATAGTTGATTTACTATGCTGTGTTAGTTTCAGGTGTACAGCAAAGTGATTCAGTTATACATATACATATATACATTCTTTTTCAGATAATTTTCCTATATAGCTTGTTACCGAATATTGAGTAGAGTTCCCTGTGCTGTACAGTAGGTCATTGTTGGTTATCTATTTTATATATAGTGGTGTGTGTATGTCAGTCCCAACCTCCTAATTTATCCCTCCTTCCCATCTTTCCCCTTTGGTAACCGTAGTTTGTTTTCTATGTCTGTGAGTCTGCCTCTATTTTGTAAGAAAGTTCACTTGTATCATGTTTTTAGATTCCACCTATAAGTGATATCATATATTTGTCTTTCTCTGTCTGACTTACTTCACTTAGTATGATAATCTTTAGATCCATCCATGTTGCTGCAGATGACATTCTTTCTTTTTTTTTTTTTTTTTTGGAGTTTCCCTTTGGGTTTTTTTGTTTTTTTGTTTGTTTGTTTGTTTTTTGCAATACGCAGGCCTCTCACTGTTGGGGCCTCTCCCGTTGTGGAGCACAGGCTCCGGACACGCAGGCTCAGCGGCCATGGCTCACGGGCCCAGCCGCTCTGCAGCATGTGGGGTCTTCCCGGACTGGGGCACGAACCCATGTCCCCTGCATCGGCAGGCAGACTTTCAACCACTGTGCCACCAGGGAAACCCTCCCTTTGGGTTTTGAGCACCCATTCGTTTATTTTATTCTTTTCTTATGGCTGAGTAGTATTCCATTGCATATATGTACCAAATCTTCTTTCTCCATAGCTATGGGGTTTTTTTTTCGGGGTAGGAATAGATACCTTTTATCATATTACAGAAATTTTATTATATTCTTAGGTTGCTAATCACATTCGCCATGAATGGCAAATACTTTTTTGGTATCTGTTGAAATAATCATATATTTCTTTAAAAAAAATCTGTTAATGTATAACGTTGCACATTGATATTCTGATGTTAAAATAATTTTGTGTATCTGTAATAAACTCAACTTAGTCATGATAGTTTACGTTTTTCATATATGGCTGGATTCTGTTGACTGAGTCTAGAGTTTTTACATTTATGGTCGTGGGTGAGATTGGTCTGTGATTTTCTTTTCTCATTCTGTATTGCTTTTTTTTTTTTTTTTTTTTTTTTGCGGTACGCGGGCCTCTCACTGTTGTGGCTTCTCCCGTTATGGAGCACAGGCTCCCGATGCACAGGCTCAGCAGCCATGGCTCACGGGCCCAGCTGCTCCGCGGCATGTGGGATCTTCCTGGACTGGGGCATGAACCCGTGTCCCCTGCATCTGCAGGTGGACTCTCAAGCACTGCACCACCAGGGGAGCCCCTGTATTGCTTTTTGGTATCAAGATTTTGCTACATCATAGAATGAATTGGTGAATATCATCTCCTCTCTTTCTATTCTCTGGGATGGATATTATTTCTTCCTTTAATGTTTGATAACATTTTCTGGTATAGATGTTATGAGCTTAGAGTTGTTTCTGTTTGTTCTGTGTTTGTTGTGTGTGGGGGGGGAGGGTTCATTTATTTATAGATTCATTGTAATGGTTGTAAAATTAGTGAAGTTTTGAACTTCATCTTTTGAATTTTTGATAAAATATAATTTTCTAGGAACTTAAAAATTTCATATATTTAAATTTATTAGCATAAAAGTTAATAACATCTTATTTTGTTGATGTTTGAAAGATCTGTAATTATTTGTCATTACTGCTCTTGGTTCTTTGTGTTTTTGCCCTGTTCTTGATTGGTCTTGCCCTGGTGTAGAAATTTTGTCAGTCTTTTCAAGAAGAAAAGTTTGGCTTTGTTGATTCCCTTTACTCTGTTTTCTATTGTGTTACTTTCTGCTCTTACAGTTATTATTTTCTTTTCCTTCCATGCTTACGTTTTAATATACTATTCTTCCTCAAACTTCTTAAACTAGATGAATAAGATGTATGCTGAGCTCCTGATGTTCAGCCTTTATTATTTTTTTTTCTCTTTTCCTCTCAGCACCTCTTAAAACAATGGTTTTCAACCTGGGGCAATTGCGCCCTACCCCTGGGGACACTTGGTGATATCTGTAGACATTTTGTGGGGAAAGTGCTACTGGCCTTTAGTGGGTAAAAGCAAGGAATGCTGCTAACTGTCCCACGATGCACAGCGCTATCCCCACCACAAGGAATTATCCACCCACAGATGTCAGTTGTGTGAGGGTGAGGAAACGTGCTTTAGAGCTTTCGGTAAGGTTTGAAATGTAGCATTTTGCTGTAATTCAGTGAAAAACACTTTCTAATTTCCATTTTGATTACTTCTTAACCACGTGTAATTTATAACTTTAAGCTTTAATTTATAACCATATGGGAATTTTCTCCCCTTTTCAAACTGACTGAAGCTTTTAATTTCTGGCTTCAATGAATTGTGATCAGAAAACATTCTCTGTACGTTTTCAGCCCTTCGAAATTTCTTGAGACATGTTTTGTGGCCCAGTAAATGATTACTTGTGTAAATGTTCATTTCATCTTTGAAAGTAAATATTTCTGTGGCTGCTAGATGAAATGCTTTGTACATATTAGATTAATTTGGTTTATGATTAAATTATTGATATTTTTGGTGCATGTTTGAAAAATAATGCAAAAAAATGTTTAAAATATTTCACTATGATTGTGCAGTTATTTATCATCTTATTTCTCTCAAATTTTGCTTTATATATTTTGAAATTGAGTTTGGGTATATAAAAATACAGGATTGTTTTCCTTTTCTGGTGAATAATCCTTATGAAGAGACCATGAATAATGATCTCTTTATCCTGAATAATGTTCTTTTTTTACCTTAGAGTTTATTTTGTCTCATATTAACAAAGCTATACAATCGTGCTTTTGTTAAGTGTTTATATATCTTTTTCCATCGTTTTACTTTTTACCCTTGTGAATCTTTATATTTTAGGTGTCTCATAAATAATGTGTATGTATACATGTATGTATAAATCTAGTGTGACAAGCTTTGTCTGTATTCCATATACAGTAATTAGTGAAGTATTTGGGTTTATATCTGCTGTTTTACTATCTGCTTTCTAGTGTCACACCTGTTCTATGTTTTTTAATTTTGCCTTTCCCCCTTCTTTTGGATTCGTAATTTTAAATTTTTTTATTTTTCCTCTTATTAGTTTGGAAGTTAAACATTTTCTTACTTTTTCTTTCAGTAATTAATTACTTAACAAAATACAACCTGCATCCTTTATTAATCAATACATTGTTTATTTGTTCTTAAACTTTGCTCCAGGAAATAAAAAGGCCTTGGAACTCTTTAATTTCATTTTCCCTTCTCCTGACTTATATGCTGTTATTTTCATGTATTTTAATTCCTTCTATATTTTATTTTACACAAGTACCATTTTTATTAGTTTATATGGTCACATATAGTTTAATGCCATTTTATGTAGTTTTCTGGTATGTTTGATACCAGTATTCTAAAGTATGTTGACCTCTTCTTTATGGCTTAGTTCATGGTCAATTTTTGTAAATGTTTTATGTGTGCTTTAAAAGAATTTGTACTGCCCAATTTTTGAGTGCACACAAAAGTGTTTTCATGCACATGGAAGCTTTTCTCCTTACATTAAAATATATTTTGCAATTGGATATTTCCAATCTATATCCTCAATGACTGTTTTTATTTTGATCTATTAATTACAGAAAGTTATGCTAAACAATCCCATACAATGGCATTTTCCAGTTTCTTCTAATTTTGTCAATTAGAAAAGTATTTTGAGGCAAACATTAAATAAATACTTTAGAACATTTTTCAGTCTTTCAAAAGAACTGAATTTATATGATGTGTCTTGAATGTTTGAATTGGTATTTGTCATTATTTGCCTTATAACTTTTCCATCCTTGTACTTTGAATTTTTCTGTGGCTTTATATATTGCATATGTCTCCAACAACAAGTAGCTAGATTTGGTGTTTTAATCCAGTCTAATGATCTTTATTATTTAACTGAGTGTCTAGTCAGTTTACATTGAGTGTGAATATTCATGTTGGCATCTATTTCTCTACTATCTTATTTGTTCTTTCTATTTGTTTGGCTTATCCTGGTGTTTCCCCCTTTTTGAATATTTTTCTTTTTTTATTCCATTTCCCTCCTCTTATTATTTTGGAAATTTTATGTTCTATGTCCATTTTTCAGTGTTTACCCTATATAATATGTATACCTAACTAGGTCAATTACTAATATTTTTGCCTCTTGATGAAAATGGAAGGAGGGACCTTAGAACATTTAAAATACCATCCACCAACTTAAGTGCTATGGTGTTCTACTATTTCAATTTTATCATGCTTTTTTTTTCACCTCACAAATAATTAGTCATTATCATTATTACCATTATTATTTCATACATCAATATTTGTTTCAATTTACCCACATATTTTCTGATACATTTTTCTACTGTTCCTTATTACATTTTGTAATAATTGCAATAATTAATTTTCTTTATGCCTCAATGACATACTTTTTTTTTCCTTGGCTGCCCCATGTGGCATGCCGGATGCGGGATCTTAGTTCTCCGACCAGGGATCAAACCCGTAGCCCCTACAATGGAAGTGCAGAGTCCTAACCACTGGACCAGGGAAGTCCCTGAGCTACATACTTTAGATATTTTACTTTAGTGGGGCTCTACCACTATAAGTGGTAAAATCACAGTTTTTGTTTGTCTAAAAAGTGTTTTTATTTCATCATCATTTTTGAAAGGTAATTTTCCTGAGTATTTAAATATGGGCTGATAGTTATTTTTCTCAAGATTCTTAAGATATAATTCCACTTTTTTCCCACTGGTTTTTATTGTTTTTATTGAGAACTTAGCCATCAGTGTACTTACTGTTCTTTTTTTTTGGTAACCTGTCTTCTTTCTCTGACTTTAAATTTATTTTCATTGCTGTTCTGCAGCTTGACTATGCTATGTCTATGTACACATTTCTTTTCATTTATCCTGTCTGGGATTTATTGGACTTTCTAAGTATGAAGATTTTTGCCTACCAACATATCTGGAGAGTTCTCAGCTGATGAGATGATGATGATGAGAGATGATGATTTCTTCAATAGTGCTTCTTCACTATAATCTCCTTCTGGAATATTTATTTGATGGATGTTATCTCTTCTCTATACAGCCTCTGTGCCTCACAACCTCTTCTATTGTCCTTCTCTTAGTCTCTCTGTGCTGCACTTTTTGAAATTTCTTTAAACCTCTTTTCCAGTTGCCTGGGCGCATGACCGCTTGGGGACAACTTTAAATTAAATTCAAACTTGAGCTTTTGTACTTCACATGTAGCAGCAAGCCCAGCTTTCAACTGATGTGAGGGTGGCTTGAAAAGTGGATTTCCCAGGAAAATAGTAAAATTTAGCTACAGGCCCCTGTGGTGCTCCTCACTTGCCCGGGACTCTTGCCTAGGCCTTGAGGAGACCTAGCAATGTGCTCATGGGCGTATGTTGTGTCATTGTCGCCGAAGTGTCACGTTCAAACCGAAGTTGCTGTGAACCACTGTCACTTTGCCTTTCCGCATCTTCTCTGTCACACTTCCCTTTGTACTGGGTGGTGATGGTGTAGCCTCAAGCTTTTTGGGGATCTGAGTAAGAACTGACTGGGGAATGTAACATTTTCACTGCAATTTGGGAAAACATTTTGGAATGCTTTAGTAAAATAGGTCATTAATTATAGGCTTCTACATATATATATTTTGTCATCTTTAAACTTATTTCCTGAAAAACTGAGAGAGAATTCAGTTTAGAAAGTTAAATTTGAAACAGAAGTAAGAAAGATAATCAATGAAATCAAGTGAAATTATCCTGATCTCAAGAAGTAAATTGCTGGTGGTGATTGGTTCAAGATGGCAGAGTAGAAGGACATGTGCTTACTCCCTCTTGCAAGAGCACCAGATTCACAACTAACTGCTGAACAATCATTGCAGGAAGACACTGGAACTCACCAAAAAAGATACCCCACATCCAAAGACAAAGGAGAAGCTGCAATGAGAAGGTAGGAGGGGTGCAATCACAATAAAATCAAATCCCATAACCACTGGGTGGGTGACTCACAAACTGGAGAACAATTATACCACAGAAGTCCACTCACTGGAATGAAGGTTCTGAGCCCCATGTCACACTTCCCAAACTGGGGGTCCGGCAGCGGGAGGAGGAATTCCGAGAATCAGACTTCGAAGGCTAGCGGGATTTGATTGCATGACTTCGACAGGACTGGGAGAAACAGAGACTCCACTCTTGGAGGGCATACACAAAGTAGTGTGTTCATTGGGACCCAGGGGAAGGAGCAGTGACCCCATAGGAGGCTGAACCAGACCTACCTGCTAGTGTTGGAGGGCCCTGCAGAGGTGGGGGGTGGCTGTGGTTCACCGTGAGGACAAGGACACTGGCAGCAGAAGTTCTGGGAAGTACTCCTTGGCATGAGCCCTCCCAGAGTCCACATTAACCTCACCAAAGAGCCTACAGCCTCCAGTGCTGGGTCACCTCAGGGCAAACAACCAACAGGGAGGGAACCCAGCCCCACCCAGCAGCAGACAAAGGATTAAAGTTTTACTGAGCTCTGCCCACCAGAGCAACACCCAGCCCTACCCACCACCAATCCCTCCATTAGGAAGCATGCACAAGCCTCTTAGAGAGCCTCATCCACCAAAGGGCAGGCACCAGAAGCAAGAAGAACTACAACCCTGCAGCCTACAGAACAAAAACCACAATCACAGAAAGACAGATGAAATGAAAAGGCAGAGGGCAATGTACCAGATGAAGGAACAAGATAAAACCCCAGGAAAACAACTAAATGAAGTGGAGATAGGCATCCTTACAGAAAAAGAATTCAGAATAATGATAGTGAAGATGATCCAGGATTTCGGAAAAAGAATGGAGGCAAAGATCGAGAACATGCAAGAAATGTTTAACACAGACCTAGAAGAATTAAAGAAGACACAAACAGAAATGAACAATACAATAACTGAAATGAAAAATACACTAGAAGGAATCAATAGCAGAATAACTGAGGCAGAAGAACAGATAAGTGACATGGAAGACAGAATGGTAGAATTCACGGCTGCAGAACAGAATAAAGAGAAAAGAATGAAAAGAAATGAAGGCAGCCTAAGCGACCTCTGGGACAACATTAAATGCACCAACATTCATATTACAGGGGTCCCAGAAGGAGAAGTGAGAGAGAAAGGACCTGAGAAAATTTTTGAAAGATTATAGTCAAAAACTCCTGTAACATGGGAAAGGAAATAGCCACCCAAGTCTAGGAAGGGCAAACAGTCCCAGGCAGGATAAACCCAAGGAGAAACACGCCAAGACACACAGTAATCAAATTGACAAAAATTAAAGACAAAGACAAATTATTAAAAGCAACAAGGGAAAAACAACAAATAACATACAAGGGAACTTCCATAATGTTAACACCTGATTTCTTAGCAGAAACTCTACAGCCAGAAGGGAGTGGCATGATCTATTGAAAGTGATGAAAGGGAAGAACCTACAACCAAGATTACTCTACATTACTCTACAAGGATCTCATTCAGATTCAACAGAGAAATCAAAAGCTTTACAGACAAGCAAAAGCTAAGAGAATTCAGCACCACCAAACCAGCTCTACAACAAATGCTAAAGGAACTTCTCTAAGTGGGAAATACAAGAGAATAAAAGGACCTACAAAAACAAACCCAAAACAATTAGAAAATGGTAATAGAAACATACATATCGATAATTACCTTAAGTGTAAATGGATTAGATGCTCCAACCAAAAGACACAGGCTCGCTGAATGGATACAAAAACAAGACCCATATATATGCTGTCTACAGGAGACCCACTTCAGACCTAGGGACACATACAGACTGAAAGTGAGTGGAAAAAGATATGCCATGCAAATGGAAATCAAAAGAAAGCTGGAGTAGCAATACTCATATCAGATAAAATAGACTTTAAGATAAAGAATATTACAAGAGACAAGGAAGGACACTACATAATGATCAAGGGATCAATCCAAGAAGAAGATATAACAATTATAAATATATATGCACCCAACAAAGGACCACCACAATACATAAGGCAACTGCTAACAGCTATAAAAGAGGAAATCGACAGTAACACAATAATAGTGGGGGACTTTAACACCTCAGTTACACCAAGGACATATCATCCAGACAGAAAATTAATAAGGAAACACAAGCTTTAAGTGACACAATAGACAAGATAGATTTAATTGATATTTGTAGGACATTCATCCAAAAACAGCAGATTACACTTTCTTCTCAAGTGCACACGGAACATTCTCCAGGATAGATCACATCTTGGGTCACAAATCAAGCCTCAGTAAATTTAAGAAAATTGAAATCATATTAAGCATCTTTTCTGACCATAACGCTATGAGATTAGAAATCAATTACAGGGAATGAAATGTAAAGAACCCAAAATCATGGAAGCTAAACAATATGTTACTAAATAACTAAGAGATCAATGAAGAAATCAAGGACAAAATCAAAAAACACCTAGAGACAGACGACAATGAAAACACAATGATCCAAAACCGATGGGATGCAGCAAAAGCAGTTCTAAGAGGGAAGTGTATAGCTATACAAGCCTACCTCAAGAAAAGAGAAAAATCTCAAATAAACAATCTAACCTTACACCTAAAGGAATTAGAGAAAGAAGAACAAACAAAACCCAAAGTTAGTAGAAGGAAAGAAATCATAAAGATCAGAGCAGAAATAAATGAAATAGAAACAAAGAAAACAGTAACAAAGATCAATAAAACAAAAAGCTGGTTCTTTGAGAAGATAAAATTGATAAACCATTAGCCAAACTCATCAAGAAAAAGAGGGAGAGGACTCAAATCAATAAAATTAGAAATGAAACAGGAGAAGTTACAAAAGACACTGCTGAAATACAAAGCATCATAAGAGACTACTACAAGAAACTCTATACCAATAAAATGGACAACCTGGAAGAAATGGACAAATTCTTAGAGAGGTATAACCTTCCAGGATTGAACCAGGAAGAAATAGAAAATATGAACAGACCAATCACAAGTAATGAAGTTGAAACTGTGATTAAAAATCTTCCGACAAACAAAAGTCCAGGACCAGATGGCTTCACAGGTGAATTCTATCAAACATTTAGAGAAGGGCTAACACTCATACTTCTCAAACTCTTCCAAAAAAATTGCACAGAAAGAAACTCCCAAACTCATTCTACAAGGCCACCATCACCCTGAGAGCAAAACCAGACAATGATACTACAAAAAAAAAGAAAATGACAAATATCACTGATGAACATAGATGCAAAAATCCCCAACAAAATGGTAGCAAACAGAATACAACAACACATTAAAAGGATCATACACCATGATCAAGTGGGATTTATCCCAGGGATGCAAGGATTCTTCAATATACACAAATCAATCGATGATACACCATATTAGCAAATTGAAGAATAAAAACCATATGATCATCTCAATAGATGCAGAAAAAGCTTTTGACAAAATTTAACACCCATTTATGATGAAAACTCTCCAGAAAGTTGGCACAGAGGGAACATAGCTCAACATAATAAAGGCCATATACCGCAAACCCGCAGCAAATATCATTCTCAATGATGAAAAACTGAAAGCATTTCCTCTAAGATCAGGAACAAGACAAGGATGTCCACTCTCACCACTCTTATTCAACATAGTTTTGGAAGTCCTAAGCACAGCAATCAGAGAAGAAAAAGTAATAAAAGGAATCCAAATTGGAAAAGAAGTAAAACTGTCACTATTTGCAGATGACATGATACTGTACATAGAGAATCCTAAAGATGTCACCAGAAAACTACTAGAGCTAATCAATGAATTTGGTAAAGTTGCAGGATACAAAATTAATGCACAGAAATCTCTTGCGTTCCTATACATTAATGATGAAAAATCTGAAAGATAAGTTAAGGAAACACTCCCATTTATCATTGCAACAAAAAGAATACAATACCTACGAATAAACCTAAAAGACCTGTACTCAGCAAACTATAAGACACTGATGAAAGAAATCAAAGATGACGCAAAAAGATGGAGAGATATACCATATTCTTGGATTGGAAGAATCAATATTGTAAAAATGACTATACTACCCAAAGCAATCTACAGATTCAATGCAATCTCTATCAAATTACCAATGGCTTTTTTTTTTACAGAAGTAGAACAAAAATCTTAAAGTTTGTATGGAGACAAAAGACCCAGAATAGCCAAAGCAATCTTGAGGGAAAAAACGGAGCTAGAGGAATCAGACTCCTTGACTTCAGACTATACTACAAAACTACAGTAATCAACAAAATATGGTACTGGCACAAAAACAGAAATATAGATCAATGGAACAGGATAGAAAGTCCAGAGATAAACACATGCACCTATGGTCAACTAATCTATGACAGAGGAGGCAAGGATATACAATGGAGAAAAGACAGTCTCTTCAATAAATGGTGCTGGGAAAACTGGACAGCTACATGTAAAAGAATGAAATTAGAACACTCCCTAATACCATACACAAATATAAACTCAAAATGGATTAAAGACTTAAATGTAAGACTGGACACTATAAAACTCTTAGAGGAAAACATAGGAAGAGCACTCTTTGACATAAATCACAGCAAGATCTTTTTTGACCCACCTCCTAGAGTAATGGAAATAAAAACCAAAATAAACAAATGGTACCTAATGAGACTTAAAAGCTTTTGCAGAGCAAAGGAAAGTATAAACAAGACGAAAAGACAACCCTCAGAATGGGAGAAAGTATTTGCAAACAAATCAATGGACAAAGGATTAATCTCCAAAATATATAAACAGCTCATTCAACTCAATATTAAAAAAACAAACAATCCAATCAAAAAATGGGCAGAAGACCTAAATAGACATTTCTCCAAAGAAGACATACAGATGGCCAAGAGGCACATGAAAAGATGCTCAACATCACTAATTATTAGAGAAATGCAAATCAAAACTACAGTGAGGTATCACCTCACACCAATTAGTATGGGCATCATCAGAAAATCTACAAACAGCAAATGGTGGAGAGCGTGTGGAGTAAAGGGAACCCGTCTTACACTGTTTGTGGGAATGTAAATTGATACAGCCATTATGGAGAGCAGTATGGAGGTTCCTTAGAAAACTAAAAATAGAATTACCATATGACCCAGCAATCCCACTACTGGGCATACACCCAGAGAAAACCGTAATTCAGAAAGACACATGCACCCCAATGTTCATTGCAGCATTATTTACAATAGGCAGGTCATGGAAGCAACCTAAATGCCCATCGACAGATGAATGGATAAAGAAGATGTGGTACACATATACAATGGAATATTACTCAGCCATAAAAAGAAATGAAATTGGGTCATTTGTAGAGACGTGGATAGACCTAGAGGCTGTCATACAGAGTGAAATAAGTCAGAAAGAGAAAAAGAAATACCATATGCTAACACATATATGTAGAATCTAAAGAAATAAATAGTACAGATGTAGTAGAAATAGTACCGGTTTGCAAGGCAGAAATAGAGACACAGATGTAGAGAACGTATAGACACCAAGGGGGGAAAGCGGGGTCGTGGTGGTGGTGTGATGAATTGGGAGATTGGGATTGGCATGTATACACTAATATGTGTTAAATAGATAACTAATAAGAACCTGCTGTATAAAAATGAAATAAAATTCCAGAAAAAGAAGTAAATTGTAACAATTTTTTAAATTCTATCATACCCAAAGTAGTATTTCATTAAGAGGCAGAGGTAAATTTCAAATAGAAGTTGTGAACAGAATCTTGAATTGTTTTATAATCCAGCTGGTGAAAGGAGGTAGAGGTGAGACATATAAACAGATTGGAAAAAGACTTAAGCTCCTTGCTCTTTGGACAGGAGATATTAACATTGAAAATGAAAACATAAAACTCACAATATGTCAGTATAATTACAGAGTTGACAAACTACTTAATGATTCTCCTCAATTCAAAGAATGTTTAAGATTGGTCTCTGCAAAAGAAAATGTATAATGTCCTGAAAACTTCCACTTCACAAATGAAGAAACAAGAAGTTTTGCCATGCTTTACAATTATCTTAAAAATTTCCATGTTAGCAATAACAAATTATGAAACAGAAGGACAATTTCTAAAGCATTAATTAAAAAACTTTGTTTTTGGTCAAACATGCTGGAAAAGACTAAATTATCTTTTTATCCTCTGAATAGAATTGGTATGACAAAACTTTTGTCATATAAAGAGGTACTCAAGAAATTTGCAGCCAAAAAATGTCAGAAAATACCATTTAAAGTGGTGTGTTAAGCAATTATTTCATAGAACATGCTATGTTTTTCTGGATTTTCTGCTCTTTGTGATATTTGCCAGCTTTTAAAAGTTTATATTTTTAAATATTTAACCTTATATTCATAATCTTGTATTCTTTTTGTTAAGGAAGACTCCTTCTATAACTTGCTAAAGCTTGGGACCCCCCAGAGTTCTGGGTCTACCCCTCGCTGACTTGTTATGAATCCTCAGGAAAGAATTTTCCCTGTGTGCATGGGGCCAAGAAGAGGCAGGCAAGCATCCTTGCTCTCTCCCTCTGCTGCAGATTTGCTACTCCCTGAGATGAGACCTTTGAGATCCCTGCTTATGCCTCCGTCTCCTGTGTCATGAAATGCCTGATCCCCAAGGTCACCAGCAGACCCGGTGCTTACTTATACCCCCAGATTTCCCCAATTTTTGTTTTTGCATTGTGGATTCCTTTCTTGCTTGCTAGTTCCACAATACATTTAGAAAGCTTTTTAACTCATTTCCCCCATCCCCAGCATTTTAGTTGCCTTTAGTTAAAAGAACCTTTTAGATATGTAATCCAGTATCCTTCCAGAAATGAAAATGCCTGCAAATCTAATGTTCAATACTTTATAAAATATTTACCTGGTTTTCACCTGCATTGGCAGGCATTTTTTTCTTGATACATCACTACTCTTCCTCTATAAGGTTATTATAATGACAATGTGCACTATACAATTTCCTTCATTCTAAGACAATATTTAACATCATTTATCCTTTACGTCATGACTTTTACCTAATAGTGATCATCACCCCTTTGTAATAAGCCAAAGTTATGACTTTTCTATCAGTTCTCAGCTGCCAGCAACTCATCAGAGGTAAATGGGTCTAATTTTAGATATGAGTCACCAAAAATATTAAAGAAGACAAATTATTGCACTCATGTTCACATTGAGGGACCCTTGGCAAGCTGATTAGTTCTCACCAGCTTTGATGAAAAGAGACCAAGGCGGGCAGGCTGCTGTCTCTTTAGCCCCCAACCTTCACCCAGGGCTGTGGCAGAGGTTACTGCAGTGATTATGACATTTAAGATTACACACACACATACAAACACAAACAGAACATGAAGGTGGATGAAATGAATGACCCAGATCAAAGGAGGGATTCAGGTTCTCTTTCCTTCCCTGTCAAAAGTGGGCTGCAGAAGGAATTCAATCTCCTTACTCTTTTATAGGTTGGGACAGGTATTTATATTGTGTTGAGCATCCAAATCAAAGAATAAAACATTTTCTCTTGAGGGGTTGCTTCAGTGGTCAGAGAAATCACAACTTCTACTTCTTTATTTTATTTTAATAGCATTTACATCATTCAAAGCATCACCTCTGCTTTTCTTCATGCCCCAAAGGACCATAGACACCTGACTGTCCGTTTGCATCCACTCTTTTGACTGACTTGCCTTTTTGTTCATAAATTGTGAAGAATAAATGTACCAGAACATTTCTGGAATTTGTGTAGAGTATAGAATTTTTTATCCTCAGAGGAGGTACTTCTGTTTATTTAACTCCAGGCAAAAATTCACCACAGGATCTCACAGTGAACTGAATTCTGGGAGCAGGTGGAATTGAATGTTGCTCCCAGAGCACACCAGCTGCCTTCATGATAAATGGGTTTTTCATGAAGTCTCCTTCCACATGTCATAGTCCAGAGGTGCCCAAGAGCTGTGCTTCAAAGCCTGCTGAAAGGGAATTCTATCTATCATGGCCACTGCCAGTCAGTCTCAGCACCATTGCCCTTTCAAAATGGTTGATGGATCAATGGTTCTACTAACCGTGAACATTTGCTTTATATTCTAGAGTCTGTGGATACAGAGATGACAGGGCATAATTCCTGACCTACAAGAGTTTATAGTCTATTTCTAGTAGAAAGAAAAGGCAGCCAGCATTTACTGAGGGCCTGTCATGTTCGACAGCTCACAAGATATTACTTAAATCTCATGGTAACTATAAATATCATGACTTAGGAGTCAAACCCAATTTTGTCTGATTGCAAAGCTGATACTCTTGCGCCTACATCCTTGTGCATTGGTCAATTGCATACTTTGATTGCCAATTCCTAAATTTTGGCTGAAAAGACTTTTTTTTTCTTTTATCTTCCTTTCCTCTGAGCCATTCAGAAGCTTGAAAATACATATGTATAATATACATTTGTATATGAAGATCACATACATACATGTGTGTGTGTGAATACATAGTTATCATGGAGTCAAGTGACATTATTTGTGTCTTCAGTTAATTATTTGCAATTGTTATAGCAAAAGACATAGGTAGCAAACTTCTTTTATTATTCAACTTATAAATTAATGATGTTATGGGAAGCTTTTTCTGTTATGTGGTTGTTATATTTTGAGGAATTTTTGGATCTATGTGATTATAGAATCAATGAATTGTCAGCTGTAGTGGGCTTTATTTTACTTATTTTACCTGCGAGATCATAAAGGAAATGAGGTTTATGCTTAAGTTAACTGCTAACTGATTAAAATGAAACTAAATAATCAGGTTTGTATTAACTGTTAAACCACTAGATGAAGACTGTACATGAGTTTTATATTATGTGCCAAGTTTAATTGGTTGGTGGCAGCTGTCTGGAGTAGGAAGATTTAAAAGTTTATTTTATTATATTTTTCAGAAAAAATTTGAGGCCATGTCTTGCTCAGAGAAAGTATACTGGGGGATTAGTCAGATGCCTGCTCTCAGGGCCTTGGTAAAACTACTAGTTAAAAAGTTTATAAATGTTTCTTTTGGAACTCATGAATTATTTAGAAAGGACAGGTTGATCTGTTTATCTCTATTTCAAATACCATTATAGAAGAAAAAATATCTAAGGTAGCAACAGTATTCCTGCCTCTGAAGGACTTTGGGATAAGAATCTTGTTAATAAAATGTACCCATATGGTTGAAAAGCCAAATTTTAGATTCATTAATGATATTCCTGAAAAAAAAGACAGTTAAATAAATGTCTTTGTGTCAGACTTTGATTTAAAAAATCAATATTATCAACTGTTTTATACTGATACAATTCTTTAAAATGAAAATGCTGAGATAGTAAATAAATTAACTACTGGGTTATTTTGCCCTCTCTGCATATCAATTATGAATGCGTTCAGTTGCTAAGAACAGAAAATCTGATTTTGGGGTGGCTTTAATAAACAAAAGTTTTATTTTACTCATACAGTGAGAATCGGGTAGCTAAGGGTTGCTGAGGTTGGCTCAGCCATTCCATAGGGCTCTGAAGATCTCAGCTCCTCCTAGCACTCTGCTCCATCATCTTGAATTCTTGTCCCCATATGGCTGTGATAAACCAAGGCACCAAGTCCACGTTCCAAAGAATGATCAAAAGGGCAAAAGGCCTTCTCATGAGAAGCCTTGGTCTTTTTACTTGGTTTGGAATAGGATGCCTCTATCCAGCAAACTTTTCCTTACATCTCTTTTGCCAGAAGTGGGTACCTTGTCTACCCTGCGTCCATCATTGGCAAATAGGACTCATCATAACTGGCTTAATCCCCAGGGGTTGGGAGAAGCTTCCCTTCCCAGCGATCAAGAGATCTCCACCCACTCCCTCAACATGAAAGTGGCACAGTGGCTGTGAGCAATAAACACCATCATCCACAAAGAGCAAACCTATTTTAGGGGATTTAGAATATCATTTGAATCAGAGCACAATTTCCTTGTTGAAATAGCTGGAGATAAATACTTGCCAAATTTTTGGGGTTTGAAACATAGACTTTTGGTCTTGCAAACAAAAAGAAATAGGTAAAGAGACACCATCTTATCAAGAGATTGTTAGAAAAGATGAATCATATCATTAGTCTGTATCAGCCAAGAAATCCTGAACTACATCTAAATAAAGCAAAGCTAAAGCTAAATTGGTCAGTTTCCATATAAAAAAATCTTGGAAAAACTCTTGGTTATGTTTTTGTTTGTTTGTTTTTTGTTTGTTTGTTTGCGGTACATGGGCCTCTCACTGTTGTGGCCTCTCCCGTTGTGGAGCACAGGCTCCGGACGCACAGGCTCAGTGGCCATGGCTCACGGGCCTAACTGCTCCGTGGCATGTGGGATCCTCCCGGACCGGGGCACGAACCTGTGTCCCCTGCATCGGCAGGCAGACTCCCAACCACTGCGCCACCAGGGAAGCCCTTGGTTATGTTTGATGTTATATTTTTCTCATAGTATAAGACACTATTTTAAAATTAAGAGTATATTTCACTGCAGTCCATATCACAGAGCTGTGTTTGTGGAAGAATGTGCCAGAATGATCCCTAATAACTTTCTTAGAATTTTAAAAACTGTGTGGTAAGTCAGATTCAGTGAAACATTTGAGATGTTACCCCAATTGCAAACTAAGTTAGCTCGCCACGGTTTTGTATATTTATACTACAGAAGACACCACACCGTTGGTCAGAGACACTCAACAGAAACAGCAGCCAAGCAGCATACCTGTATCCTGACTCCTGCAAGATAGTGTGATACTTGTCAGGTGTTTATCTTCACACGATAAGGGCCTGAAATTAGGAGACGAAGATATTTATGGGGCTGCTAGCACATCTGCCTGTCTTACCCTTTGGAGAAAATATTACTCAATACCTGGGAATGTAAGCAAATCTCTCCAGAGAGGAAAGAGGAGCAGTGAATTTTTTCTGTGCAGGGATATCTCCAGATCTCTCCAGAGGAATACATTATCTCTAGCTTCCAAGGCTGTTTGCTGTACAAACAGGCCACAAAGGAATATAACATTGTATTGACGTTCTGAAATCTTACTTTTGATGGAAGTTAGTAACTTCCACAGACTAATGGGGTTTAGTATTGAAACCCAATGATAAGAAAGTAAACAACTTTAATCACTGTATATGATGAGACATCAAATTTTTTATCAAAGATTTTTCTTAAGTCAATGGGGAATTCCCTTCCACCTCTCTGCCAGTCCATTTTACAGTCAATACCACCAAGGCAGACCTCAAGAGGGGAAGGAGAAGGGAAAGTAAACTGTGTGTCTTTCTCTGACTTACTTCACTTAGTATGATAATCTCTAGGTCCATCCATGTCACTTCAAATGGCATTATTTTATTCTTTTTTTATGGCCGAGTAGTATTCCATTGTATATATGTACCGCATCTGCTTTATCCATTCATCTGTCAGTGGACATTTAGGTTTTTTCCATGTTTTGGCTATTGTAAATACTGCTGCAATGAACACTGGGGTGCATGCATCTTTTCAAATTATGGTTTTCTCCAGATATATGCCCATGAGTGGGATTGCTGGATCATCTGGTAGTTCTATTTTTAGTCTTTTAAGGAACCTCCATACTGTTCTCCATAGTGGTTGTATCAATTTACATTCCCACCAACAGTGTAGGAGGGTTCCCTTTTCTCCACACCCTCTCCAGCATTTATTGTTTGTAGACTTTTTGGTGATGGCTGTTCTGACCAGTGTAATGTGATACCTCATTGTAGTTTTGATTTTCATTTCTCTAATAATTAGTGATGTTGAACATCTTTTCATGTGCTTTTTGGCCATCTGTATGTCTTCTTTGGAGAAATGTCTATTTAGATCTTCTGCCTATTTTTTTGGTTGGGTTGTTTGTTTTTTTGATATTGAGCTTCCTGAGCTATTTGTATATTTTGGAGATTAATCCCTTGTTGATCATTTCACTTGCAAATATTTTCTCCTACTCTGTAAGTTGTCTTTTTGCTTTGTTTATGGTTTTCTTTGCTGTGCAAAAACTTTTAAGTTTAATTGGGGTCCATTTGTTTATTTTTGTTTCTATCTTCATTACTCTAAGAGATGGATGAAAAAAGATCTTACTGAAATTTATGTCAGAGAGTGTTCTGCCTGTTTTCCTCTAAGAGCATCTGATCTTACATTTAAGTCTTTAATCCATTTCGAGTTTATTTTTGTGTGTGGTGTTAGAATGTTCTAATTTCGTTTTTTTACATATAGCTGTCCAGTTTCCCCAGCACTACTTATTGAAGAGACTGTCTTTTCTCCACTGTATATTCTTACCTCCTTTGTCAAAGATTAGGTGACCATTGGTGCGTGGGTTCATCTCTGGACTTACTATCCTGTTCCATTGATCTATATTTCTGTTTTTGTGCCAGTACCATACCGTCTTTATTACTATAGCTTTGTAGTATAGTTTGAAGCCAGAATGCTTCAATGCTAAAAAAAAAAAGAAAGAAAGAAAGTAAACTGTGTGGTTTAGATTCATCTTACACAATGGAGACTCAGTTGATGCCTTTTTACTGTAATAGCACTTGAAAAGTTATACGACTTGTCTTAGTCTGTTCAGGCTGCTCTAACAAAATACCTTAGACTGGGAAGCTTATAAACAGCAGACATTTATTTCTCATATTTCTGGAGGCTGGGAAGTCCAAGGTCGAGGTACCAGCAGATTTGGCATCAGGTGTGAACCCTCTTCTTGGTTTGCAGACAGCCACTTTCTTGCTGTATCCTCACATGGTGGAGAGAGAGAAAGAGAAGTTCTGGAATCTCCTCCTCTTAAAAAGGCACTGATCCCATTGTGGGGGCCCCTCCCTCATGACCCCACCTCAACCTACTCACCCCCCAAAGGGCCAACCTCCAAATACCATTATATTGGGGATCAGGGCTGCAACTAATTTGGGAGCTATACAAACATTCAGTCCATAGCACTACTCTTTGCACAATGAGTCTTTTTTTTTTTTTTTTGGTAAATTGTTTTCACCCAAAACCACACTAAATAAATATGATATAAGAAATAATATTTCAACATTAGATTTTCTAGTGAAGAAATCTCACCAATTTTCTTGATTGAACTATTTCAAGTCAGAAACTATCAAATGAAGCAATTTGATATATGTCCTATCCTTGGAGGTCCCCCAATATCTTGATTTGTATTTACATGCCAAGCAGAAGGATGAAGGGTTAGCATTTCTGTGCCACTTTATGGCTATTTCACCATGTTTTGAGGCTCTCTTGTGTTTAGCTTACACATGTCTGTAAAGGTGATTACCTGTGATAGAACATTACTTTTAAGTTCAAGATAATTTTGAGCAAGCAAAAAGTTAAAAAATTAATGAAGAAAGTGTTGTCAAAAAAGGAACGATTACAATAAACTTTCATGCCACGCTTTTTACTCAAAATATATTACTTAATATTTTTTTACCTACATTCACTTGTTTTCATTGATTAATTTTTATATTTTACTATCTGTAAAATTACTAGGGTATCTTGGGTTGTGATGGAACATATTATGCTTTTCTCCTATTAAAATTTAACAGCTTTTCACTTAATGGCAAGGTTGTCAGGAATGAATTAAAGTAATTGAGCGGGAAATGGGTTTGTTTATCAGTTTGTGGAACTGTACTCCTGTGAAATCTCCACCATCTCCTTCTCTCTCAGCCAGTTCTGAGAGTGAATGGGAGATGGTTCCCAGCTTTAGAATTATTATTGGATTATCTCTTTAACATTTACTCCCTGCTAAAAATTCTTTGAGGATACTGCCATTGTCCTGTCATCATTGAGCACTGTTTTGATGGTGACGCCAAAAATAGAAAAGAGGATTGAGGACCTGAATTACAATGAGGACTAGCGTTTGTTATAGAAAAGGCTTTTCTGTTTCATTTTAGGGAAAAAATATACTTGTTTATTCAGGTCTAAGAGGAGTTGTGTGGGATACCTGGACAGGCTAATAATTTTGATGCTTCATAATCAAACGAATGCTCCCTATTTGTGCAACTTTTATTAAAGGCTGTGAGGAAAAAAGGCGGGGAGGAAGGCCCCCTAGTGGCTGCCTCTTCATATCTTCTACTGGCCCCAGACTTTCAGTTCTGGCTGCAAACTTGCACTGTCAACTCAGCAAAAGAAAAGACCTGCCCTTCACAGGACCCACTGTCCCAAGAAAGCCATTTGGGCTCACCCTTTGCTAATGAAGTCTGACACTTAAAGATCTCAGCAGTCAACAAAACCATTTATCCAAGTATTTCTTCCAGTCAAACACAATGCTCTCCCTGAGAGGATTCTGGTAAATGAGATTTTTCTCCATCTTGCTAGGTTTCGAGCATCTTGTATAGATTGGCTCTCCATGCAGATGCCAAGTTGGCCTGCCTTTTAATCTGTCACTGCAGCCACTCACTCAACAAATTCTCCTCAAGCACCAACTCTGTGCCATGCATTGTGAAGGTATCGGAGTGTACCCATGGCCCACTTGCACACAGAGCTTACAATCTAGCCTGGGAGGCGGACAGTGGAGCAGGTTCAGGCACAAGGTGTGTTCAGCGCTCTGAGGTCGAGGGAGCACTTGACCTGGTCTGAAGAGGGCAGGGACAGGCTGGGGAGGGTAAGACTGATTCAGGCAGAGCGAACAGCTGAGGAAGGACCTGTAGGGCAGGGGTCTTAAAGGAACTCAAGCCCCATGCTAAGAGGCCACGATGTCCCTAAGAACAGGGGAGCATTCCTGAAAGGTTTGGAACAGAGCAGTGTTGTGAACAAACTGCATTTTTGAAGGGCTGCTCTTGTTATAGGGTGAACACGAGAACGTGAAGGCAATGCTAGAGACCCAGAGACCTCTGGTGACTGTCTTTGTTACCAAACTCAGGTCTGGCTGCTCACCACTTGAAAATCAATATCCGAGAGGCAAGTGCTGGTAGAAATAGAAACCATTGCTTTTAATCCAAAAGCCAGCAATCTGGCTTTTGGAATCGGGTCTTTTTTCTGGCTATGTCTGGCTATGTAAAAAGACCAATTCCAAAGATTCTGCTCGGCCATGAAAGTTTTAAAAGGGAAAAAAGGAAGGAATCTCAGTTAATCATTGAGGTAGGGGGGTCAGAGTCATAGCCATCTCCCACTGTGTGCAGGTTTGTCAACTCCTTGTGGTCTTTCCTTAGATGGTATCTTGTTTGTACAGTTTGTTCACGAGATTACTGAAGGGGAGGCCAGGGAAGAGATCTGGTCATCTGTTAATTACTTATTCTTCATTTCTACTTCTTTGATGTATGGAAAGAACCAACAGGTTACTTAGGGCAAGGTATTGTGTGATCCAAAGATTTTAAAGGTGTGCTACGGCCAGAGATGAGTAGGGCATGGGGGCACCTGGTTAAAAGTTAGTTACAATGTAGCCTTGCTAAAGTGACAACACAAAAGGGGGTTTCCTGCTGAGGGCAATTTCCTGCAAAGAGCTGCTTAAGTCTTAGGTCTGGACCCCAGAAGCTGGCTCAAAGTTGAGGACTTTGTATCAATGATTTGTGAAGGCAGTGCTGCCTGAGGAGACCTGTAAGGAAGTTGGGGAAGCAAGACAGGAGGGAAAAGAAGCCTCGAGAGGGTGCATTCTCAGGCAGAGTCCCAGGTGCATCCTGATCCCAATGGGAGCCTTGAGAGCAAACTGTACTTCAGTGTTTGACCTCAAAGCAAGATGGCTGGGCCCTCAGGCTCCTGCCAGCCAGTCATCCACCTGCTGCGGGTCCTCCCCAGAGAGATGTAACCCTCTGGCACTGCCAGCTGTCCTCATCTGTGGGTGACACAGTCCAGCAGACCAGGGCAGTCCTCTGAAGACAGCTAACTCGCACAGCTGCAAGAAAGCATGCAGATGCTGAAAGAGCACACCAAATGTGGGGAAAGGACTCCAGGGGATCTGGGTAGAGCAGCAACGGTGTCGCTACAGAGGCAGTTTTAGTAATTCAGAAGGCAGGAGACATAGCCAGAGAGAATGGTGGTTATGGCCATAGGGAAAGACACATTTGAAAGATATGGAAATATATGTGGCGACAGAATATAGGGATTGTATTAGTAATTAGCTTATCTATTTAAAAATTTTATTCATAAGTATCGCATGCTCTTTTCTAAATGACAATAAGAATATAAAATAAACAATAAACATATAACAATTCTATTTAAGTAATTCAGAATAATATTTATGAAGAGAGTGCTGCAGTGAGCAGAAAATCCAAGGCTCTTTTTCTATAAAATTTAAAAGAACATGTGGCACTAGCCATTTTGCTAAGGGTGATATACAGACAGCATATATATACTTACCAATTCAAAAAAAAGGGAGAAAATCAAGAGTGTAAAATTAACTGAAAGCAAATCAGTACTAAAGAGATAAACATATAATATGCCATTTCCCCAGCAATTTCACATGCATCTTAATAATGCTGCTGCTTTTTGATGAGTCCTGAACAGTGGATTCAGTCCGGTTACCCAGTGGGATTCAGAGGGTAGAGCTGGATTTCTCTTCCATAATGCTTTTGGCTAATTGCTCAGAGTTGATTTAATAAAAGGAAGACAACATATTAAAATTTTTTGAAAGTCTGTTTGGTTGAATTTCCTTGGAAAAAGCAAAGAGATGAATTGAGAAATTCATTTCATTAGCCGATATTAAAATTCTCCTATCTCACTGAAATATTTCATTGGCTTTCAGGTTGATTTCCCTAATGGAGAGCCTAGCTAGAAGACCATGTAGGAAAACTGATATACTGTTATAATATAAAACTGAATTACTGAAATAATTCAATAATTTCCCCTAAAGCTCCTTGGAGAAATGCATATCTGGAAAATGGAGTTTTTATTTAACATTCTCAAAATAGCACTGAAATAACTCAGAAAATGGGTTTATCAATGAACTGCTTGCCTAATGTGCATTTTACAAAAAATGGGCAGCATTGGCATTCTGAAAAACATTCCTACATCTCTGGGAACCAGTAACATTTCTTTAGAAAAAGGAAATCAGGTTCTAGGAGGAGCTAGCACAGTTCTTAGGTCCATTGGAGGAAGTCCGTGTTGCCTAGAAAAAGACACGCAATGTGGAAGGAGACTAGGTCTTTTACTTAACCATCCATCACGCTCAGACGGATCATTAACCTTCTTGGAGAATGGGAAGACGCCCCCTTGTGGTGTGTGATATAATCGGACTGTTGCTTACAAGGTAACTGGATTCAACCCTCGTGGTTAGTCATTGTCTTGAGCTTCGAGGTGTGGTAGTAGGTGGGGCTTGAGGGGCTGGAAGCCCCCTGGAGTCCCTTCTATGGCAGAGTGGGGAGTGAGACGAGAGACAAAAGAGGGTAAATAGTTGTGGGCAATCTAAGCTCATGCAGAGGCTTTTCTGGGGGTTCTTTCCCAGCCTCCATCTGGCTATGACTTATTTAGAGGATCGATGAAATAGCATTGCTTTATTCAGTGGGGTGGGGGGGAAACGAGGAGGATCTGCACCATCGAAACAACTGCCTCCAAAGTAAGATTTTGGCTATCCAAAATGTCATCTACAACAGCGCGGTCCCCAACCTTTTTGGCACCAGGCACCGGTTTCATGGAAAACAATTTTTTCCGGGAGGCGGGGGATGGTTCAGGCGGTAATGCGAGCGATGGGGAGCTGTGGGGAGCGGCAGATGAGGTTTCGCTCACCTCCTGCTGTGCGGCCTGGTTCCTAACAGGCTGTGGACCGGGGGTTGGGGACCCCTGTCCTACAACACACCAAATTCTCAGTTTCTTAAAAAAAAATGGAAATAGCTGATTACTTGGATGTCAATTACTATAAGTTCAAGATACTACTGAAATTATAAAGGCAATTTTATCTTAAATTTGTATAAAGCAACCCTATTTAAAAATCTGTGGCCACTTAACCTGAATGGAAGCTTCATTGGCACCTGTCTGTCTCTCTTATTTATTCTGTGCCAACCATTTGTCCAATTTCCCTTAATTATCAAATGACAACATTTCCTCATTCCTCTTAAGCCCCTAATTCAACCAACACCCATCGTGTGTATCAGACCTTGCTACCAACTGCGGGTTATCGTGTGTGAGCTCCCTCTCCTTCCTGCCTGCCATGCTACACATTTTTTTTTTCTGGGCACGCTGTGCAGCATGTGGGATCTTAGTTCCCTGACCAGGGGTTGAACCCACGCCCCCTGCATTGGGAGCACGGAGTTTTAACCACTGGACCACCAGGGAAGTTGCTACACATTTTTCTGTACACAGTTACCCTTTCCTTCTTTCCTCCAGGCTCAGAGGAAGAGTCTGCCTCTCCTTCTTCAAGCCCATCTTTGTATCATCACCCTTCTGCCAGTAGTATCACAGAAAATGTGGTTAGAAAGCCTTACCCCTCATTTCTATTAAATATTGTAAACTGCTCCACGTTAGGAAAAATGTTCTCTAAGTTGCTTGAAAAGCTGACTGATCTCTCCTTGGATAGTACCGGAGGCACCCGGAATTATTTTAGCAATCATTTTTCTCCGTGCCACATTTCTACACTGGTCCTTAGATTTGTGTCATATTTTCCATGGTGTAGTCTATTTTCCGTGTTTGCAAGTGAGGTTGCATCAGCTGTATTTAATGTAGATGTTTCCCGGGGACATGGAAGATAGCAGAGGTCTATTTATCTCATTAACTGTTGCATTTCCTCAAAGGTTAGGACTAGATTATCTCCTTTTCTCACCTGTATCCCCTCCCTAGCCCATCTCATTGACACTGGACAACTCGGTCACTAACTGTGTGCTGACTGCCCACAGACAGTTATCTCTACCCTGAAACCCTCTCAGAACTCCTCCTTACATATACAGTGTTTTATTTGATGCTTGGTTTGTCATTTGTAAGTGTTGAATGAATAAACGAACAAACCAGTTACATGTTCTTAAATCCCACTTTGGGGGAAGCGTGAAGAGAAACAGCAAATTATTTTAAACACGTTCCATGTACTCAAAACCCTAGGACCTAGCTCACCTTCTGTCTGAACTTATACAATTTTTATTTTTATTTTTAGATTTGTGACTTCCACAGATTCAAGAACGTTTTGCCCAAAAGTTGCCTCTGGTCTTTCACTGTAGGTTTTGTGTGCTTTAGTAACTACTGTCGAGCCCTCTGTGTCATGGAGTGAAACAGTCTCGGGGTGGATGTAGATTTGCCTCTCCACCTGCCATAACTCCAGCACCACTAGCCATGGACTGCCTGAATGCCATATACCCTCATGATATTGTGTGATGTTCCAGATGAGGAACTGACTTATAGCAAGAGAAGAAAAGCAATGGGCTGATGCATGTGGGATTCACTAGTCTGATCATGCACTCTGTTTCCCGTGTAGAGAATGTGCCCTTAATGGAATGACAGCATGGTTTGCTGAGAACCATTATGGCACCAGCTGGGAGACCACACATTATGGGATTGCATGCTGTCTTATAAGACAAGTATTCGTGAGTGACCTATATAGGTTGCAGGGTTTTTCTTAGCCTACATGTGGGCTCAAGAACCAAGTGATGAAAGGGGGAAGTGTGCTCATCACTATTTTTCCTAATGAATCAATTGGAAAAGATGTGCTCTCTTTTCCTGTTTCTCTAGGATCTGCTGGTATAAAGGTTTTAACACTTTAGAAATAAAAGCTTCTACACCAAATGCTTCCCTTGAATTGTAAGCTGAGACTGCCACCTGGCTATTTGGGGCTTCTGTGGCCTTTGAGTGAATGGGTCAAAGTTGGTTGCAGCGTTGGCTTTGATAATGAGTACTGGCCATCAAGGAGACACAGGGCTCCTACTGTACAATGGGGGCTGGAGGAGTGAGCGTGGTACTTGGGGTATCCCTGTGATGGTCAGAACCCTCAGAGATGGAGGTCAGCCATCTCTCCATTTACAGATCTGCTGAGGTCATAATAAATGGGAGTAAGGCCCAGGAGAAAGAGGTCACAAATATAAACTATTGCCAAGGGACTAGTTGTAAAAATGAGGACTGTAACCCTGTAGTTTCTACCCATACTTCCTTCCTTGCAATGATTTGTTTGTATGTAAGCCGGTTTTAAAATTTATACTATGTATTACCTTAATTATCTTTCTTTTCCTGTATGCCATTGTGGTATACAGCGTGTGTTAGACATGGTTCACTCTCTGGTTGAGACCAAAGGAGAATATGGAGATGGAATCATGGCAGAACAGGAAGCACTGCCATCACCCAGGGGTCCTCAACTAGATCTGGGTGCTGTGAACAATGAAGATTTTAAGTTTTCTCACTTTAGGAAGAGTTCTTTAGAAAGGAGGGGTAGGACTTCCCTGGTGGCGCAGTGGTTGAGGGTCCGCCTGCCGATGCAGGGGACACGGGTTCGTGCCCCGGTCCGGGAAGATCCCACATGCCGCAGATCGGCTGGGCCCGTGAGCCATGGCCGCTGAGCCTGCGCATCTGGAGCCTGTGCTCCGCAACGGGAGAGCCCACAACAGTGAGAGGCCCACGTACCGCAAAAAAAAAAAAAAAAAAAAAAAAGGAGGGGTAAATGCATTACACCAACCAGGGGCAATCTCAGAGTTTGTTTGGGGAAGTAGGGTATTGAGCAGTTGAAGGAGACGACCAGGCAGGTCATCTGTGTTTTCTGTTTGCTACTTGGCATCCTAACCCTGCTTCTGTGTTTGGCAAGTCCCCTTTGATGAGTGCTGATAGGAGGCAGATTCTGTTTCTACTTAGATTTTGAAAAGGTTTGGTGCTCTGTTGTACAGCATTCTTGGCCCCAAGAGGCAAGCACCCGGCTTAGCTGTGGCCCATCACACTTATTGGTCTGGATTTGAGTCAGTGAAGAAGAAATTTTGCGACTGAGCAGCACCCAGAGGCTGCCATCTGAGTGGAAGGGAAAGTGTGATCCCTTCCAGACTGGATCTGTGCAAAGGTGTGGCATGACTGCGGCCCACCTGCCCATGTTACCTGCTGCTTTCTGAGCTCTGTTCCCTGGCCTTCGTGGTAATTCTGGAAGCTACCTAATATCTTTTCAATGGATTATTTTTCTGTTTACATCATCCAGAATCACTTTCTGTTTCTTCCAACCAAGAAGCTTGCATTTAGGACCCCACAGGAGCACTTTTTTTTTTTTTTTAATTGGAGTATAGTTGATTTTCAATGTTGTGTTAGTTTCACGTGTACAGCAAAGTGCTTCGGTTATACATATACATGTATCTATTCTTTTTCAGATTCTTTTCCCATTTAGGTTGTTACATAATACTGAGCAGAGTTCCCTGTGCTGTACAGGAGGTCCTTGTTGGTTATCTCTTGTATAATATATATTGGTGCGTATCCGTTAATCCCAAACTCCCAGGAGCACCCTAAGCCCCGTCTCTGAGGCTCAGGCATTCTGAACCCACACTCGTGTGGGAGGCAGTCTACATCTCCAAAGGAACCCAGGACCCAGCTCACTGCAAAGCCTCCAGAAAGGCCTGCTGGGTTGCGTAAAAGAGGCATCTGTGAACAGCTGCTTCTCCTCAGTGGTGGAGGAGTGAGGTCGGTCCTGCGGTTGCCTGAGGACATGATTCACAGAGACTGTGTCAATGTTCTGAGTCACAGGAAACCTCAGGTGGGCTGTGGAGGCCCAGGAAATGTTTGTGGTATTTCCATCCTGATGTTGCAATAGGAATACGATCTATAAATCCTGCCTGCTGGCCTCAAAATGCCGAAGAGGCATTAACATAAACGTTTCAGAAAACGAGTGAGTGAACCAAAGAGGGGTTAAGTAGAAGGAAGAGAGATCCAAAAACATGTGGCTGTTCTCTCTCATTCACTAAGGTGAGAAGGATCAAAGGGTGGGTAGGGGTTTTGTTGGTTCCTTAGAGTGAAAATCAACAAGAGCTTTATTACACAAAAAGGAAGAAAAGTTTCCAAGTTAGCAAAAAATGGATGAATCCTTTTCTGAGCACCTTGTGAAGTCACTAGCTAATCACAGGGCTTGGCTAAAATGGGCAATGTGAATTATCTAGTTGTTTATTGGAAAAAAGTTAGGTAGAGCTTGCTTATCTGTTGTTTAATGTGAAGAATAGGTGGTTATTCAGAATTCTCATGAATAGGGAAGAACTATTGAAAGTGTAACCACGGAAGGCAAGTCAGATAGTAGAGGTGAGAATGGGGAGTGTTTATGGTCTTAGGAAGACATTGAGCCTGAAAGGTGCAGAAGTTCAAGCTTTGAAAGGGAAATTCTGTGACACAGTCAGAGAGAAAAAGCCAGCATTGAAAATGTATATATCTAAAGATATATTGTGAAGTACATACTTTATAAGGGTAGTTCTACCAAAGCCTAAGACTCGTTTTGGCTCTTGAGGTGCAGAAAGAAATTATATGAAAATTAAAAAATAAGTACACAAGACTTTATGCTCATCCATAGTACTAGCTAATATAAAATAGTTTATAGTCCCAAGGATTAAGCTTGTGGTGTGGCTGAGTTAGCAAAAGCTTGAAATTGGTCAGGCCTGGGTCTGAATCCTGGTTCTGTCACCTTGGGTTTGCTAGGGCTGCTGTAACAAAGTACTACTGACTTGGTGCCTTAAATAGCAGAAATGTATTTCTCCTAGTTCTCCCAGAAGTCTGAGATAAGGTGTCAGCAGGGTTGGTTCCTTCTAGGGGTCACGTGGGAATGGTCTGTCCAGGCCTGTCTCCATGGTCTGTAGACGGCCGTCTTCTGCCTGTGTCTTCACACCATCTTCCCCCTGGACATGTCTGTGTTCAAATTCCCTCTTTTTATAAGGATACCAGTCAGATGGATCAGGTCTACTCCAATGACCTCATTTTACTTTAATTACCTCGTTAAAGGCCCTATCTCAAGATACCATTATATTCTGAAGTACTGGGGATTAGAACTTCAACATGTGAATTTTTAGGAGACACAATTCAGCCTATTACAGTCACTCTGTTTTCTTGGACAAGTCACTTAATTCTTCTGAGACATTTTGCTTATCTTTAAAATAGGGATAAAAGATTGTTGTAAGATGAGAGGTAAACCACCCAGAACCGTGGCTAGCACATAGTAAGAACTAAAAAAAAGTCAGCAAATATTACTGCTATTATTGTTGTCATAAAGTATATTCTAAGTGTTAAAAGCACAGAAAAGGAAACTCTATCTATATATCTATCTATCTATCATCTTTCTATCTACATCCATGTATATATGTGTATGTATGTATCTGTGTATGTATGTGTCTATATTGTAAGCAGTACTGGTTTTTTTAGTTGTAGATTTATTTTTTATTGAGGTACTATTGATTTATAACATTATATGTTTCATATGTACAATAGTATATTTCTTTTTTTTTAATTAATTTATTTATTTATTTTGCTTTATAACAAATTTAATCAGTTATACATATACATATGTTCCAATATCCCCTCCCTTTTGCGTCTCCCTCCCACCCTCCCTATCCCACCCCTCCAGGCGGTCACAAAGCACCGAGCTGATCTCCCTGTGCTATGCGGCTGCTTCCCACTAGCTATCTACCTTACGTTTGGTAGTGTATATATGTCCATGCCGCTCTTTCACTTTGTCACAGCTTACCCTTCCCCCTCCCCATATCCTCAAGTCCATTCTCTAGTAGGTCTGTGTCTTTATTCCTGTCTTACCCCTATGTTCTTCATGACATTTTTTTTCTTAAATTCCATATATATGTGTCAGCATACAGTATTTGTCTTTCTCTTTCTGACTTACTTCACTCTGTATGACAGACTCTAGGTCCATCCACCTCATTACAAATAGCTCAATTTCATTTCTTTTTATGGCTGAGTAATATTCCATTGTATATATGTGCCACATCTTCTTTACCCATTCATCCGATGATGGACACTTAGGTTGTTTCCATCTCTGGGCTATTGTAAATAGGGCTGCTATGAACATTTTGGTACATGTCTCTTTTTGAATTATGGTTTTCTCAGGGTATATGCCCAGTAGTGGGATTGCTGGGTCATATGGTAGTTCTATTTGTAGTTTTTTAAGGAACCTCCATACCGTTCTCCATAGTGGCTGTACCAATTCACATTCCCACCAGCAGTGCAAGAGTGTTCCCTTTTCTCCACACCCTCTCCAGCATTTATTGTTTCTAGATTTTTTGATGATGGCCATTCTGACTGGTGTGAGATGATATCTCATTGTAGTTTTGATTTGCATTTCTCTAATGAGTAAAGATGTTGAGCATCCTTTCATGTGTTTGTTGGCAGTCTGTATATCTTCTGTGGAGAAATGTCTATTTAGGTCTTCTGCCCATTTTTGGATTGGGCTGTTTGTTTTTTTGTTATTGAGCTGCATGAGCTGCTTATAAATTTTGGAGATTAATCCTTTGTCAGTTGCTTCATTTGCAAATATTTTCTCCCATTCTGAGGGTTGTCTTTTGGTCTTGTTTATGGTTTCCTTTGCTGTGCAAAAGCTTTGAAGTTTCATTAGGTCCCATGTGTTTATTTTTGTCTTTATTTCCATTTCTCTAGGAGGTGGGTCAAAAAGGATCTTGCTGTGATTTATGTCATAGAGTGTTCTGCCTATGTTTTCCTCTAAGAGTTTGATAGTGTCTGGCCTTACATTTAGGTCTTTAATCCATTTTGAGCTTATTTTTGTGTATGGTGTTAGGGAGTGATCTAATCTCATACTTTTACATGTCCCTATCCAGTTTTCCCAGCACCACTTATTGAAGAGACTGTCCTTTCTCCACTGTACATTCCTGCCTCCTTTATCAAAGATAAGTTGACCATATGTGCGTGGGTTTATCTCTGGGCTTTCTATCCTGTTCCATTGATCTATCTTTCTGTTTTTGTGCCAGTACCATACTGTCTTGATTACTGTAGCTTTGTAGTATAGTCTGAAGTCAGGGAGCCTGATTCCTCCAGCTCCATTTTTCGTTCTCAAGATTGCTTTGGCTATACGGGGTCTTTTGTGTTTCCATACAAATTGTGAAATTTTTTGCTCTAGTTCTGTGAAAAATGCCAGTGGTAGTTTGATAGGGATTGCATTGAATCTGTAGATTGCTTTGGGTAGTAGAGTCATTTTCACAATGTTGATTCTTCCAATCCAAGAACATGGTACATCTCTCCATCTATTTGTATCATCTTTAATTTCTTTCATCAGTGTCTTATAATTTTCTGCATACAGGTCTTTTGTCTCCTTAGGTAGGTTTATTCCCAGATATTTTATTCTTTTTGTTGCAATGGTGAATGGGAGTGTTTCCTTGAGTTCACTTTCAGATTTTTCATCATTAGTATATAGGAATGCCAGAGATTTCTGTGCATTAATTTTGTATCCTGCTACTTTACCAAATTCATTGATTAGCTCTAGTAGTTTTCTGGTAGCATCTTTAGGATTCTCTATGTATAGTATCATGTCATCTGCAAAAAGTGACAGCTTTACTTCTTCTTTTCTGATTTGGATTCCTTTTATTTCCTTTTCTTCTCTGATTGCTGTGGCTAAAACTTCCAAAACTATGTTGAATAAGAGTGGTGAGAGTGGGCAACCTTGTCTTGTTCCTGATCTTAGTGGAAATGGTTTCAGTTTTTCACCATTGAGGACGATGCTGGCTGTGGGTTTGTCATATATGGCCTTTATTATGTTGAGGAAAGTTCCCTCTATGCCTACTTTCTGCAGGGTTTTTATCATAAATGGGTGTTGAATTTTGTCAAAAGCTTTCTCTGCATCTATTGAGATGATCATATGGTTTTTCTCCTTCAATTTGTTAATATGGTGTATCACGTTGATTGATTTGCGTGTATTGAAGAATCCTTGCATTCCTGGAATAAACCCCACTTGATCATGGTGTATGATCCTTTTAATGTGCTGTTGGATTCTGTTTGCTAGTATTTTGTTGAGGATTTTTGCATCTATGTTCATCAGTGATATTGGCCTGTAGTTTTCTTTCTTTGTGACATCCTTGTCTGGTTTTGGTATCAAGGTGATGGTGGTCTCGTAGAATGAGTTTGGGAGTGTTCCTCCCTCTGCTATATTTTGGAAGAGTTTGAGAAGGATAGATGTTAGCTCTTCTCTAAATGCTTGATAGAATTCGCCTGTGAAGCCATCTGGTCCTGGGCTTTTGTTTGTTGGAAGATTTTTTATCACAGTTTCAATTTCAGTGCTTGTGATTGGTCTATTCATATGTTCTATTTCTTCCTGATTCAGTCTTGGCAGGTTGTGTATTTCTAAGAATTTGTCCATTTCTTCCAGGTTGTCCATTTTATTGGCATAGAGTTGCTTATAGTAATCTCTCATGATCTTTTGTATTTCTGCAGTGTCAGTTGTTACTTCTCCTTTTTCATTTCTAATTCTATTGATTTGAGTCTTCTCCCTTTTTTTCTTGATGAGTCTGGCTAATGGTTTATCAATTTTGTTTATCTTCTCCAAGAACCAGCTTTTAGTTTTATTGATCTTTGCTATCGTTTCCTTCATTTCTTTTTCATTTATTTCTGATCTGATTTTTATGATTTCTTTCCTTCTGCTAACTTTGGGATGTTTTTGTTCTTCTTTCTCTAATTGCTTTAGGTGCAAGGTTAGGTTGTTTATTCGAGATGTTTCCTGTTTCTTAAGGTAGGATTTTATTGCTATAAACTTCCCTCTTAGAACTGCTTTTGCTGCATCCCATAGGTTTTGGGTCGTCGTGTCTCCATTGTCATTTGTTTCTAGGTATTTTTAATTTCCTCTTTGATTTCTTCAGTGATCACTTCGTTATTGAGTAGTGTATTGTTTAGCCTCCATGTGTTTGTATTTTTTACAGCTCTTTTCCTGTAATTGATGTCTAGTCTCATAGCATTGTGGTCGGAAAAGATACTTGATACAATTTCAATTTTCTTAAATTTACCAAGGCTTGATTTGTGACCCAAGATATGATCTATCCTGGAGAATGTTCCATGAGCACTTGAGAAAAATGTGTATTCTGTTGTTTTTGGATGGAATGTCCTATAAATATCAATTAAGTCCATCTTGTTTAATGTATCATTTAAAGCTTGTGTTTCCTTATTTATTTTCATTTTGGATGATCTGTCCATTGGTGAAAGTGGGGTGTTAAAGTCCCCTACTATGATTGTGTTACTGTCGATTTCTCCTTTTATGGCTGTTAGTATTTGCCTTATGTATTGAGGTGCTCCTATGTTGGGTGCATAAATATTTACAATTGTTATATCTTCTTCTTGGATCGACCCCTTGATCATTATGTAGTGTCCTTCTTTGTCTCTTCTAGTAGTCTTTATTTTAAAGTCTATTTTGTCTGATATGACAATTGCTACTCCAGCTTTCTTTTGGTTTCCATTTGCATGGAATATCTTTTTCCATCCCCTTACTTTCAGTCTGTATGTGTCTCTAGGTCTGAAGTGGGTCTCTTGTAGACAGCATATATATGGGTCTGTTTTTGTATCCATTCAGCCAATCTGTGTCTTTTGGTGGGAGCATTTAGTCCATTTACATTTAAGGTAATTATCCATATGTATGTTCCTATTCCCATTTTCTTAATTGTTTTGGGTTCGTTATTGTAGGTCTTTTCCTTCTGTTGTGTTTCTTGCCTAGAGAAGTTCCTTTAGCATTTGTTGTAAGGCTGGTTTGGTGGTGGTGAACTCTCTCAGCTTTTGCTTGTCTGTAAGGGTTTTAATTTCTCCATCAAATCTGAATGAGATCCTTGCTGGGTAGAGTAGTCTTGGTTGCAGGTTTTTCTCCTTCATCACTTTAATTATGTCCTGCCACTCCCTTCTGGCTTGTAGAGTTTCTGCTGAGAGATCAGCTGTTATCCTGATGGGGATTCCCTTGTGTGTTACTTGTTGTTTTTGCCTTGCTGATTTTAATATGATTTCTTTGTGTTTAATTTTTGACAGTTTGATTAATATGTGTCTTGGTGTATTTCTCCTTGGATTTATTCTGTATGGGACTCTCTGTGCCTCCTGGACTTGATTAACTATTTCCTTTCCCATATTAGGGAAGTTTTCAACTATAATCTCTTCAAATATTTTCTCAGTCCCTTTCTTTTTCTCTTCTTCTTCTGGAACCCCTATAATTCGAATGTTGGTGCGTTTAATGTTGTCCCAGAGGTCTCTGAGACTGTCCTCTGTTCTTTTCATTCTTTTTTCTTTATTTTGCTCTGCAGCAGTTATTTCCACTATTTTATCTTCCACCTCACTTATCCGTTCTTCTGCCTCCGTTATTCTGCTATTGATCCCATCTAGAGTATTTTTTATTTCATTTATTGTGTTTTTAATCGGTGCTTGATTCATCTTTAGTTCTTCTTGGTCCTTGTTAACTGTTTCTTGCATTTTGTCTATTCTATTTCCAAGATTTTGGATCTGGGAAATAGAATCTTGGATCATCTTTACCATCATTATTCTGAATTCTTTTTCAGGTAGACTGCCTATTACCTCTTCATTTGTTAGGTCTGGTGGGTTTTTATCTTGCTCCTTCTCCTGCTGTGTGTTTTTCTGTCTTCTCATTTTGCTTATGTTACTGTGTTTGGGGTCTCCTTTTTGCAGGCTGCAGGTTCGTAGTTCCCGTTGTTTTTGGTGTCTGTCCCCAGTGGCTAAGGTTGGTTTAGTGGGTTGTGTAGGCTTCCTGGTGGAGGGGACTAGTGCCTGTGTTCTGGTGGATGAGGCTGGATCTTGTCTTTCTGGTGGGCAGGTCCACGTCTGGTGGTGTGTTTTGGGGTGTCTGCGGACTTTTTATGATTTTAGGCCACCTCTCTGCTAATGGGTGGGGTTGTGTTCCTGCCTTGCTAGTTGCTTGGCATAGGGTGACCAGCACTGTAGCTTGCTGGTCGTTGAGTGAAGCTGGGTGCTGGTGTTGAGATGGAGATCTCTGGAAGATTTTCGCCGTTTGATATTATGTGGAGCTGGGAGGTCTCTTGTGGACCAGTGTCCTGAGGTTGGCTCTCCCACCTCAGAGGCACAGCACTGACTCCTGGCTCCTCAATTTGGGATGATTTGTTGTCTATTCATGTATTCCACAGATGCAGGGTACATCAAGTTGATTATGGAGCTTTAATCCGCTGCTTCTGAGGCTGCTGGGAGAGGTTTCCCTTTCTCTTCTTTGTTCTCACAGCTCCTGGGTCTCAGCTTTGGATTTGGCCCCGCCTCTGCATGTAGGTCGCCGGAGGGCGTCTGTTCTTCGCTCAGACAGGACAGGGTTAAAGGAGCAGCCTCTTCGGGGACTCTGGCTCACTCAGGCCGGGCGGGAGGGAGGGGCACGGAGTGCGGGGCGAGCCTGCAGCGGCAGAGGTCGGCGTGACGTTGCACCAGCCCGAGGCGCGCCGTGCGTTCTCCCAGGGAAGCCGCCCCTGGATCCCGGGACCCCGGCAGTGGCGGGCTGCACAGGCTCCCGGAAGGGCGGTGTGCACAGTGACCTGCGCTCGCACACAGGCTTCTTGGCGGCGGCGGCAGCAGCAGCCCCAGCGTCCCACGCCCGTCGCTGGGCTCCGCGCTTTCAGTCGTGACTCGCGCCCGTCTGTGGAGCCCCTTTAAGCAGCGCTCTTAATCCCCTCTCCTCGCGCACCAGGAAACCAAGAGGGAAGAAAAAGTCTCTTGCCTCTTCGGCAGCTCCAGAGTTTTCCCGGACTCCCTTCCGGCTAGCTGTGGCACATTAGCCCCCTTCAGGCTGAGTTCTCGCCGCCAGCCCCAGTCGTCTCCCTGCGCTCTGACCGAAGCCCGAGCCTCAGCTTCCAGCGCCGCCCGCCCCGGCGGGCGAGCAGACAAGCCTCTCGGGCTGGTGAGTGCCGCTCGGCACCGCTCCTCTGTGCGGGAATCTCTCCGCTTTGCCCTACCCAGGTATGTGGGGAGTTTCTTGCCTTTTGGGAGGTCTGGGGTCTTCTGCCAGCGTTCAGTAGGTGTTCTGTAGGAGTTGTTCCACGTGTAGCTATATTTCTGGTGTATCCGTGGGGGACAATAGTATATTTCTATTTCTATGTACCCTACAGCATACTCATCACCAGAAATTTAGTTTCCATCCATCACCACACAGTTGATCCCCTTTACCTATTTTACCCTCTCCCCCACCGCCCCTTCCCCTTTGCACCAGAAGTATATAAAACAATTATTCATAGACATAAAGGGAGAAATATTTTTAAGTTATATTACTCCAGCACTGTCAGTGAGTTCAGAAAATCTCTGTACTCCGCAGTACTTTTCTCTGACCCTCACAATCGGGGTGTCTTTGAACAGATATATATTTGGCCATGCCATGTGGCTTGCGGGATCTTAGTTCCCCGACCAGGGATTGAACACGGGCCCTCGGCAGTGAAGGCACAGAGTCCTAACCACGGGACCACCAGGGATTTCCGCGGATGTCACTCTTTTTCTCCTCCTTCCCGACCCACCCAGGTCATCCATCTCTCTTTCTCAGCCAAGAAAATAGGCATCTGGCTAGGGGACAAAAAGTCAGATTTCCTGCCTAGATACTGTTTCAGGTGGAAAAACAAAAACAAAAAACGAAGTAAAAAGGGAGCGTTAGAGTAGACCACATTTCCTGGGTATGTGCCACTGACTTTTCTAACCACTGTTAAACCAGAGGATTCTGTTGCCGGTGAAGCGGAGAGACGCCAGCAGAGGGCAGCAAAGAGCCAGGCAGTGGGACCTGCAGACGGGCTGGTTTCCAGGTGTAGGAGACACCTTGGCAGGTGTGTTTCCCTCTAGGCCAGTGGTTCTCAAACTTTGCTGCACATTAGAAGCACCTGGGAAACTTTAAAAAACTCCTGATATCCTGGTCAAAGTCCAGACAGGCTGATTAAACCAGAATTTCTAGAACTGGGCGTCAAGCGTCAGTGTTCTCTTAAAGAGCCCCCGTCGTCCTAATGTGTAGCCAAGTACGGGGGTGTCTGCTGTGGGTGGAGCTAACAGAGGAAAAGAGGTGACACTGGAGCGGATGTTGGGGCACGTGTACCAGTCCACCAGGAGCCCAGGGTGGCCCAGGCCACCCTCCCCACCAGTGGGGCCCGGGAACACCTTTGAGTGTACGTCACTTGGTGGAAGGAGAGAGGTGGGTGGAAGAAGGCTCCGAGAAGTATCAATACTTAAGAACCCTGAAGTCTAAGGAAGGAACAGAGAGAGGCTTTTATAGAGTTTTGCAGAAGGAGAATTTACAGATCATAGAATTAAACGGTTAGGGAGGGAGGAGAAATTCATACAGAATTTGCATGGGAGAGCTTAACATATCTGAGTAAAGACAGTTGTGACAGTCGTTTCTATATGTACAGAGTGTGACTGCTACCTGAGTAGGTAGGTTTTTTTCAAAAATTTTAATTGGAGTAGAGTTGATTTACAATGCTGTGTCAGTTTCAGGTGTCCAGCAAAGTGATTCAGTTATACTTACACATATAGACATTATTTTTTAGATTCTTTTCTCATATAGGTTATCACAGAATATTGAGCAGAGTTCCTTGTGCTCTCTGGTAGGTCCTTGTCTTTTATCTATTTTGTATATAGTAGTGTGAATATGTTAATCCCAAACTCCTAATTTATCTCTTGCCCCCTTTCCCTGCTATCCCCTTTGGTAATCATAAATTTGTTTTCTATGTCTGTGAGTCTATTTCTGTTATTTCTGTTTTGTAAATAAGTTCATTTGTATCATTTTTTTAGATTCCACAGATAAATAATATTGTATGGTATTTGTCTTTCTCTGACTTACTTCACTTAGTATGATAATCCCTAGGTGCATCCATGTTGCTGCAAGTGGCATTATTTCATTCTTTTTTATGGTTGAGTAATATTCCATTATATATATATGTATGTGTGTGTGTATATATATCTTTATCCATTCATCTGTGGACGGACATTTAGGTTGCTTCTGTGTCTTGGCTATTGTGAATAGTGCTGCTCTGAACATAGGGGTGCGTGTATCTTTTTGAATTAGAGCTTTCATCTTTTCTGGATATACGCCCAGGAGTGGGATTGCTGGATCATATGGCAACTCTATTTTTAGTTTTTTAAGGAACCTCCCTACTGTTTTCCATAGTGGCTGCACCAACTTACAGTCCCACCAACAGTGTAGGAGAATTCCTTTTTCTCCACACCCTCTCCAGCATTTATTTGTAGACCCTTTGATGATGGCCATCCTGACAGGTGTGAGGTGATACCACATTGTAATTTGATTCACATTTCTCTAATAATTAGCGACATTAAGCATATTTTCATGTGCCTCTTGGCCATCTGTATGTCTTCTTTGGAGAACTGGGTAGGTAGTTTGAGGTGGAGGCATTAAGAACCTATTTGTCAACCATTTGAAGAAAACGATTTTTTTTTTTCTGGTGTGACTCTAAATAATATTGCCGTTTTCAAGCCCTGTTGTTCTAGTATTTTAATAGATAATCCATTATGGAGTTCTGAGAATTGACAGAACATGGACATGTTTCTCTGAAACAGCGACTCTCAAAATTTAGTGTATGTCGGGTTTGCTGGAACACAGATAGCTGGGCCTCCAGAGTTTTTAATTCAGAGGGACTTGTGAATTTGCTTTTGTCAGACGTTCCCAAGTGATGCCAGCACTGTTGGTCTGGGGACTACCCTTTGAGAATCACTGCTTTAAAGGAAAACATTGTTATTCTGAAGAGGATGATTCTTGATGGCAGAGGCACATGAAGAATGCTTACCTCTGTTTAGCTCAGTGATGTCGGCTTTGTGCACTGGGATCAACTGGGGAGTGGTAAAAATACTGATGATTAGATCCTCCCCCCACCCCCGAACAGTCTGTCATAAGGTAAGTGGCCTGGGCCTCAGGACGTTTAAATCAAATATGCAGCCAGGGTAGAGAGCTGTTAGCTAGCCAGCCAACATCCCAGCTATAGTTGTTCTTTGCTTGTGTGTCTGGATAGTTATACAGTCAAGATGATGAACAGTCCCAGCTGACGTTTGTCAAATGCTTCTTATGGGTCTGCATGGTTTGAAGCATTTCATGTGTATTATCTCATTTAAACTTCACTGTAAGAGATGTATTTTCGGTTACCCCTACAGCAATAAAGTATAGGGCTCATGGCTCTGCAACGAATTATAAAAAGGGTTGAGATTTGGCAAAAATATATTGGCTCCAAACACAAAAGAAAAACTGAACTGAAATTAATATTAATCATTTTGACAATAAAATGATAAAACTCTCTTAAATTTTTTTATTAATTAATTAATTAATTTTTGGCTGCGTTGGGTCCTCGTTACTGTGCAGGCCCCCTCCAGTCGCCCTCCAGTTGGGGCGAGCGGGGGCCTCTCTCCATTGCGGTGTGCGGGCTTCTCATTGCGGCGGCCCCTCCCGTTGTGGAGCGTGGGCTCCAGGCATGCGGGCCTCAGCAGCTGTGGCATGCGGGCTCAGTAGTTGTGGCTCACGGGCTCCAGAGTGCAGGCTCAGCAGTTGTGGCGCACGGGCCCAGCCACTCCACGGCACATGGGATCTTCCTGGACTAGGGCCCGAACCTGTGTACCCTGCATTGGCGGGCAGACTCTCAACCACTACGCCACCAGGGAAGCCCTCTCTTAAATATTTTAAAAATGATTTTTTATAGTTAATAAGGAGTATAAGTGCTTTTAAAAATGTGCTTTACCATTTCATTAGGTAAGATTGCCAAAGGGTTGGTGCCTAGGATTGTCTTCAAGTGGCCCTGCTCACCATAACTTTCACGATAGAAATGATGATTAACTGCACTTGGTAGAGGACACAGTTGAGGCACAGAGGATTTCAGTAATTTGCTTTAAGTCACACAGCTAAGTAAGGGATAAAGAAAGAACTCAGAGACTCTGACTACATAAGTCAGTGTCATGCAGTGTATCTCCCGTACACACGCACAGACACAACCATGCTTTTTGAAAAACTTGCCCAGGCAAGTTGTAAAGGAATTGCAATTTGGGGTTGTCTTAAAGGCTTTAGGAGAATGTGTGGCTCACTAAATTACCTGGCCTGAGTTCAGCAGGGCAGGGGCAGCTGAGATCAGTTCCTGGGGAAGCTTGGTGCAGGCTGTGTGACAGAGGCACCCCTGGAGGTGGCCGGCATGGCAACCCTGCATTAGAACCACTGATTCACGCATCTTGGTTGCCAGCACAGGCCTTGGGAAATACGGCGTAAAAAGAGGAAAAAGTTAGAAAAATATTCAGAAGACTTCCTTGGTTCAGTTTAAAACGATAAGCTCTTAAGCATTATTTAGGATTTGATCCCCCTGCTTTAAAATAAGAGGAAATGGGGCACCTGCAGCCCCGAGCACCTAGGCCGTCCTCCTGTAGGTGCCGGGGACCAGGACGGGCTGGTAGCCCTGAGGAACCCGGGACTATGAGACTGATACCTCCTGGTGTTTGTTTTCCACAAGACAAATCAGTGAAGAGCTGTGTCCTGTGTCCACTGAGGAGGTTTTTGCAGGATGCCCTGAACCTTGACTTTATGTTGGAGACGGCACACGCCCGCACAGCAGGGAGAGGGGAGGGGTGTGACGCGGAGGGCTTAGCGGACAAATGCTTATTTTAAACATTGTCACCCTCTGGCGTGGAAGCTGACCATCGCCCCAGCGTTAGGGATTCTTTCTCCTCTTCTGCCATCTGGTGGTGCTTCTGACACACATTTCCATTCCGGGGTCCTGGACCCCAGCAGTCATTTCTATGGTATTTGTTCCCTTTTCCAGGTCATTACCACTCAAATCATCAAGTCACATTCTCAAGGAATTTGGAAATTTTGATTTGGTGTTCAGGTCAGAGTGATAGCTTATGATTATTATACACTAGAGAGTTTCATTTCTGTTAAATATTTTGCTCCTAAAATTTGAGCTCTTTCTGTGACATTGTTAAATAATATGAATGTGAATATGTACAAGTCGGCACTCTAAATAGAAGAGAAAATCAAGACATGCGATTCTATTCCACTGGATATTTATTTAAACCTAGGAGTCACTAGTTGCGTGGTATCAGGTTGAAAGAAAAAATACTGTTTAAAAAATTGCCTTTCGAAATGAGTACTTGACTGCAGCTTGTGGCTGATTTTCTAGTATCATTAGGTCGTTGCCACGATTACACCTGGAATTAATGAAAAGGAATTCAGGTTTACCCATATTGTTAAAAATTAAATTAAATCCATATCTCAAATAATCTGAGATTTTTTAAAAATTGCCCTTCCACCAGCTTTGGAGATTTTATGTAAAATTCCTGATCTCCACCTTCTCTGAGAAATAAGAAAATATGGCTGCTATTGGCCTAGTCCTACAGCTGCCAACTTCTCCATAACGGGCTCTATCTCTAGAGTTTATCTCCTCCTCCTGAAACTCCAGTCTGGCAATTATGCTTCCCCCCCCCGAACCCAGGGCAAGTCACAAAGCAGTGGAGGAAAACTTCATCGTAGAAAAATCAAACACAAAATTATAAATAACAAATAAAAGGCCAAAAGAGACTCCCTATCGTTGTATCCATATCTTCAAGTGAAATCAGCAATTTGAAAAATGAAGAATAGCAAAGTAAAATGCACACTTTGGAAGAGTTAAATGAATGTTTTGATTTACTGAATGTCAGCATGTAATTAACTCATGTTTTTTCTCAATGTACAATGGCAACCAGTGCACACAAGAAGCATGATTTGTTGATTAAAGGCTACAATGACTATTAAAGCCTTGAAAATTAGTTTGAAAATTCTTAGTTGAAAAAACATTTTAAAATATTGATATTGTTAGTCAAAAGTTTGTGGAAATACTTGAAAATTATGCCTGCTAAAATAAAACTGAACAAAATTTGTTCATTAAAGAAGACAATGATTACAGAATGCTTGAAAATTTTTAGTTTTACCTTATCCGTGTCATTTTTACCTACTCTGAATTTCCAGCTCACTTTCTCAGTCCTATTTGTATAGATAGAATGGAAAAAATGTAACATCCTGAAGTCTTTCATGGCATTGGAATAATTGCTACCACTGTTCTTTCTGGGCTAACATACAGTATATTTTTGTAATGCCTTATTCCAAAGCTCCTAGCTTCTTAAGCAAAAGATGTTTCTTCAAGCTGACAGCCAGGCTACTGTTTTCTCCTTCTTACTGTCAAAAAAGAAAAAAAATCATCTACCCTATGACAAGAAACAAGGACAGAAGAAGGGTCTTGATTTGCCCAAGATCATAGCTAAGAAAAGAGATAAAGTCCCAGGTTTGTGGTCTCTAATTCCCGGTCCACTGCCTTTTACAGTTTTAGAGGAATTTCAGGTGTAATCAATAATGTACATTTCATCATTTACATGAATATTAAGTCAACTTCTAAAATTGGCCCATTTTCTCATGAAGCTGCTTAGGTGGGCACATTTTGCTGTGATTTATAGACTGGCTCATTAAGGTACCAGCATTGGCAGCCCAGGAAGATGGCAGAAACTCTCCTCTAAGGATTACACACCTTAGACGTCTTTGTGAACTCACTGCTAGATCCAGAGATCCCAGACACCTACCTGGTGAATTCCCCAGGTGCTGCAGCCTCTTCCTGGATCGTGTGGAGGACAGGATGCTCGGGGAGACCCACAGCCAGGAGCCTGGACAGGGCACATGCCTGACTCCGAGATCCCCAGAGTGGTCTGTCTCTGTGGATAAAGGGCGACATTGTATAGGGGTTATTTTTGTATGTTTCTAACTCTTTATTTTACAATTGCCTTTTTCACCTGGTGTCCCAAAACAATGTTAAGTGAGGATTTTCCAAGTCTCTGGGATGTGGATTGAGATCAGGGACAGTTTGAAGCTGTGAGTTACTCTCTCACCAAAGCTTACAAAGCCCCTAGTTTGCATATGTATTTTTGACACCATGGACAGAAATAATGTTTTTAAAAATAAAGCATTAAATGACTTGTCCACTTTCTCACCAGCATATTGTTTTTCAGCAGATAACTTTGGCTTTTAGATGTGAATTTAATGTAGTTTAAAGTAGAAAGCAGTCCTTTAGAAAACACACACAGCTCAGTCAAATACATTTGCTCATTAAAACTTCTGACCCTTCAATAAGCACTGAACCAGAGATAGGTATATTCTCAGTGCTTGTCACTATAAACGCTCATATAAACCTTCATATAAACCTCCCTCTAGCGATTCAAGTTTAGACCTATGTACAATGTAGCTCTTATTCAGCAGTTTTATTTTCATCTAAATGTGCAAAGACTTTCAGCAATTGTTCTTTATGGGCCTACGTGCCACATAATGTTGACAAACCAGCATTTTGTTGACACGTAAAAGCCTTTCCAGTCAAACAACTAGGCATAGCTATCTATTTTTCCTCTTAATATGAATATGAATCTTGTGCTTCCTAGTTCAGGTATTTTGAAACCTTAGAGAGGCTGGATTGCCCTGTGCTTTCTATAAAATGTACCCAATTTGACACTGCAGACTGTCCTCTGCATTTGACGCAGAAGTGCATTCATCCTCCATCCCATCCCACTTCCCTCCCCCTTTTTAAAAAATCAGAGCCGTTTCCCAGTTATGGACAATTGGGTTTTATTGCCCTAGATCTGGAAACTCAGAGGACTCTTGTGAGAGCCAGCTGCCATGTAAGATGAGTTAGTAACCATGTTGAGACCGCCGCACTGGAGAGGACGCACAGGCCCCCTGGCGGACAGCCCAGCTCAGCCCCAGTTGGTAGCCAGCGTAACTGCCAGCCACGTGGGTGGACCTTCTTGGGCGTCCGGCTCAGTGGAGCCCTAAGAAGACCACAGCTCCAGAAGTGATCCACTGCTGCCACATGAGAAATCCCAGGCGACAATTGCCCAGCCTAGCATATTTCCCAGAGAGAATTTTATAGGGCGATTGGACAGGATACTAGTTAAAAGTCGGTGAAGGATCCAGGGAGCACTGATGTTAGTGGTAGAAACACTTACATCTTATAAACCCATAATAATCTCAAACATAACTCTTACATTTCTACCTTTTAAAGCAAAATCAGTGGGACTCTCTCTTCCCCCAATCTTTTCCCTCTGTCTCTTTCCCCTTGGTACGTAACCCTATCAGAGTGTCTGTTGTCATTGTGTGATTTTGGCTTTCCTGTGAGGCATCGCTCTAACTGAGGTATCCCGTGAATGTTTCTGATGCTGCCAGTGCCCCTCTGTTCCTGCACATCCCTGGAGTCGACACCATCGTTATCTCTGTATTTCTTTTTCACTCGCCTCACTTCTCGGGCCTGAATCCACCCCTGTTCTCTTTGCTGTTCAATGATGTTTTCCCTCCCATTTTTTTGCCACATTTATTTCTCTTTTCTCAAAACACTACCAATCCCACCCGCTCCCTTTTAAATTGCATCAGTTATGGACATTTTATTTAGAAGAAATTTGGAGAATGGTAATTGTGGAGAACATCTGGAAGAAGAGAGTGAACTTAAAATGATTGAGTTTGGAGAAAGCATTGTTTAGTAAATTTCACATCTGTGAAAAAGAAAAGCAGCTGACTTCAGTTACGTAATAAGATGGTTGCAGCTACGAGAGGGGTAGGCCTTGGGGGGTGGCTAACCTCATCCAGCAAGGCTCATCCAGGTCTCTACAGTTGCCTGGCAGTCTTCCCTTCGTTCTTCACGTGTCTCGTTTATATTCATCTTTGAAATCTCCGTTTAAAGTAATTCTGTCTAAAGTAGGACTCTTTCCGTTTTGAAAAAAATCTCAGCAATCTGTTTCCCTCACAGCACTAATTTCAATTTTGTAAGTGTGGTAATTTAAAATTTTCTGTGGTTTCATAATTACTGCTTTGTAATTACTGTTGTTTATTTGGTTACTAGCCCCACTACGATGTAAGCTCTTTGGTGCAGGGGGGACAGCTCTGCTATCTTGGCTACTGATTCACAGATGTCAAGCATAGCTCTAGACGTACAAAGTAGTTGCTCAGTAAAAACTTATCAATGAACTGCTGGTAATGCAGTGTCAAGACCATTATAGCCTCATTCTCATAGCTGAAGTAACAGTACACACTATTGCTGCAGAAATTGAAGGTATAATATGGGAGGTGAATCACCAGAATTATTTCACTGGTGTTATTTAGATAAACACGGAAAGATGGCCATGGGTAAGTTTATCAAGAACAAAGCTTGGCTGTGGTAATTCCCCTGTCATATTTCTTCTTTCTCAATTCTAGACACAGCAGAAATATTTGAATTTTAATAAGGACAACTCTGAAAGTACCCCCTCATACATACACACACACACACACACACACACACACACACACCTTTAAGATCCCAAGGAGTTAACTGATTTTGCAAGTTGTGTTTAGGATGTCATGACAGGCAGGCAGTGGCCAGGGATTGGGATGAGTTTTTTAGATGGTGATATTTTCTGGCATCCCTCAAATCACACCATGTGGGATACTAACTTCTCTGCTAATTCATATTATTGTCTCGAACAAGTGCTTTTGGTTTCAAAAGGAGGGTGATAGGTTTATGTGAATGTGTCTGACCCCATTTTCTGGACATCTGGAAGCACTCCCTCTTTATAGGAAGGGGAATCAGTGGCCTATGAGTGGATTCCAGCAAAGTAGAACTGTGGAGTGTGGAGTGAAGAGAACAGAATGACGTGGAGATGGCCAGTCTGAGGCTAAATCTCCATCCTGCCACCTACCAAATCAGTGACCTCATTCAACCATTGTAGGGCTTATTCTTTCTTTCTTTTTTTTTTTTTTTTACTGTAAATTGAAGATGATAACTGTGACGTTTCAAATAAGTTACATACAAAATGCTACCATGTAGTGGGAAGTCAACCAATTCCAGTCACCTGATGAATAATCTAGGGAATCATCATTCTGTGATTCTAAGACTCTGATTGTTATAAACGCAGTATAAGCATTTACCCTAAATTTTACATAGAGCTTGTTATTTCCTTTAAATTTGTAAACTATACATGATACACAAGAACAGATTAAACCTTTTATTCACTTTTTACTTCCTTTCAAGGTATAGCTTATATGCAATAAAAGTGCACAGTTCTTAAGTTCGTAGCTTGATGTATATACCCATGTGAGCACTCGTATCGAAGCCGAGGACATTTCCTGCACCACAGATGGCTCCATCCTGCTCCCCGCCCCGTCAGTACTTTCCTTCAAAAGTAACTGCTAATCTAACCTCTATCTCCATCAAATAATTTATCGAATTTTAAATTTCATAGAAATGGAATAATACAGTATGTCCTATTTTGTGTTTAGTTCAACGTGAGGATGAAATTTATCTATGTTTTTATGTGAGCAAAAAATATTATTTTAAAGCATAGTCCTGAACTTGGCAAGGGATGAGTTATTTTCAGAAATAAAAATATCACCACATCCCCCCTCAAAACTATCCATTTTTGCCCCAGACATACTCTACACACATGCTCTACACTGTTTTTCGTGTCCTTTCTGAATAATCTTATTCTGTCTGTTACATCCATGATGCATTTTGCTGGCCTGCTCATCATATCTAATTACACAATCAGATTCTGACTCCACTTTGTAGTGCTAGTGGATAAATAGTGATGCTTTAGATTTTAGCAGTCCAGCATAAAAGAGCCCAGAGAACTGATATTCTCACAAGTCCAGGGCAAGGGCTTCCTGGTATCCTAAGGGGGAAAGGGCTTCATTTATTTCTGCTTCACTGGTTTCATCATTCTGTTTGATATCTTCAGGGGAACAGAGTGTTGACTGTCTCTCAGAGTCAGGTTATGGAATATTTTTAGTTTAATTACTACAGACAAGAAGGAGGAAGTGAGAAAGCCTAAAATATAGGAGAAAGAAATTTAACTGCTCCATAATATGGCAGACCTGACTCTTTTATTATAGTAAAGACCCGGCCCAGATCTGACTCTAGTCTACTCTGTGGATGTTGGCCATTTGACATCCAAATTATATGACTGATTGTGCTTCTTCTGTTCCCACACTACGCAAGAAGTTTCTGATTATAGATTGGCAACCCACCGCTTTTCCTTGATAGATATGTAGCTCACTGCAAATGAATTAATTGGTATGGAAACTGTATATGTCAGCCTTTGTGAGCCTTGTGCAGTTGAGTCCGTATCCTGGGTCAGAACAACTTTGTTGCACTGGAGTTTTTTTGTTTCCTTTTTGGTGGTACGCGGGCCTCTCACTGTTGTGGCCTCTCCCGTTGCGGAGCACAGGCTCCGGACATGCAGGCTCAGCGGCCATGGCTCACGGGCCCAGCCGCTCCGTGGCATGTGGGATCCTCCCGGACAGGGGCACGAACCCGCGTCCCCTGCATTGGCAGGCGGACTCTCAACCACTGCGCCACCAGGGAAGCCCACACTGGAGTTTTTAAGTCTGCTAGGCTGAGGGTCGATCACCAAGAGAAGGGTGTGCAGTTAGTTTTTCCCAGGTAATAGTCTGCTAAGGATGCTGTGATGCACTGCCTTCCTCAGAACTAAAAGATTTATTCACCAGCCATTGGGAAGGCTGTCATATGTCACCTCTCTTTGGAATTGTCTCTGCAAAAGAGAGTCACCTTGCCTAAGGTTAGCCCACAATCAATGACTGGTCAATGTCGGAGAATATAGGCCCTTCATTTTATTGTATTGGATATAAATTAACTCTTGTCCTAACTGGGAACAATTCTGAAGGGCCATCTGGTTCCAAACCTCCCCACAGGGTCAGTAGTGGCCTTTGTTGACACTGTATCACAGTCTAACTTCTTCTACACAACCCCGCTTATTCTCCTTTCCACAGTTGTTGACCCCAAGAGCACTCCCTGAGAAAAGTCTTGCATACTGTATCAGAATCTATTTCCTGAGAAGTTTAACCTTCAACATATCCTGTCTACGATGGACTGAGTTGTGTCCACTTCAAAGTTCATATTCTGAAGCCCTAACCCCCAGTGTGACTGTATTTGGAGCTAGAGCTTTTAACAAGTATTAGGTTGAATGAGGTCCTAAGGGTAGGGTCCTAATCCTATAGGATTGGTGACCTTATAAGAAGAGGAAGAAAGAGATCTCTTCTCTCTCTTTCTCTCTCTTTCTCTCTCTCCCTCTCCCCAAGAGCACACACCCAGGAAAGCACAAGTGAGCACACAGCAAAAAGGCAGCTGTCTGCAAAACAGGAAAGCAGTTTTCACCAGCACCCAACTATGCTGCTAACCTGATCTCAGACTTCCGGCCTCCAGAACTGTGAGAAAACAAATTTCTGTTGTTTAAACCACCCAGTCTATGGTATTTTGTTATGGTAGCCCTAGCTCTTCATGTTTTCTTGTCTTCAAACTTTGAGAGCAATTAAAAGTCCTTTCATCATACATCATGTCCTCAGAGCTCTTTTACTTTTTAATAAGCAAACTGCTTTCATTCCTGATATTTGTAATTGTGTTCTCTTTATTTCTAGGCAGGGGTTTATTCATTTTTTTCACCTTTTCCAAGAACCAACTTTTTTTTTTAACATCTTTATTGGAGTATAATTGCTTTACAATGGTGTGTTAGTTTCTGCTTTATAACAAAGTGAATCAGGTATACATATACATATATCCCCATATCCCCTCCTTCTTGCGTCTCCCTCCCATCCTCCCTGTCCCACCTCTCTAGGTGGTCACAAAGCACTGAGCTGATCTCCCTGTGCTATGTGGCTGCTTCCCACTACCTACCTATTTTACTAGCTATCTGTTTTACATTTGGTAGTGTATATATATGTCCATGCCACTCTCTCACTTCGTCCCAGCTTACCCTTCCCCCTCCCCATGTCCTCAAGTCCATTCTCTACATCTGTGTCTTTATTCGTGTCCTGGAGGGAAAAAAAATACTGTATGCTAGCACATATATATGAAATCTAAAAAAAAAAAAAAAAAAAAGGTTCTAATGAACCTAGGGGCAGGACAGGAACAAAGAACCATCTTTTGACTTTGCTAATTTCCCCGTTACTTGTTTGTTTTCTATTTCATTAATTCTGTTATTATTATTTTTTTTAGCATTTTCTTCCTCCTACCTTAGGTTCACTCTGCTCCTTCTTTCTCTAGCTTATTTTTTTTAAAAAATATTTATTTTATCTATTTAAAAAAATTTTTGGCAGCATTGGGTCTTCATTGCTGCGCATGGGCGCTGCTCATCATTACGGTGCACAGGCTTCTCATTGTGGTGGCTTCTCTTGTTGCGGAGCACAGGCTCTAGGCGTGCGGGCTTCAGTAGCTGTGGCACATGGGCTCAGGAGTTGTAGCTCACGGGCTCTAGAGTGCAGGCTCAGTAGTTGTTGCTCACAGGCTTAGTTGCTCCACAGCATGTGGGACCATCCCAGACCAGGGCTCGAACCCGTGTCCCCTGCATTGTCAGGAGGATTCTTAAACACTGCGCTACCAGGGAAGCCCCTTTCTAGCTTCTTATGGTAGAATTTCACATCCTTGAATTTAGATGTCTTCATTTCTAATATAAACCTTTACTACTCTAAATTTCCCTCAAGCACTGAAAATGCATTCCTCATATTTGATATATTGTATTTTAATCATAGTTAACTTGAAATATTTCTAATTTCCCTCATAATTTTTTCCCTTAACCCAAGGATTATTTAGAAGCATGTGGGGCTTCCCTGGTGGTGCAGTGGTTGAGAGTCCGCCTGCCAATTCAGGGAACACGGGTTCATGCTCCGGTCCGGGAAGATACCACATGCCACGGAGCGGCTGGGCCCATGAGCTGTGGCCGCTGAGCCTGCGCGTCCGGAGCCTGTGCTCCACAACGGGAGAGGCCACAACAGTGAGAGGCCCGCGTACTGCAAAAAACAAAAACAAAACAAAAAAACGTGGTTTACTTTTCAAATATTTGGGGGTTTTCTTGCTATCTTGTTGTCATTCATTTCTTTTTTTTTTGAATTTTTCAATTTTATTTTAATTAATTAATTAATTAATTAATTAAATTTTTTTTTGTGGTATGCAGACCTCTCATTGTTGTGGCCTCTCCCGTTGCGGAGCACAGGCTCCAGACGTGCAGGCTCAGCGGCCACGGCTCACGGGCCCAGCCGCTCCACAGCATGTGGGATCTTCCCAGACTGGGGCACGAACCCCTGTCCCCTGCATCGGCAGGCGGACTCTCAACCACTAAACCACCAGGGAAACCCTATTTTATTTATTTTTTTATACAGCAGGTTCTTATTAGTTATCCATTTTATACATATTAGTGTATATATGTTAAGCCCAATCTCCCAATTCATCTCACCACCACTGCCCCCTTCTGCTGCTTTCCTCCCTTGGTGTCCATACGTTTGTTCTCTACATCTGTGTCTTGATTTCTGCCATGCAAACCAGTTCATCTGTACCATTTTTCTAGGTTCCACATATATGCTTTAATATACGATATTTGTTTTTCTCTTCCTGATTTACTCAACTCTGTATGACAGCCTCTAGGTCCATCCACGTCTCTACAAATGACCCAATTTCGTTTCTTTTTATGGCTGAGTAATATTCCATTGTATATATGTACCACATCTTCTTTAACCATTCATCTGTCGATGGGCATTTAGGTTGCTTCCATGACCTGGCTATTGTAAATAGTGCTGCAATGAACATTGGGGTGCATGTGTCTTTTTGAATTATGGTTTTCTCAGGGTATATGCCCAGTAGTGGGATTGCTGGTACATATGGTAATTCTATTTTTAGATTTTTAAGGAACCTCCATATTGTTCTCCATAGTGGCTGTATCAATTTACATTCCCACCAACAGTGCAAGAGGGTTCCCTTTTCTCCACACCCTCTCCAGCATTTGTTGTTTGTAGATTTTCTGATGATGCCCACTCTAACTGGTGTGAGGTGATACCTCATTGTAGTTTTGATCTGCATTTCTCTAATAATTAGTGATGTTGAGCATCTTTTCATGTGCCCCTTGGCCATCTGTATGTCTTCTTTGGAGAAATGTCTGTTTAGGTCTTCTGCCCATTTTTGGATTGGGTTGTTTGTTTTTTTAATATTGAGCTTCATGAGCTGTTTGTGTATTTTGGAAATTAATCCTTTGTCTGTTGATTTGTTTGCAAATATTTCCTCCCATTCTGAGGATTGTCTTTTCATCTTGTTTGTAGTTTCCTTTGCTTTGCAAAAGCTTTCAAGTTTCATTAGGTCCCATTTGTTTTTTTTGTTTTTATTTTCATTACTGAAGAGGTGGATCAAAAAAGATCTTGCTGTGATTTATGTCAAAGAGTGTTCTTCCTATGTTTTCCTCTAAGAGTTTTATAGTGTCCAGTCTTACACTTAGGTCTTTAATCCATTTTGAGTTTCTTTTTGTGTATGGTGTTAGGGAGTGTTCTAATTTCGTCCTTTTATATGTAGCTGTCTAGTTTTCCCAACACCACTTATTGAAGAGGCTGTCTTTTCTCCATTGTATATCCTTGCCTCCTTTGTCATAGATTAGTTGACCATAGGTGTGTGGGTTTATCTCTGGGCTTTCTATCCTGTTCCATTGATATATGTTTCTGGTTTTGTGCCAGTACCATATTGTCTTGATTACTGTAGCTTTGTAGTATAGTCTGAAGTCAGCGAGTCTGATTCCTCCAGCTGTTTTTTTCCCTCAAGACTGCTTTTGCTATTCCGGGTCTTATGTGTCTCCATACAAATTTTCAGATTTTTTGTTGTAGTTCTGTAAAAAAAAAGCCATTGGTAATTTGATAGGGATTGCATTGAAACTGTAGATTGCTTTGGGTAGTATAGTCATTTTCACAATACTGATTCTTCCAATCCAAGAACATGGTATATCTCTCCATCTTTTTGCATCATCTTTGATTGCTTTCATCAGTGTCTTATAGTTTTCTGAGTACAGGTCTTTTACCTTCTTAGGTAGGTTTATTCGTAGGTATTGTATTCTTTTTGTTGCAGTGATAAATGGGAGTGTTTCCTTAATTTCTCTTTCAGATTTTTCTCATTAATGTATAGGAATGTAACAGATTTCTGTGCATTAATTTTGTATCCTGCAACTTTACCAAATTCATTAATTAGGTCTAGTAGTTTTCTGGTGGCATCTTTAGGATTCTCTATGTATAGTATCATGTCATCTGCAAAGAACGACAGTTTTACTTCTTCTTTTCCAATTTGTATTCCTTTTATTTCTTTTTTCTCTTCTGATTGCCATTGCTAGGACTTCCAAAACTATGTTGAATAATAGTGGTGAGAGTGGACATCCTGGTCTTGTTGCTGATCTTAGAGGAAATGCTTTCAGTTTTTCACCATTGAGAATGATGTTTGCTGTGGGTTTGTGGTATATGGCCTTTATTATGTTGAGGTAGTTTCCCTCTATGCCCACTTTCTGGAGAGTTTTTATTGTAAATGGGTGTTGGATTTTGTCAAAAGCTTTTTCTGTATCTATTGAGATGATCATATGGTTTTTCTCCTTCAACTTGTTAATATGGTGTATCACATTGATTGATTTGTGTATATTGAAGAATCCTTGCATCCCTGGGATAAATCCAACTTGATCATGGTGTATGATCCTTTCAATGTGCTGTTGGATTCCGTTTGCTAGTATTTTGTTGAGGATTTTTGCATCTATATTCATCAGTTATATTGTTCTGTAATTTCCTTTTTTTGTAGTATCTGTGTCTGGTTTTGGTATCAGGGTGATGGTGGCCTCATAGAATGAGTTTGGGAGTGTTTCTTCCTCTGCAATTTTTTGGAAGAGTTTGAGAAGGATGGGTGTTAACTCTTCTCTAAATGTTTGATAGAATTCACCTGTGAATTCACTTTTGTTTGTCGGAAAATTTTTAATCACAGTTTCAATTTCATTACTCGTGATTGGTCTGTTCATATTTTCTATTTCTTCCTGGTTCAGTCTTAGAAGGTTATACCTTTCTAAGAATTTGTCCATTTCTTCCAGGTTGTCCATTTTATTGGCATAGAGTTGCTTGCAGTAGTCTCTTAGGATGCTTTGGATTCCTGTGGTGTCTCTTGTAACTTCTCCTTTTTCATTTCTAATTTTATTGATTTGAGTCCTCTCCCTCTTTTTCTTGATGAGTCTGGCTAATGCTTTATCAATTTTGTTTATCTTCTCAAGGAACCAGCTTTTAGTTTTATTGATCTTTGCTATTGTTTTCTTTGTTTCTATTTCCTTTATTTCTGCTCTGATCTTTATGATTTCTTTCCTTCTGCTAACTTTGGGTTTTGTTTGTTCTTCTTTCTCTAGTTCCTCTAGGTGTAATGTTAGATTGTTTATTTGAGATTTTTCTTGTTTCTTGAGGTAGGCTTGTATTGCTATAAACTTCCTTCTTAGAACTGCTTTTCCTGCATCCCATAGGTTTTGGATCATTGTGTTTTCATTGTCATTTGTCTCTAGGTATTTTTTGATTTCCTCTTTGATTTCTTCAGTGGTCTCTTGGTTATTTAGTAACATATTCTTTAACCTCCATGTGTTTGTGTTTTTTTACGTTTTTTTCCCTGTAATTGATTTCTAATCTCATAGCGTTGTGGTCAGAAAATGCTTGATATGATTTCAGTTTTCTTAAATTTACTGAGGCTTGATTTGTGACCCAAGATGTGATCTATCCTGGAGAATGTTCTGTGCACACTTGAGAAGAAAGTGTAATCTTCTGTTTTTGGATGGAATGTCCTATAAATATCAATTAAATCTACCTGGTCTATTGTGTCATTTAAAGCTTGTGTTTCCTTATTAATTTTCTGTTTGGGTGATCTGTCTATTGGTGTGAGTGAGGTATTGAAGTCCCCCACTATTATTGTGTTACTGTCGATTTCCTCTTTTATAGCTGTTAGTAGTTGCCTTATGTACTGTTGTGGTCCTATGTTGGGTGCATATATATTTATAATTGTTATATCTTCTTCTTGGATTGATCCCTTGATCTTTATGTAGTGTCCTTCCATGTCTCTTGTAACATTCTTTATTTTAAAGTCTATTTTATCTGATATGAGTATTGCTACTCCAGCTTTCTTTTGATTTCCATTTGCATGGAATATCTTCTTCCATACCCTCACTTTCAGCCTGTATGTGTCCCTAGGTCTGAAGTGGGTCTCTTGTAGACAGCATATATATGGGTCTTGTTTTTGTATGCATTCAGCAAGCTTGTATCTTTTGGTTGGAGCATGTAATCCATTCATGTTTAAGGTAATTAGCGATATGTATGTTACTTTTACCATTTTCTTAATTGTTTTGGGTTTGTTTTTGTACGTCCTTTTCTTCTCTTGTGTTTCCCACTTAGAGAAGTTCCCTTAGCATTTGTTGTAAATCTGGTTTGGTGGTGCTGAATTCTCTTAGCTTTTGCTTGTCAGTAAAGCTTTTGATTTCTCCATCGAATCTGAATGAGATCCTTGCCAGGTAGAACAATCTTGGTAGTAGGTTCTTTCCTTTCATCAACTTAAATATGTCATACCACTCCTTTCTGGCTTGTAGAGTTTCTGCTGAGAAATCAGCTGTTAACCTTATGGGAGTTCCCTTGTGTGTTATTTGTCGTTTTTCCCTTGCTGCTTTCAGTAATTTTTCTTTGTCTTTAATGTTTGCCAATTTGATTACTATGTGTCTCGGCATGTTTCTCCTTGGGTTTATCCTGTATGGGACTCTCTGTGCTTCCTGGACTTGGGTGGCTATTTCCTTTCCCATGTTAGGGAAGTTTTCAAGTATAATCTCTTCAAATATTTGCTCTGGTCCTTTCTCTTTCTCTTCTCCTTTTGGGACCCCTGTAATGCAAATGTTTTTGTGTTTAATGTTGTCCCAGAGGTCTCTTAGGCTGTTTTTATTTCTTTTCATTCTTTTTTTTATTCTGTTCAGCAGTGAATTCCACCATTCTGTCTTCCACGTCACTTATCTGTTCTTCTGCCTCAGTTATTCTGCTATTGATTCCTTCTAGTGTATTTTTCATTTCAGTTATTGTATTGTTCATTTCTGTTTGTTTGTTCTTTGATTCTTCTAGGCCTTTGTTAAACATTTCTTGAATCTTCTCGAATTTTGCCTCCATTCTTTTTCCGAGTTCCTGGATCATCTTTACTATCATTATTCTGAATTCTTTTTCTGTAGGGTTGCCTATCTCCACTTCATTTAGTTGTTTTTCTGGGGCTTTATCTTGTTCCTTCATCTGGTACATAGCCCTCTGCGTTTTCATCTTGTCTAACTTTCTGTGAATGTGGTGTTTGTTCTGTAGGCTGCAGGGTTGTAGTTCTTCTTGCTTCTGCTGTCTGCCCTCTGGTGGATGAGACTATCTAAGAGGCGTGTGCAAGTTTCCTGATGGGAGGGACTGGTAGTGGGTAGAGCTGGCTGTAGCTCTGGTGGGCAGAGCTCTGTAAAACTTTAATCTGCTTGACTGATGATGGGTGGGGCTGGGTTCCCTCCCTGTTGGTTGTTTGGCCTGAGGCGTCCCAACACTGGAGCCTACCCAGGCTCTTAGGTGGGGCTTATGGCAGACTCTGGGAGGGCTCATGCCAAGGAATACTTCCCAGAACTTCTGCTGCCAGTGTCCTTGTCCTCATGGTGAGACACAGCCACCCCCACCTCTGCAGGAGACCCTCCAACACTAGCAGGGAGGTCTGGTTAAGTCTCCTATGGGGTCACTGCTCCTTGCCCTGGGTCCCGATGTGCACACTACTTTGTGTATGCCCTCCAAGGGTGGAGTCTCTGTTTCCCCCAGTCCTTTCAAAGTCCTGCAATCAAATCCTGCTAACCTTCAAAGTCTGATTCTCTAGGAATTCCTCCTCCCGTTGCCGGAGCCCCAGGTTCGGAAGCCTGATGTGGGGCTCAGAACCTTCACTCCGGTGGGTGGACTTCTGTGGTATAAGTGTTCTCCAGTTTGTGAGTCATGCACCCAGCAGTTATGCGATTTGATTTTATTGTGATTGTGCCCCTCCTACCATCTCATTGTGGCTTCTCCTTTGTCTTTGGATGTGGGGTATCTGTTTTGATGAGTTCCAGTGTCTTCCTGTCGATGACTGTTCAGCAGTTTGTTGTGATTCTGGTGCTATCTCAAGAGGGAGTGAGAGCACATCCTTCTACTCCACCGTCTTGAACCAATCTCCCATTCATTTCTAGTTTAATGTTATTTTCAGAGAACATAAGCATTATGATTTTAGTCCTTTGAATTTTACTGATTTTTTTTTTTAGTGGTCTATCTTGGTAAATACAGCCTGTACATTTGTAAAGAATGTATGACTTCTACAATTTTTGGATGTAGTGTTCTATCAATACCAACTGGGACAAAGTGGTTAGTAATGTTGTTCAGATCTTCTGTTTTTTTTCTGATGTTTTTATCTAGTTGTTCTATTAGTTTCTGAGAAGAGGTGTTATAATCTCCAATTATGATGATGGAATTGTTTATTTCCCATTTTATTTCTGTCATTTTTTCTTCATGGAGTTTGATGCTGTGCTGTTGGGGACATACATATTTGTGATTGTTTTGTCTTTCTGATAAACTGACCCATTTATCATTATTTCTTTCCTTTGTCAAAAGTTTATCTGATATTAGCATAGTCACTTCAACCCTCTTAAACTTACTGTTTTCAAGGTATATATTTTTCCATCTGTTTACTTCCCACTTATCTTGTAGGAGGCACAGAGTTTGGTCACACTTTTTACATTCATTTAAAATATTTTTCTTTAAAGTGTTTATTTCATTGATATTTAAAGCTAATTATTGATGTGACTAAATTTGTCTACTATTTTATAATTTAATTTTAATTTGTCTCTTCTGTATTGTTTCTGTTTCTCCTGGTACTTTCATTTGGATTAATTGAACATTTTTATAATTCCCTTTTAATTTAGTCACTGATTTTTAAACTATATCTGAATTTTATTTTGTTGGTTGTTCTAGGGATCAGAATAAACAACTTTAACTTGACACTGTCAATTTAAGGTTGATCTTGCATCCGTTTGTGTAAAATGATAAAAAGCTTGTAACCATTTATATCCATTTACCCCTTCCCCAATCATTTATTGTATATTTTTCATATGTACCACATCACATTATATTAAAAGCCCACTATATAGATAATTGTGGCTTTAAACTGTCGATATATTTAAAGTTATTAAGGGGGAATTGTTTTTTTATAATTACTCATTACATTTACTATTTCCAGTGTTCTTCATTCGTTTTTGAAAAATAACATTTCTATTTGATATCATTTGCATTCAGCCTGAAGAAATTGCTTTACTGTAGTACATTCGGGCCTGCTGGTGATAAAACCTCTTTGTTTTGTTTTGTCTGAAAATATCCATTTTTGACATTCATTTCTGAGGGACATTCTTGCTGCGTATAGGATTCTGCATTGACAGTTTACCTTTTATTTTAGCTCTCAAAGATTTATTTCACTCTCTTCTGACTTTAATTGTTTCTAATGAAAAGGCAGCAGTATTGAACTGTTTGTTATATGTAACATCATTTCTCTGACTGGTTTTAAGATTTTTCTCTTTGTTTTTAGAATTTAACAGTTTGACCAAGATGTACCTTGGTGTGGTTTTCTTTGTATTTCTCTTGTTTGGCCTTGCTGAACTCCTTGAATCCATATATTTATGTATTTCATCAGATTTGGAAACACTTTTGCCATTAATTCTTCAATTATATATATTTTTTGCTCCATTCTCTCTCTCCGTTCCTCTGAGCTTCAACTGTAAGAAATTAAATATTTGGTTCATAGTCCTGAAATTTAATTTTAAAACTATGTTCTTTTATTATAAAATTATTTAAAATGTTAAAGTTTGAGTTGGTATGGAATTCAGTTTCTTAATTTCCTTTCCAAGAGTTAATGTTCCCAAGCATTGTAGACTGAGTGACTATAATGTCTATTTTTTTTTTTTTTTTTTTTTTTTTTTTTTGCGTTACATGGGCCTCTCACTGTTGTGGCCTCTCCCTTTGCGGAGCACAGGCTCCGGACGCGCAGGCTCAATGGCCACGGCTCATGGGCCCAGCCGCTCCACGGCACGTGGGATCTTCCCAGACCGGGGCATGAACCCGTGTCCCCTGCATCGGCAGGCGGACTCCCAACCACTGCGCCACCAGGGAAGCCCTATAATGTCTATTTTTAATGCATATTTTTTAATTCTCTTAAAGGGATTTCCCATGTTCTTCACAAACAATTAGCTTACCTTTGGAAATTTTCCATGTGATTATAAGATTTTGAGTTCTCTTGGGAATCTTCATGTGTAGGTGGATATGTTATCAATAGTCATAAGCAGGAGATTAAACAGGTGTGATCTGAGACTTGTAGCAGATTTAGACAGTACTTTTGTTATGTAACTCATAACTCATTCATATAACCAGGTGAAAGCATCTCAGACCAGAGGAAATTCTACTGTCTCTTTGTTTAGGGCGTTAGAGATTTGATATTTTATCTCCTCCTCAGAAGACATGTTATCTTATTTCAATGTAATACTTCCATTTCTGGTCAGGGATAAGTAAATCAACAGCATGTGCTGACTGTAGCACCAGCAGGTTTATGGTGGTATTATTGCACAAAACAACCACAGAGAGATTCATAGAATTATGGAACTGTAGGGCATTTTTTGTAACATCCTATGGCTTCAGTTTTAAACCATGCAGACAAATGTGGATCGAACTCAGTTTACTGCATTTTTTTAAAGGAAATTTCCTTCATCAGTACTTTTTAGGATGTTTTTCTCAGGATTTAACAGCTTATCCTCAGCTGATTTTTCTTTTTTAACATAAAAACTAAATTTATTTTGCCCCAAAGGCAACAACAAATAATCAACTTTTGATGACATGGGAAGATGTATATGTTTGCAGTTTAACATAAATTTTATCTTTAAACAGGCAGGTACCCTGGGAAAAATTAGTATCATTACAAACCAGCAAGAAATAAAAATTCTATATTGTGAAATACCAGTTGCTTCAGAGTAATCATTGCCATAAGGTATGCACTATAATTTGGGAATATGCCTTCGTCTCCACAGCCAGGCAGAGTACCACTTCCTTTTTTGATCACAACTCCTCCTGAGACCAAAGCTGAGGCTGGCCACACAGAGAATGAAAGGAGCAGGAATGTAGCTAAGTATACATTCCTGTAGCATCAGAGCTGTGGCTGCATCAGGCAATGGAGGGATTAGGTGAGGAAGGAAAGAAACAAATACTTGGGATTGCATCTCTGACCTCTTTCTGCTTCCTTTTTAATGTCTGGGTGTGGGATGGGATTGATATGGCCACCTAAGTAGTAGGTGATAACGTGTTATTTTAATATTCAGTAACTTTGGGGGAATTTTTATCAAGTGATTTATATTTAGTGTTTCTGAATTATTAAGGCTAATGAGTACCTTTATTATACGGGCATATTAGAATGGCAAGTGTATTTGAAATTACTGGATATAGCTTTACCTACATTAACATAAATCTATCTGAGCACACTTTGACTCGTACTTTTCAACCGTGAGTTTGGATCTTCTACTTCTTTCAACCCTTAGTGTGCTGAGCATTTGAGAGTTAACTGTGCTCTTATTGTTCTTTTCTCCCTCAAGCCCAGAGAACAGCTCACTAACCATTGCCTCTGACAAAGAAATAGTAAGGATAGTCCCTGCCTCAAAGGGTTTGCAATCCAGCTGGGTAGACAAATGCAGAGAAAGAGACTGATGCAATGCATCACATACAAGCACCACATGTTGAGAGGACTGTTTTATTCAAGTTGATCCTAAGCAACTCCAGGACAAGAGTAGGCTCTTGTACCTTTGGGATCTGACTTGCTCTACAGCAGGGTTTCTTAACCTCAGCACTGTTAGGTTTAGGCCAGATAATTCTTTGTTGTGAGGATATGTCCTGGGAAGGATGTTTGGAAGCATCCCTAGCCCCTACCCAGTAGATGCCAATAGAACCCACGCCGAGCTGTGACATCCAAAAATGTTTCCAGATGTCCTCTGGGGGCTAAACTGACCCCAACTGAGAGCCCCTGCTCTAGGGGCTCAGCAAATATCACACAGAAAACGCTTTGAATTTTAACCATATGTTAAGATAAAGCAAGTATTTTAAAATTAAAAAGCAGGCAGTGGTATCATTCTTTTGAGCAAGAGGACATTCGACAATTTTGAAATTTCTGAAGTCAAATAATAACACTTCTAAGAAGCCATTTTATTAGGTTCCGAAATAAATAATGTGCCATTAAAAGTGAATGGGGTAAAAGGATCTTTCACCTGCCTGTACCCACAGGTATCTGTTTCAGTTTGGCCAACACTTTTGCTATTCCTCCAAAAGTTTTAGATCATTCACTCAGAAAGTTTAGCCTTTTAATTCAATGCAATCCTATCCTAGTAAGGCCAAGATCTATTGACAGATGAACAGTACCAGGTTGATAACATTCCAAAAGCCCTTTCTAGTTCTAATGAAATTGTACAGCATTTTAGGAAAATAACAAGTTGCATGTGGCTGTCACAAGAGAAGAATTTTATAGTATGGAATGAAAAACATAGAAGAGACATTTACAACTTACAAAAGTCATCAGCAAAGGGGAGTGAAAATGATGGGTAGAGAGAATGATGCTATATATCACCAGTATTTCTTAGTGCTTGAAGAGGCTTAAATTCCATCATCATTATCTAGCTGCATCAATATCATTTAAATAAAATTGCTCATACATAATCAGGATTGTGTCTTTGGAAGTTCTAGCTTTCTATTTTAAGTTGTTTATTTTCTACTTTATAGACTTTTCAGTGATATCCCACGGTCTTTAGCAATCTCCTAAGTCAAAAGACCTTTTTAGATTCTATTTAACCTATTATTTGCATCAAAGAGGCAACACCTGTTAAGTGGTATAAGGTATTACCTGCCACTAAGGTATTTGTATGAAGACAAATTACCAAAGTAAAAGGTTCTGTACCCAGTTCCAGTGGGAGGTGGGGTGAGTTTCCGACACCAACAAGCACTTCTCAGACACTGACTGGATGTCCTACAATTCAGCTTAGGCCTGACGCTGTCTAGCTGGAGACCACATTATATCCCACAGGTTAAGGGCTCAGTCCTACAAGGCTGCCCCGCACTCTACTTCAGATGCCAGGTCACCTGTGCTTCTGATAGACTGGCTATGCCCCCTCTTTGGGTTCCATTAATTTGCTAGAGTGGCTCACAGAACTCAGAGAAATATTCTGCTCATGAGATTAGCAGTTTATTATGAGTGTAACCCAGGAACATCCAGATGGGAGAGATGCATATGGCAAAGTGTGGGGAAAGGGCTCGGAGTTCCCCTGCTCTCTCCAAGCACATCACTCTCTCTCCCAGAGTCCCCACATGTTCACTAACCTGGAAGCCCTCTGATCCCATTCCCTTTGGGTTTCTATGGAGGCTTCATTACACAGGCCTGATTGGTTTACCAATGCCCATTGACAATTAGGTCACCCTCCACCCTTCTTCACTTTCAGGGGGTGGGACTGAAAGTTCCAACCCTCTAATCACATGGTTGGTTTTCCTGGCAACCAGCCCCCATCCTTAAGTGTGGACCCAAAGTCACCTCTTTAGCATAACAGAAGACAACTTCATCCCTTTCAAGACGGGATGACGACCAAATATATATCTCTTATTATAAATCACAATGTTGCACAAAGGATGGAGCAGGAATTGGGGATAGAAGGGTCTTCCTGAAAATCGGACCATCTTAGGTACAAGGGAATAACATAAAGACCCACAAGCATTAGCATGAAAGATGCCCAGGAGAACATAGGTAAGGTTTAAAATTTGGGCAGAATGGAGGAAAGCAGACAGATAATGTCTCACTAGCAATCGTGTACATCTGTGGTCAGTTCCACAAGTAAAAACATTTGTATTAAAACAGCCACTGCAATTAGTGTGTGCTTTATCAGTAAAGAAAGGGAAAAGTAAACACAGAAGGAATTATTGAGGGATCTTGGAGATTGTTTCTAACAAAAGGAAAAGTCTCTAGCAAACAATGTAAAAATACAGAGTGTTACTAAAAGACATTTAGGGAAGATATTTCAGGGAACAGTGGTCTCTTGGGTACCAATAACTCAGACACTCCTTTTGTTGCCTATCAATCAAAATGCATGTGCAGTAGACACACACACTAATAATGATGGCTAATCTGTATTGAGTCCTTACTTTGTGCCAGAAAATTATTTAATCCTTGCAACAATACTCTGAGGCGGTTCCTTTGTTATCTTCATTTTACACATCAGGAAATTGAGGCTTAGAGACGTGAAGTTACTTGCCCAAGGTCACACAGCAAGGATTTGCACCTAAGCCTGACAGACACCAGTGCTTAAGTATTTATCTACTCTACACCATGGTGCTTCAGTAGAAATGAATTAGATGCTTTGCATCCAAGTGAAGGGCCAAACCAGCTGTGCCCCTCTTGTGTTGACCTGCTTTCCCCTGTCTCCCTGGGTCTCCAAGTCCCCCAAATAGATTTCTTGGGAGATTTGTCTTTATGGTTTGGAAACCAATGAACTTGATGGCCACTAAGTTTATGCCAACTGTCTTGTCAAAACCAGAGTGTGTTAGGAGTTGCATTGGGAGGACTAGGGTATAAGGCGGAGAGACTTGTAACTAAGTGTGCCTGGTATGGTTCTGGCCCTCAGTGAATGGTAGAAATTCCTTAGTATTCTCAGTCAATGTGGGCAGAACCAGCCCATCCAATAGGGATTCTGAACCATAGTGGAAACAGGCCCATGTTGCTGGGCAGGAAGGGTGGAGAATTCCAGACCTGGCCCCTTTTTTCCCCATGTTGTGACCTGCAACAACCAATTTATTTTCCTTTTTCAGGGCCCCTCATGGCATATGAAATGATTGGATAAGAATATAATCTGTAAAAGCCTTCCAGAAATGCTTGATTCTGTGAAATCTCAAGAAGGATGAAAAGTTACTGAGAAGGGAGGTATGTTATGATAAGTAAATAATCATGGTTCACTGTCAATGAATGTCTGTAATATGTCCCTTTTGCAAGTAAGGAAACATACCAGACCTCCTTCCCCATCTCCATCCCACTACATCTTGCATATGGAACCATGCGAATCCAGAGACTGAGTTCTGTTAATAAGCTGTTATTGTCATGGATTCATTTGCCCTTTCTGTTTTATTTTCCCCCCATGTGGATGGCCGTGTGAGTAGTGGTTAGAACCTGGCATTTGTAGCCATGATGAACCATGTTCTAGTTCTTGATTCTGTCATTTACTAATTGTGCGACCTTGGGATGTGACCTTGGGAGAGTTCACAGAGTGGGAGACAGCCCCTATGTACCAATTGCTAAACCTCTAAATCAGAAAGTTAATAACTGCTACCTGAAGATGTTAATTAAATGTGATACTGCACATGGCATTCATTAGGACTTTTCCGTTGAAAATAACAGAACTGAACTCAAACTGTCTTAAGGAAAAAAGAGATTTTAACAAGTCTAAGACCAATCTCACTTCAAACATAGTTAGAGCCAGGTGTTCAAAGGGTTTCATCAGAATCATTCTCCTCCCAGTTTCAAGTCTGCTTTTTCATTCTAATTCTCAGGCAAGCTCTTCTCAAGGGGAGACAGAGGTGGCCAGAAGCAGCTCCAGGCTTAGTCAGCTCAGTGAGAAGAGGGATCTTCTTTGCCAAGAGTCCTAGCTAAGTCCTCAGCTTGGGTCTCATTTCCATTCCCAAACCATTCATTGTGGTCAGAAGGATGCGGCTTGACAATTGGCTAGGTGTGCCAGCAGACTCTTAGAAAATTTGGCTTATAAACACCACAAAGAGGATTTTTGGACTCATGCTATGTGACAATTCTCCTTGGGCAGAAATTTAAAGGAATTTTCTTGAAAACCCACTTTGAAATATTTCTGATTGCTCACTTCACTACTTTATGAGAGAACCATTTCATTAATTAGAGCTGGGCAGAAAATTTACTCTGAATCTTGGTCAAAGATGCTTAAAATACCAGCCTTTGTTCATATACTGCTCCTAGGAGCCTAGAGTGGGATCTGCCCTATCCAAAGCACACTAATCAAGGACGTGGGAGAAGTGATTTCACCAAAGGAATACCAGGGTGAATTTACCAGAAAGGGGAAATGGACGTTTAGGCAAAAATAAGCTGTACCTGATGCTTATCATACCACCTGACACACAGAGCATGATAAATTTTATGTCTACACAATGTTCAATAAATATTTTTGAATACCTGCAGCAGATAAGGGACTGTCTAAGGTACCGGGGATATAGTAACAGTGTCCTCAAGAAGCTTAGGGTTTAGCAGAGAGAGGAGAAAATTCAGAAAGTAGACAAGAGATTTTATTTCTGTTAAGCAGGTCATAATAGAAGCAGAAGAAGTTGCTATGGGAACTACAGCAGGGCAGTAATAACAGTCTTGAAGCAGGAAGAAACTTCCCAGGGGAGGCAACATGTACACTGAGACTCCAGAGGAATGGCAGGAGTTAGTAAGATAAAAGAGGGGGACTCCTTCAGGTCTTTGTCTATTGGCTATCTGAGCTTAAATTTTATCATCTTGTAAAAGCCAGTAAAGATTAGATATCTTTAGCCCAGCTTGAGGGATGTTGAATTCAAAAGAGAGAAAGAGAGCAGCTGACTGAAACATTCTGTTGAAATTTTGGAACCCTACCAGCAGAGTAGAATATTCTTGATATGAGTATTCATTTTGGAGACACCATGTAAAAAACATTTATTTTAAACAAGAGGAAATCAAACAAAAGTTTAATAACCTGTATATGTGGGAAAACTGATAACTCCCCCAAGATATTAATTTTAAGAAGACTACCATTATAACTTAACATCCAAAATAAGATTTATTTTGCATGTTAAACAAAGATTTAAATAAATAAGCAAGTAAGATTTATTTCCAAAGAAAACATGAGATTTCCTGGACAATGGGTTTAGCCAAGACTCTCACCCACCTGGACAGGACCAGTTGGGCAATCATAAACCCAGGAGCTGGCCCAAGGAGCAGGTGCTTGGGGTAGAGGAAATTCAGGCAGAGCTAGGGTGGGAGCATGAGGACCGTGCCTGCCCAAGCTTGAGCCAGGCAAGTGGGAAGGCAGGAAGGGAGGAGGGAATGGCATGTTCATCCACACTTCCGTGGATCTTGGAAGTACAAGCATTACATTGGTCAAAAGAACTCAAACCATTGTGCCCCAGCATCCCATGCTTCAGAAAATCCATGCTTCCAAAATTCTATTACATGTCATAGAATCCAACTTAAAGTGGCTTATAGTAATTTGAACAAGAAAGTTGGATTTGTTAGAAGGATGCTGGATTGTTTCAGATTGGGGAACATCTTAGAAACCAAGCTTTCTGACTCCTAGTTTAGATGCTCCATTTCTTATATATTAAAGCAACTAATAGACCATGGGGATATTCTGGAGACATGGGCCCAAGGCTTGCTTTACTTTGACCTGTCCTTCTGCCTTTTGTAGTTTCTTTTTCTATTTCCATTGTGCCTAGAGTTAGAACTTTCTATACTTTGAGTTACTGGAAGGAAAATTTTTTCCCAAAAAAATAATCAAATGAAACTCTTTAGGAAAATTCTACAATCCTGCCATAGAAAGAAATACCCCATGGTATTTGGGGAAGGGATGGAAGTGATCTACTTTAGAAATGTGTAATGTTTTCTGCAATAACAAATGCTCTGTCTTGCATTACATCTGGAAATCCAACCCTGAACGCATCTGTAGATTTTGAGAGATGGGAAGCATTTACAAGTTTGGGGGTTCTGTGTGGAAGCAGTGACATTGCTTTCGATCTTGACAAAAGGATCAACCCAGCTGTGGACCCTAGAATCTTATATCTTTAGCTCTTCCTCCTTCTACTCTTGAGTTCTTCATCCTGATATTAGAGGAAAAGCTTTCAGTTTTTCATCATTAAGCATAATGTTAGCTGTGGGCTTGTCCTCTATGGCCTTTATTATGTTGACATATGTTTCTTCTATATCCAATCTGTTGAGGGTTTTTACCATGTAAGGGTGTTGTATTTTGTCAAATTCTTTTTCCGCATCTTTTGAGATGATCATGTGATTTTTATCTTTCATTCTATTAGTGAGGTGCAACACATTTATTGAGTTGTGTATGTTGAACCACCTTTGCATTCCAGGGATAAATCCCACTTGGTCCTGGTGTATAAGCCTCCTGATATGTTCTTGAATTCAGTTTGCTATTATTTTGTTGAGGACTTTTACATCTATATTGATCAGGGATATTGATCTATAGTTTCCTTTTTCTTGTAGTGTCCTCATCTGCCTTTGGTATCAGGATAATGCTAACCAGGTTATTCTTAACACAAATGTCATCTGCTTGAAGAGGCTTCTCTGACTACTGTCCTTAAAGTAGCCATAAACTCACTAGAATAGTTTGATTTCAAAATGGTAGCAATTTTGCATCCCAGTCTGTATCCATACCTCTTAGCTTTTTAGCTCCTCCCATTAAGAGGTGGAATCTTGTAGATTTGATCTGCCTGATAGGATGAAACCAAAGTGACATTAGAATAAGCATGGCCTGCTGGAGGATGACAGTCCATGTGGAGGAGAACCCAGGTGCCTCAGCATGGTTCAGCTGATCCCCTTACATGTAAGAGACTCAAGCCAAGATTAATAGAGCCATTGAACCAACATGAAGCTGTCCACTGATAAGTAAGTGAGGTTGACTGAGTGCAGGAGAGTCATCTAGCTGATCTGTAGCAACAATAAATGCTTATTGTCTTTTTTTAATTTAGAGAGGGGTTTGCCTTTCACTTTTTTTTAATCTTTATTGGAGTATAATTGCTTTACAATGGTGTGTTAGTTTCTGCTGTATAACAAAGTGAATCAGCTATACGTATACATATATCCCCATATCTCCTCCCTCTTGCATCTCCCTCCCACCCTCCCTATCCCACCCCTCTAGGTGGTCACAAAGCACCGAGCTGATCTCCCTGTGTTATGTGGCTGCTTCCCACTAGTTACCTATTTTACATTTGGTAGTGTATATATGTCCATGCCACTCTCTCACTTCATCCCAGATTACCCTTCCCCTCCCCGTGTCCTCAAGTCCATTCTCTACGTCTGCATATTTATTCCTGTCATACCCCTAGTTTCTTCAGAACCATATTTTTTTAGATTCTATATATATGTGTTAGCATATGGTATTTGTTTTTCTCTTTCTGACTTACTGCACTCTGTATGACAGACTCTAGGTCTATCCACCTCACTACAAATAACTAAATTCCATTTCTTTCAATGGCTGAGTAATATTCCATTTTATATATGTGCCACATCTTCTTTACCCATTCATCTGTCGATGGACACTTAGGTTGCTTCCATGTCCTGGCTATTGTAAATAGAGCTGCAGTGAACATTGTGGTACATGATTCTTTTTGAATTATAGTTTTCTCAGGGTATATGCCAGGTGGTGGGATTGCTGGGTCGGATGGTAGTTCCATTTTTAGTTTTTTAAGGAACCTCCATACTGTTCTCCATAGTGGCTGTATCAATTTACTTTCCCACCAACAGTGCAAGAGGGTTCCCTTTTCTCCACACCCTCTCCAGCATTTATTGTTTGTAGATTTTTTGATGATGGCCATTCTGACTGGTGTGAGGTGGTACCTCATTGTAGTTTTTTTTTTTTTTTTTGCGGAACGCGGGCCTCTCACTGTTGTGGCCTCTCCCATTGTGGAGCACAGGCTCTGGACGTGCAGGCTCAGTGGCCATGGCTCACGGGCCCAGCCGCTCCGCGGCATGTGGGATCCTCCCGGACCAGGGCACGAACCCATGTCCCCTGCATCGGCAGGCAGACTCTCAACCACTGCGCCACCAGGGAAGCCCCCTCATTGTAGTTTTGATTTGCATTTCTCTGATGATTAGTGATGTTGAGCATTCTTTCATGTGTTTGTTGGCAATCTTTATACCTTCCTTGGAGAAATGTCTATTTAGGTCTTTTGCCCATTTTTGGATTGGGTTGTTTGTTTTTTTGATATTGAGCTGCATGAGCTGCTTGTAAATTTTGGAGATTAATCCTTTGTCAGTTGCTTCATTTGCAAATATTTTCTCCCATTCTGAGGGCCGTCTTTTGGTCTTGTTTATGGTTTCCTTTGCTGTGCAAAAGCTTTGAAGTTTCATTACGTCCCATTTGTTTATTTTGGTTTTTATTTCCATTTCTCTAGGAGGTGGGTCAAAAAGGATCTTGCTGTGATTTATATCATGGAGTGTTCTGCCTATGTTTTCCTCTAAGAGTTTTATAGTGTCTGGCCTTACATTAAGTCTTTAATCCATTTTGAGTTTATTTTTGTGTATGGTATTAGGGAGTGTTCTAATTTCATTCTTTTACATGTAGCTGTCCAGTTTTCCCAGCACCACTTATTGAAGAGACTGTCTTTTCTCCATTGTATATTTTTGCCTCCTTTATCAAAAATAAGGTGACCATATGTGGATGGGTTTATCTCTGGGCTTTCTATCCTATTCCATTGATCTGTATTTCTCTTTTTGTTCCAGTACCATACTGTCTTGATTCCTGTAGCTTTGTAGTATAGTCTGAAGTCTGGGAGCCTGATTCCTCCAGCTCTGTTTTTCTTTCTCAAGATTACTTTGGCTATTCGGGGTCTTTTGTGTTTCCATACAAATTGTGAAATTTTTTGTTCTAGTTCTGTGAAAAATGCCATTGGTAGGTTGATAGGGATTGCATTGAATCTGTAGATTTGGGTAGTATAGTCATTTTGCTTATTGTCTTAATTGTCTTTGCTTATTGTCACTGAATTTTGGGATAATTTATTACATAGTAATAGCTGATATATTCACTACTTTATAGTTCTTATTACTATCTGAAAATATCTTGTATATTTATTCATTTGCTAGACTCTACCACTATAAAGTAAGCTCTCTCTTGGCCCTTGTAAGCCAACACCTAAACTAATATATGATAGTTACTCAATAAATATTTGTTAACTGGGAATAAACGGGAAGTAATACTCAAGTACCATTATGTATAGGTCCTTTATCTCCCTCTTTCTTATTTTAGTCTTCCCAAGAGCCCTGTAAAGAAGATATTATTATTCGTTTTCAAATGAAAGGCAAAAAAGTAATATGCACAAGTCCAATAATTATAAGAAATCAGAGTTTACTAATGTATATATAACATCTATGGGCTAATCAAACTATTGGTATAGGAAGGCACGCATTGCTTGGGGCCAGTTGCTATTACTTTGGTGGTATATTAATATAACAGCCTGTTTCTAATGATACTTAAGATCTAAATAATGCAAACTAAAAAGAAGTCATAACTGCAAGTTATTTATATGAGCCAACGATTTACATTTACTGACTCAGTTCACAGGTAGGTATTTGACAAGTTCTTAACTGCACCCATTGACAAGCAGTACAACCCATGGGTGAGTCTCAGAGCTGCTGTGTTTTTCTGTGGGACCTCACACAGAAGACACTGTCACAGGGTGAATCTCTGAGAGCCCCTGTGTCCCAGTTGGGCTGGAACCTCAGGTCCCTCGGTTTCAGGCTAAATAGAGCTCATTTCCCATCTTCTTCAGAGATGGGAACCAGAAGAATCAAGGTCCTCAACAGGGTCAAACCTGAGGATTAAGAGTGGTGAGAAAAAGAAATAATCTGTCACACTCAAGGAAAAATTTGCTCTGGCCCCAAGGGCATTGGGGCTGTGCGTGGGTATTTTGGGGACAGAAATGAAGCAGGTTTTGGAAACTTTTTTATATTGGTATGTAATTTACACACTAAAGGGAAAGCCCTTGCAATGTAGTTGCTGACAACAAGAACAACAAGCAAGGAACTGAGCTACCATGGGCCAGACAGAGGACTGGGCTCATCACCTGGGGAATCTCATTTAGTCTTCTCAAGAGCAGTGCCAGGCATGCCGATGGAACTATACTTTCACGCTGCAATACATGGAGTCTCAGAAAGATTGTTTGGCCCAAGGTTATCCATCCTTGCCAAGGTCAGATTGATAATTGTTTCCTCCTTGTATCAAATGGGTCCTGTAGAATTTGTCACATGGTTTTAACAGTTTTCTATAAATATTCAAACTCTTTTGACCTCATCCTTCATTTCATGTGCAGTTTTGAACAAAATACCCATCTGCAATAATAAAGGCATTTTGACTTTTCTGATGGCTGATTACCATATGAATAATAGTATCTATACTAATTTCGAGTTAGTTTTTTTGTCTAGCAATTTATGATATGAAATATTATACTAATAGGAGCAATACTCATCAGAAATAGCAACTTCAGAGGTGTTGGCACCTATCTTCCCTTGGAGCAAAAATGATGCCCACATTGGCTCTCATGAGATTCTCACATTGAAATAAATCTGACTTTGCCATATAGTTTCCATTTAAAGTCACTTTATTCTATTTAAAAACATAGCCATTCATTTCTTAGTTTCCCCAGGAGGGAAGAGAAAGGAAGGACAAATATCAAATCAACAAGAAAAGGGGTTTTGGCCATATGGTTATTTTAAATAAATATTTGGTTTGAAGAATGGGTAGCATTTGAATCCATTGCTATTTTTCCTCTAACTGCTTTTCCTTGCCAAGAGAGGAGAATTAAACTTGACTGGCTCATATTTATCCTCCAGCCCTGGCGATTTCCTAGGTTATTTGCTGTTTGTGGCTTTGATAGCATAGTCTGTAGCCCTAGGAGACCTTATTCCAGAGGAGAGAGCTATAATTTAAATTGGTTTGATGTAAGGTTCATATTTCTCTTACTTAATATCATTAGCAAAGAGTTTTTCTCCAAGTAATTAGCTATTCTTTTAGTTCCTTCTCTCTTGGTGATCATTGACTGTTTTCTAGTGGACAAACCCAGACCAGAGAATTATTTTCTCTAAAAACAAATAGGAAGAAAATGAGTGTGTCCACATGTATTAGCTTCAAGAATGCCTCTTTCATGTCAGTGAAATGTGGGTTGGAATAGCTAAAAGATTGGATCTAACTTTTGCTTTAATCCTGATAAAATAGGGCAAACTCTAAATATTTTTAACTCAAGAATTAGGGCAAGATGGGGAGAAATGCACTGTTTGTTTTTGTGAAATCAGGTCAAAATGCTGCATTGTTGTAAACAAGGGGAACCAATATGGACACGTTTGCCTCCCAAGCCTCAGTGAGATTGAAAACATTGGTTATGGGGTGGCAAACAGAGCAATTGGAACTATGGAAACCTGACTGCTCCCAAACAAACTCTGTGCACTTACAAGCCCAGAGAACACCCACGGAGCTCTCAAACTGGGTACCAAAGAAGGCAGAGTCTGCTAACTTCCAAGCAAGCAACAGTAGGAAAGGAACAACCCAGCCGGGACGAGCTTGCCCTTCTCAGGTGGGCCCAGAATTGCTTGAAGAAAGCAACATGAAGCCTGGCAGTCAGGGAGCCACAAATAAAAGCTGTATTCTAGCAAACGCAGGGGAAAAGACAGAGTCTTTATTTCTTAAAGAAACTATGTGTTTACAATGTTATTAATGGGATGCATTATGTCAAAACCATCTCTTGCCAGCCAATGCAGAAGTAGATGCTGTAGCCACACATATGGCAAGGTGTTTTAAAACACTGGCATTTCTCGGTAGGCTGAGGATTTACGTGCTGGCTTAGCTGTGTGAGATCATTTTAAGATATTACTGATTTTCCGAATCCTAGAGCAAAGCTTCTCAAACTTTAGTGTGCACAACAGTCACCCAGGGTCTTGCTGAAATGCAGGTTCTGATTCAGCAAATCTAGGTGAGGCCTGAGACTCTGCATTTCTACCCATTCCCAGGTGATGACAGTGGTGCTGGCCCATAAATCACATTTGGAGTTGCAATGTTCTCGACCACATTATGTCAACATAATAAGAAAAGGGGAGGGCAGTTTGGAACAAATTAGATTATATACACAGGATATCATAGAATAAAATGACGGACTTTAATTAACATTTGAATGTGCCTGTTGCAATATGAGATTAAAAAAGACAACTTGCATTTAGAAGACTCATATCTTTTTTCCCACTGAGCATAGCAGTTACAACAGAAGCAGAATTTGGTAATATACTGTTATCTTTGCATCAATAGAGACCTCAGAGCTGAACAAGCAGGTAAGCATCTTGACTCCACACCCAGTGCTGCATCCACAGTGTCCAAAGGGTCCCCTCCTCATGTTCAGCATCAGAGCAGCTGCCTGAAACCCCCTCCCATCCTGCTGTATTAGTTTCCTGTGGCCACTATAACAAATTATTTCAAATGTGGTGGCTTAAAACAACAAAAATGTATCCTCTTCCAGTTCTTCAGGCCAGAATTCCAAAATCCTTATTACTGGGCAGAACTCAAGGTGTCCACATGACTATGCTCTCTCCAGAGGCTCTAGGGGAGAATCTGTTCCTTGCCTCGTCCAGCCTCTGGTGGCTGCCAGCCTTCCAGCACTTGTAGTCACATCACTCCAGTCTTCAAAGCCAGCTCTGTCTTCCCATTGCCTTCTCCTCTGAGTGTGTCTCTGGGGAATCTCTGTCGGTCTCTCTCTTGTAAGGATACTTGTGAGTGCATTTAGGGCCCACATGGAATATACAGGATGATCTTCCCCTGGAAGATCCTTATTCACATCTGCAAAGACCCTTCTTCTGCACTAGGTAATATTGACAGTTTCTGCGGATTAGGACCTGATATTTTGGGGGGCTTTTGTTCAGCCCGTCACACACAGCTAACTACTTTTGCACAATTCCTGAGGTATGCTCAGAAAGATTTACTAGTGTGGCAGGTCAGAGGTAAGATGTGCGGTCCTGGGACAATTGTCAGCTGAAGTACTGAGACAGCCATTCATGTAACACAGGGTATCAGGGCAGATCATTTTCTCAGAGGTGCATGAAGCCTTACTCCATTTATAGGGCATTTATAGATGACATTGTCTGCTGTGGAATTTAGATTGTTGGGCAATGTATCTGCACAACCTGCTTCTTAGATCTCAGGTAATAAGCACTTTTTTTGTTGTTGTTTTTCAAACGTTTAACATGCTTTATTGACATAGTTATAGATACACAGGTCATTGCAAAGATAAGTACACAGAGCCTTCTTACACCTGTCACCCAGTCTCTCCCAAAAGTAACATCTTGCATCACGATACTATAGTATCAAAACCAGGAAATTGACATCCATATAATTCGCAGAGCTTTTTCGGAAGACTCATATTTGTAACTGATTAAATAATAACACAGGACTTTAAATTTTTTTAATATTTATATTACAAATAAATGTCCTTTATTTAGTCCAAATGTCATTCTTACAGCCTGTTCCAGCACACAATCCAAGGTAAAAGGCATCCGTGGTTTAGAGGTATAGGGGCAGTCTCGCCAGGAGATGGCACCTGACATGTATGTTATGAACCTCAGGAACCAGCAGACTGGTGCAGTGCCTTCTCCCTGCGGCTTCCTGGCATTTCATTTGCTACCATAGAGCGAGTAATGAAAGAAATTTAAAGGCATGAATCTGACATCATACTCCACTTAGAGCCTGTAGTTGTTTGTTTACATGTATCGTTAGAGCTTTGGCGTGATGGGGTTTTGATTCTCATAGCGGACCTTCATGAATTGTAGTGAATTGTGCAATATTTTTAGGGAAGGTTATTATTTTCTGTGAAAAGGATCTTACACTTTGAATGTTAAGGTCTACGCACTCTTCTTTACTTCACATTTTCTACTTCTGATGTTGTCAACCTGGGTATATGAGAAAGCGTTAAGGAAATAAGTGAAAATGGGACAGCTGCATGGGTGCACTTCCGGGAGAGGACCATTTGGAAACCAGGTGGAGCTGAGAGAACAAGACAATGGTAGGCCAGGGAGGAGCTTAATTTCTGTGAGGCAAAAGAAAACCCCGAATCACACCTTCTCCCTCAAAGAGGGGGGAAACATCTCGAGGGGAGCGCTGACGCATGTTACATCTCAGAGTAGTGCTGGGTGGAACCACATCGGAAGTTGAGGCATTTATTTGTAAAAATACTGCATTGAAATACTATTTATTTTGAATACCAAGTGTTTTGGCGCCCCTTAACTTGCATTCTGCCCTCACCTTACCCTTGCTCTTGTCCTGACCGTGGCTCCTGAATAGAGGCTGGGAGCTGGGGCTGTCACTGCTGGGACTGCCCCGGGAGCTGAATGTTTCCAGACTTGCAGCTCTCTGACAATGCTGGGGAAGCAGCTCCAGGAGCACCCCAGATTTTCTGAGGATGAACCGTAGGTGCTGGCTGTTGGATGGGAGAGCACAGCAAAGGGTTGGGGAGAGGTACCCAAAATAGTAGAGAAGAATTGATGGAGATCTGGGGACAGCACCCACATAATTTGCTATTATTTTCAATAATAATCTCTCAAAAACCCCTCAGCTCAATCCCTGCACCAATCTCTATGTCCTCATTTGCAATTGTTCTCTTGACTCAGTGAGCTGTTAACCCAATCGTAGTGATACACATGTACTGTCGGCAGACTCCCTCACAGGGGCCCTTGACCTAGAAGGAATGCTGTTTGGGATGACTGCCCAGGGTGGGGTGGGGCTGACAGAGAAAACAACCCTTGTCTTTTCTTTCCCAGACTTCATTAGAACCACTGACCTTAATGAGTTATGGATTTTTCTCTCTGTTGTCTCTTCATACAGGGGATCTGGCAGGGTCAAGAGGATGAATCAGCACAAATATAGAGCCATCATTGGAAAACACATTCAAAGTAAGTAATAGACTGGAAGTAGATAAAAGGCATAATCTTTGCATTTGAACATTGTCACGCATTTCCTATACGGAATCTCTGTAGCTCTTCTCTGTAGTATGGGAGACTGTGTATCAGTGAAGATAACCAGCAAAAATCCCCCTGCCCTGTGAACAACCACAGAATTGGAGGAGAAACATAATCATATTTTTTTTGTGGAAGTAAATGACACATTGGTATATGGCATACATTTAGAAATGTGCAAAAATTATAAGTGTACAACTCAATATATTTTCACAAAATTACCCATATGGCCAGCATCTAGGTCAGGAATGACCACCAGAAGCCCCCTTTCACCTCCTCGCAGTGAGCAGGCAATCACTCTGCCTACATCTAATCCCATAGATTAGTTAGCCTGGGTTTGTACTTCATATAAATGAAATTGTGCAATATGTCCTCTCTTCTGTCAGGCTTCTTTTGCACAGATATTATGTTTGTGAGACTCATTCATATGTTGTTTATAGCGATAATAATTTGTTTATTTTCATTGCTGTGAAATATTCCCCTGTGTGAATATACTCCAATTTATTCCACTATTTACAGTGGATGGACACCGGTTTGTTTTTGGTTTGGGGCTGTTAGGAATATGGCTGCTATGAATATTCTTGTGTGTGCACATTCTTGCTTTCTAGGACATGTCTGGGGACATACAAAGACCTGGTGGGTTATACATAGGAATTAAATTGCTGTGGTTTACAGAGCTTTATTGACATTTGTATGTTTATGAACAACTCAGGACAGGATTGCTTAAAACAGGCAAGATGCCTCCTCTCATACCATGGGTATCATTTAATTCAAATTCCATTTTCAGGAGAGCATTTTCTAATACGGTAACCCCTTATGCTAGTGGAATTATAGTCTGTCTAGTATACCTAGCATTTATCTTGTTAAGCAATTTAAGTGATTTCTTCTCCTATACATGGACACATTATGAACCCATTTGCAAAACCAAGGGGGGCAATGTAACAAAGTAGCACCTGATCCATTTCTAAAAGGCGCGTGGGTAATCTCTAAGTCTTATCTGTTATGCCCGCATTAAATAAGATAATAGAAACTGAGCTCACCTACTCAGAACTCTCTATTCTTCATATTTTTAATCTGTTGCAAGGTATGACATGTCACACCTCTTTCAAGAGTAGCTTTCAAATTTTTTGCCTTATTATAAGACTTACCCACAAAACTTGTTAAAAAATAGCTTTCTAGTCCAACTAGATCAGACGCTATGAGGAGGAATCTGGGAATGACTTTTTCAAAACTGATTTTATGATCAGGCAAGATTTGGAAACAGTGTGAAAGAGTATTACAAATTGTTGCATATTTGGTACATTCAAGCAATGATATATGTAGAGTCATGATTTCTGAGGCTCCCTCTAAAAAAAGACTCGGGCACCCAATAAATGGCATGGTGGGTGTGTGTGTATAGAGGTAATTACTAACACTTATATTTTATTCAGTTCTTTGATATTACTGGTCATTCGTGTAGTGTTTTCATTCATTTAACAGATCTGTTGAGTGTCCACAAAGAACTGTATTTTTAAAAAGCTTTACATAATATGACATCTGCCTGAAAGAATTCTAGGTATGACACTCACAAAAGTAGCTAAATCATAAAGCGTGATGATAATGTATAAACAAAGTTCCATAGGAGTGTTCAGAAGAGGGAAATAATTCTGAACAACTTTTTGCCTTTTCTGTTTCAATTCCACCTCTCCTCCATGCACACTGGAGAAAAAATCACTTGAATTCATGGGGACCACATTCACCATTACCATTTATCAAAAACATACATCCACATGGTGAAGTTAACACATATACAGATCAAATTAGGAAACAGAAATATGAATAACAGTGTACAATGCTGGTTTGTCAGCTTTCCACTTAATTTTAATCTTTTTCAAGACAAGAAAGTGCACTATTTGCCCACTGCTCTTTCTCCAAATTCCAGAACAGTGCCTAGAACATGGCAGGGGATCAATAAATATTTTCTGAATGAAGGATAAAAAGATATAGTAGGGTGCTTCCCTGGTGGCACAGTGGTTGAGAGTCCGCCTGCCAATGCAGGGGACATGGATTTGTGCCCCGGTCCAGGAAGATCCCACATGCCGCGGAGCGGCTGGGCCCGTGAGCCATGGCCGCTAAGCCTGCACGTCCGGAGCCTGTGCTCCGCAACGGGAGAGGCCACAACAGTGAGAGGCCCGCGTACCGCAAAAAAAAAAAAAAAAAGATATAGTAGGACTTAACTACATTATTGGTAACAGTAGATTTATATGACCCTAAAAATGGATCTAATCTTTGACCCTGTAATTCTACCTTTGAGGAAAGAATCTAAGAGAAGAAAATCACTATGTAACATGCAGATAATGTGTGGCTATGCAGGTATCATCGATGGCCAGTAGAATTATGTATGACATAAAGTTTAATATTTGGGTGGACTTAGGCTTTGGAATCAGAAAGAGCTTAAATCAACTCTCACCCTGCCACTTGCTACCTGAGTGAACTAAGGTTTCAGTTTCTGTGAAACGTGGTTGACAATAATAGTTTCTATACTCATAGAATTGTTGAGAGGATTGCATGAGGTAATTCGGGAAACGCTAGTTGAACAGAGCCTGGCACACGGTACAGATTTCATAAATAAGAGCAGCTTGCCATTAGTCTCACCCTGTGCGTTAGAGAAACTGAGTCCTTATCCCAATAGTTTCCTGCACTCTGTGGGAATATTGGCATAAGAAAAGGATAAATCTGTGGTGATTAGAAGTGTCAGTGGTGGCCTTTAGAGCAGTTCCACATCTGACCCACACAAGCATATGTGGCAGCTCTGTCTGTGAGGCACTGTTACCATTCTCGTTATTATTTTTAGTGTTGGTCTGTTTCTCAAAATGGTATCCTTAGAAGAAGAAAGTATCCTAAGTATTCCAAAAAGCTGGTTAATCTACTTGCTGCCTAAGATATGGCCAATAAAATTAATAAATGTTATTGGGAGAAATTTTACGTGGAAATATGTATAATATAGTGTTACATATACAAATAGAACCCCAAGTAGTAATTAAGCTAGATTATCACTATTCATATATAAATACATGGTTTATAAAATAATCTTTGGAGTGACAGCATGGAATTGTAGACAGTTGTTTCTAATTCAACAACTGTACATTGATTCTTGTTATAACATTTATGTAATAAACACGCATTTAAATATTCATATCCATCAGCTATGAAGGAACTTTCAGGGAATAAACTCAGTTTCTGAATTAGGAAACTCGTGTTAATCTAGATAACAGAAGGGCAGTGTGGTCTGCTTTAAGAGTAGAGCCTTTAATTTTACTCCAATAAAGATGTTAAAAAAAAAAAAAAGCGTAGAGCCTTTGGTTCTGGCTCAGAAGTACTGTGGCCGTAAGGACCAAGTGACTCTGATCCTCAGCTCTTGGCTTGAGCTGTTTGTAAAATTTGTCATCTGAATTGAATTATTCAAATGAAAGAAATATTAGTAATACAAAAATCGTTGGCCCCGTTCACAGTAATTATGAAATAAACAAGGTTACATCATCTGTGGCCTATGGAGTCCCCACGGGGCTTCTGCATGTATTATATCCATGAGGACACCACCCCCTAGTGTGGGGAGGTTGGCAGGGGATCCCCATTTTAATGGTGAGAAAAATGAAACTCAGAGGGGTCAAATGTCCTTTCCAGGGTCATGGTGCCATTAAGTGGCAGAAGCGGGACGTGACCCAGGTTTCCTCATTTTAAACCTATCGTGCCAAGGTCAGAGGCTAAGCAGTTGGGAGTTAACGGACATAAATAAACTATATTTGGGCCCATTTGGTTGGGATATCAAACTGTGACCTAAACTTGCCTCCTTTTCCAATGAGGAGTTTCTTGAGAATGTCAATTAATCTCTGCTAATTTTGTTGAATCAGCAGCCAGACTAAAATAATCTCACTGGGAGGAAAGTCATTTCTTCATTTATCTTAATGGGGAGTTAATTTTGAGACTTAATTATCAGAAACGCTGTCCCTTTGCACTTGGAGTAACCTATGCAGAGCTGCAGAACACAATTAGCTGGTGTAATTTCGGTCCATGCTCACGTGGCTGTAGGATTTGATGCCTGGGATGGGGAGCTCAGGAAAGGAAGTTTAGGCGTTCACTGTTGCTCTCTGAATACAGGGGACTTTTCTTCTGATGTTTCTCTGCATCGGGGGTTGATCCCCAACTCCTTATCTTCCTGAGTCTAAGAATGTAGTTCTTCCAGACATGTGCACGTATTAAGTGGTTTGCTTGTGTGTCCTTCAAAGCCTATCACAGAAAGTGATGGGGGGTGATAAGGAAGTGGTTTCACATTCCTGAAAGATCTTAAATTTAAACTTTGATATTTTCTCCAGAAGAGGATATACAGATAGATAACTTTATGGCATAGTAGTTGAAAGCGTGGGTTTTGGAGTCAGGCCGCCTGCTTTCCAGTTCTGGCTCTACCTCTTAGTGTTGTGTGACTTTAGGCCACGTGCAGTCTTTCTGTGACTCAGCATCTTCATATGTATAATAGGGAGAATAATAACAAGCACCTTATGGAATTGTTGTGGGTGCATGAAAATGCACCTTTTAAGCACTAGAAACAATAAGCCATTACTATTTGTATGTTACAGTAAAAGTGGTAATTTATAAAGTGTAAGTATTTAAAATACACTGCAATTTTTTTAACCTGATAGGGCATTTCTCCAAATTTTTTAATGTATTTGATGTATTGAAAGCCTCAAGAAATAGAAATATTCCTCTTGCTGGAGAATTCCCTTTTTGAAATTTCCTCGTGGATTCATGTCTTCGTGTTTGTGATGAGTGTATATATCTTCCAATTTAAAATCAAATCACATTCACAAAAACGATTTTAACAGAAATAATTCTAGTCAAAGAATTTATTCTAACAAGCACTTTAAGCCCTCTCCCCATTCTACCAGTGCATTTTGGTGGAGCCTTTGATTTCCAAAATAAGAAATTCATCCTAAAGCCAGTTCAGGTATTTCATCATGATGCTTTTCCCCACCATTCAGCTCACAGGGACTCTCTCCCTCCTCTGAATACCACTGAATGCCTATAATTTAACTGTCACGCTTTTGGCACTTATATATTTCATTATATCTTAGGTTTATGAGTATATACCTTTCCCCTTCACTAGATCTTAAGCTCTTTTTAGGCAAGAACTCATTTGCAATCCACAGGTCAACTTCTGTCTCTGACCCCTAAGTCTATAAGTGTTGTCTCAGTTTCACCCCCGTATCATTCCAGGTTCATAGCTCAGATGCCCTGATGATTCCCTTAAGAGATCCATTTACAACAGGCATTTCATGAGTTTCAGAAAAATGTGCACACCATTTTGGGGAAGGCTGATTATGAGTGGTAACAGTGCAGAGAATGCATATGACTTCACCTCCTTTTCTATCTTATTGCCCTCCACTCTGCCCTTATTAGAGAGCCCATCCAGAGTTCCACATTCTTCTCTCTCTGGTATTTTGGGCCTTTTCCACTCTCCTTAGATGTCTGTAGGGGACTTCCCTGGCAGTCCAATGGTTAGAGCTCAGTGCTCTCACTCCCGGGGCCTGGGTTTGATCTGTGGTCTGGGAACAAAGATCCTACAAGCTGCAAGGCACAGCGATAAAAAAAAAAAGAAGTCTTCAGAAACAAATAATTTGGGTGCAGACATTCTCCAACTTCTGTCTACTTTGGTTTTCCCAGACTAGCAACTGGCATTGCCATAATGTGTATACAATAGGCACTTAATAAATGTTGCCTGGTGATGCAAAATACTTGTTGATGGTAGAAGCAAATTTGATAGATGGTGAGGGCTTCTTGCTATAGATTGAATACTTGTGTCTCCCCCCAAATTTCATATGTTGAAATCCTAGCCCTCAAGGTGATGGTATTTGGAGGTGGGACATTTGGGAGGTGATTAGGTCCTGAAGACAGAGCCCTTTCAAATGCGATTAGTGCCCTTGTGAAAGAGACCCCAGAGAGATCCCTAACCCCTTCCACAATGTGAGGTTAGAGAGAGAAGATGGCCACCTGTGAGCAAACGGGCTCTCACCAGACGCTGAATCTGCCAATGCCTCCATCCTGGACTTCCCAGTCTCCAGAACTGTGACAAATCAAGGTCTGTTGTTTATAAGCTGCCCAGTCTATAGTGTTCTGTTACAGCAGCCCAAGTGGACTAAGATACCGCCCCAGCAGGACTGCACAATACAAGGATCTAGTCTTACTAACAGTGGAAGCATTTTAAAGAGATGTCTCTTCTTAAGTTGGCCGCTACCACTTCTTTAACCAATAACCTCAGTTACAACTGATAATCGCTAGGAAGTTCATTACTCTAATCTCAAGCCTGGAAAATACTTGGAAGATTTTGCTTCTCTTAACTCTCATGCCTTGACTGTGTGGAAAAGTTATGGGTATTAAAGGAATGCTGAACTTTCACTCACATCCAAGCAGTGTGAATATGCAGCCTCAGGGGTAAACACAAAAGCTAGGGAGTAGTCCCTTCGTGTGGCAATTCAAGTCATGTCACTCCATCTTTTCCCTTGTGACAGTGTGAGGAGCTGAAGGTTCCTGTCCCAGAGGGCAAAGAGAGCCCATGTTCTTCATAAGAACAGCTGGATTCTGGAGGAGAGAGCCTTAAAAAGGAGGCTAGAACTCTCCAAAACAAGCCTGGAGAGGAGATGTCTATTTATGCCTCAAGAGATTTGGGAGGTAAGATGCTGTGTAGACAAGTGCTGTTGAGCTGGAGAGAGGCCCCGCATCAGGACCAGGATGTCAGCCTCAGGTCTGGACATGAACTCAGCCATAGTGTGCTGGAAGCAGAATTAAGACTACATATATGGGCCCTCGGGTTAACACGTTAGCAAAACTGTGGTTTACATCATGAATGTTTGAGGACAGAATAGACCAGTGTTACCCAAAGTGTGGACTACAAGATATTTTAGGTGGTACACAGCTCATCTTTTAATTTTTTATACATTTGTGTTTACTAAAATATATAGCAAATAAAGAGTCAGTCAAACCCATGATTTCATACGCAGGTGGGCATCTAAATAGCAGGAACTATACATGATGTGTTCAAGCCTGTCCAGAATTGTTTCAAGACTTGGATAACTGAAATTTTCACCAAAACCATCTGTAATATACATAGTTCAGATGACGTGGACTGCTAGTGTGGATCTGTGTAAATAGAATGTCCACATTCATCTTCACCTGTCTTGCAGGCATATAAGAAAAGAGGGGGGATTCGATTATTTAAATATCATGATGGTGGTATGTGAACAGCCAACTTTAGGACAGGGGGGTTAGACAACCACTTGGTGGAGATGTCGTTGCTGAAGAGATTCAGGCACTAAATGGGGTAAAGTGGACTTCGAGGTCCCTTTCCTGTTGGAGACCTTGGGCCTGGAGAAAGGGACTTTATAAGGAAGGGATGTAGCAGTTGTCAAAGGATACAGGACCTCCTTATGGTTCTTGGAATGATGAGCACTGGCACGTGGTAGGCAGGGGCCAGTTTCCTTTAGACATCTTACACCGTGTGGGAGGCCCCAAAATGAGCAACTGTGTTACATCCACACAACTTTTGAATGTCTTGCTGGTCACTTGTTTCGGTGGACAAATCTCTTGATAATTATCTGAACCTAAAACTGAACTCTGATGTATAAGCAGCTTTTTTTTTTAGTTCTGTTATACTCTCATTTTTCCAACTCTACAACTACTGTGTCATTCACAGGACCACTGTTTAAGGATGGCAATCCATTTTGGTTTGTTATCAATTACTTTTTATTAAAATTAGGGCATTTTATTAATTTGTAAGGAATTGTGTGTTTATTTGGATTATAGTGTCTATGAATTTTATACCCGGGGCTGTTTAAGAATTTCTGAAGTGGTAGCTGCCTGCACACTCTCTCTTATCATTAGTAGAGCTTCAATTTGTCTTCTCCACAGATCAGGATCTGTGAGCTGGTAAGAGAATTTTATTCAGCACTTCTGTCAAAGAAATTCTAAATACTGGAATTTCCAGAAAATTTTCGTTGGAATTTCCACAACAAACCCTGCAGATCTTTGGATTTCTGCACTAATTCTGGAACTGATCGACTGATTGATGATTATACACTTTTTAAAGGTTACTTTCCATTTACAGTTATTACACAATAGTGGCTATGTTCCCCGTGTTGTACAATATACCCTTATAGCCTGTCTTACACCCAATAGTTTGTACCTCCTCCCCACCTTTATATTGCCCCTCCCCCCCTCCCCACTGGTAACCACTAGTTTGTTCTCTGTATCTGTGAGTCTGCTTCTTTTTTGCTATATTCATTAGTTTGTTGTATTTTTTGGATTCCATGTATTAGTGAGATCATACAGTATTTGTCTTTTTCTGTCGGACTTATTTCACTCGGCATAATGCTCTTCAAGTCCATCCATGTTGCTGCAAAGGGCAAAGTTTTGTTCTTTTATGGCTGAGTAGTATTCCACTGTACATATGTACACCATCTTCTTTATCCATTCTTCATTTTATGTTGCTCCCATTTCTTGGCTATTGTAAATAACGCTGTTATGGATGTTGGGGTGCATGTGTCTTTTCAAATCAGTGTGTTTGGTTTTTTTCAGATATATACCCAGGAGTGGAATTGCTGGGTTTTTTGAGGAAGCTTCATATTGTTTTCCACAGTGGCTGCACTAATTTACATTCCCACCATCAGTATAAGAGGGAGGGTTCCCTTTTCTCCTTATCCTCACCAACATTTGTTTGTGTTCTTTTTGACAGTAGCCATTATGACAGGTGTAAGGTGATATCTCATTGTGGTTTTGATTTGCAGTTCCCTGATGATTATCAATGTTGAGCACCTCTGCATGTGCCTGTTGGCCATCTGTATTTCCTCTCACCTGAGATGTCACCACAATGGGACATTTTTCCAAAGAGGATTTCTACACTATTTCAATCCCAAGAGATCTTACCTAGTTTTCTGAATAGTAGATTAAAGAAATATCTCTATTCTACAAAAATAATTAGCCCAAATATTCTTCTTTTTAGCTTAGATGTCTTCAGACTTCAGTGTACCTTGAATCACTAGGGCCACTTGTAGAAAATGCAGATTCATGGGTCCCATCATGACTAACTTGCACTGAAAAAGCATCTTCATATTTCTGATCTAGGTAGTTCATGAGCCACAAGTTTGAGAACACTGCTTGAGATTATATAATTCACACTAGAGTTGAAGAGAAAAACAAACCAGACCTTGATATCTCACCTGTCAGAATACTCTTACAGGTCCCACTCTGCTGTTCTGATGGGTGGAATCAGACATTAGAGTGAGCCCATGTGCAAATTTCTTCTTTGAGGAAAACCTTAGGAAACACTAATGTTCAGCTTTCCATTGATCCAGCCCCAGCATATTTGGGTGTCCTGGGATATCCCCCTTTGAGTTTTCAACTCACCACCACCCATTTAGCTCTGGCCTTTGAGTAGCTGCCCAGAAAGGCAGGAGGAGGGCTTCCTTCTGGTCAAGGCTGAAGTTCCTCTCATTTCTCCATTGCTCTAAGAAATGCCAGTCACACTTGGGTTGGGTTCCTTGAGGCTAAAGACCAGCATTTCCCGCTTTGTTCTGGAGGGACTCTCTTCCCCCCAGGCTCTGCAACATGAGCTCCTGCCTCGTTGTCTCTGGCCCCTGTCCGGTGCCCCAGGAAGGCCTGCTGCTTGTTTTCTCACCTCTGCTTGCCAGTCAGCAGGGTGAAGAGGCGATACCTGCTCAGGTCCTTGCTGGTCTGCTGCCAGTCACAGACAAACACATTCCTTCTTAAGAAAACAGCCTGCGGCTTTGCTTTCACACCCCCAGTTTGCAGAAAGAAATCCAAGGCTAATAGAATTAGATTTGTGTCAAAGGCATTACTTACTTTCATTATGCATGGTGTGAAAACACAGTGGCTGGTACACATGCTGGGGCATTTTGTCATCTTACGTGCCAGTTCATTGCTGTCTTGTTAAGTGTTAATATAACACTTACACAGTAATTGATTATTAAAATATATGATTATGTCTAATGTTCTAACTCATGGAAAGATATACACTTTGGTTTTGCATGTTTAGGAGAGTTTGTATGATTTTTCCCCAAAAGTGGGGTAGTAGGTAATGAGCCTATTAAAACAAATTTGTTCAACCAAATTAAAACTCACTATATTTCACTAAGAAATGGCATCCATGTTTTTGGCATTTAAGATTAATTTTCTAAGAAAGCTAGAAGAAAGATTCACAAAGGCGCAAGAATGCAGAACAAAATTGATTTCTCTTCATTCAATAGCAATCACTAAATTATATTGTTTTTTATTCCAGATATATTTATTGAGGGCCAACAAATTGCCAGGCACTGTGGTAGGCTTTATAAATGGTGGGAAGCAGGCATGCAAACCCTAATTATCACAGAACTTCAATTACTGTGTGAGGGGCAGGTAGGGGTGAGAAATACTGAACAAGTAATGATATAGAAGAATATAAAGGACTGGTGCAGCCAGTTAGCCAGAGCTAAATGGACAGTTGTGAGCTGACAACTCAAAGGGGGATATCCCTTTTTGGAGGAGGTAACATATCACCTTGGAAGAACTTAATCATTTAATTAATGACCAGCGTGCACAGAACACTTTTCCTGGGGTATAAATGACTTCCTGGCACTGTCTGTGAAAGGAAATGAAGAGCACATGGGTCTCAGAGGAGGAGAAAGAACTGGGGGGAAAGAATGAAAAGGTGTCTGAATATAGACGTGAAGACTTTTTGTTTCCTTTCTTGTCCTAGAGTTTGTGTAGTTAAACATTTCTTTGACTTTACAGAAGAAAAGGTGATTACGTTAGAAAGGGCCATTTACCTAAGATGTAAGTCAAGGGGGAAAACAATCCCTTTCCCTCCAGCCACAAGGGCTTTCGGATGTACACACTGCAGCTGGCTGTCTTTGCACATCCTGTTGGTTCTTCTTGCTGAAGGGCCTGCTGACTTTTCTCTACTTCCCTTTGATAACCTCTGCCTGACCTTTGGGAATGTCCTTAAACATCCCTCCCTCAGAGCAGTCCTTCCTGATTCTTCAAGATTGAGTTAGCTTCTCCCTCAAGCAAGGGCTCCCACCATTTCCTGTCTGTAATTCCCCATCATAATAGAATTTTTGCCACACTCTGTTGTGATTGTCTGTTTATGTATTTGTCTCCACGGGTTCACTAGATGAGATCTCTTAAGGGAATATGTTTCACTGACTCCTATTCTCCTATTATCTATTGGAGAGTCTAGGATACAGCAGATGCTTTATAAATATTTGGTGAATTAAAGGATGAATGGGTGGATAAATGAATGAATAATTGGTAGATTCATGGCCTCCTGAGAACATTCACAATATCTAAGTCCAACTAGTCTCTCAAAGATGACAGTAGGTTAAAGGTAGATTTTTCAATAGAATAGCACAAAGATTATCCCAAGCCAGTCTACTGTAGGTGTATTAGTTACCTAATCGTGTGTGACAAATAACTCCATAATTTAGTGGCTTAGAACAAGAAGAGCAATTCATTATTTTGCACTTTCTGTAAGCCAGGCCTTTAGGAGCCACTTTGTTGGGTGCATCTAGCTCAGGTTTCTCATGAGGCTGCAGTCAGATGTAGCCTGGGGCTGTGTCATCTGAAGGTTTGACTATGGCTGGAGGATACCCTTCCCGGGAGTTTTGCTTATGTTGATGGCAAGTTGGAGTGGGTAAGTCGGCTCCTCTCCACTTGGGCCTCTTCCTGGGGCTTCTTGAATATCCTAATCACGTGGTAGCTGACTTCCCCCAGAGTGAGCAGTCTAGGAGACCAAAGGGAAACTGCAGTGCCTTCTGTAACCTCACCTTGGAAGTCACACGCTTTGTCGCATTCTATAAATAAGGTGGCTGTGATTCAGTGTGGGACGGAACATGACAAGGAGAGAATACAAGGAGGTGAGGGTCGTGGGGCCATCTTGGAGGTCTGTAATCTCAACAGGCTGCGTGACGTCTCCCCTTCAAGAGAGGAATCAGAGTCTTTTCACTTGGCCATGCCCCAGAGGGGTGTTTGGGAAGGTCGTGAAGAGAAGGTTAAATCCATGGGAACTGCACATGAGCTACACGTGAGTTGTTGACAGGCAAAGAGTCTTTGACTTATCTTCCACCTTTCACCTATGCTCTCTCTCCCCTGCCCTTTGTAATACAAATAAATTTCCACAACACCCCTCTTTGGTGGGTGTTATTTTCCTTATTACAGATGATAAGTTAGGGTCAAAACACAGTTAGGGGAATTGCCCAAGGGTACACCATATGTCACTGTCAAAAGAGGAACCGCAACTCACGGTATCTGAATTCCGTGCTTATGTTTAGACTGGACCACCTTGGGTGCATAATGAGTGGTAGCAAGTGCTGACTTCTCTGAATTTCCTTTTAGCTCTACCTAATCCTTGCTGAATTCATCCCCTAACCCCACAATACACACACCACCACCCCAATCATGTACAGTTCAAACACAGCACACACAAGCACATTCAGACATACTTACTACACACAAGCTCACACACACACACACACACACACACACACACACACACACACCTCTCACCCTTTCCCCAGGTCTTCTGAAAACCCAAATGGCCCCTTCATGATAGCCTCGCCCTTGTGCCAATAGGGGGCCCCTAGGCAGGACTTCTAGAGTAAGAGCCAAGGCTCCCACTTTCAAAATGAGAAAGCTGTAATTTTCATATTGTATCTCCTCACCCATTGTAAATCAGTCATTTTAAGGATGCCTCTCATTCTTGTTTCCCTTCAGGCAGCTCTTATTCCTCTCTGGAAAAAGCAAAGATTTGCTTTATAGCTAACTGCAGAACTGAAATGACATATAAAATAGCAACAGCAGGGAACAAATGTGTCCCTAAAGTGGCAATATGGTGCCTTTTTGTGTGTTTTAAAACTTTAGAGTGAGAGGCAATTTTTCTTTTCCAGCTTCTATTTGAATAGGTGTTGAAAATTTAGAAAACAATATTAGGTATATTCAGTAATGGGTCCTGACCCGAGTTGTTCTGTACTGTCAGTAGTAGGGATATATATATATTTTTAATATATTCCAGTAATAGTCTGGCCAGCTGCTCTAACAATATTTGCAGGGCAAAGCTATCAAGCTAATAACAAAGATTGTTCCATTATTAGGTGTGGGGTTTTTCTTTTATTATAAGATACTTTTCCCACCAAAATCCCTGGTGTTGTATATCATTAATTGAAAAACCATAGAATAAAACCCATTTTATTCCCTCCTTCATCTTTCCTTTTCTTTCTTTCAGTGTAAGAAATAGCTATTTTGACCAGCAAGCCTATTTTCAATTTTTTGCCTTTTATTTTTGTCAAATACGACAATTCAAACATTTCTTCTGAAACAAAGAGCCCCAAAGCCAAAGTAATGTTTATATTTCTCCAAACTCCCTGTAGTATCAATAAATCCAATGGGCTGACAGTATGGGGGAAAGTTCTATGCTGAGAAAAAGAGCAAATTGGATCAACAGTGCTGTTCATTATCCTCCGTATTAGAAAGGTGCTGCTGAGGGTTATTTCCCGGAGGGAAGACCCCTGCGTGACCTGCCTTCCTCACCACACTGCCTGTGCGAGGTCTCCCTCACCATCAAGACTTGAAAGCGTCGTTTCGAAAAGGGAAGGACTGCCTGTCCTTTTCTCTTCTGTCCGTGCCCCTTCTCCCGTCCTTGTTTTACGTTGCTAAATTAAGGTCTTCTTCTGTCCCTCTCAACATTCAACACGTGTAAGACTGTGGAAAAACTTAGTCCCTGAAGGCCATCATCCTGCAGCAATTGTTGGAAGAAGAGGGATGCCACACACTGAGGCATGCTCCATCCCCTCCCATGAGGTGGGAGAATTTCCCACAATGCCCAGAGGCATGGCTTGGTGGAGATGGACCATGGCCTCGATTGGACCATGGAGGATGGACCATTCTTCATTGGCCACTGACAACCTGGGCAACCTTGGACTTCTCTGCCCAGTCTTCCCTTCTGGAAGATGATCTGCTAGTTCCCTTCTGTTTCTAAAGCTTCTCTGACTCTAGGATGCCAGGCTCATGGGAGGCGTTTCTAGATCGTAGGCTGGAGGAGGGGAGCATCTCAGGATTGGTGATAAACCCATGTGCACAGCGGACTTGGACTGGAGAAGAGGAAGAATGAAGTTTTACAAGTGGCCTGTGTTGTGGCATAAGGGGACTATTAGTCATGCACTGTCCTCTTGCAGATTCTAAACCATATGAGAATTGGATGCAGAGGCCGGGGGTCCAAAAGTCAGCATGATTGTTGGCAACATTGGATGGAAAACCTGGTGTGGACCTAGGCTCAGATGGGCTTCCCTCTCCTTCCCTCCCTGGTTGCCCCACTCCCAGGTAATAATATCATACACTTAGCATTTAATATGTGTTCCAAGCCCTCGATATAGATAGGAAACTCACTTGATTCTGACAACAGGCCTTTGCAGTAGATAACTGTTCTGATCCTCATGTTATGGGTGTGGACATTGAGGCACAGGCCAGCTGTGTAGCTGCCCAGGGCCATACAGCTCTTGCGGCAGAATCGGCGTTGGCGGCCAGCGCTCGCATCCACTGGTCTGGAACAGGCAGAGTGGCCAGAGAGAAGAGCCGGCTTCCATACCCGAGCAGGTCAGGGATGAGAGCAGAGAGGCGAGTATGTGAGGGCCTGGACGGGTGTGCCAGGTGCCCTGAAGACCCTTCTCTAACCTCACCCATGGCATCCTCACTCTCAGAGCCTGAGTAGCACCTGGAACCCTCACATGTGTGCTACGCTGCCTTCTAGTCCTGACCCAGGGTTCACGTGCTTCCCACATTCAGGACTTTTGCATTGGCATTCTCAAAATAAACTAGGTTGCAGAGCTAACGTGAGTGAAGCTACAGGCTTTCCTAGTATTTTAGTTACTTGTCCAGGTATGGGTAATAGTAAACTTGAAGGGCAACTGAGTTTTTCAAAACGTCTTGCATGTCAGCTGGGATCTGAGCCTCTTCCCAGCTCTGTGAGGTTAGAGTACAGTGGGTGTCACTGTTCCAACTTCCCAGTTGGGGACCTGAGGCTCCCTGGGACTCTCCACTGACTGAGGGTCCTGGTGCTGACAACAGAGGGGTGGGTTCCTGGAGTCCAGATTAAGGCTGTGAGAATTACTCTGAACCCCAGGTTGTGATGGAGGAGGAATCTGAATGCACCCCATGTCTGGCCTGGCTTGTGGATCCCTGGGAGCAGTCATCCAAGCGAGGTGACTTTTGGGGACGCAGAGTGGGTGGCATGTGCCAGGGGTGGTTTGTGTTTGGAGAAGGGGGCTTGCCTGGTGAGGGCTCTCCCCTCCCCACCTCCCTGGGGCTCTTTGATTCTCAGAAAGGACTGTGAGGACAGAAGGGAAACATGAAAGCCACGAGAGCTGGTCTGAGGCAGGTCTTGTGGGGTGAAGTGGCTGTTACGGAAACCTAGGCTGTTTAGTTCATGGCTAATACAAAAGGAATTTATGAAAGATGAATATTAAAACAAACAAATCATTAAAAAATAACAAACTTTTACTGACTTACCCTTGACTGTCCTGGTCTGGTTAGCCGTGGGGCTTCTTTGGATTATTTTTATTAGCTTAGAAACAGTCAAATATTGACCTACAAAAATAGCAATTTCATAGTTTCCTCTTAATATTTTTGGCATACTGTGAATTTCATTATAGAGAACTTAAGTTGTTTTTTTCTCTTTTGATCCGCTTTTGGAAAAAGTAGTGAAGGGACTTATGTGTCTTCAAGGGTCAGTAATGGCTTGAGAAGAGGAACCACGAAGCAGTGGCTGGGGAGGGGGGTCGGGGCTTGCGGAAAGGAAGCCTTTTTCAATATTACTTTAAAACTTCTTTATGCTGCACTCCCCTACCTGAGTAAATAAATAAGTACACTGACTGCTGGGGGCCTCGACAATATTCACGGTAACAGTAAGTGCAGTGTGTGTGGAGTAGCGCCAGACACTCTACTAAGGGCGTGACATACGTGATCTCACTTGCTCCTTACAAAAGCCCGTTTTGCAGACAAGCCAGGCTCAGAGGGCTTTAGTAACTTGCCCAGGGTCACACTGCTCATAAGAAGGTGGTGTCTGTCTGAATCTAGAAGCTTCTCTTCACCATTATACTATGCAGACGTCCAAAGGCAGCATTCGGGAATTCCCTGGCGGTCCAGTGGTTGGGACTCCCTGCTTTCACTGCCGGGCCCGAAACAAAGGCAGTGTGCACTCAGCATTCAAACACTCACTGAGTCCCTAGTGGACCAAACCCTGCATTCGGTGCTGGCAGGAGGCTGTTATATTGATTTCAACCTGTGGGTCAGTTAGCACATTCCTAGGGGGATGTGTATCTCCTGCTATCTATCTGCTTTTCCCAATGGCATTACACAGCAGGCAAACTTAGGTTTTCTAACCCAAGCTTGGGAGACAGTGGTTAGGAAGCAAGATGTGTACAGAAATGGAGAACAGGAGAGAAGAAGGTCAGAGGCTTGCATTTTCCTGGAGTCACCTTGAGACTGAAGCTTCTCCTGGGAGGAGAGCTTTGAAGATGCCCCGGGCCACCCTCCCCATCAGAGGATGTTGAAGGGGTCAGATGGATAGGGTACATGTGCGGACCGTTAAGACCAGAGGCACAAGCCCTGAGGCCTTTTCCAGACTTGGATGTAGATGGGGAAATTAGTAAGGCTTCTTACTAATTGAGCCATTTAATCCCCAGTGAAGTTCAATGTCAGTGTCATGTTTGGACTTATGAGTGTCATGAGGCTGGTTGCCTTGTGTTGATAATGGTAATGAGTAAACATTACAGCCACATTCATTGCTGAATCTCTGGTGATCATGATATGAGCAGCATTTATGGAGTGTCCACTATTTTTTAAGTCCTCTAGGTATATGTTTCCATGCCCCTGCCTCAAAAGAGATACCATGATCCCTTTTTTAGCTTGAAAAAATGCAATCACAGAGGTTTAGGAAAATTGAATTGTTTGCTCATGGTTACCCAGGGGCAAGGTCATCCTTTGATCCCATGTCTGCCCAACTCTGAGGCCTGTGCTGTTTGTCCTACCAGGCCTCTGTTAAGGACCAGAGCAGGTAGAAACAACCAAGGCTAACATATAGCTGGCCCTCAAGATGTTAACAAAAGTATCAGGAAAGGAGATGGATGGCTGAGTGCCAGTGCTGGCTCTGAGCGTGATGAATTTGGCCAAGTTCCTTAGCTTTCCTAAGTCTCAGTTTCCCTATCTGTAAAATAGACACAATAAAATGTCCTCCTTGCTAGGGGAGTAGTGAGTATTGAATGAGAAATCCCTTCAGGGACTCTATTGCATAAGAATAAACACAAAGAAAACTCACTAGGGCTCACTCCAGCTCCTGCCCACCCCTCTCCACACAGGCCAGCTGTGCCAGCCCTTCCTTGGGTTCTGTGAATGAGCCCTGCTCTCCTGCCTCGGGGCCTTTGCATGCGTGATTCATCTGCCTGCAGCACTCTTGCCCTTTCCCCTCAAATGTTGCTTTTCCAGGAAATCTTCCTTTCCTGACACCCAGATGAAATAAATCCCCTTTCTAAGCTCTACTAACTACCTACAATTCGTCTTCCTAGCTCTTATCATAGATTTTATACATTTGTAAGATGATTTAATGCACATTTTTCCCAACCAGACTGGGACTTTTCCTACCTAGACTAAACTTGTAATGGCTTGCCTCTGTTTTTTTCATGACTGTATCCCTAGCATGTAACACAGTGCTTAGTACATAGCAGTGTTAGATACATGTTTGTTGAATGAATGAATGAATAAAAAACACCCACTGTGTCTGGCACATAGAAAGCCTTCAAGACATATAAGGTATTGTTATGACTATTGTATAAAGTACCAAGAATCAATTCAAGAGTTATATAAAAACCCTCGTTGACAATACAGTGATAGCTTTAGGCAGCGTATCAGTTATCTACAGCCACAGTAATGGTGAGTAACAAACTACAAAACTCAGTGGCTCCAACCATATGCACTGATGGAGAATCTGTGGGCCAGCTGGGTGGTTCCTCTGGCCCCACTGCAGGCACTAGTGGCCGGTGGTTTTGCTGATCTTGGATGAGTCAACTATCAGAGATGGCACAGGCCGAGGCAGCTGGGGCCACTCACTTCTGCTCCATGCATTCATCCTCCAGCCTGCTGGCCTGGGGGTGTTCTCCCGGTGAAACCAGACTGTCACTGCTCCAGCTCTGGAACACATTGCATCGACCGTAGGGAAGAGCTGGTGCACAGGAAGAAGGGGAAATCTGGTTGGGAACAGTGGCTTTCTTCCCGTTGTGTTTTAGCCCTGTTTTCCAGCTGCTGCTGATTGGAGCTACTAATGATAAATGACAGAATAAATTCTCATCTCCTAAGGAAATGAGGGCTTATTCTCTGCTTTTCCTGGTAGCACTTCCCTCTGGGCAGCAACCCCCCTTTGAATTCACAGGGGCCATGGAGCTGGGGAGCAGAAACAGCTCTTTTTGAGCTTGAGACACAGTCTGAGACATGATGGATACTTGGTTGTTAATGAAAACCCTGAGGGTCAAATTGTCATGCCTGTGTCAATGGGCAGTGACCTCTCGGAGCCCACACTCAAGTTCAGTGATTGTGCTGCTGTTGACAGATGGCAAGTTCTTGGATGGCTTGTCCATTTACTATGAGGTCTCCTGTTTCTCTCTGCCTGTCTTTCCTTCCTTTCCCTTCCTTCCTCCCTCCCTGTTTTTCTTTCTCTTTTTCCTCCTTCAAATAAGCATTTCTCAGTGGTTAAATGTTTCTGTTCTATTTATTGCACAGAATGTGGGTATGATTTTCCCCACTTTTCTCTGCACACATAGTTTTCTCCCTACAGCATTCCGTAATGAAGTCTCATGTTCTGGGAACGTTTACTCCATAGCTCTGGACTTACTTCACTCAGGCAAGGTGGGAAATCATCCATCCTTGTATATCAGTTAATGACCCAAAGCTGGTTAAGGTGGGAATAAGTGTTCAATAGAACAATCTGTTGTATTTCTCTTCACAACTCTAATCCCATGTTTAAATGTTTGAGAGATTCTTACTATGAAAAATTATTAACAAAATTTATCAAGTATCAGGCTTCAAAGAATTATGATTTTACGAATGAGGATATGAAGTTCCAAAAGATAGTAGATGGTTAAAAATGAATAAGAGATGTATGTAATTAATAAGTATGTTTCAATTTTATACCAGGGAGCTAGGCTCAGCCAATACTTTCATGTTTTTGACACTTCTGACTGGGGTCAGTCAGTTTCAGGGACAGGACCGATGAAGGTAATTGCTCCTGATTCAGTGTGGATAATGGCAGGTCCTGGCTGGGGTAGGTGACTTCTTAGCTCAACCATCTGGTCACTTCTTTTTCCCAAATCAAACTCTGGCCACTTCACTGAGAATATAAGCAAACATTGACATTTTTAATCCTTGGAGGAGCAAATAGACAGAGAAATCTACATTATATTAGAGAAATATCTGGATTGACAAACCCCATTGGAAGAACATATGGTAGACTCAGTGATGAAAAATCTAGTTGATACAGAAAATATTAATTTAAATGTATCTTTTTCCACAATAATAATAAATATTTATTGGGTACTTAACAATGTGCCAGGCACTGTGATAGGTAGTTTTTTAATTGAAGTATGGTTGATTTACAATGTTGTGTTAGTTTCTGGTGTACAGCAAAGTGATTCAGCGATATATGTATATATATTATATATATATTCTTATATATATTATATATTATATATTATATATATATATTCTTTTCCATTATGATTTATTACAGGATATTGAATATAGTTCCCTGTGCTACACAGTAGGACCTTGTGTTTTTGTTGTTTATATATTTTATATATAGTAGTTTATATCTGCTAATCCCAGACTCTTAATTTATCCCTCCCCCTCCCTTATCCCCTTTGGTAACCATGAGTTTGTTTTCTATTTCTGTGACTCTGTTTCTGTTTTGTAAATAAGTTCATTTGTATCATGTTTTAGATTGCATATATAAGTGATATCATATGGTATTTGTCTTTTTCTGCCTGACTTACTTCACTTAGTATGATAATCTCTAGGTCCATCTATGTTGCTGCAAATGGCATTATTTTGTTCTTTTTTATAGCTGTAATATTCCATTGTATATATGTACCACATCTTTATCCATTCATCTGTCTATGGACTAAATGTATCTGTTTAAGCTTGCAACAAACTTCTTTTTTCTTTTTAATTAATTAATTAATTTTTGGCTGCGTTGGGTCTTCGTTGCTGTGCACAGTCTTCCTTTAGTTGCGGTGAGCGGGGGCTACTCTTTGTTGCAGTGTGTGGGCTTCTCACTGTGGTGGCTTCTCTTGTTGCAGAGCACTGGCTCTAGGCATGTGGGCTTCGGTAGTTGTGGCATGCGGGCTCAGTAGTTGTGGCTTGCGGGCTCTAGAGTGCAGGCTCAGTAGTTGTGGCGCACGGGCTTAGTTGCTCTGCAGCATGTGGGGTCTTCCCGGACCAGGGCTCGAACCCGTGTCCCCTGAATTGGCAGGCAGATTCTTAACCACTGTACCACCAGGGAAGTCCCAACAAACCTCTTTTGAACTACCTATTTAAAAATTTTTACTGATTATGTAAATAAAGTTTTATTAGAACATAGACACACTCATGCATTCTCATATCGTCTGTGGCTGCTTTGCTGCCAAAACAGCCGAGTAGTTGCAACACAGACTCTCTGGCTTACAAAGTCTAAAATCTTTACTCCCTGACCCTTTCTAGGAAAAGTTTCCTGACACCAGCCCTAGAGCTGTGTGAACTACTTATTTTAAATTGTGAGTATCATTCCTGGATTAGACTTTGCTAAACTCTCTAAGAGTGTAGAATGATATCATCCAGAAAGTAGTTAAATTATACTTCTTAATTGAAGCTTTAGGGACTGTGAATCCATTAACTAAAGATTTATTTTCTAGTAATTATCCAAAGTAGTGCTCTCTACAAAGTAAAGTTTGCGTTTATTTTGAACTTGTAAAATATGCAGCTACCAAAATAACATCATTTAACCAAGAGATAACTTGTTGAGTTCTGGGGTTAAGCCAGGCATTTCTAATTTATAAATAATGAGGAGACACCTCACCACACACGAAGCACAGAATAAGGTCCCAGTTCATCCACTCTCAAAGACCCAAATATCGTGAACATGTTGCATCTTTATTGTACTATTACTGTTTTTGTGTTAATTTAATTAATTGTAATTGGCTAATGGTGAGATGGGCAAAGATTTATTAAAGCACTACATGGCGGGGGCAGTTAGGCTGTTAAAAACAACTGAAATAAGTTTCCTGATTCGTTACACATGTTCAGCTGCCCGATTCCATTCAACCAAATAGCCCACTCCAGGAGCACCTAGATCAGACCCTGGAGAAAAGGGAACCTTCTCTGATACAGACTCCTGATTTTGAGCTGTGGCCATGATCCACTCCTTGAGCTTCAGTCTATGTAGTTCTTACCTGGTAAAGCCCAACCTTACTCTTTCTTCTACGTTCCTCCATTTCTTTTCTCTATAGAACAGAAATGGTTTCCTTGGCTTCTTTCCACAGTCTTCTTCTTCCCCAGCCCAGCTTCCTCAGGTCTACCACCAGCAGTGATGCACGTCATTGTCCAACCCCATCCTAGGACCATCGCAGGTACGGTTTATCTCTGCCTGTGGGTTTCTCCATCCCTTTACCTGCAGCACTGGTTGAGGCCTTAGTACCCAGAGCAGTCTGTAGCAGTGGCGACGGGTCAGCAGTCTGGAACTGCAACTGCATCCCTCAGATTCCCCAGCACTTCCCAGTTGTTGGGACAGCTTGTTATTTCTCTCTGAACTCTCCCAAGACACTCTTTCCAATTACCATCAAGTGGACGATACTGAATTTCCTACTCTTCGTGACTGATCTTTCTGAATATTTTCTTCCCTCTTTCAGCTGGACCTTTATCCAGTATCTATCCTGTCCTAATTACAGATCAGGGCGCCTCTCACTTTTCCCATTTGACTGTTGCTAACAGGCTCTTCCCAGGACACTTTGTGGCTCACGCTAGAAAAGGCAGTGGATTAGAGAATTGCAGATATCCTTTAAGTGCTGTGATTAAGTGGTAGACACATGTGTGTTGTAAATTACACCAAACTAAGTTTTATCTTTCTGGTGCATTGATGGTGCATTGATCTGGTAAATTATTGAAATCACAATGATATGATGTTTTAAGTTAGTTCATGAGTAGGTGGATGTAAAGGGAGAATTGAGAAAATAGGCTATCGTAAAAATCATCCTAGTCTATTTCTTTCTTTTTTTTTTTTTTTTTGATCTCCACAACTTGATTGTAAAAGAACTATAAAACCCAAAGAAGATCACAGGTTACTGCATATCAAAGCTCAAAAAGATATTTTGAGAAGTTAAATTTCTAGGGTCGTATACTTTGTACCAGTTGCAGAGCTGGAATCAGACCATAACAGCTCTTTGACAATGGTGTGCAAATAAATTTCAAATTTGATTAATTTGTTAATAATCTTTGCTATTTTAGAGATTGTGTGGCCTGATGAAGATATGCTTTGCAGTACATACTAGATGAGAGTAAAAGTCAGTGGTACTTGTGTTAAAATCAGAAACTCAGGTGAACGCCAAGGTGTAGGGCAAACTCATTTGCCAGTGTTATCACAGAATGCTTCCGTTCAGGACAGTGACAACATTTTAGATCTCTTGTCCTCTAGTGCAACCCTTTGAGATAAATAAATACATTTTTAAGGGAGGTGCTTAAAGCATTGCTTTGATTTATTTTTTAAAGGATAAATTAATAACCCATATCCCCACCCAACAACACTCAGTGATTTGATGTGCATATACCTCTATCCTATTTGTTCACATAAAGGATCATCCACACATTAAGGTAAACCTGTCATGGGCCCATTAGTGAATCATCACTGCATTAAGAGACTTTCAATACCGAATCTTTCTAATGTTGTTAGACAACCTTGACCTTCAGTTTCTTGCAATGTGAATAATATTGCATCATATCTACAGAGAACAGTATAATCATCTTTTCTATTCATGGCACTAAGACAGTCAACAGTATTTGATACAATCAGCATGTGTCTTGATACGGAAGGCACATGGTGACAAGCCTAACTGGATGTAGTTATTCAGCTGTCATGAAATGCACCTTATGGTGATAAACTTCTGCCATAAAATTGGAAGACTATCACATAAACATGTTCCATGAAGAAATACACTCGCAGAATTCATGGCCGGGTTATTGTTGGAAAACAGCATTCTATTTATTGTGCTGTGGCTTTTACAGTATGTGTCAGTGTTTGGATGTTCATTATGTTTTACAATGAAGTAATTACGGGCTGGTGATTTCTCAGTTCTGAACAGCAATTCTATCTAATTAGTGAACAATAAATTGAAGTAGTTAGATTAGGGAAATTTTTTTTAACATCTTTATTTGAGTATAATTGCTTACAATGGTGTGTTAGTTTCTGCTGTATAACAAAGTGAATCAGCTATACATGTACATATATCCCCTTATCTCCTCTCTCTTGCGACTCCCTCCCACCCTCCCTATCCCACCCCTCTAGGTGGTCACAAAGCACCGAGCTGATCTCCCTGTGCTATGCAGCTGCTTCCCACAAGCTATCTGTTTTACATTTGGTAGTGTATATATGTCCATGCCACTCTCCCACTTTGTCACAGCTTACCCTTTTCCCTCCCTGTGTCCTCAAGTCCATTCACTAGTAGGTCTGCGTCTTTATTCCTGTCCTGCCCCCTAGGTTCTTCAGAACCTTTTTTTTTTTTTTTTTTTAGGTTCCATATATATGTGTTAGCATATGTTGAATGGACTTAGCAGGGCCAGCTAATTTTCAGTGTATAGAAGTATTGTTCAAACTTAAGGTCTCAAACTACATGCATTTTTCAATTTTATGGTAATTGTTTTTTCTACCAGCTTTTTTCTTTTACCTTAGTCTCTGCTTTTTCTCTGTCTCTTTCTCTAATATCACTGCATTATTAACTAATAAAATGACACATTAATGGTGCTGATGAACTGAGATATACCACTGAGGCTAAGCATATAACCATCCAGTGTGCTTACATGGCCCTAAACTGATAGTATACAACGTATTTCAAGACATTTGTCCTTGAGTTTTCTTATGCCTCTGGGATTGATCTTCGCATTCCAGTGCCTGCTCTCCAGCGATGGATGGACGATGGTAGGAGGGGCTGTTCCTGGAATCTGCGTGCCGGGAACCCAGCCTCACTGGTTTTGCTGAGGAAGGGTCTGAGATCTCACTTTCCTGTCACAGAGCTAGGAACTATCTGTATTGTTACAATTTTTATCACATATCCCGGATGTTCAGTCTATGTTTTGTAGATTCATGCCTTGAAAAAGAGCTACAACTACCTTCAAATTCCATGCATAGTAATGATAGGTAAATGTTCTCTAAAGAGAAAATTTAACAACAGAGAAGACCATAGCCAGATACAAATCAAAACAAGTAATTTGAAAAGCTGGGACTCAGACCCAGCCTTTCCCCTGGGGCCTTGCCAGGCTGCCTGCAAGCCGTGTTAACCGGGTCTTCACTCCCAGTAACCTCTAAGATGGCAGCCCCAGATGCTGCTGTAAGGTCTGGTTCTTTGCGTCTGTGGCGGGGGGGTGGGGGGGAGGCAGGTGAAGAGATTTTTCAAAACTGTTAGGGAGGAGCCAAGGCTGGAACGGAGGAGAGGGGTAAGGAGAATGAGAGAATAGAAAGGACTCCAGCAGGCAAGTAATAATGGAAGGAATAGCAGTGTAGCAATACGAAGCCAAAAGTAGATTTTAAAGGGACACTAAATCATAATAAAAAGAGCAATTCACCAAGAATGTATTACAGCCAGGTATATGAACCTAAAAACACAGCCTTAAATATATATGAAACAAACACTGGCATGGTTTTATGGAGAAAAATTTTTTAATTACAATCATTGTGGGAGATTTTTAACACTTGCCTACCTAAAACTGGATAGAAAAAAAAAAATTGGGGCTTCCCTGGTGGCGCAGTGGTTGAGAGTCCGCCTGCCGATGCAGGGGACACGGGTTCGTGCCCCGGTCTGGGAAGATCCCACATGCCGCGGAGTGGCTAAGCCCGTGAGCCATGGCTGCTGAGCCTGCGCGTCCGGAGCCTGTGCTCCACAACGGGAGAGGTCACAACAGTGAGAGGCCCGCGTACCGCAAAAAAAAAAAAAAAAAAAAAAAAAAAAAAAAGAAAAAAAAAAATTGTAAGGATATAGAAAACTAGAGACCTTTTTAAAGAGCTAATTTAAAGGTGGCAACCATTCCTCAGTTTTAGAGTTTGGTTATCAGGAGAAAATACAGGCCCAGTGCTGCTGGAACATCAGATCCACCAAGAGAAGTTTAGAATCAAAATTTTCAGGTAAGATCTTATTGATAGTGTGACAGTTGGCCTGAGGCTTAAATGAAATCAGAATACAGAGCACTTGGCATGTAGTAGACACACAATAATTTACAGCTCCACTCTTCCCTTTTGGGAACAAGTCTATTTCTCATAGTAGCGGGCTGGGATGGCGGGGGGACTGAGTTGTTAGAATTGGTTCTAGATCAGTTCTAGATGTACAGGGACAAGGAATGCAAGCCTGCCCCAAAGTGCCTTTGTCACCAGCCTGTTTGGATTCACTTTTCCATCCTTGAACTGTCCCTCTTCAAAGTTTTAACAAGTCAGGCTAGGGGGTTGCTTCCAGAACACTGTTGAAATGCACACATCTTTTCTGAGGATGGACCTCTGTCATCGACTCATAAATAGGAATGGACTTTCATAGTGGCATATTAAGAGCACGAGTGCAGCCTTTTGCAGACATCACCTTGTGTCTTGTGAAATCCTGGAATATTGCGTTTAAAGCCCCTGCAAGGGATCGTCTCTTATCAATGACTCCTTAACCTGTTAGGATGAAAAACACTTGCGATAATCTGTCAACATCAACACATCACCCCTGGAATGTGCTCCTGTCCACCTGAACATGAAACATCATGTACAATTCAGGGTGTCCATGGCCCTTCTCATGTCCCTGTGTGGGCCTCGTATCCAAAGCCTACAACTTCCATGGTTTGTTTGTTTGATTCATTCATTCATTCATTCATTTTTTTTTTCCCTTATCTGGACAGGACCTGAGTCCTGGATTCACAGACTTGGGTTTGATGTGTAATTGCAGATTGGATTTCCCAGGAAAGAGATTTCAGGTGGAGACCAGTGAGCAGGATGTTTATTAGGGAGTGTTCTTGGGTCAACACCTACGTGAGGGAGAGGGAGAAAGCAGAATTGGGCAGAGGGAGAAGTTGAGCCAAAATACATTCTTTTAAAAATTTTTAATTTCATTTAAAAATTTTTTATTTTTATACAATTTTTTTTTTTTTTTGCGGTACGTGGGCCTCTCACTGTTGTGGCCTCTCCTGCTGCGGAGCACAGGCTCCAGACGCGCAGGCTCAGCAGCCATGGCTCACGGGCCCAGCCGCTCCGCGCCATGTGGGATCCTCCCGGACCGGGGCACGAACCCGTGTCCCCTGCATCGGCAGGTGGACCCTCAACCACTGCGCCACCAGGGAAGCCCTATACAATTTTTAAAGGTTACTTTCCATTTACAGTTATTACAAAATATTGGCTACATTCCCCATGCTGTATAATACATCCTGGGAGCCTATTTTACCCCCAATATTTTGTACCTCCCCTCCCCCCACCCCTATATTATCTTCCCCCCCACTGGTAACCACTAGTTTGTTCTCTGTATCTGTGACTCTGTTTTTTTTTGTTATATTCACTAGTTTTTCATATTTTAGATTCCACATATAAGCAATATCATATGATACTTGTCTTTCTCTGTCTGACTTCACTTAGTGTGATAATTTCTAGGTCCATCCATGTTGCTGCAAATGGCATTATTTCATTCATTTGTATGGCTGAGTAATATTCCATTGTCTATATGTACCACATCTTCTTTATCCATTCATCTGTCGATGAACATTTAGGTTCCTTCCATTTCTTGGCTATTGTAAATTGTGTTGCTTTGAACACTGGGGTGCATGTATCTTTTCTAATTAGTGTTTTTGTTTTGGCAATGCATTAACAAAGGCCTCAGCTGACCTCGCAGAGACCTCTGGAGGTAAAATGACCTTTCTAAGTCTTTCCACGTCGGGGCAGGAGGGCCAGCCTGGCTTCCTTATTGACCAGTCATTGCATGTGGACTTCCCCAGGTGAAGCTGTGCTCTTCCATGGAGGCAATCCCTAACAGGGTCAACACTGAGATGCTCTCCTGGGATTACTCCCAGCAGCAGGGGAGATGAGTCCTTCAGTCCTGAAGGGAGAATCTGGGGAGCACATCACAGCATCCACCATAGGCAGTGATTTGGCAGAGTGGCTGGGCCTTGGACCCAGTCTGCAGGCCTCTAGTTCATGCTCTTTCCCTTCCCCCTTTGCCTCTTGGTCTGTTGCTCCTGGTCCATTTCATCCCACTGTCAACATTCCAGAGCTCTTCAGTATTCTCCTGCGAACAACTCTACCTCAGCCTGCTAGGAAGAAACATTTCCTTGAATATTGTCTAAGCCTCTTTGTGTAGCTTGTTAAATGTCCTGCTGCTCTTGTGCAAGGCCAAATAACACCTGCAATGGGAAAAAAAGAACCTAAAATTAAATTCCATTACTCACCTCAGGAGCACAACAGACACAGAAAAAGTTCAGAAAGGGGCAATGAAAAAGAATTGAGTCATAATAGAAGTTCATGGAGTAATGAGTTTAATTTCCCAAATTCTCAGTTTCCACCCTCAGTTCCAAGCATGTTTCTTTTCAAGCAATTTAGCCATAATTTCAGGGTAGCTTTATTGTATTGACTAAGAATTAATTAGTGTGGTTAAGCCTTGCATGTGTCTGATTTGTGAATTGCAACTTTTGGAGTTTTTCTCTGCAATTTGACCAAAGCTAAATCATCTTTCAAAATGCTACCCTTGGAGATAAAGTGCTTTGCTGCCGAGGGTGGCCCTGCGATTTCTGACGGCAGCCAGGAAGCTACAAGAAAGCACCTCCCTCCCTGGTGTTTTTGGTCTCAAGTGTCAGTTCTCAAGAAGAGCCCTGCTGTCCTGTGGGAGTGAAGATTAGTCTAGGCTATATGCATGCCTCCCTTTCCAGTACCTGGTCTCCTTTTTTTTTCTGAAGTTTTTTGTTTGTTTGTTTGTTTGTTTGTTTTATTAGTTTCTGCTTTATAACAAAGTGAATCAGTCATACATATACATCTGTTCCCACATCCCTTCCCTCATGCATCTCCCTCCCTCCCACCCCTCCAGGCGGTCACAAAGCACCGAGCTGATCTCCCTGTGCTCTGCGGCTACTTCCCACTATCTATCTACCTTACCTTCGGTAGTGTATATATGTCCATGCCTCTCTTTCGCTTTGTCACAGCTTACCCTTCCCACTCCCCATATCCTCAAGTCCATTCTCAAGTAGGTCTGTGTCTTTATTTCCGTTTTACCCCTAGGTTCTTCATGACATTTCTTTTTAAATTCCATATATATGTGTTAGCATACGGTATTTGTCTTTCTCTTTCTGACTTACTTCACTCTGTATGACAGACTCTAGGTCTATCTACCTCATTACAAATAGCTCAGTTTCGTTTTTTTTTATGGCTGAGTAATATTCCATTGTATATATGTGCCACATCTTCTTTACCCATTCATCCGATGATGGACACTTAGGTTTTTTCCATCTCTGGGCTATTGTGAATAGAGCTGCAATGAACATTTTGGTACATGTCTCTTTTTGAATTATGGTTTTCTCAGGGTATATGCCTAGTAGTGGGATTGCTGGGTCATATGGAAGTTCTATTTTTAGTTTTTTAAGGAACCTCCATACTGTTCTCCATAGTGGCTGTACCAATTCACATTCCCACCAACAGTGCAAGAGTGTTCCCTTTTCTCCACACCCTCTCCAGCACTTATTGTTTGTAGATTTTTTGATGATGGCCATTCTGACTGCTGTGAGATGATATCTCATTGTAGTTTTGATTTGCATTTCTCTAATGATTAATGATGTTGAGCATTCTTTCATGTGTTTGTTGGCAGTCTGTATATCTTCTTTGGAGAAATGCCTATTTAAGTCTTCTGCCCATTTTTGGATTGGGTTGTTTGTTTTTTTGCTATTGAGCTGCATGAGCTGTTTATAAATTTTGGAGATTAATCCTTTGTCAGTTGCTTCATTTGCAAATATTTTCTCCCATTCTGAGGGTTGTCTTTTGGTCTTGTTTATGGTTTCCTTTGCTGTGCAAAAGCTTTGAAGTTTCATTAGGTCCCATTTGTTTATCTTTGTTTTTATTTCTATTTCTCTAGGAGGTGGGTCCAAAAGGATCTTGCAGTGATTTATGTCATAGAGTGTTCTGCCTATGTTTTCCTCTAAGAGTTTGATAGTGTCTGGCCTTACATTTAGGTCTTTAATCCATTGTGAGCTTATTTTTGTGTATGGTGTTAGGGAATGATCTAATCTCATACTTTTACATGTCCCTGTCCAGTTTTCCCAACACCACTTATTGAAGAGGCTGTCCTTTCTCCACTGTACCTTCCTGCCTTCTTTATCAAAGATAAGTTGACCATATGTGCGTGGGTTTATCTCTGGGCTTTCTATCCTGTTCCATTGATCTATCTTTCTGTTTTTGTGCCAGTACCACACTGTCTTGATTACTGTAGCTTTGTAGTATAGTCTGAAGTCAGGGAGCCTGATTCCTCCAGCTCCGTTTTTCGTTCTCAAGATTGCTTTGGCTATTCGGGGTCTTTTGTTTTTCCAAACAAATTTTGAAATTTTTTGTTCTAGTTCTGTGAAAAATGCCAGTGGTAGTTTGATAGGGATTGCATTGAATCTGTAGATTGCTTTGGGTAGTAGAATCATTTTCACAATATTGATTCTTCCAATCCAGGAGCATGGTATATCTCTGCATCTATTTGTATCATCTGTAATTTCTTTCATCAGTGTCTTATAATTTTCTGCATACAGGTCTTTTGTCTCCTTAGGTAGGTTTATTCCTAGATATTTTATTCTTTTTGTTGCAATGGTAAATGGGAGTGTTTTCTTGATTTCATTTTCAGATTTTTCATCATTAGTGTACAGGAATGCCAGAGATTTCTGTGCATTAATTTTGTATCCTGCTACTTTACCAAATTCATTGATTAGCTCTAGTAGTTTTCTGGTAGCATCTTTAGGATTCTCTATGTATAGTATCATGTCATCTGCAAACAGTGACAGCTTTACTTCTTCTTTTCCAATTTGGATTCCTTTTATTTCCTTTTCTTCTCTGATTGCTGTGGCTAAAACTTCCAAAACTAGGTTGAATAAGAGTGGTGAGAGTGGGCAGCCTTGTCTTGTTCCTGATCTTAGTGGAAATGCTTTCAGTTTTTCACCATTGAGGACAATGTTGGCTGTGGGTTTGTCATATATGGCCTTTATTATGTTGAGGAAAGTTCCCTCTATGCCTACTTTCTGCAGGGTTTTTATCATAAATGGGTGTTGAATTTTGTCAAAAGCTTTCTCTGCATCTATTGAGATGATCATATGGTTTTTCTCCTTCAATTTGTTAATATGGTGTATCACATTGATTGATTTGCGTATATTGAAGAATCCTTGCATTCCTGGAATAAACCCCACTTGATCATGGTGTATGATCCTTTTAATGTGCTGTTGGATTCTGTATGCTAGTATTTTGTTGAGGATTTTTGCATCTATGTTCACCAGTGATATTGGCCTGTAGTTTTCTTTCTTTGTGACATCCTTGCCTGGTTTTGGTATCAAGGTGATGGTGGCCTCGTAGAATGAGTTTGGGAGTGTTCCTTCCTCTGAAATTGTTTGGAGGAGTTTGAGAAGGATGGGTGTTAGCTCTTCTCTAAATGTTTGATAGAATTGGCCTGTGAAGCCATCTGGTCCTGGGCTTTTGTTTGTTGGAAGATTTTTAATCACAGTTTCAATTTCAGTGCTTGTGATTGGTCTATTCATATTTTCTATTTCTTCCTGATTCAGTCTTGGCAGGTTGTGCATTTCTAAGAATTTGTCCATTTCTTCCAGGTTGTCCATTTTATTGGCATAGAGTTTCTTGTAGTAATCTCTCATGATCTTTTGTATTTCTGCACTGTCAGTTGTTACTTCTTGTTTTTCATTTCTAATTCTATTGATTTGAGTCTTCTCCCTTTTTTTCTTCATGAGTCTGGCTAACGGTTTGTCAATTTTGTTTATCTTCTCAAAGAACCAGCTTTTAGTTTTATTGATCTTTGCTATCGTTTCCTTCATTTCTTTTTCATTTATTTCTGATCTGATCTTTATGATTTCTTTCCTTCTCCTAACTTTGGGGGTTTTTTGTTCTTCTTTCTCTAATTGCTTTAGCTGCAGGGTCAGGTTGTTTACTCGAGATGTTTCCTGTTTCTTAAGGTGGGATTGTATTGCTATAAACTTCCCTCTTAGAACTGCTTTTGCTGCATCCCATATGTTTTGGGTCATCGTGTCTCCATTGTCATTTGTTTCTAGGTATTTTTTAATTTCCTCTTTGATTTCTTCAGTGATCACTTCATTATTGAGTAGTGTATTGTTTAGCCTCCATGTGTTTGTATTTTTTACAGATCTTTTCCTGTAATTGATGTCTAGTCTCATAGCATTGTGGTCAGAAAAGATACTTGATACAATTTCAATTTTCTTAAATTTACCAAGGCTTGATTTGTGACCCAAGATATGATCTATCCTGGAGAATGTTCCATGAGCACTTGAGAAAAATGTGTATTCTGTTGTTTTTGGATGGAATGTCCTATAAATATCAATTAAGTCCATCTTGTTTAATGTATCATTTAAAGCTTGTGTTTCCTTATTTATTTTCATTTTGGATGATCTGTCCATTGGTGAAAGTGGGGTGTTAAAGTCCCCTACTGTGAGTGTGTTACTGTCGATTTCCCCTTTTATGGCTGTTAGTATTTGCCTTATGTATTGAGGTGCTCCTATGTTGGGTGCATAAATATTTACAATTGTTATATCTTCTTCTTGGATCGATCCCTTTATCGTTATGTAGTGTCCTTCTTTGTCTCTTCTAATAGTCTTTATTTTAAAGTCTATTTTGTCTGATATGAGAATTGCTACTCCAGCTTTCTTTTGATTTCCATTTGCATGGAATATCTTTTTCCATCCCCTTACTTTCAGTCTGTATGTGTCTCTAGGTCTGAAGTGGGTCTCTTGTAGACAGCATATATATGGGTCTTGTTTTTGTATCCATTCAGCCAATCTGTGTCTTTTGGTGGGAGCATTTAGTCCATTTACATTTAAGGTAATTATTGACATGTATGTTCCTATTCCCATTTCCTTAATTGTTTTGGGTTCGTTATTGTAGGTCTTTTCCTTCTGTTGTGTTTCTTGCCTAGAGAAGTTCAGCATTTGTTGTAAAGCTGGTTTGGTGGTGGTGAACTCTCTCAGCTTTTGCTTGTCTGTAAGGGTTTTAATTTCTCCATCAAATCTGAATGAGATCCTTGCTGGGTAGAGTAATCTTGGTTGCAGGTTTCTCTCCTTCATCACTTTAATTATGTCCTGCCACTCCCTTCTGGCTTGTAGAGTTTCTGCTGAGAGATCAGCTGTTAACCTGATGGGGATTCCCTTGTGTGTTATTTGTTGTTTTTCCCTTGCTGCTTTTAATATGATTCCTTTGTGTTTAATTTTTGACAGTTTGATTAATATGTGTCTTGGCGTATTTCTCCTTGGATTTATTCTGTATGGGACTCTCTGTGCCTCCTGGACTTGATTAACTATTTCCTTTCCCATATTAGGGAAGTTTTCAACTATAATCTCTTCAAATATTTTCTCAGTCCCTTTCTTTTTCTCTTCTTCTTCTGGAACCCCTATAATTCGAATGTTGGTGCGTTTAATGTTGTCCCAGAGGTCTCTGAGACTGTCCTCTGTTCTTTTCATTCTTTTTTCTGTATTTTGCTCTGCATCAGTTATTTCCACTATTTTTTTCTTCCACCTCACTTATCCGTTCTTCTGCCTCAGTTATTCTGCTATTGATCCCATCTAGAGTATTTTTCATTTCATTTATTGTGTTTTTAATCGATGCTTGATTCATCTTTAGTTCTTCTAGGTCCTTGTTAACTGTTTCTTGCATTTTATCTATTCTATTTACAAGATTTTGGATCTTGGAAATAGAATCTTGGATCATCTTTACTATCATTATTCTGAATTCTTTTTCAGGTAGACTGCCTATTACCTCTTCATTTGTTAGGTCTGGTAGGTTTTTATCTTGCTCCTTCACCTGCTGTGTGTGTTTCTGTCTTCTCATTTTGCTTATCTTTCTCTGTTTGGGGTCTCCTTTTTGCAGGCTGCAGATTCGTAGTTCCCATTGTTTTTGGTGTCTGTCCCCAGTGGCTAAGGTTGTTTCAGTAGGTTGTGTAGGCTTCCTGGTGGGGGGGACTAGTGCCTGTGTTCTGGTGGTTGAGGCTCGATCTTGTCTTTCTGGTGGACAGGTCCACGTCTGGTGGTGTGTTTTGGGGTGCCTGTGGCCTTATTATGTTTTTAGGTAGCCTCTCTGCTAATGGGTGGGGTTGTGTTCCTGCCTTGCTAGTTGCTTGGCATAGGGTGACCAGCACTGTAGCTTGGTGGTCGTTGACTGAAGCTGGGTGCTGGTGTTGAGATGGAGATCTCTGGGAGATTTTCGCCACTTGATATTATGTGGAGCTGGGAGGTCTCTTGTGGACCCGTGCCCTGAAGTTGGCTCTCCCACTTCAGAGGCACAGCACTGACTCCTGGGTGCAGCACCAAGAGCTTTTCATCTACCCGGCTCAGAATAAAAGCGAGAAAAAGTAGAAAGAAAGAATTAGTAGAAGAAAGAAAGAGAGACAGAAAGAAAGGAAGAAGGAAAGAAAAGGAAGGAAGGAAGAAAGAAAGGAGGCAGGGAGGGAGGAAGGACGGAAAGAAAGAAAGAAAGGAGGGAGGGAGGGAGGAAGGAAAGAAAAAGAAAGAGTGGATGGAAGAAGGGAGGCAGGGAGGGAGGAAGGAAAGAAAGAAAGAAAGAGAAAAGACAGGGAGGGAGGGAGGAAGGAAAGAAAAAGAGTGAAAGGAAGAAGGGTGGGAGGGAGGAAGGAAAGAAAGACAGACAGGACGGAGGCAGGGAGGGAGGAAGGAAAGAAAAACAAAGAGTGAAAGGAAGAAGGGAGGGAGGGAGGAAGGATGGAAAGAAAGAGAGAAAGAAGGAAAGGAGGGGCAGAGGGAGGGAGGGGGGAAGGGAAGGTAGAAAAAAAGAAAGAGCAGGTAAAGTAAAATAGAATAAAGTATAAAATATAGTAGCGTTATTAAAATTAAAAAGTAATTATTGAAAAAAAAAACGGACAGTTAGAACCCTGGGACATATGGTGGAAGCAAAGCTATACAGAGAAAATCTCACACAGAAGCATACACATACACATTCACAAAAAGAGAGCAGGGGGAAAAATCGAAAATCTTGCTCTCAAAGTCCACCTCCTCAATTTGGGATAATTCGTTGTAAAAAGAGGAAAAGGGGGAAAAGTCTGAAATCTTGTCCTCAAAGTCCACCTCCTCAATTTGGGATGATTCGCTGTCCATTCATGCACTCCACAGACGCAGGGCACATCAAGTGGACCGTGGAGCTTTAATCCGCTGCCTCCGAGGCTGCACAGAGAGATTTCCCTGTCTCTGCTCTCACAGCTCCCGGGTCTCAGCCTTGGACCTGGCCCCGCCTCTGCGCGTAGGTCGCCGGAGGGCGTCCGTTCTTCGCTCAGACAGGACGGGTTTAAAGGAGCTGCTGATTCAGGGGCTCTGGCTCACTCAGGCCGAGGGGAGGGAGGGGCACGCAATGTGGGGCGGGCCTGCGGCGGCAGAGGCCGGCGTGACGTTGCAGCAGCCCGAGGAGCTCCGTGCGCTTTCCTGGGAAAGCCGTCTCTGGATCCCGGGACCCCGGCAGTGGCGGGGTGCACAGGCTCCCCGGAAGGCGGGGTGGACCGTGACCTGCGCTCGCACACAGGCCTTGTGGCGGCGGCAGCAGCCGCCCCAGCGTCCCACGCCCGTCTCTGGTGCTTCTTTAAGCAGCTCTCTTAATGCCCTCTCCTCGCGCACCAGGAAACAAAAGGGAAGAAAAAGTCTCTTGCCTCTTCGGCAGCTCCAGACTTTTTCCCCGGACTCCCTCCAGGCTAGCCGCGGCGCACCAACCCTTCAGGCTCTCTTCCTGCCGCCAGCCCCAGTCCTCTCCCTGCACTCCGACTGAAAGCCGATACCCGAGCCTCAGCTCCCAGCCCCGCCCACCCCGGCGACCGAGCAGACAAGCCTGTCGGGCTGGTGTGTGCCTGAGGGCACCGATCCTCTGTGCCGGAATCTCTCCGCTTTGCCCTCCGCACCCCTGTTGCTGTGCTCTCCTCCGCTACTCTGAAGCTTTCCCCCTCCGCCACCTGCAGTCTCGCCCGCGAAGGGGCTTCTAGTGTGTGGAAACCTTTCCTCCTTCACGGCTCCCTCCCACTGGTGCAGGTCCCGTCCCTATCCTTTTGTCTCTGTTTATTCTTTTTTCTTTTGTCCTACCCAGGTATGTGGGGAGTTTCTTGCCTTTTGGGAGGTCTGAGGTCTTCTGTCAGCGTTCAGTAGGTGTTCTGTAGGAGTTGTTCCACTTGTAGATGAATTTCTGATGTATCTGTGGGGAGAAAGGTGATCTCCGCGTCTTACTCTTCCGCCATCTTCCTCCGGGACCCTCAGTTTTTTTTGTTTTGTTTTTTTTTTGATGTGGACTATTTTTAAAGTCTTTATTGAATTTGTTACAATATTGCTTCTGTTTTATGTTTTGGTTTTTTGGCCTGGAGGCATGTGGGTTCTTAGCTCCTTGACCAGGGGTCGAACCTGCACCCCCTGCATTGGAAGGTGAAGTCTTAACCACTGGACTGCCAGGGACGTCCTGACCTAATCTACTTTCTACCTGGTTTCTGTTGACACTCTGAAGAAGGGTTCCTCCACATCAGAATCCGAGATACCACAAATAATCATCTCTGCACGACTAAAGGTTGTGTTATCACAGGCTGCCAGTATGCGTTTGCTGAAGAGCACTGTAGTAGACCTTACTAGCGTTCCCCAACACAGCGCTCTCTTCTTCTCATCACCCTTATAGGTGCATGGGACTATGTAACTATTTCTGGGCAATAAAATATTAGAAGTGATGCATCTCATTTCCAGGCCAACTCAGTAAAACTCCCCTGTATTGTTCTCATCTCATTTGTCCTCTGCTCTGGCGAGATGGAGAAGGAGGCCTTGTGTTGGGATGATGAACCCCCTCACTTTCCCCCAAAAGAGGATGCTGCCCTGATCCTTGAGTCATCATTTGGAGAATGGCTTTCCTAGAGAGTCATCCAGACCCACAGTGGACTTTGAATTAGTGAAAAATACCTCTTCGTCTTATAAAGCCACTGAGATTTGTTGTTACTGCAGCAAAGCCTGGCTTATGCTAATTAATATACCTGCTTCCTTGTCTGCCTCATCTCCCCACCCTCCTCCCTCCACTGGCACCAAATACTGACCTAAGGGGTCTGTATGTATCTCAACTCTTTCTCTCTGGTCTGTAACAGCCCAACCAACTTTGGATTGTGTTCTCACTACACACTTGGAAAAATCTTTTCTGCACTGCTAGTTGATGAAGTAGGGGAATACTACTTCACCTTCGAAACCCCAGAACTTAGTAGAAGCCCAGGTTAGAGGAAGCATTCAATAAAAGTTTGTGGAACAACAAATTGATCACTGGATATCTCTTTGGGGGACAATGTGCATGTGTTTTGCACTCAGGGCTTTTCTAGTTCCTTTTATTAATCCACTGCCAGTTCCAATTCATGCTTCTTTAAGTCTCTGGCAGAGAGGGCAAGAGAGGATGTGAACGTATCTCAGAGGAAATGAGACAGAGGATGCAGAATCTTCACTCTCTCATTTTTGACTTTCTCTGTGGCCTTGGGCAGATTACTGAGCCTCCTGAAACCTCATTTTTTCTCATCTGGAGAAATGGGGGCCTCCTTCACAGGGTTGATGTAAAAATTACTGAGACAATGCATGTAAACAGCTTAGCATGATGCCTTGCACAAAATAAGTGGCATGGAACAAATGCAATCTATTGAACCGATTTGATACCCTTCTTTCCTTTTGATTCCTTTCTCTACTGTCCCTCTGACCCTGACTCCCAACTACTACCTGGGGTCCCTTCACTACCCAGAGACTGTCTTGCAGTTTTACTATCTAGTGACGTCTCATCTAAGCCTGTCTTCCTCAGACAGTGGCAGCAAATCCACTTTGCTGCCTTAAAACTATAGGTAGTTGGCGAAAATGGGGCTAATAATCTAATTCCTACTACTATGACTCATTGACTCAATGTGTCAATAACTAATCTGATACTGCTTTAGGAGTGCGTGCATTTTAAGAAGGTTACCAGCATATTCAGGGCACCTGAAGCACGAAGATGGTTCTTTAATGACAGAATCCCAGGCAAGAGTGACTAGCTTTGTGTTGGGAACCATGGCCCTGGAGATTCTCACTTCTTGCTGGAGTCACACCACGCAGGTGGCCATTGATTCTGTTTGTGCTGGAACTGGTCCTGAGATCCCCACCATGACCATGTCTAGATGTTTATGAGTCAGAGAAGCCACTGTTGTTTTGCATACATTTAAAACTGATATTTGCATAATTGGCATATAGATTAATACTGTCCATTCCTGGTTAGTTGTCAAGTTAAGCATTTATTGTTGTGACCTTTCAGCATGTCACTTTTAAAAAATTTATTTGCAGCATCTACCTACTGTCATTGGTCCAGATTCTCAAAACCTTAACAGAACCTAAATCAGAGAAAGTATCAATCACTGAATTTCTTATGGTCAGAAAATCTTTATTACCGAGAAAGAGGATGGTCCTTCCTTCAGCAGGAGCAAAGCAAATTCCAGTGTTCTGTGCTCACTTCACTCCTCCCTGTAACCCTCTGTGTGTCCCAGGAAGACAATCTCTTCCTCCTGCATTGTGGCCCGTGAGGCTGACCCGCATGGAGAGTACCATGGATTCCCTTGCCTTCTGGCTGCAAGTTCAGTTGATGGGAAACACGGGCAGGATTTTGGAGGACAGGGAGAGAGAGAGGCCGGAGCATTTATTCCCCAAACTGCCTCCTTGCTGAGTGGCTACAGGATGATTCTGTCCCTCAGGGGAAGGCCATAGCTCCTGTTGGGGGGTCAGCTCCATTTAACCACCTCCCTGGGTTTCTGGAGCCACTCCCTTTCCTTACCACTTCAGGCGCCAGATGCTAATGGCTCCTTCACTGTAGGTAGGCACAGGGTACCATCCCAACTTGGTTTCCCTAAATCCGATTTTACCTTTGTAAATTATAAATCTTAACTAAATTCATATCAAATATTCTAGTGTTTCCTGCCAGGACGCTGACATTCATCCACTTGCTCATTTGTTATTTGCAGCCTGATACTGCGTTGCCCAGAGAAACTTCTCAGATGGATATAATCCTTTCCCTCTGATATCATGGAAATACCTCCACATTTAAAATTCCTGGGCCAAATGGAGTGATTTTTCCTTACTTTATCTGCTGTCTTTTTTTCCGCCCTTAAAAAAGTGTTATCAGTAGAAGAGCTTTCAGCTTATCCCAAGTCCAGGATTGGAGGCGGGCTTCCAGAAAGTGTGACAAATGCACAAGCATGTCAGGCTGTGACAGTCTCAGTGGGCTGAGATTTCAAAAATCTTATGAAAGGGAGACTTTGAAGTGCCTTATTCAAAGGCAGCCAAGGCTTTTATGATCAGAGGAGGAGATGCTAACGTGGCCTGTTAACTAGCGTAGAGTGGGGGCCTCCACCCTCTCCAAGGGATGAGATGCCCCAGCTGGTATGTTCCCTGAACCCAAATGTGGTTGCACAAAGAGCCAAGGTCTCATTGCTGAAATTTACAACCATATCAACCATCGTTTTATGAGATGCCACATCTTTTTTAAAAAGCTTTAAACTTATAGAGCTATTCAAATAACCATTGAGCCATTTGAACTGAAATAGGAGTTAGTTCAAAGTGGCAGTTCATAAATTCGAGGTGCTGTGGTTTCATGGAGAAGGCATAAATGCCAAGTAAAGAGTCTGATGCACTAGTTTATTAACTTATTGTTATGCTTATGATTGTATAGGACTGGGGGACCAAGCTGGCAGAATTTGACTTTTAATTTGACTTTCGAGCATAATTAGACGCCATCAGCCATGAGGCACATGCAGAACATGCTTCATGATATTTGTTTACTCATTCAGTCACTCAAAATATTTTTCTTAGCCTCAAACTGTATGCAAGGGAAAAATGAATAAATAACAAGGCAGATCTTTAAGGAATTTTTAGTTGAATAGGGAAGTCCTGAAAACACAGAATCATGATGTAGTGTAAGAGCTTCGTGGCAAGAATGAGCAGGAATCATGAAACAGAGAGGAAAAGGTCCTGACTGTGGGCTTAGGGAGTGTGTCTTGGGCAAAGCCAGGGAAGACTTTGTCAGAGGAAGGGGTGTATGAGCTGTTCCTTACAGGAGAAGTTGTCGTGTCTCAGAAGGGGGAGGTTAGGGAGGAACTTCCCAGCAGAGAGTGTAGAGAGCTTTGCAGGACAATCCCGAAAACCTCGGGGCATTCCATAGGGCTGGAAGGTGATGTTTGTGGGGTGTGATGGCAGAAAGTAGTGCCTGGGTCTGGGGGTATTGCACTGAAGGGATCTGGCTTTCATCTATAGGCTTATGGTCTCCTGCTTTGGCAGGCATTCGTATCACCCGGAGAGTGGGTGAACATGCAGGTGACTGCGTCCCACTCTTTGACATTCTGATTCAGCAGGTCTGGGATGGGATTAAAGAAGCTGCATTTTAAAAAGCAATTTATGAACCGTATTTGAGAAATACTGCCACTGGAAATGGAAAGCCTTGGAGGGGAGTCATGGCAGTGCCCAAAGAACATATCTATGTGGGTAGTCATTTGCCCTCCTTTGTATTCTTCTCTGCTCTTCTGATTTGTCCCTCCTTATGTGCGACTCAGGGAAAGTTGAAGGATGCTCCTGAAATAACCTGCTGTTGAGTGTCGCAGTGCATGTGTGACCCCCGCCCCCATCCAGTTGGGTCATCAGACAGCTACTTCATGTTGGCATCTTGACAACTGATGTAGATCCCAGCAACTTCAAAGTGTAATTGACTAGATGAGCAGTACCAAATACAGTGTGCAGTGGGGCAATAAAACTGTTTACATAGAGAGTAAAAGCAGCTGAAAGGGTGTAGCTACTACGTGGAGACTTAGATGCCTAGTTAGGAGAGACAAGTTTTGAACAACTTTCAATTTCCTGGTAACACAGGGAAAAATAGAAACTATGTTGAATTAGACATTCTGCATTGTTTGAGAAAAAGGGCATTCATTGGTTAGAGAGAAATACTTTCTTATCTTAAGTTCAAGGAGGGATTTGTGTATAATGGTCAAGGTTGATTACAGTTTTGTAAAAAGTAGAAAACGTATCCCTGTTATAAGAAGTGACACTTTTTTTTAACCTCAGTTGCTTGAGTGGGTTGAGGATCAGGAAGCTTGTAATTGCACACAAGTAATTTTGGTTGTAGTGCAAAGAGCCAAGGGAAAAACAGTGTTTTGCTTTCTACTTAGGACTGCACATACACAGGGATTTTCTTTTGTTCTTACAAACAATATTATGTCTGCTGTAGTTGTAAATGAAGTTATCTACTCAAAACCTTGCTTTTAAAAACAGCTGAGGCAGTTGATAGTAGTAAAAATCAGTGTTTGGATATGTTTGGCCTTATAAAATTTAATGTCTAATACATAATACAAGTGACCCATAAGAGCAGGGGACATGGGCATATAATAAAAAGCACACGTTTTGGAATGAAAAAGGAACAAAAAAGGAAAAGAAAAATGCAGTGAAGATAGTATAGACAGAGAGAAAAAGATGTAGAAAACTTTTAATAAGAGTAAGACTCACATTATAATGAGCAACAGACAGAATAATTGACCTGAGAATGTAGGGAACTGTGTTGGTATTTGTGTTGCCTTTACTGTGTGTGACCACAGTTTGAACTCTGTATGTATTAGTTTCATCACTCACAAGATAAAGGAATTAGTTACAATAGGTTAGGATTGGCAAGTACAGCTCAGGAGCCAAACCCTGCCTGCCACTTACTTTTATGAATAAAATTTTATTGGAATACAGCCTTGTGGCCCATTTATGTACAGCAGCCTATGGCAGCTTTCATGCTATAATGACAAAGTGGCAACAGAAAATGTATGGCTCCTAAAACCTAAAATACTTATCCTCTGGTCCTATACAGATAATGTTTGACAGTGCTTGCAATGAGTGACTATGTGAATTAGTGAAAATATCAGTTTGGTTACTGTAAGGTGGGACTAAAATTAATAATGGGTAAAAACAAAAAAAAACAAAACTCCCTACTCAAGTAGAAGAATGATATTATTAACTTGCCTCCAGGGCTTTCCATCTCCCATGGCCATATCTCTCAATATATGGTCCCTGGGTTGCTTTATTAAATGCAGATTTCTTAATTATTAGTATTCCTCACCCAAGCAGAGGTCTGAGCTGGTAGGGTAGCTCCGCTGTACAAAGGAGCTCATCGCTCTGCCATCTTCCATGATGACTTACTGCTCATGGTCCAGCATGGCTACTCCAGCTCTCTAGGTCACTTCTGTGTTCCAGCCATCAGGCAGGGGAGAGTAGACACAGAAGGCACGCCCTTCTCCTAAAGAGTACAAATTGGTGGTCGAATTGATAACCCCATTCAAGTCATGCAAGCTCAAATTTATGTCATGGTCATATCTGCAAGGGACGCTGGGAAATACACTTTTTATCTGGGTGGCCATGGCCCAACTCAAAATTCTATTACTGCATAAGAAGAGAACGGATATGGTGGGGCTGATCAACTATAAATTTCTTTCCACTTAAAATCTATGAACATAGATAATTTGTCTGTGTGGGCAGCCACAACAAATCCCACAGACTGGGTTACTTAAACAGAAATTTATTTTCTCAGAGTTCTGGAGGCCGGAAAGTCCAAGATCAAGGTGCTGGCCTGTTAGGTTCCTGGTGAGAGCTCTCTCCTGGCTTCTCACAGTGTACTCCCATGGCCTTTCCTTGGGGTGCACATATGGACAGAGAGCGTGCTCTCCAGTGTCTCATCTTATAAGGATGCTCATCCTACTGGGTCAGGCTCCACCCTTATGACCTCATTTAACCTTAATCACCTCCTTAAAGGCTGTTATCTCCAAAGACATTTCCACTGGGGCTTAAGGCTTTAATAAAGGAAATTTTTGTTGGTGGGGGCATAATTCAGTCCATAGCACAGTTTCTCTATGAAACTGACAAAAGCAGACAAGTCATGAATGTACCAATAATAGACAATGGAAATGAGGCTATGGCCTTCTCATCGTTAGCACCTCCTTAGAAAGGAGAGGGTAGTTCTGAAATTCACACTGACAATTCTATAGAATACCTAAAATTAGTTTGTGTCATTGTTTAGTTAAATGGTTTCTTTTTTACCTATAGTAAAAAGTATTCGGAAATTATTGCTTTATTTCAAAAGCTTCCATTAAAAGCTCTTTAAAGCACACATCAAAACTGTAGTGTCTTGGGACTTCCCTGGTGGTCCAGTGGTAAAGAATCCACCTTCCAATGCAGGGGATGTGGGTTTGATCCCTGGTCAGGGAACTAAGATCCCACGTGAGGTGGGGCAACTAAGCACACACGCCACAACTACTGAGCCCGTGTGCCTTGGAGCCCGCATGCCACAACTAGAGAGAAGCCCAGGCACCGCAATGAAAGATACCGCATGCCACAGCGAAGATCCCGCATGCTGCAACCTAAGACCCAATGCAGCCAAAAAATAAAAATAAATAAATAAAATAAACATGAAAAAAAATTGTAGTGTCTTATTGAGGGACGTTCTACTAAACAACTTGGCTGAAATCAAATATGTCAAGGTCATGAAAATCGAGGAAAAAATGAGGAACTGTTCCAGACTGAAGGATACTAAAGACATGTGACAACTAAATGCAAGATAATGATTCTGAACTGGATCCTTTTGCTAGAAAGGACACTGGACAAATGGCAAAACTTAAGTCCAGTGGTACATTAGATGATAACATATCCACATCAACTTCCTGAATTTGATGGTTGATTGTGGTTATGTGAGAGAATAGCTTTGTTTGTAGGAAATAGATACTAATTGGGGGTGATGAGGCAACAAGTTAGTTGCTGACTTTGAAGTAATTCAGGAAAAAAATTGAGGGTGTTGAAATTTCTCTAAGTTTGAGATTGTTTCAAAAATGTTAAATAAAATAAAGTAGAATGACGCACACAACAGCAAATACAATATATATATATATTGTAGGCACTGCTGGCCTGGGTGCCTTGACAACAAATTGTTTTGTTGACACATGTTTGGGGTTCTAGAAAGAATTATCACTGAAAAAGTCTACCAATAACAATTCCCTCTGGGTAAACAGATAAAGGGTGCTCAAAAATCTCATCTTTTGAAATTTAAGCTGCATGATACGACATTAGGAGAATTTGCCCAGTTCTCTTTGTTAGAGTCGTCATTCATTTTTTTAATCATTCCACTTTGTATTGGGGGTACTGTTTTGATTGTCTATTGCCCAAAACTCAGGGGTCTAAAACAACATTAACCATTTATTTTCTTAGGATTTTGCTGTTTGAGTGGGGCTCAACACAGACAGGTTATCCCTGCATAACATGGTGTGAGCTTGGGCAGATCACCTGGGTCAGAAGACCCACTTCCAAGGCAGCTTCACTCCCGTGGTTGGTGTGTTGGTAGTGGTTGTCAGTGGAGGGCTCAGCTGAGGCTGTTAGTGGCCTTGATTCTTTCTCCGTGTGGGCTTCTTTATGTAGCTGCTCAAGCTTCCTTTCAAGAGGAAGAAAGCAGAAGAGGCCAGTCCTCTCAAAGTGTAAGACCAGAACTGACATAGCATCACTTTCACTTTGCGCAGACAGTCCAGACAGTCACAGGGCCCAGCCCACAATCAAGAGGGTGAAAAAATGGACTCCACCTCTTGGCAGGTATAGGAACAAAGAATGCGTGGCTACCTTCAATTCACAAAGGTGACAAGAATTATCAGCCATCCTAAATTTGTTGTAAGCATATATGCTTTGATAATTCTCTCTGGGTCCCTCCCTAAAGATCCATCTAGACACTTTTTTCTAACTGCTTCCCCCATGAAATTTTAATACCCCAGTTACACTATGTATTTGGTTATGTGCTATATATGTTTCTGTGTTTTATACCTTAGAAGAGTAAGATTTTTTCATCCCCATAGAAACTAATTTTCACCCCCATGGGGGCAATATTGCCTCCAATGAAAGTACGTGGCCTAGACTCTGCAACCTCAGAAACCCCCTAACATTCATTTTGTCAAATAACCACCAACTTTATTCACTGTCCTTATAGAAAAATGTCTCAAACACTGTGGGTAGGAGGAACATGTGTAAGGTTAATCTCCCAGGCAATGCCCATCATTGTCTTTCCTACAAATAAAATTAATTAACTAGTTCATTGTATAATTATCATCTAATATCTTTTTTTTTTTTAGCCACGCCATGCGGCATGCAAAACCTTAGTTCCCCGACCAGGGTTTGAACCTGTGCCCCCTGCCTTGGGAGCGTGAGGTCTTAACCACTGGACCGCCAGGGAAGTCCTAATATCTTTCTTAATTGCAGTGTCTGTAGAGGCAGGAGCATGTCTGTCTCAGTCATTTTTGAACAGATTCTGAACACAAAATAGGCGATCGATATTTCTGGAATATATTAATAAAGCATTTAATGTCTAAAAGAGAAATGAGGGCAAGACAGGTGAAAACGAGAGTATTCCTGAGCTTGTTCAGAGTTGTGTAAGAAGCAAGAGGAAGTGAGACAGCCAAGATCATTTTTCTACTCAGTAGAGATTTAGTCCTTCACTTGAGGAGCTTTGTAGACCAAAGCTTGAGGATGGAACCTTGTCCTGTTCATTGTTAAATGCTGTAGGGGTTTTAACACAATGCCTTGGAAAGATGGTTGAATATTGTTTGAATTATGAATTCATAGTTAAGATAGAAAGCAAGTCTTTTGAATAAAGAGAGGCATAAATCCTCTTTTCTCTTTTTCATTTATTTAAATATATATTTAGAATGATCTACCTTTATATCTATTAGAAGAAGCTTTTTCAAAAGAAACTTTTTATATTTAAAAAAAATAATTTTTGACATTCATATTTTCTTCCGTTTAATATGTTAGGTTTGTATCTTTCTTTTCTCCCTTCAGATCATCTACAACATGACAATTCTTTTCCCTTTTTAAAATAAAATAGATTCTAAAAGCCCAATTATAACCCTCTCAAAAAATAAAAGGACTATAGGGAGATGTTTTTTAAAAACTGAGTTGTGTATTTCAGTTCTCTTTTCTGCCACATCTTTGTGGCTGCCATGGGAAGATTACAAAAGCTTCAAGTCTGATTTTGGTGGATGAATTCCCAATGAACACCCCCTCCAAGGAGTGATTGATATTCTGGACAAAAGGGGGATATTTCTTCAATATGTCCATTTGATTTTATTTTGTGAGGCAACCACCTTTGTAACCAACACTAACATGTCAGAAATATGACACTGCTTTTAGTTCCCTGCCCTGTAAAAGATGCCTGGTAAAAAAAAATAAATACAGCTAGGAATGCCCGAGTAAGTCATTTTATTTTTTATGATTCAAGCCCCAAAAGGTCTTGAACTGTCAGATTGATTGTCTCTCCAGTTTTACGACTTTTAGTTGTATTTATTCTTTGATGTTTACCATCAACTGTGTCTACGTGCGCCGTGGTCTGTGGGATTTCATATTGCTAAATCATTTTTTAAGCTTTAGTTGTAGCTTCTATTTAGCATCCATCCCCCGAGACATGCCATTAACATGAAGCATTTTTTAAAGTGTTTGGTGCAATGGGAACTCCCTGTTGAGTTGATCACTCATCGAGATGGAAAGCAACAATGACCTTCTCAGAAATATCCATCACAGTGAAATAATCAAGGACGCACTCAGCGCTCAGGGACTTCTGATTGGGGTGTTCCCATCGACTTCATCATCATCCCCAAAGCAGGAGATGGGTGGTCAGTGCAACTTCAGGAGGGAAAAAGGAAAAGAGGGCCAGGGGGAGAAAAACAGCTAACCCAAAGCATAGCTATTTTGTCAGAGGGTGGGTTTTTCCCCACTTCCATGAAGGTGATTTTCATAGAAGGTGAACTTCAGAGGCAATCGAAACAGTATTTAAATGCATTCTTCTCTAACACTCTATTTTCAACTTCCATGTTTTCTTCTTCAAGAATGGTTATGAGGTTAGCTTCTCTGATTTCTCTTCTTTGCGATGCCCACCTCTGACCTGGGCACTTTTTCTCAGTTCAAACTCTATATTCAACTGCTCAACTGATAGAGATTTGAGGGTCTCATTCCTGACTAAAAAGTTTCTGAAAGAAATGAGTATAATTACCACTGGAAATAAGTTCTTTCCCTTTGTTTATACCAAGTGTTTAGATACTTTTCAGTTGTAAACCAGAACATTAACTTGTAGATTATTCTGGTAGACTGCTATCCTTTCTCTGTTTATGTTTGGTTAAGTCTGGCCTCCAAATTCTCCCTTATCTCCAAGTTTCCTAGCTCCTTCCTCAGACTAATAAATACAAATATACTATATGTTAAGATTAGAGGACAACAGATAAATATATTCCAAAGCAGGGGGTCAGAAAACTGCAGCCCAGGGCTTCCCTGGTGGCGCAGTAGTTGAGAGTCCGCCTGCCGATGCAGGGGACACGGGTTCATGCCTTGGTCCGGGAGGATCCCACATGCCGCGGAGCGGCTGGGCCCGTGAGCCATAGCCGCTGAGCCTGCGCGTCTGGAGCCTGTGCTCCGCAACGGGAGAGGCCACAACAGTGAGAGGCCCGCGTACCACAAAAAAAAAAAAAAAGAAAGAAAGAAAAAAGAGAACTGCAGCCCACAGGCCAAATGTAGCCTGCTGGCTGTTTTGTAAATAAAGTTTTATTGGAACACACACACCCATTCACTTATCTGTTGCCTATGTTGCTTTCACTCTATAGCAGCATTTGAGAAGTTGTAATAGAATGGCACTCAAAGACTAAAACATTTACTATCTGGTCCTTACAGAAAAAGTCTGCTGTTCTAAGTTGTAGCTATTCAAACATAATCGTATTTACTAAGTAAACAATAATAATGATTTTATTAACTGGACTCTTCTCAAACTAGAAGGCCAATTTTGAGAAAAATATCAGCATATTTTAGGAAAATACAGAAGGAGATGATTTCTAACTTCACTTTGGTTTCTTGACTCTCTGCCTTCAGGCATTCTTTCAGCTGTTATTTTTTCCCTTTATTTAAATAGAGTATCTCCAAATTGCAAAATGTGAAATTTTGTCATATGTATATTTTAACTTACAGGGAAATCCCAATTTCTCAGTTTTTGCCTAATTGTTCCTGAATAAACTGATCATTTAATATTATTGAATTAAAATAGGCCATTTGTCAGGGAAAATGTAGTCTGTTTTTGTTTTAATCTGCATTTTTTGCATAAGTTGTGAGATTGAACACTTTTTTCCTATGTTCATTGGTTGCTAGTAATTATACTTTGTGAATTCTTTTCACGTCATTTATTTTTCAAAATAAGCTTTTGCTGAAATTCTTGACTAAATTGGTTATACTCCTTATTTGTGTTAGTCTAGTGTAAATCTTCCAATTAGAATTTATACTCCCACCAGTGCAGCCTCTCATGTAAGAGGACATGCAGAAAGCCCTGGGCATATGGCATAGTATCTTTAATGTGTTTTATGGTTTAAAATATAATGAAGTACCAGTGATAGTGGAAATCACAAAACAAAGAGTAAATAGGGGGACTTCCCTGTGGTCCAATCATAAAGAATTGGCTTTCCAAGGCAGGGGACGTGGGTTCAATCCCTGGTCAGGGAGCTAAGATCCCACATGCTGCGGGGCAACTAAGCCCACTCACCACAACTACTGAGCCCCCGCGCCTCAACTAGAGAGTCTGCATGCCACAAACTACAGAACCCATGCACCCTGGAGCCCCCACGCCACAACTAGAGAGAGAAAACCTGCAGGCCACAACTAGAGAGAAGTCTGAGCGCTGCAAGGAAGAGACCACACGCTGAAACTAAGACCCGACACAGCCGAAAAATAATAATAATAATAAATAAATAAAGAGTACGTTAAACACTTTTAGGAAAGTAAAACATATTATCAAGAATTAGGGGCTTCCCTGGTGGCACAGTGGTTGAGAGTCAGTCTGCCCACACAGGGGACGTGGGTTCGTGCCCCGGTCCGGGAAGATCCCACATGATGCGGAGCGGCTGGGCCCGTGAGCCATGGCCGCTGAGCCTGCGTGTCCTGAGCCTGTGCTCCACAATGGGAGAGGCCACAACAGTGAGAGGCCCACGTACTGCAAAAAAAAAAAAAAAAAAGAATTAGAATTTTATATCCTAAAACAAAGGCAAATGTTTCTACTTACTGAAATTGTAACAAATTGTATCAACTCTCAACCAAACAAGGAATTTAAAGTTACTTTATAGTATTTCCCATGGTTTGAGCTATTTTTTCTTTCTTCTTAAGCTCACCATACTTTAGGGTCATGGGATTTTTATTTGGCATGCTGCAGTATAACTGAATGAGACACTTAATTCCAGATGATAGATGCCTATGATTGAGAAGAAACTGCTTTCTTTAAATTGTAACTGACTGACTTATGGAGATGAATGGCTTGTTAGCATAAGTAGCTTTATAGCTAGGCAATTCTAAGAAAAAAGACTGAGATTAAAATATCTAGCAATTCTAGAATATTTGCATAGTGAGAGAGAAAGAGAGAGAGAAAGGGAAAGAAAGAGTGTGTGGTGTGTGTGTGTGTGCACGCAATGGGAGAAGGGAGGGACTATGTGTGTAAACATGAGTGCACACACACACACACACAATGTAGAATGCACTGCTCCAAGATAAAATGAATACAGATACCCTACTGACATAATGGTGATTTTTATTTTTAATAACCCAATATAAAACTGATGGGTGAAGGCAGAAAACAGTAGACAGTAGTTTTCATTTATGGAGGTCACAGAGAGAATTATTCCATGTTGACGTATGTCAGAGAACAGGGATGCAATTCCAAAGGGAAATGTACGTGGAAGTTAGTCTCCCATGATGGTCGCCACCAATTCCTTCCTTCCCTGTCTGTGCAGGCTGTTCTTCCCCTTGAAACTCAGCTGGATTTAGAGATTTGCTTGGCCAGTCGAATGCAGTGGGAGTGACATTCTGAGGCTTCCCATGCTACATCATAATAAGCCTGTTAGCTTCCTCCTAGGTCCCTTGGAAAGTTGATCCTTGAAATACTTCCTCTCAGAACGTGGTCGTCATTCTCTGAGAAATGCAAACCACATAGAGAAGTCACGTGTCAGCTCCTGGTTGATAACCTCAGCCAGCAGCCAGCAGCAACTGCCAGTCATGCGAGGGAACTGTATGGTGTACAGTCTAATACAGCCCTCTACTCCTGATCAGCCTGCATCTGATCACAAGTTCGTGAGAGCTTCCTAGCTGAGACAGGTCAACACACACAATTGTAATAATTAATGAAAAATTGTTGCTTTAAACCACTCTGTGTTGTGGTGGTTGGTAAAGCAGCAAAAGAGAGTTGATATAGGATAAAACATTTATGAAACGCATCAAGGTAACGATTTCATAGAAAATATATCAGTAGGATGAGTAGGTTTAACATATCCCACACAGAAAGTTTTCTGCCTTCCCAAACTCCACCAAAAAGTTCCTCCCAGACCCAAGAAACACTCTCCTAACTCTCAACTAAGGAGGTCAGGACCAGACCCTTTAAGGTGGAGCTCAAACCCTGGACTTCTTTCCCCCCACAGGGACTTGCATTTCTAGGCAAGTTAGTAAATACTAAATGGAATCTACACTCACAGAGGCAATTGAGACATTTGAGGAACGCAGCACTATAAAAGAATAATAAATGGGACAAACCAGAAAAGATAAAACAAGGAACAGACAAAACAAGAACTTAAAGCAAATATAATAATTAACCTCGAAAAATATGAGAGGATATTGGAAACATGAAACAAAAATTAGCCAGTAGAGAAGAACCAAAGGAAGACATGAAATAGTTGACGCCAGTGGATGAGGTAAATATAAAAGAGTAGTCAAAGAAAGCATTACTGAACTGAAAGATCAGGTCCAAAATGAATTCATAGCAAAGTGAAAAAAGAGAACAATAAAATGCCAAATTGGCTATAACAAAGATCCCAAAATAGAGAAAAAATAAAGGGGGAGAAATATGTGAAAAAAATACTGAAAATTTCCAAAAAGTGAAGAAAAATACTGGGCAGAAATTAACAGAACTCACTGGAACAATTGAAAAACAAGCAAAACACAACGTTGTAAATCAACTATATTTCAATTAAAAAAAACAAGCAAACCAAATGATGAGACCCATTAAAATGCTACTAAAGAATAACTGAGAGAGAGAGAGCTCACGCACAATATCTACAATGAACAAATGTCAGATTAGTATCGAGTTCTCTGTGGCAACTACTGGATGAAAAAAAAAAAGCAATAGAATTAAACTACCAGAATGACAACGGAGGAATATTTTATCTTAGGGTTTATGGCCAGATGATTTATCGTTTAAATGCAAAGTCAAAATAGAGATACGCTCATTTGTAAAATGCCTCATAGGATTCTCCACACAAAGACTCTGTTGGAAGAAGTTTTTCCAGATAGCTGCTATAAAATATATGCAAAGTAAGAATAAGAAAATAATACAGTAAGGTTTACTGTTTTCTAAAGAGTAAGCAACCAAGCAAAAATATATTCAAAACAATGTAGAATAAAAGTCTAGAAAAGCACAGTCTACTAGAAGTCTCTGAGTTAATGGAGGTCTTCTCTGTCTCTGCCATACGCAGCTATTGAACACTTGCAAAGTGATTGGTGTGACAGGGAAACTGAATCTTTTACTTATTCAATTTTAATTAGCTTAAATTTAAAGATAAATAGCCACACGTGGCTTGTGACTACTCTAGTAGACAGTGCAGTTCTAGATGACACCTACATGGTGAGTTTGGGATGAACAGTGTCATGGGTATGAGAGACCAGAGGGAGCTGGGAGCACATGATGTACGTTTCTGGTTTAAAAAAATACTAGAATCTGATAAGATTAAGAAATTTACAGGGAAGGATAAAATGTAAGTGTATATCTTAATAGTCAAGGATAACTAGATGAAGACCCCAAACAGAATGTATAACTTTTAAACCAGCGGATGGAAGTTCAGTCAACTTACAGAGAAGATAAAGAAGATAAAGAAACAAGAAAGCATGGCAAATAGAAAAAAATAAATAGAATGTCAAAAATGTCCCACCATATCAAATGATGAATATAATTATTATGAATGTAAAGTTTCAAGCCACCATTTAAAGAGAGAACTTTTCAGACTGCATTAAAGAAATTCACCAATATGTTGCCTACAATAGGCATATTTAAACAATAATATTTAGAAGGTTTGAAAATAAAGTGATAGAGAATGCAGATGGATAAATACAAATCAGAAGTAAACTGGCACAGCAATTTTAATATCAGACAACATAGAATTTAAGAGTAAAATCATATAAGTAAAAGAGGGATATTAAGAGAAAAAAGAACAGTAGATTAAGAAGTTACAGTTGGTATCAATAATCACAATGGGGAAAGGATAGTCTCTTTAACAAATAGTGCACAGAAAACTGAATATCCACAGGCAAAAGAATGAAATTGGACACTTAACCTTAAACCATACACAAAATCAACTCAAAACGGTCTAAGACTTAAACATGAGACTTGAACTAAAACTCCTAGAAGAAAACAGGGAAAAGCCTTCATGATATTGATTGTGGCAATACATTAATGGCTACAACATCAAAAGAACAACAAAAAAAGAAAAAATAGACAAGTGGGACTACAACAAACTAAAAAACTTCTGCTCAGCAAAGACAACAATCAACAGAGTGAAAGGGCAACATACAGAATGGGAGAAAATATTTGCAAACCTTATATCAGAAAGGGAGTTAATCTGCAGAATATATACGTGCTCCCATAACTCAAAGGAAAAACACTAACAACCTGATTTTTTAAATGTGCAAAGGACTTGAATATACATTTCTCCAAAGAAAACATACAAATGGCCAATAATAGGTTTATGAAAAAATATTCAATGTCGCTGATCATGAGGGAAATGCAAATCACAACCATGATGAAATATCACCTCACGCCTGTTAGGATGGCTATTATTAAAAAAACAAAAGGAAAATATTCATGAGGGTGTAGAGAAAAGGGAAGACTTGTACCCTCTTGGTGGGAATGTAAAATGGAACAACTGATATGGATAACAATATAGAGGTTTCTCAAAAATATTAAAAATAGAACTGCCACATGATTCAGCAATTCCACTCCTGGGTATTTATCCAAAAGAATTGAAATTAGGATTTTGAAGAGATATCTGCACCCCTATGTTCGTTGCAGCACTGTTCATAATAGCCAAGACATGGAAACAACCTTAATGTCCAATGACAGATGGATGAATGGATAAAGAAAATGTGAATACATACAATGGAACATTATTTAGCCTTAAAAAAGAAAGTTCTTCAATATGTGACAACATAGATGAACAATTAATTTATGTAGAAATTTTGCATTAAAGGAGGTGGAGCATAACTCCCCACTCCTTAAATGTCAGCCACACATAGTGACTTTGTCCAAAGAGTGCTGTATAGAAAGAGAGGGCAAAGAATAACTCTATGGTGGAGAAACCCAACAAACACAGCTTCAGCCAGGTGATCAAAGTTGCTATCAATAGTCATGAATCATGTTGATATGAAGTGATGAAAATGTCACTTTACTCCACAACACGCATAACCCCTGACTAAGGAGGCAAATTTCAGTAGAGGGACACCCTGCAATACACCTGTCCAGTTATTCCTGAAAACTGCCAAGGTCATCGAAAACAAGGAAAAAGTCTGAGAAACTGTCACAGTCCAGAGGAGCCTAAAGAGACATGAGAATAAATGTAACATGGTGTCCTGGATGGGATCCCGGAACAGAAAAAAAGGCATTAGGTTAAAAACTAAGGAGAGCCAAATATACTATTTGGTTAATGATAATGTAGCAATATTGGTTTATTAATTGTAACAAATATAGCATACTTGTGTAAGGTGTTAATTACATGGGAAGCCATGTGCTGGAGTGTAAATTTTTCTGTAAATCTAAAGCTGTTTCTGAAAGGTAAAGTCTATTAGAGAAAATAGCAAATGAGAGAATTACTGAGAGGAGCAAAGAAGTCAAAAATTTACTCTGGAAATTTTAACACATCCAAGGAACTGAGAGATAAAGAATTAACAAACAAAAACATGAACAATAAAAAGAGAATGTGCATTCTTTGATGAGCACACATGGCATATTCATAAAAGGGGTCATTCTCTAAATGCTGGCACAGCTGAGGGTCACCTCCATCCCACCTCCTCCTGTGTGTTCTCCTCTCCTGAGCGACTTCACCCGGTTCTGGTTGTCTTTAAATACCAGGCATTTGCTGTTGCTGTTCAGGTTGGGAGGATCTCTCCTAAACTCCAGATCTTGTATACCTGTTGCCAATTTAATATCTAAAAGACATTCTTGGACTCGGCATGTCCCCAAACCAAACATCTCCTTTTCCGCACTGCCCCTAATTGACAACCCCATCCTTCCAATTCTTCAGGCAAAAAGGAAAACAAAATAAAGCATAAAACAAGCAAATGTAAACCTCTTTACCTTATATGCCCTACTAAATGCTGTTGGCCCTCACTTCAAATTATCAATGGCATACTGGGGTTTGACAACCAAAGTGGATTTTTTTTCTTTTTAACATCCCTATTGATCTTGTATCCTGCATCTGTGCCAAACTTAATTACTAGTTCTAGTTGTGTAAATTTGTTGGAATTTTCTATGTGGCCAGTCATGTTGCCTGTAAACAGAGACATTTTTTGTTATTTCTTTTCCTGTTATTATGACTTCTTTCCCCCTTTTTCTTGTCTTACTGCACTGGTTAGTTCATCCAGTAAGATGTTGAATAAAGTGGTGAGAGGGAATATCCATGTCTTCTTAACTGTGGTAGGGATAAAGCATTCATCTTTTTACTAAATGATGTTAGCTACAGGTTTTATGTAGATGCCTTTTACTAGATTAAGAAAGATCTCTTCTACTCCTAGTTTGCTGAAAGTTTTTATCCTGAATTAATGTTGAAACTTATCCAATGCTGTGTCTACATCAGTTGAGATAAGCATTTGTATTTCCTTCTTTAGTCTGTTAATATGGTGAATTCCTTTGATTTTTGAATGTGGAAGCAGCCTCACATTCTTGGGATAAACTCACTTGTTAGATATATATTATCCTTTTTATATTTTTCTGGGTTTGATTAGCTAATACTTTATAGGAGATATTTGTATCTTTGTACATGAGGAATACTGTTCCTCTTCCTTGTTTTCTCTTCTTATAATGACACTGTCTCATTTTAATATTAGGGTAATGCTGACCTCATAAGATGCGTTTGGAAGTGTAGTCTTCCTTACCATTTTCTAGAAGAGATTTTGTAGAATTGGTATCATTTTTCTTAAAGTTCTGGTAGAACTCATCTGCGACAAAAGTTTTCTTTGTTGGAAGGTTTAACTGTGAATTTAATATTTTTATAGATATGTGCTATTCCAGTTATCTACTTATTTCTTGAGCAAGTATTGGCATTTTGTGTCTTTCAAGGAGTTGGCTTGTTCCTTCCAGGTTCTTGAATTTATGAGCATAGAGTTGTTTACAGTAGTCCCACATCATTCTTTTAATAACCCTGTGGGATCTGTATAATAGTCTTCACCTTTCATTTCTGATATTAGTAATTTGTTTCTTCTCTCAGTTTCTTGGTTAGTCTGGCTAGAGTTTTATTAATTTTTTGATTTTTTTTAAGAAAAGGAACAGCTTTTAGTTTCACTGATTTTTCTCTATTGCTTTTCTATCTCCAGTTTCACTGATTTCTGCTTTTTATTATTTCCTTCTGTTTGCTTGCTAAGGTTTAATTTAATCATTTCCTAGTCTCTTGAAGAGGAAGATTACTTATTTGTGACATTTATTCTTCTTTAAAATAAAAATTTATGCTAAAAATTTCTCTCCAAGCACTGCTTAAGTTTTATACAATAAGCTTTGATAGGTTTAATATTTATTTTCTGAGTTAAAAATATTTTCAATTTTCATAAAATACCATCTTTGACTTATGGGTTATGAAGAACTGTCTTTGTTAAATTTTTACATATATTTAAGGACTTTCCAGATAGCTTTCTGTTACTGATTCATAGTATAATTAAATTATTTTCAAAGAACTTAATTTTGTATGATTTCTATTCTTTCAAATCTGTTAAGTTGTAGAATATGGTCTATCTTGATGAATGTTTCATGTATACTTGAAAATAATGTTCCGTCTGCTATTGTTGGCTTGACTGTTCTATAAATATCAATTAGATCAAACTGGTTTCTAGACTTAATCAGCTCCTCTATATCTTAGTGATTTTCTGTCTACTTGTTCCATCAATTACTAAAAGTGTTACAGTATCTAATTATTATTGAGAGTTTGTGTACTTCTACTTCTACTTTCAAATCCAGAAATTTTTGCTTCATACACTTTGAAACTTTGTAGTTAGTTGAAACTCTGTTGCATGCACTAGTATGGAATTATGTTTCACAGATTGATTTCTTAATGTTTGTACTGGATAACCCTCCTGGTTCTGAAGTACACTTTGTGTGATACTAATATAGCCACTTCAGCTTTCATTTGATTTATGTTTGCATGGTTTAACTTTCCCCATAATTTTACTTTTAACCTGTCTATATATTTATATTTAAAGTGGATTTCCTGTAGATGGTATATAGTTGAAACTTTCCTTTTTACCCAATCTGACAATCTCTTATTTATATGTTTAAACTAGTCATATTTAATGTAATTATTGATATAATTGGTTTAAAATATATCTTCTTGGTAGCTGTTATCAATTTGTTACATCTGCTCTTTTTCCCCCTATTTTTCTGCCTTCTCTCTTGGGTTAAACATTTATTGTTATTCTATTTTATTCCAAATCTTAACTTATTATTTATTCCTCTTGTTAAATTTTTTAGTGGTTGCTGTAGGGTTTACAGGATATAACTTTAACCAGAGTCTACTTTCAAATACTACTATACTACCTAATCTTTAGTTAAGGACTTTAAGAAACTTAAACAGTAGATTCCCAATTCCTCCTTCTCAGACTTTCAGCTATTGATGTCACACATGTTAGATTTATCTTTGCTGTAAACACACAATACATTGCAACCATTTTTGCTCTAAACAATGACTTATCTTTTAGAGCTATCAAAAAATAAGAAAAAAGAATTTTATTTTACTTTCGTTTATTCCATTTCTAGTCCTATTCATTTCCTTATGTAGATTCAAGTTTCTATTTGATTTCATATTCCTTCTAACTAAAGAACTTCCTTTACCATTCCTTTTATTTTTATTTTATTTATTTATTTTTTTTGCGGTACATGGGCCTCTCACTGTTGTGGCCTCTCCCGTTGCGGAGCACAGGCTCTGGACGCGCAGGCTCAGCGACCATGGCTCACGGGCCCAGCCACTCCATGGCATGTGGGATCTTCCCGGACCGGGGCACAAACCCGTGTCCCCTGCATCGGCAGGCGGACTCTCAACCACTGCGCCACCAGGGAAGCCCTACCATTCCTTTTAGAGTAAGTTTGCTAGTAATGAATTCTTTCAGTATTTGTCTGAGAAAGTATTTCTCTTTCATTTTTTTTCTACTTCATTAAAAGTATTTTTTCACTGATATAGATCCTGGGTAAACTTATTCTTAGTAAGTAAACCATTTTTCTTTCAGTACCCTAAAAATATCCCTTTATTATATTGTAGTTTGCATGGTTTCTGGCAGGAAATGACTCTTAATTCTCATCTGTGCTTTGTATGTGTAATCCCCCCCCAACCATGTCTGTATTAGGATCTTCTCTTTATCTTTTGTCTTCAGAAGTTGACTAATATTCTTATATGTGATTTTTACATATTTATTTTGCTCGATATTCTCTGATACTCTTTGATCTGTGGCTTAGCATCAGTTATTCTAGAATATTCTAAGCCGTTATTTCAACAAAATTTTGTTTTTCCCCGTTATCTCTGTCTTATCCTTGTTAGACTAGTGTGCTATTTGATACCATTCCACAGTTCTTGAATGCTCTGTCCTGTTTATTTATTTATTTTTTAATTGAAGTATAGTTGATTTACAATGTTGTGTTAATTTCTGCTGTACAGCAAAGTGAATTAGTTATATATATATATATATTTTTCAAGATAAAGAAGGATACTATATAATGATAAAATGATCAGTCATGTTTTATTTTCACACTATATTTTTGGCTTCAGTTTGGATAATTTCTAATGACTTGTCTTCCACTTTACTGATTCTATCTTAGTGTATGTCAACCCTACTCATGAACCCACTGATATCATTCATGTGTTAGTGCGTTTTTCATTTCTAGTATTTCCATTTAATGATTTCTTATAGTTTTTGAGTCTATACTGAAATTTCCCATCTGATCATGCAGATATTACTCCTCTTATATTAGATCCTTTAGCTTACTAATCAAAATTAATCAGAATTAATATTAATCATTTTATTTGACATATTAATCATAACATTTAAATTACCACTAATTTCCAACATCAGTGTCATATCTGTCTGATTGCTTTGTCTTTCAGCTGTATGTTGTTTTGTCTTGCCTTTTTTTACATCTCATGATTTTTTGTCAAAAATGAGACATCATGTGTTGGATAATAGCAACCGAGTTTTTACGCTTAAAAAAGGACATGATGCCTTTCCTTTTGCTAGGTCATTTTACCCCCTGCTAATTCTTTTTTTTTTTTTTTTTTTTTTGCGGTACACGGGCCTCTCACTGTTGTGGCCTCTCCTGTTGTGGAGCACAGGCTCCGGACGCGCAGGCAAAGTGGCCATGGCTCACGGGCCCAGCCACTCCATGGCATGTGGGATCTCCCCAGACTGGGGCACGAACCCGTGTCCCCTGCATCAGCAGGCGGACTCTCAACCACTGCACCACCAGGGAAGCCCCCCACCTGCTAATTCTTTAATGTGCATGTTTAAATTAATCCAGCCAAGAGTTAGAAAGTTTTCCAGGTTTGCTATTACTATCTTTACCCTCAATGCCCCACAGGCTTTAAATTCCTTTGATGATACTTTATCTTTCAGGTGGGGGCTGGTTTGCCAGGAGGTTTTACTTAATATCTGCTTCATCCTCCAGCTTTAGGTCTTTCCTTTGCACTGTACCTCAGATAATGCCTGTTTCCATACTCTTTCAATTATTCTAGAAGTACTCTATTGTTACTTTTACAATTTATGCTTGTTGGCCTGGTATTCTGACTCTGTCTCAGTCATAGTCAGGTGCTGTGTCTGTTGGTCTCAGGTACAACCTTCCCAGTACTTCGCTCCATCCCTCAACTGTGGTTCTAGATCCAGCACACATTCCTTATCTTTCCCCAAAGATAGAGGGTTTTTTTTTTTTTCTTTCCAGGCTGCAACACCACTGCCCTCAGGGTGAGAGTGTTGGATGTCTTTCACTAGAGAGATTATAGATTTTTTTTCCCCCCACAGGAGAGACAAGGGAGAAGATTTGGGTTGGATCTGAGTTTCTCCCACAGTGGCTGCTATTTGACTCTCCTCAGCCTGCACCATGAGGGATGCTTTCTTGGGACTGTCACTGGTCATTTTTTCTGAGAGCATGATGGAGTCTGTGGAGGAGAGTTTGAAAAGGAAGCTTGAAATTTTCTATATCTTCATCTTCTATGGCTCCACAGTCTCTCACCAGCCCCTATTCAGCCTCCACTGGTTTATTTACTATACTAGCTGAATTATTCTTACCAGTGTCAGACTTCATCTGCTCCAGATGAACAAGTATTCAAGTCCCATCTCTTCCTACATGCATCTGTCTCCTTAGATTTTAGCTGGTTGGTTTCTAGCAACATCTGCTTTCTGATGTGTTCAAGAAAACTTATCAACTTGCAGTTTGTATGGCTTTTTTTATTATTATTATTGTGGTTGTAAGCTTGGGAGTACCGCTCTCCCCAGATTTCTACATCCCAAGTGGAAACTAGAAGTTTCTTGACTCTTTCAAGATAATTTCTAAAATTAGATTTCAACTGGGAAAATAGAATTTTCAGCTGTTGAAGAATTAGATTCTACAGAGCTAGAAGGTTAGTGCTACTAGTATTTTTTTTAAATAAGGTTTTTCCACAGGCAAATGTTCTTCTTTTGTCCTTCAAATATAAAGGGCTATAAGACATATTCCATTGCACCATGACAAGACAAAGTAAGACTAATCAACGCTTTTTCTTGGCACAAGAAAGCAGAGAAAAATTCCTTGAAGAAGTGAATACCTTTCCTTATCTAAAAAGATGTCAAATGTTGAAATTCCTCTGACTTTGCCTTGCACCCATTATTCTTTACATTCTCTTGAATGAGCCAATCACATCAAAATTATTATTGAGTAATGTAAAAGTTTATGTTGATTTTATAGGGGAGAAAGAGAGGTTTTTCATTACACGTTGCAAGTATAGTTATATTATATTGCTCATAGTCTTCATAAATCCATTAGACAGCTGTCTTCATGGTCCCTCTTGTTTCCTGCATTTTCTTTAAGCAATGTTAGGATATTCCCTATTAGGTGGAACAATTCTCCTCTGCTCTCATATGTGTGAGTCCCACTGACACCTGTGCTCAAGGATCAAAATGCCCTTTAGTTGTATTTTCCTCTCCCTACTTCTTAGAAGATATTTAAGATATCTTGTTGATGTATGTTGCCTCTAGTATGCCCTTTGGGTCTTTCCTCAACCTTAAGTAATTTAGTAAAAGATCTTTTCCAAATACACACTGTATTTTTCCCAGGAATAATTCTGGGAAATAATTTTATCCATATTATTACAGATACATGCCAAGAAATAGGAATTTTAGAAGAAAAAAATGACCTCTTTTATTATCCCCTGGGATCTGGCTTACAGAAATGAAGTGGAAGAAATATCCCCTCTCACATGGTGTGCACGTACTGACAGCTGGCTCAGTAGTAATGTCTCCTGTTGGGAGTATAAGGACCTGATCTGTGTGTGAGGGTTTGGTAAGTGTCACAGATTTATCCATGAATTATAGCACCTGACAGATGGGGCAGTCTAGTTTAAAATTTATCCTCATTGTCATCATGATAGGGGATAATTAACTGAAAAAAAATTTATATTGTTGCACAGCTGCCCCCCACCCATATTGCACCTTCTCTCACAGTTTTGGAATATTGGGGGCCCTTGGTACTCTTTTGTACAAAGTCCTTTGTGCTCTTTAGATGAAAAATGTTACAAATACACAAGGTAAAAATAGCTTGGTAAAATGTAACAATTGACATTCAAGGTTTAACAGCCTTTCCTTCCTCTAATGTCTTGCAAAAGATATAACACTGCATCATTGGCCTGATGACATACCCCAAAGCATTTGAATTTTTTAAAGAAGGTCCTGGGATAAAAGAAAGTCATTCTGCATCATCACTTGGGATTGTGATATTTAAAGGTCATCAGAAAAGCATCTTCCTGACACATAACATCAATGGCAACCTCTTGGCGTATGAGCTGATGGTATGTTGTTAAAAGCGTGTGACAAATGGAAATAAGAATGTTTGTGTCAAATATTTTCTGCTGCTTGTACAAATAGAAAAGATAAGGTTCATGGTATTTATTCTTCTGTCTCCTAGTATATGTGAACATTCCTATCAGAGTTTTATCTTTATAGTGGTATCTCCAGTAGAGGTATAATAACCTTGAATGGAGTTTTTAACCACTGGAAAGGTAAATTTTACTGTTTGTGGCCAATGTCAGAAATAATAATGATATATACATCTGGCACTAGAGTGACAAAAAATTTTTAAATAAAAAAAAAGTAGCTGCATGGGATCATATGAAATTATGTCTCCCCATGGGCCTCTGGATGATATGGCATTGCCTTTATTAAAAAGTAGCTGCATGGGATCATATGAAATTATGTCTCCCCATGGGCCTCTGGATGATATGGCATTGCCTTTATTAAAATCATCTGTAAGTAGTTGTATTTTTATGAAATGATAAATGATAAGAAATTTTAGGTGATTTTTAAATCTAAGAATGTCAGAAATATATCAAAGGAAAGGGGAAATTGCTATAGAAATTAGGATAAGTTGAAAGGTAAACAGTTTCAGTGCGTCTTCCCTGAGCAAAATTTTACTTTTTGTAGGTTCTACTTTACATATAATATAGTCTATTTCTCCAGATAAAATTGGGTTTGAATGGAAGTTTGTGAGAGCTCAGATTCCACAAAGACCATCAGACAGGCACAAATTAAAATAGAGTTTATCTCCCTGATGCAAAATTTCCCAATAAATAAGTCATATAACCTCTCTGTATTGAAAATAATTTGCAATATGAATTTGCATTTAGATTAGGTTTTGATTGTTAAGGACAGTTCTGGTTTTGAAAACTTTGCAGTTCAATTAGAATCCAAAATATTGTTAAATATCTCATGATTCTATACTAGGTATCAAACTATTTGACACTTTCCTTAATATATTATTTTTTCTATTATTCATTATTCTGTCAATATAGATTTTGAAACTGACTGAAATCGTCTAGGTCCTGTGTAGTACACTCAAAAAGTTTAATTGAATAAAATTAAATGAAGGAACTATTTTGGGGGGTGTGAGCAGTGTTAGGGAAACAATTGATTGAGAACCTTGTGCAAAGCTACTGCCACCTCTAGGCTGGAAGGCACAGCCATGAGGGAGAGAGCTTGGAGCTGTGGAAGAGGGACATCCCTTCCATCAGGAGCTGTAAGCCTGGTGTTCAGCCACTGCCAGAGCCACAGTCAGGAAGAGATGGGGAAGGGGGATAATTTCTCCAATTTTGATTTCCCCTCCACTTTCCCTTGGTCCAGACCAACTGAAAGCCACAGAACTAGGGAGCCTGAGTAAGGTAATCCATAGAGGTCAACCACCACAAGGCAGAGGTGGTGGGAAGCGGATATGAAGGAGGATGGAAATGGATGTTTAAATATATTATCCACATATGAACGATATCTCGTATGTGCATGCTCTCGTGAGTGTGCATAATCATTCTTTTTGTGGTCAACTTGATCTCTCTGGACGTTGACCTCCACATTTCCGATCCTTTGCTCTGCCGCACTTATCCCCCACTCCCAGCGTCATACCCAAGGACTTGTCTTATCCTAATTGCAGGCATTCCAATGCTTAACCACCCTCTCCTACATTTCCAATTTGTTTATTGTAATATGTGCACTGCAAGAGTTCTCTGACCTCATGAAGACCTAAGATCACATATGACCCCCCCCACCATGTTCTCTTTCCTCTTCACTTTGCTTAGATTTTATGATCCTCATTATAATCATTTTTTTAAACACCGGAACTCCCTTGATTACTTTTTCCTTTATTATGATCACCTGGTAAAACCCCAGCCTTTGTTGAACCCAAGGTTCTCCATTACTTACATCTAAACTGACTCATCTGAACACTGCTGAAAAAAATATCACAACCCATGTGACTGGTTTCAATTTATGGAAGTGATTATAAAATTCAAATAGACACTCAAATAACAAGAAATAACAGCAAAATAAAACCATCAATTATGTATAGAAAGAGTCACACTTTTCTCATATACTGAGACATCCAGCGGCCGGCAGTTGTAGGCTAATTCCAGAATCAAAAATGTCAAGGTGCTAGGTTAAGGTCTCTTGGTCTTTCCAACAGAGTTTTAAGGTGGCGGCAGCAACTTCAAGCACCACAGTACAGTTGACACATTCACAGGCCAGCCACAGGAGGTTCTGTTGCAAAGAGCACTTCTCCTCACGTAACCCTTCTCTTATTAGAAAGAAAATTCTTTCGCGGAAGATACCCCCTTATAACACATGAGCTCATGCCCATCCCTAGATCAGGGTCCACCTTCCCAGAAATCAAGTCTTCTCTGCCTGACTCCCAAACATAATGGCGTGTTCTGTTAGTGAGGGTGAAGCGTGTGAGAATGACTTGTGTGGGGAAACACGTAGTCAGGCAAACACCTTCTGGTGTAAATATATCATAGTCCTTTCCTTGTGGGACTGACACACATATGCACCCTCATATTCAGGCCCACAGTGGCTAAGTTTTGGTTGTGTGTAATAGCTGTAGCAAGAAGTGAGACTAAGGAATTCTGAGAAATCGTGACAGTCATTATTTAATCAGCAGCCACTTTTTGTTCTAGGTGCCATAGAAGAGAAGGAAAAAGTCTTGCATAGTTAGGATTTGACTCCAGAATCGTCTTTCAGTGTGGTCTTACAGTTTATAAATCTAAATATTGCTTGAGCATATATGAAATTCATTTGCTGATAAGTACTATTGATTTTTAATGAGGTTTGGCTAGTTCATTTAAAGTACAATTAGTAGATGTATATACAAAAGTTCCAAATTGAACCTCCATGAATCCATTTACTAATTGTTAGTGCCTGCTATAGAGAGTAGCTAGCATCTAATTACTTGCTACAATGTACATGTTATTTTATCTATCTAGTATAATAAGACTGTGAGTTACTTTGTTAAAATTGATGATATTTGAAGAGGACCCAGAATCTCTTTAAATTTCAGTGGTGAGAATTACTCCTCCATGTTTAGTGGCAAGTGAATTTCACTGGCATAAGTCTTTGCTAAATATCTCCAATGCCACCACCTGTTACAGATTTGAAGCTAAGTCCAAAGAAAATGCTAATTTCCTCAAAGGAGCCTCAGTCAAGGGGAACAGATCAGGTACTAGTACAGTACCAAAGTGCTATCAAAATTCAAATTTGTTTTGAATTCTCACAGTAAGTGAATATCAAATAAATGTTACTTCCTCTCTTGGCAAAGATTTGTAACCCATAATTACATTGATACATGTGCTGTGTCAGTGGCAGCAGTGAAATTCATAGTATTTTTATGTGAAATGCACTGTTATATTGCATTAATTCACATTTAATATGTACACAGTAATAACCATAAAATATGATAACCAAAGTTATATATTTTCTTCAAATCATTCATTTAGAGAGCTTTCAAAAGAGTCTGAGGAAATTAAAATATCAGTCAGTTTACCTGCAGGATATAGAGCAAAAGCAGAAAGCAGTATCATATCTTTTATAAGCCACCTGTTCCTCCCCATATAATGTTCTTACTTCTGGCTGATAAAATACAATAGTCATAACTCTGTACATATTTTTTTAACTAGGGCACACAAAACAAAGGTTTCTGGAGAGAAGGAAAATATACCTCCATCAGTAAAATTGCATTACTCCCATGATTACAAGTGGAGGGTTGAAGGTAAGAGAAAGCAGTAAAGGTCCCAAAGCCCTTTCTTGGTAATGAGCTGCAGAAAGATGGCAGGAGAAGTGGAGGCCCAGGGGATGTTGAGAAATTACAAATGAGCGGGTACCCAGAAAACAGAACAAGAATGAAAAACCTTCGTCATATCGAGGACCAAAACAATAAGACACCGAGGACCAAAACAATAAGACACAGCAGGATATAATGTTCCAAAATCTGTGAAAGAGGAAACAAAGAAATGGCCAATTTAAACTTGGTGAACACAAGCAGTACAGGAGGCTGCTCATACCTTTTTCTTCTTATTCTTCTCAGACTTGAACATTCTTGCTGTTCACTACTCTGCTCTAGTATACATATAAAAGTTGTTACAAATTAAGGCATACTTCAAGACCCAATATACTGTATCCTTCAAGAAGGCACTCATGACAACTACAACACCTACTGTTTCTTAGTTGAATTCTTATTGCCTCCATATCATTTACACAGTTTTTTTCATTAATTCATACTTCATTCATTCAACATTTAGGAAGCACTTTCCATGGGTTGAACGTGGCTATAGTTTATCACTGTATCATGTTCTAATTAAGACGTGTAATAGTAACATATCTACAATTGGATATTTTTGTCATTGCTTAAAGTCATTTTTAAAAATACAAATCATACACACATCATTAAAAAAAAATTTAACCAAAAAGAAAGGTTCAACACAAAGTGTAAAGCCTCTTTCCTTGCTACAGCTTTAATCGCCCTCACCAAAATATTCGCTTATTTTCTTGAGAGTTCACTAAGAAAAACAAGATACACATATTGGCATATGCTTTTCTAAAAGTATATTTAAAAATCTAAAGAGATGGAATCTATACACATACATAGGCACACACATAATGTATATACATACACATACACACACATGCAGAGGCTGCTCTGTACATTGCATTTTCCTCTTAACTCTGTCTTGAAAGGTGACTGCATTAAAGCATCATGGTCTTGAGTTGGTCTCCATCACCAGTCCAAGTCCCCTCCTTCCTAGGTTCATAGCCAGACTACATTTCCAACACTTGCTAACAGTTAGGTGTGACCTAACCAGAGTGAGTTCTAACCAGTGTATGGGAGTGGTAGGGATGTGTGCCCCTCCCATATTTAGTCCATAAAAATATCCATGCCTGATTCTTTCCCCATTTTCTGTCTACCACCTGGATGCTAATGACCAAGGTGACCAGGAAAGCCAGGTGTTGAGAGCAGCAGAGCCTCTATCAGTCTGGATGTCTGAAAGAATGCAAGGAACAATCTCCCCCCAGCCTCCTTCCTTGACCCTGACCAGTGCACTCACACTGGGCTATAACATGAGCAAGAAATAAATTTCATTATGTTAAGACACTGAAATTCTGAAATCATAGTCAGCAGTTAGTGTTGCCACAAACCTATACACACAGGCAGGAATAACTAGTTGTTGTTGTTTTTTTAAATAAATTTATTTATTTTTGGCTGCATTGGGTCTTTGTTGCTGCTTGCGGGCTTTCTCTAGTTGTGGTGAGCGGGGGCTACTCTTCATTGCGGTGCGCGGGCTTCTCATTGCAGTGGCTTCTCTTGTTGTGGAGCACGGGCTCTAGGTGCATGGGCTTCAGTAGCTGTGGCACGTGGGCTCAGTAGTTGTGGCTCGCGGGCTCCAGAGCGCAGGCTCAGTAGTTGTGGTGCACGGGCTTAGTTGTGCCGCAGCATGTGGGATCTTCCTGGACCAGGGTTTGAACCCGTGTCCCCTGCATTGCAGGCGGATTCTTAACCACTGCGCCACCAGGGAAGCCCTAACTAGTTTTGTTTTACTATATAAGGAGCATAGTTCATTTTTGCAAGAACCATTATTCATTTAAGCAACCCCTTTTTGATAGGCATTTAAATTGCTAGTGGTGCTTGTTATTAATGATATCATGAATAATCTTGTACATATGTCCTTGTTTCTGAGTATCTCCATAGGGTAGTAGATCAAAGGCACTTTTAAAAACTTTGGTACTGTGGAAGCTATACTAACTTTTCCTTCAAATTGTTTCCTTTAGTAGTATTTGAGCATACTTCCTTCTTCACATCTTCATGGACACTTAGGTATTTCAAAAGTGTTAATTCTTTTTCAGTCTAGTTGGTGAAAAATAAGTTTCATAACTTGAAACATTGTAAATCAGCTATACTTCAGTTTTATTTATTTATTTTAAAATTTTTATTGGAGTAGAGTTGACTTACAATGTTGTGTTAGTTTCAGGTATACAGTAAGGTGACTCAGTTACACATATACATATATTTATTCTTTTTCACATTCTTTTCTCATATAGGTTATCATATACTTCAGTTTTAAAAAAGAAAAAAAGAAAAAAATTTCAGTGTTTGGATTCTAAAATTTTAAGTGTGATTGTGTGTCTTTTGGTATGATTTTGGCCACTCCATTTCTTTTTCTACAACTTGAATGCTCATGCCCTTTGCAGATTTCTCTAAAGGGCGATTTGTTTTTCTTGTATTGATGTATAACAGAACTATAAGCTGCTTGAGAGATCTCATCAGATATTTATTGGCTTAACTCTCAGTACAGGTGATAAACACATTTGAGCAGTTTTTGCATAATTAGAAATATTTACAGTCCTGCATTTCCTGCCATAGGTGTGTCAACCTCTGCGTTCAATGGAAGAAGAAATAGAGGCTAAAGGAGTTAAATGGCTTGCCAATGTCAAATAACCACTAGGTGGTGGAGCTGGATAAGGACCCAGAATCTCCAGCATGAGATCCTGTGCTTTTTCTAGAACATCATTGACTTTTATACAATGTTTTTTCTGTATGCACCTACTAGATTTCCAAACCCAAAGTGCCCCATATAATCATGATCATCATCATCATCATCATTATCCATCATCTATCACTCATCATCAATTGTCAACAAATATCCATAGGAGAATGGTGCTAGCAACCAAGTAAAATGGCTGACAAGGGCATTCTTTACAGGTACCTATGGAAGACACTTTTTTGAAAAACATCCTTATTGCATTATAATTGCTTTACAATGTTGTGTTAGTTTCTGCTGTATAACAAAGTGAATCAGCTATATGTATACATATATCCCCATATCCCCTGCCTCTTGCGTCTCCCTCCCACCCTCCCTATCCCACTCCTCTAGGTGGTCACCAAGCACCGAGCTGATCTCCCTGTGCTATGCAACTGCTTCCCACTAGCTATCTATTTTACATTTGGTGGTGTATATATGTCCATGCCACTCTCTCACTTGGTCCCAGCTTACCCTTACTCCTCCCCGTGTCCTTAAGTCCATTCTCTACATCTCTGTCTTTATTCCTGTCCTGCCCCTAGGTTCAACAGAACCTTTTTTTTTTTTAGATTCCATATATATGTGTTAGCATATGGTATTTGTTTTTCTCTTTCTGACTTACTTGACTCTGTATGACAGACTCTAGGTCCATCCACCTCACAACAAATTACTCAATTTTGTATCTTTTTAAGGCTGAGTAACGTTCCTTTCCATATATATGCCACATCTTCTTTATCCATTCATCTGTTGATGGACGCTTAGGTTGCTTCCATGTCCTGGCTATTGTAAATAGTGCTGCAATGAATATTGTGGTACATGACTCTTTTTGAACTATGCTTTTCTCAGGGTATATGCCCAGTAGTGGGATTGCTGGGTCATATGGTAGTTCTATTTTTAGTTTTTTAAGGAACCTCCATACTGTTCTCCATAGTGGCTGTATCAATTTACATTCCCACCAGCAGTGCAAGAGGGTTCCCTTTTCTTCACACCCTCTCCAGTATTTATTGTTGTAGATTTTTTGGTGATGGCCATTCTGACCAGTATGAGGTGATACCTCATTGTAGTTTGGATTTGCATTTCTCTAATGATGAGTGATGTTGAGCATCCTTTCATGTGTTTGTTGGCAATCTGTATATCTTTTCTGGAGAAATGTCTATTCAGGTCTTCTGCCCATTTTTGGATGGGGTTGTTTCTTTTTTTGATATTGAGCTGCATGAGCTGCTTGTATATTTTGGAGAATAATCCTTTGTCAGCTGCTTCGTGTGCAAATAATTTCTTCCATTCTGAGGGTTGTCTTTTCATCTTGTTTATGGTTTCCTTGGCTGTGCAAAAGCTTTTAAGTTTCATTAGGTCCCATTTGTTTATTTTTGTTTTTATTTCCATTTCTCTAGGGGGTGGGTCAAAAAGGATCTTGCTGTAATTTACATCACTGAGTGTTCTGCCTATGTTTTCCTTAAGAGTTTTATAGTGTCTGGCCTTACATTTAGATCTTTAATTCATTTTGTTTCTGTATCGTGTTAAGGAGTGCTCTAATTTCATTCTTTTACATGTAACTGTCCAGTTTTCCCAGCACCACTTACTGAAGAGGTTCTCTTTTCTCCATTGTATATTCTTGCTTCCTTTATCAAAGATAAGGTGACCACATGTGCGTGGGTTTGTCTCTGGGCTTTCTAACCTGTTCCACTGATCTATATTTCTCTTTTTGTGAGAGTACCATACTGTCTTCATTACTGTAGCTTTGTAGTATAGTCTGAAGTCAGGGAGCCTGATTCCTCCAGCTCTGTTTTTCTTTCTCAATATTGCTTTGGCTATTCAGGGTCTTTTGTGTTTCCATACAAATTGTGAAATTTTTTGTTCTAGTTCTGTGAAAAATGCCATTGGTAGTTTGGTAAGGATTGCATTGAATCTGTAGATTGCTTTGGGTAGTATAGTCATTTACACAATGTTGATTCTTCCACTCCAAGAACATGGTATATCTCTCCATCTGTTTGTATCATCTTAAATTTTTTCATCAGTGTCTTATAGTTTTCTGCATACAGGTCTTTTGTCTCCCTAGGTAGGTTTATTCCTAGGTATTTTATTCTTTTTGTTGCAATGGTAAATGAGAGTGTTACCTTAATTTCTCTTTCAGATTTTTCATCAGTAGTGTATAGGAATGTAAGATATTTCTGTGCATTAATTTTCTATCCTTTAGTTTTCTGGTAGCATCTTTAGGATTCTCTATGTATAGTATCATGTCATCTGCAAACAGTGGCAGTTTTACTTCTTTTCCGATTAAGATTCCTTTTATTTCTTTTTCTTCTCTGATTGCTGTGGCTAAAACTTCCGAAGCTATGTTGAATAATAGTGGTGAGAGTGGACATCCTTGTCTTGTTCCTGATCTTAGAGGAAATGGTTTCAATTTTTCACCACTGAGAATGATGTTGGCTGTGGTTTTGTCATATATGGCCTTTATTATGTTGAGGTAAGTTCACTCTATGCCTACTTTTTGGAAAGTTTTCTATCATAAATGGGTGTTGAATTTTGTCAAAAGTTTGTCTGCATCTATTGAGAATATCATATGGGTTTTATCCTTCAGTTTGTTAAAATGGTATATCACATTGATTGTTTTGCATATATTGAAGTATCCTTGCATTCCTGGGATAAACCCCACTTGATCATGGTGTATGATCCTTCTAATGTGTTGTTGGATTCCGTTTGCTAGTATTTTGTTGAGGAATTTTGCATCTATGTTCATCAGTGATACTGGCCTGTAGTTTTCTTTTTTTGTGACATCTTTGTCTGGTTTTGGTATCAGGGTGATGGTGGCCTCGTAGAATGAGTTTGGGAGTGTGCCTTCCCTTGCTATATTTTGGAAGAGTTTGAGAAGGACATATGGTAGCTCTTCTCTAAATGTTTGATAGAATTCGCCTGTGAAGCCATCTGGTCCTGGGCTTTTGTTTGTTGGAAGATTTTTAATCACAGTTTCAACTTCAGTGCTTGTGATCGGTCTGTTTATATTTTCTATTTCTTCCTGGTTCAGTCTCAGAAGGTTGTGCTTTTCTAAAAATATGTCCATTTCTTCCAGGTTGTCCATTTTATTGCCATATAGCTGCTTGTAGTAATCTCTCATGATCCTTTGTATTCCTGCAGTGTTAGTTGTTGCTTCTCCTTTTTCATTTCTAATTTTATTGTTTTGAGTCTTCTCCCTTTTTTTCCTGATGGGTCTGGCTAATGGTTTATCAATTTTGTTTATCTTCTCAAGGAACCAGCTTTTAGTTTTATTGAACTTTGCAATTGTTTCCTTAATTTCTTTTTCATTTGTTTCTGATTTGATCTTTATGATTTCTTTCCTTCTGCTAACTTTGGGGTTTTTTTGTTCTTCTTTCTCTAATTGCTTTAGATGTAAGTTTAAGTTGTTTATTTGAGATTTTTTCTTGTTTCTTGAGGTAGTATTGTATTGCTATAACCTTCCCTCTTAGAACTGCTTTTGCTGCATCCCATAGATTTTGGGTCATCGTGTTTTCATTGTCATTTGTTTCTAGGCATTTTTGATTTCCTCTTTGATTTCTTCAGCAATCTCTTGGTTATTTAGTAGTGTATTGTTTAACCTTCTTGTGTTTGTATTTTTTACAGTATTTTTTCATGTAATTGATATCTAGAGTTGTGGTCAGAAAATATACTTGTTACGATTTCAATTTTCTTAAATTTACCAAGGCTTGATTTGTGACCCAAGATATGATCTATCCAGGAGAATGTTCCATGAGCACTTGAGAAGAAAGTATATTCTGTTGTTGTTGAATGGCATGTCCTATAAATATCCATTAAGTCCATCTTGTTTAATATATCATTTAAAGCTTGTGTTTCCTTGTTTATTTTCAGTTTTGATGATCTATCCATTGGTGAAAGTGGGGTGCTAAAGTCCCCTACTATGATTGTGTTACTGTCGATTTCCCCTTTTATCACTGTTAGCATTTGCCTTATGTATTGGGGTGCTTCTATGTTGGGTGCATAAATATTTACAATTGTTATATCTTCTTCTTGGATTGATCCCTTGATCATTATGTAGTGTCCTTCTTTGTCTCTTGTAATAGTCTTTATTTTAAAGTCTATTTTGTCTGATATGAGAATTGCTACTCCAGCTTTCTTTTGATTTCCATTTGCATGGAATATCTTTTTCCATCCCCTCACTTTCAATCTGTATGTGTCCCTAGTTCTGAATTGGTGCTCTTGTACACAGCATGTACACAGGTCTTGTTTTTGTATCCATTCAGCCAGTCTATGGCTTGGTTGGAGCATTTAATCCATTTACATTTAAGGTAATTATTAATATGTATGTTTCTAGTACCATTTTCTTAATTGCTTTTGGTTTGTTATTGTAGGTCTTTTCCTCTGTTGTGTTCCTGCCTAGAGAAGTTCCTTTAGCATTTGTTGTAAAGCTGGTTTGGTGGTGCTGAATTCTCTTAGCTTTTGCTTGTCTGTAAAGGTTTTAATTTCTCTACCAAATCTGAATGAGATCCTTGCTGGGTACAGTAATCATGGTTGTAGGTTTTTCCCTTTCATTATTTTAAATGTGTCCTGCCACACCCTTCTGGCTTGCAGAGTTTCTGCTGAAAGATCAACTGTTAACCTTATGGGGATTCCCTTGTATGTTATTTGTTGCTTTTCCCTTGTTGCTTTTAATATTTTTTCTTTGTATTTAATTTTTGATAGGTTGATTAATATGTGTCTTGGCATGTTTCTCCTTGGATTTATCCTGTATGGGACTCTCTGCACTTCCTGGACTTGATTGACTATTTCCTTTCCCATGTTAGGGATGTTTTCAACTCTAATCTCTTCAAATATTTTCTCAGCTCCCTTCTTTTTCTCTTCTTCTTCTGGAACCCCTATAATTCGAATGTTGGTGTTTAATGTTGTCCCAGAGGTCTCTGAGACTGTCCTCAATTATTTTCATTCTTTTTTCTTTATTTTGCTCTGCAGTAGTTATTTCTGCTATTTTATCTTCCAGGTCACTTATCCATTCTTCTGCCTCAGTTATTCTGCTATTGATTCCTTGTAGAGAATTTTTCATTTCATTTATTGTGTTGTTCATCATAGTTTGTTTGCTCTTTAGTTCTTCTAGGTCCTTGTTAAAAGTTTCATGTATTTTCTCCATTCTGTTTCCGAGATTTGGATCATCTTTACTATCATTACTTTGAATTCTTTTTCAGGTAGACTGCCTATTTCCTCTTTGTTTGGTCTGGTGGGTTTTTACCTTGCACTTTCATCTGCTGCATATTTCTCTGTCTTGTCATTTTGCTTAATGTACTGTGTTTGGGGTCTCCTTTTTGCAGGCTGTAGGTTCGTAGTTCCCGTTGTTTTTGGTGTCTGCCCCCAGTGGGTGAGGTTTGTTCAGTGGCTTTTGTAGGCTTCCTGGTGGAGGGGACTGGTGCCTGTGTTCTGGTGGGTGGGCCTGGATCTTGTCTTTTTGGTGGGCAGTGGTGTGTTGGGGTGTCTGTGAACTTAGTATGATTTTAGGCAGCCTCTCTGCTAATGGGTGGGGTTGTGTTCCTGTCTTAGTAGTTGCTTGGCATGGGGCTTCCAGCCGTGGAGTTTGCTGGCCATTGGGTGGAGCTGGGTCTTAATGTTGAGATTGAGAACTCTGGGAGAGTTTTCTCCATTTGATGTTACATGGAGCTGGGAGGGCTCTCATGGTCCAGTGTCCTGAACTTGGCTTTCCCACCTCAGATGCTCAGGCCTGACACTTGGCTGGAGCACCAAGACCCTGCCAGCCACACAGCTCAGAAGAAAAGGGAGAAAAAAAGAAAGAAAAAATAAATTAAAAAAATTACAAATTAAAAGAATTATTAAAATTAAAAAAAATTTATAATAATAATAAAAAGAAGAGAGCAACCCAAACCAATAAACAAATCCACCAATGATAACAAGCACTAAAAACTAAACTAAGATAAACATAAAAATCAGAAACAAATCAGTCACAGACAGCAAACCCCAAGTCTATATTTGCTACGAAGGTCCACCACCTCAGTTTTGGGATAATTTCTTGTCTATTCAGGTATTCCACAGATGCAGGGTACATCAAGTTGATTGTGGAGATTTAATCCACTGCTCCTGAGGCTGCTGGGAGAGATTTCCCTTTCTCTTCTTTGTTCTCACAGCTCCTGGGGTTCAGCTTTGGATTTGGTCCCACCTCTGAGTGTCACCCTCAAGCATCTGTTCCCGCCCAGACAGGATGGGATTAGAGCAGTGTCTGATTAGGGGACTCTGGCTCACTCAGGCCAGGGGGAGGGAGGGGTACGGTAGTCATAATTGGGAAGTGGGGCGAGCCTGCGGTGGCAGAAGCTGCCATGACGTTGCAGCAGCCTGAGGCACGACGTATGTTCTCCCGGGGAAGTTGTCCCTGGATCACGGGACCATTTCAGTGGCCGGATGTACAGGCTCCCAGGAGGGGAGGTGTGGATAGTGACCTGTGCTTGCTCACAGGCTTCTTGGTGGCAGCAGCAGCAGTGTTAGTGATTCATGCCCATCTCTGGGATCCGAGTGATAGCTGTGGCTCACGCCCATCTCTGGAGCTCGTTTAGGCGGTGCTGTGAATCCCCTCTCCTCCCGCACCCCAAAACAATGGTCTCTTGCCTGTTAGGCAGGTCCAGACTTTTTCCCGGACTCCCTCCCAGCTAGCTGTGGTGCACTAGCCCCCTTCAGGCTGTGGTCACGCCACCAACCCCAGTCCTCTCCCTGGGGTCTGCCCTCCGAAGCCCAAGCCTCAGCTCCCAGCCCCCACCCATCCCGGCAGGTGAGCAGACAAGCCTCTCGGGCTGGTGAGTGCTGTTCGGCACTGATCCTCTGTGTGGGAATCTCTCTGCTTTGCCCTCTGCACCCCTGTTGCTGCGCTCTCCTTTGTGGCTGTGAAGCTTCCCCCCAACCCACCCCCCATCTCCACCAGTGAAGGGGCTCCTAGTGTGTGGAAACCTTTCCTCCTTCACAGCTCCCTCCCACTGGTGCAGGTCCCGTCCCTATTCTTTTGTCTCTCTTTATTCTTTTTTCTTTTGCCCTACCCAGGTACGTGGGGAGTTTCTTGCCTTTTGGGAGGTCTGAGGTCTTCTGCCAGCGTTCAGTAGGTGTTCTGTAGGAGTTGTTCCACATGTAGATGTATTTCTGATGTATTTGTGGAGAGAAAGGTGATCTCCACGTCTTACTCCTCTGCCATCTTGAAGGTCCCCCCCAAGATATTTAAATGTACAACACTTTCTAAGAAAACGTCCAGCACAGAGATCTAGGTGAATATCTAACAGTGCTCACTGGTTGATTCCAGATGTTATAAATGTACTTTGTATAAAATGTACTTTGTATATATTTTGTGGTAGGTGCTTGTCCTGGAGAAGCTTACATTTTTTTCTGAAGAAAATATGAAGCAAAATTGTGACTAAAATACAATCCAGAACTCCTTTTCTGTAGTTCTTTACAGGGTAACATGAAAACACTCAGAAAGGAGTCAATAATTGCATTTGGAATTTCTGAGCAGGTATACCTGAGAGATGACATTTGATCTGGGTGTTGGCAGTTGAGTAGATTTCCTGCATAGGAAACTTTAGGTTCTTTGCTGAAAACTGAGGCATCATTTAGATCATTAGTAATCACCTATATCAGACGAAATGTACTGAGACACGTGAAGATAAATATGGTATGGCCACAGTGTCAGATACCACTTGGCCATATTAGTTCCCAGCATTTAGAATTTAGGAGATGACGGAGTTTTCTATTTATGATTTCCAGGGTGTGCAGCATAGAATAGACTCAATAAAAATTTGTTGAATTGAATTATACTGAATTGAATGGCTTTCTGAGATTCATGTGCACCATTCTTGGGGCTAACTAGAACTTAGCATGATAAGGAGTGCTATGTCATTAGGTACATCTTCTGATGGAACAGAATCAATTTAGAAGGAAAAAACTAAAAGCAAGGATGACATCACAAACCTCCCAGTGGCACTTGTTCTTTTTAGTGGCTCGCAGGAAGTAAGAGTGTCCCCTAATCCTAACCCTAACCGTTTAACTCCTGTGCCAGGAAATAGATGTTCACCAATGATTTACATTCGCCCTACTTCCCCATTGCCTGTAACGTAAAGTTGTCATGAAAAGGCTCCCCAGCCAGGGGCTACATATCCCAGGCCCCTTTGCATCCAGATGGGGCCATATGGTGAGTTCTCAGCAGTGAAATGTGACTGGAATTGGTGTGTGTCACTGGCCCTCCTTACACTCACATACACATTGGTCCAACTGCCAACTGCCAGCACCTGCATTTCTTTTCCTGAAGACTTTGTCCTCCAGGGCTTGCTTTGCCCACTCACACAAGCAGGTTGGAAATGCCTGGGAATTACCATCCCCTGGCAAACAGCTTTAAACAAATGATTGACAACATGGATATAAACCAATCTTCCTCATCCTTCAAGTGAGAAAACTCTGAGACATTGCAATTTACACTAGGTCCCAGAATTTCCCCAGCAGGATCAACCTCTGGTTGCCCATAGTGGCACCTTGCTTGATAATATACTCTTTATTTGTTTTCTTCCCTTTTCACTTCCTGCATTGCCCTACCAGCATTCAAACCCATGTCTCAGAGTCAGATTCTGGACAATGCAAACTAGGATTATACATTTTCTCCTAGACCCCACGTTTCTTTCTCTTGTTTTACTCTTTTGATTTATTGGAGTACAACCTCTACTAGCTTTCTAGAAAAGATCAGTAGAAGGAACAATTTTTGATTTTGATCTCGTGTGTCAAAATATAGCCTTCACAATGGATTTTAAACTCAGCTATATGCATTAAGAGATAAATATTATATATAATAATTAGATAAAATTATAGTAATTTTCAAAATTATTTCCCTTCAACTTTGGAATGTATTAGTCCACTGTTTCTCAGATTCTAGTGTTGTTCTTGAGAAGGCCAATATCATTAAAATCTCTCCTCTTTTGTATGTGATTATATTCTCTTTCTGAAAGATTTCAGGATCTTCTCTCTATCCAGATTTCCTACAGTTTAATGATTAAGTGCCTTAGTGTTGTTTATATGGTTGTTTTTCCATTCATTGATCTGGGCTCTCAATGAATTCTTACAAACTGGAAACTCCTGTCCTTCAGATCTGCAAATGTGTCTTATTATTTCTGTGTAATTTCCTCCCCTTGGTTTTCTTGTTCTTTTTCCCTGAAACTCATTATTTGGATGTTTGAACTCCTGAATAGTTCTCAAATTTCCTTTATTTTGTAAAAAAATTTCATCATTCTTTTATTAAATTTTATGGAACAACTCCTCAACTCTATTTGCTTATCTTTCTATTATTTTCTTTTAGATATATCATATGTTTGATTTCAAAAATCTGCCATTATAAGCAGAAGACCTGGAATCATATCTAAATATGTACAGTTTTTAGAGGAGGGTTATTAAGGGGGAAAGAACAAAAATATGGTTTCAGGTACATACCTCCTATGGACACATCCAGTAGTCACTGCTACTCTCCTTGCTCACCTGGCTCCCAGCCTGAAAAAATTGTTACTGTCAATAATAATGATAATGGTATTGATACCTGTCAGTCTAGTTAGGAAGATGGAAATGACTCTAGTTATTTCAAATGAAATTTAACCAAGGGAATTGTTTAGAAAAGTGTTGGAAGGACCAGGGAATCAAGAAGGAAAAGGACAAGATGTTACTCAGAGATTAGTACCTGAGAGGTGCTAGTACACCCCTAGAGCTGCAGGGACGAAAGGGATGGTGGTGTTTTGTGGAATCCACATGGGTTGTGCTGCTGAGGGTATTGGGGTGTCATTAGCAACACAGCTGTTATCAATCCCCCACCACTGCTGCTCTGCAGGAAGTCAAGAGCCTGCCCTCCTGCTGACTCTGCAGGGGCCCTGGAGCCCAGTCTTGCTGAAGCTGTTGGAATTGCTGCTGAGACTTTAGAACCCATAATTGTTTGTTTCTGCTGCTACAGCTGCCATAACCATGCTTCTAGGGCAGCACCTGGCAGTCACCTACATTTGCTTGCCACTGTCACTGCTGCTGCAGCTGCTGCAGGCAGAGGCCAGGAGCTCACGTTTCTGAAGTTTTGGGCGTTCTGCCTCTGTCACTTCTAGAGACAGAAGCAAAGGAAGGAAAATGGCTTATCTTTTCTACTGCCTTTTACTCCACCAATATCTCCCAATGGTTAGCAGAGGATAATCAGAAACTGGCAAGGGAGTCTGGGGCATACTGCTTTGAGGTAGGAAGGTTGGAAATGGAGCTGAGAGTCAAAAGGCAAATAACCAACATCCACACTTCTTATGCACTAAATAGGTACCAGGACTATATCTACATCATCTCATTTAATCCTCACAACAAACCACTGAAGATGGCTACAGTTGCTACCCACATTGTAGAGATGAGGAAACTGACTCAGATGTTTATGTAGCTGGGAAGATGGCAGATTCAGGATTCTAACTCAGGTCACTCTCCAATAAGTCGTGGGCTCTTCATCACTTTGCTTCCTACAGATCTTCAGTGGAGTACCCTTCGTGCCTCATGGCTGCCCTGGGCGCTGCTGTCATCCTCTGTATTAGTGATTGCTGTTGGTCTTCTCCCCTTCAGGCCAAGAAAAGCCCCTTCTGCTTTTTTATGAGCAGCTTTTCACATAGTAAAGCTTTATCCTAAGTGACCCAGCAGCCTTCTTTTTTTTTTTTTTAAATATTTTGCGTGTATTTGTTTATATTTCACCTCCAGAAATTGATTGGTTTTAGGTGCTTCTGTTTTTTTTTTTTTAAGATGTTGGGGGTAGGAGTTTATTGCTGTGTTGGGTCTTCGTTTCTGTGTGGGGGCTATCTCCAGTTGTGGCAAGCGGGGGCCACTCTTCATCGCGGTGCACGGGCCTCTCACTATCATGGCCTCTCTTGAGTAGCACAGGCTCCAGACGCGCAGGCTCAGTAGTTGTGGCTCATGGGCCTAGTCGCTCCGCGGCATGTGGGATCCTCCCAGACCAGGGCTCGAACCCGCATCCCCCACAGTAGCAGGCAGACTCTCAACCACTGCACCACCAGGGAAGCCCCCAGCAGCCTTCTTGACCCTTGCCACTCCAAATGGATCCTGTGTGCCAGCAGAACTGGCATCACCTGGGAGAAGTTAAAGTGCTGAATTTCAGTCCCCATCTACCCACCCTGTACTCTTGAATCAAAATCTGCATTTTCACAAGAGTGTCAGTTGATTTTCATGTTCCGTAGAGTTTGAGAAAAGGTGCTGTCTACCTCATCTCTCTCCTGCCCAGAGCATGTCCGTATATTCTGGGAGGGGGGGAAAGATGGTGGGGAGCATGTCACAGTATCACACCGTACTTGTAAATTCCCTTGTAAATTCTGCCTTGACCTTTAGATTGATCCACTTTGCCAAAGTTTTTCTTCATTTTGCTGATTCTTTTTCAGTTACCACAATGTCTCTGTTGTTGATCTGGCATGTTTGGGGAATCCCATTCCATCAGATGGTCTGACTCCAAGTGTTCCCTAGTCCAAGGTTTCTTTTATATATACATCCCTGAACCTTATATAGACCCGCCCAGGTGTCTGCAGATATGATTCAATGCTTCTAGAAATGCCATGATAGAAAAGAATCCCACCCTCCAGCACTCTAAGATAGCAGGAAGCTTATTTTACCATGATCATATTAGAACACGCCCTAATTCCCACTCTAATTGCACTATTCATTCCCTATAGACGGGAAACAGGTGGTTGTGTAGCAGCAAGCAGAGAGAAATGAGAGAACATATCCTCAACAGCTCATATTCACTCCTGTTTCTTGTTCTTTTGTCTGCTCTACGTGTAATGCCAGCCCCTCCATCACGGGTGACAGAATTTATATATTCTACTTGTGTGATTAACTTCCCTCCATTTCCGGGAGCTGCTACCAAAATCCAGACATCTAGAGAGCATGATATGAATAGACTTTTCAGGGAAACCACAGTCATATTTTCAAGCAATACATCAATGTTTATTCTGCTTCTTGAACAGCTTCTTAATTCTCATTGGAGTTTATTAGTCACCCTTGTTCTCAGTTGATTAAATTTGTTTGTAGTTGCCTCCAATATTATATTGACAGATATTCCTCCTTACAATTTAATAACAACATTTTTGCAGGTGACAGAGTAAGACAAATAGAAAAAGTGAATGCACCACACTGTATAGCTCTGATTCGTCTTTCTTCCCGTCTCCTTATTTGTTTTTGCCATGATTGGGAGCCAAATGAACAGAGTGACGCTGGGTTTTAGTAACATAACTCTATTATTTTTGATTTATGGTTTCATATTTCTGAAAGCCAATACAATAAAAGTAAAGATGAAAGTTAGCTGGTGTAGTTTGTACAGTTACTATATTTTATGAGTTAGTTGTTTTAGAGTACATTATGACCGGCACAAATTAAAACAATATGGAGGAAAAAATATAAGGTATTTAAAAACTCTATTCTGGTTACAGTTAACTGGTTCTCTTTAAATACGGACACTTCCAAGGAGTAGGAAGTGCATATGACATGCAGCATGAGAGTGGCTGGTCTGTTGAGCAATTTTTATTTAATATACACAATATAGTATATGTGTCTACTATATGCCCGTTACTGGATTGGGGATAATTTTTGTAAGGTTGCAAGGAAGAGACAAAACCAAATAACCTTTTGTGGAATAATAGAAAAAAAAGGCTGTCCTTTGTGGTCTTATAGTCACTTTGAATCACAGTTCTCCAAGATTAGTTGCAGATTGAGCCACGTGGAGAACCAGGTCATCAGCTCAGCTACACTGTCTGCCATGACTTTCCCTTTGTTCTAGCAGGTGGATGCCCACAGTACGTATATGAATGAGCTGATTTCCTAATAAACACCACGAGTACCCCTAAAGGATGGAGCTTGTAGACACAGTTGGCCTCTTGGGCATTTTGCCTTTCTCTGGGGTTCTGGTCTGGTGCCCACATAAGCAGAGTTGCTGCCTCTGCTTGGCCCAAGTTACCAGCCATGGCAGCTTTGCTCGGAGAGCCCCAAATGTGTGATCATGAGCAACAGGCACTTATGCCTTTATGGATTCTTCTCCGTCCAGGGATCAAGGAAGCCATTTCCCTCCAAAGTCGAAGAATTTAAATAATTTTTTAATAAGCTGCATTTGGGTGTTGTGTGAATCACACAGCATAAGTTCCAGAGGGGCATTGTTTTATCCACTGCTGTATCCTCAGTGCCTAGAGTGCCATCGGGTCATAATGGGCCCTCCATAAACATCTGTGGAAGAAATGTATACAGTTGGCGCAATGGTTATGTTTAACATTGTTGGCTAAAAGGTAGGGTCAGGATGTATGAGGTTACCTCAGTAAACTGGAGAGTCTATGCTCTGCCTTTTTTAGTATCTAGGATGAGGAGCGTTTATACCTGCCTGCCTCCTAGTTGTGCTGAGAGGATTATTTAGGTGATGCAGTTAAGTACTACAGGGTTAGAGAATGCTCCACTCAATTGAATTCTGCTTAATTAGTGCTTATTGTGTTTGCTAAGTTCTTAGGGGTGTGAAGAAATGCAAGCCCTTCTCAATGCCCTTTATAATCCCATTATTATTCTGATAGATGTAGCCCTATGCTCACTCCTTCCCCAGTGCTTCACTCTTCCCTCTGTTCTCTCTTGTGGGGCCAGAGCAAGATGGGAAGAGTGCCATCCTGATTGGCTTGTGTGTGCTGGGGGACCGCAGGGGAAGGCGGAGGTGGTGAGTCCCAGGCTGTGTCAAATAGGCTTAACTATTGCCGTAGTGGACAGCCCAGAACCTGGAAATATGATGTGATGGTCTGTATGCTGAGCAAAAATAAAATAGGAGAATAGGAGAATAAGCTTAAGATCAATATCTGGGATGTCCCAAGAAGGGCAGATGTAATTACTGGAAATGGTCCGAACACAGTGGTCAGAAGTCAAGTTTTTAATAGAGGGCGTTGGCTGATATTTAGGGACAAGGATGAGGGCTTCAAGTTGCCACTCACGGTGGACACTGTTAAGTGCTCACACACTTACGGTTTGGCTTCTTTTCCCATCAATGCAAACTCTTCTCCCATGGGCTTCCGCTAACATTCCCGACGCAATGACATGCGCTCTCTCTCTCTCTCTTTTTTTTTTATATTGGGGTATAGTTGATTAACAATGTTGTGTTAGTTTCAGGGGTACAGCAAAGTGATTCAGTTATACATATACATGTACCTATTTTTTTTCAAATTCTTCTCCCATTTATGTTATTACAGAATATTGAGCAGAATTCCCTGTGCTCTACAGTAGAACTGTTGGTTATCTATTTTAAATATAGTAGTGTGCACATGACATGTTCTCTTTTGCTCCAGTCCCTTATTTCAAAAAACCTTTAAAATATTTTCTCCTCAGTTCCTCCCACCAATACATAAAGATCCTATCTCAGATGACACCCAACTTTTCTTTGCTTAAAAATTAGTTCTTGGGCTTCTGGGTAAAGGTGATTCATTAGAAAGTGCATTTACATCCCTTCATATTAAGTTTACAGTAAAGGTATAAACCTGAGACACACTCACAAGAGCAAAGAGGTTGAGAGGAATGCCATAGCAGATAACACACCTGTATATTTCTGTAATTCAAAACTGCAAGGGTAACAACAAATGAAACTGAGCAGAGGAAGCCTCAGCCTAGAATACACACCATGGCGCTCCGAAGTGGTGTAGAATCCCAGAGAAGATTCACCGTATGGAGCAGAAATGTGATATGTGGCTAAAATGAGGGAAAATAATTAAAAGTCTGAACAGGCAGTCCCCACCTCCCTCTCCAACCTGCAGAGGTGAGGCACAGGTATCCTAGCAATTGGCCCCAGATCAAAGGATTGGGGGAATGTTCTCCTTAAAGGAAATCAGAATGAACCCTAAAATGAGTGGAAGTACCATAGATGAAAGCCCTTCCCACTCTGGCACATGGGATGGGCTCCAGTCATAACAGGTGCCTCCCCACCTGATCGTTCTGAGAAGCCTGCTTTTGACAAGCCCCTCAGGCCCACACAGCTGCCAGCCAGGCTTTGACCCATGACTGGATGCCCAGGGCCACCGAATATTTGAGGAAAGCCTATATCATGGAAGAGAAAAGACCAGAATAAAGAGACTTGCAACCTGACCCCAGAAAATTTATTTATAATTTCATTAATGTTCTCCCAGTGGATTTAAGAAGGTAGTGCATCTGTAAAACAGGAATAGACTTATCTTTAAAAGTCAATAAACTTATCTTTAACAGTCAAGCTTCCAGAAATTAAAACAAGGATTAAAGAAATTTTTTAAAAATCAAAATTCAGTTAAGGTTTTGAATGAGAAAATTTATAATATCCCTGAATATAGTTATCCATATAAAACTAAATTCCTACTTGCTACCATATACGATAATAAATTACATATGGGTTAAAGACTGAAAAGTAGGGCTTCCCTGGTGGCGCGGTGGTTGAGAGTCCGCCTGCCGATGCAGGGGACACGGGTTCGTGCCCCGGTCCGGGAAGATCCCACATGCCGCGGAGCGGCTGGGCCCGTGAGCCATGGCCGCTGAGCCTGCACGTCCGGAGGCTGTGCTCCGCAACGGGAGAGGCCACAACAGTGAGAGGCCCGCATACTGCAAAAAAAAGAAAAAAAGAAAAAAAAAGACTGAAAAGTAAAATAAAAAAACAGTTCAATTGTTTGAAGGCAATTTAGGAGAAAATCTTTGTGACTTGGAGAAGAGGTGGATTTCTTAAACTAGAAACCCCTATTCTCAGTATCTCTATGCCAAAGTAAACACAATGAACAGTTTACCTGTATGTGTGTGTGTATTTCTAGATTTTCATATTCATGCAATGTATTTGTATGTAGATACACACATTTGAACCCACACCCCCCTCATATATGTGTGTGTGTGTGTGTATATATATATATTATATATATATCATTCACTTTATTCAAGCTATAGCACACTAGATGCATGTTGAGAACCTTGTTTTTATGTTTTGTTTTTTACTTAATATCATGATTTAGTAATTTTTTTCATGTTAATGTGTATTGATGAACCTCATTATTTTCAATGACTAAATAGTGTTCCATCACTTAATGTGTCATATTTACGTAACTAGCTTCTTATTGACTCACATTTATGTTGTTTCCAGTTCTCAGTGTTACAAACCACTCTTCAATGAACATCTTCATAAATGTTTAACAGTACATTTTTAAAAGTATATTCCCAGTTGTAGAATCGCTTTCATTTTATCATTCTAAAATATCATATTCCATACTATATTCCTGCTCAAGAATTTCAGAGGCCCTGTAAGATCTAGAATGAAATATATAAACTCTAAAAGCTGGCCAACCACAAACTACCTCAGTTTACTTTTCTATGTGTACTTCCCTTTACGAACCCCCCATGAACGCTCAGTTTGATCAGGTACCTCAGGAACTCTCATCTGGTCACATCATGCCCATTTCTGTCTCTGGGGCCCATCTAGGACTTCTCAGTTATTTTCCAGCCAGTCCAAATCTTCTAAGCAGCAGAATGCTGGGAACTTGGCATCAAATAGACCAGGCCTGGTCCTGACTATCACCCCAGCCACTGGACCCTGGGCAAGTTACTTGGCTGCACCTTAAATCTATAAGATGGAGATAATAATGATTAATAATGCTGAATGAGATTATGCTTATAAAGGCTGGCATATAGTGCTTAATGAATCCTAATTTGCCTTCTCTGTGTATTCCTTTGGATTGAGAATAAATTCCACCTTAGCTGTAAAAATCACTCCCTACCTCCCATCCTCATTTTAGACCATGTTAATTTCTCCACGTTTGTGACCTTGGGCACTTCTTGTCAGGTACATTCATTTCCTTTAAGTTAAAAAAGAATATCGAGCTCTATGAGATGGCAAAACTCATGTAAAGTGCTTCACACAAGACTCGACACATAGTAAGTGCTCTATAAATATTTCTTCAGCTGCTGCTATTGCAAAGGCAATGGTCACCCATGCCCCAGCGGTAACAGCACTTCCACTGATGACTTCTTTGTTCACGGAGAGAAAGACAGGCAAGTGAAAGTCACGGTGAAGGGCATACCCTCTGGACCCACTGCCTGGATTAGAATCCTAGCTAGACTATTTCCAGCTGTGTGACCTCTGGTTTCCTTCACCTCACTTCTTTAGGATGCCCATAATAGTTATCCACCCTTAGAGTTGTTTTCAGGATCAAATGAATCAAACAATAAAAAGAATGTAAATACCTGACACATAAAAATACTTTGTATGCTTTCACTGGTGCTGATTTATTTTTAACCTTTTCAGTCCTGACCGCCCCACCCCCTACCCCACCCCACCGCCGAGTATTTTCAAAGCTCCTAAGGACAGCAATGTATATTTATACCTATCTTATCACTTCATAAGGGAAAAATAAAACAACAGATGGCATAGGGTAGGCCTAGTACCATGCCTGGAGCACTGTAAAAGCTCTGTAATAGCTGGTTTCCTTCCCCTTATCTTATCTACCACACCTAGTAAGTAGTTCTAGGAATTGCTCTTTAGGCATTTTTGGAAGGGAATGAATGAATATTGATTTTTCCTATATGCCAAGGAACACCATTAAATATAGAGCATTATAATTCAAAAGACTGCCTGTTATTCCATGAAATTCTGGTTTGGTAAAGTTATGCCCTTTTTTTTAACTTACATCATTTGCTATATCCTGACTTCCCCAAAGCTTCTTGACTTATTTTGTTCAAAGCCCTGAGTTGCAATGTAATGTTTAAATCAGTCATTGTCTTAATTTTCTTTTAGCTTCACCTTCATTTCCTTCCCTGTTTTCTCTGTTCCTTTCCTTCTCTCTCTGACCTACTTGCATTCATATTTAAATCACTGAACTGTCACTAAATGGCAAAATAACTTTTCTTTACAAAAGACTAGCTAGAATTGTTCTCGATTGCTTCTATCTGCAACATTTTCAACATTCCAACATTTCACGGGTGAAGCTATGAAATCAACACAGGGGGAAGCAACCATCAAAATGCCTTTGATCTTGAAGTCATCTTGAGTTTGACAAGTATAATGTAAAGTTAACCCCTGAATAAATCTGAAAGGTAATAACATATAGGATGACCAAGACACAGATTGTTAGGTTGACTCCGTAATCTTTTTGCCCCTAGCATTATTGAGATATAATTGGCATATAGCATATGTAAGTTTAAGGTGTACAGCATGATGATTTGATGCAACTATATATTACAAAATGTTTAACACAATAAGGTTAGTTAACACATTCATCACCTTACATAATTACCAATTGTGTGTGTGTGTGTGTGGTGATAACCTTTAAGGTCTATACTCTTAGCTGGTTTCAGGTATATAATAAGGTATTGTTCACTGTAGTCATCATGCTATACATTAGATTCCCAGAACTTATTCATCTTATAACTAGAACTTTGTACTCTTTGACCAATACCTCCCTGTTTCCCCCAACTCCTAGGCCCTGGAAGCTATATTTTTATTCTCTATTTCTGTGAATCTGGCTTTTGTAGGTTCCACATCTAAATAAAAACATTCAGCATCTCTCTTTCTCTACCTGACTTTTTTCAGTTAGCATGACACCTTCAAGTTTCATCCATGTTGTCACAAATGTCGAGTTTGTATTTTTTTTCCTTTTTATGGCTGAAAAATATTCCATTGTATGTATGGAATTACACATTGTATATATGGGGTTAGGGTTAGGAATACATATATATATATATATATATATATATATATATATATATATATATATATCGCTTCTTTTTTATCTATTCATCCTTTGGTAGACACTCAGGTTGTTTCCATGTCTTGACTATTGCTAATAGTGCTGAAATGAATATGGAGGTACAGTTATTTCTTCAAGATAATGATTTTATTTCCTTTGGGTATATACCCAAGTGTGGGATTGCTGGATCATATGGTAGTTCTATTTTTAATTTTTTGAGGAACCTCCATACTGGCTTTGTAGTGGCTAAACCAATTTACATTCCCACCAATAGTGCTTGAGGAATGCCTTTTCTCCACATCCTCACCAACAGTTGTTATTTCTTATCGTCTGAATAATAGCCATTCTAACACGTATGAGGTGGTATCTCATGTGGTTTTCATTTGTATTTCCTTGGTGATTAGAATAGCTTTTCACTTACCTGTTGGTCATTTTTATATCTTCATTGGAAAAAATGTCTATTCAAGTGCTCCAATTTTTTACTCAGATTATTTGTTTTTTGTTGTTGTTAATCAGTTGCCTGAGTTCTTTATCTATTTTGGATATCAATTCCTTATCAGATAGATGGTTTGCAAGTATTTTCTCTCATTCCACAGGTTGCCTTTTCATTTTATTGATTGCTACTTTTCCTGTGCAGAAGCTTTTTAGTTTGATGTAGTCCTACTTGTTATTTTTGCTTTCATTGCTTACACTTTTGGTGTCATATCCAGAAAATCATTGTCAAGACCAATGTCAATATCAAAAAGCTTTTCCCATATATTTTCTAGGAGTCTATGGTTTTGGGTCTTTAATCCATTTTGTCCTTTAATCCATTTTGAGTTAATCTTTGTGAGTCATATATAGTAGGGTTCCAGTGAAACTGGAACCTATGTTTCTCCAATTTTCCCAACACTATTTATTGAAGAAACTATTCTTGGCTCCATTGTGAAATATTAGTTGACCATGTATGCATGAGTTTATTTCTGAGCCCTCTATTCTGTTCCACTGATCTATATATCTGTTTTTCTGCCAGTACCATACTAGTATATAGTTTTGATTACTATAGCTTTGTAATAAAGATTGAAATCAGGAAGTGTGATGCCTCCAGCTTTGTTCTTCTTTCTCAGACTTGCTTTGGCTATTCAAGGTATTTTGTGGTTCCATATGCATTTTATGATTGTTTTTCTACTTCTGTGAAGAATGCAATTGGAATTTTGATGGAGATTGCATTGAATCTATAGATGACTTTGGATAGTCTGGACATGTTAACAATATCAGTTCTTCCAATTTATGAACATGGGATATTTTTCCATTTGTGTCTTCTTCAATTTCATTCATCAATGGCTTGCAATTTTCAATTTACAGATTTTTCACCTTCTTGGTTAAATTTCCTCAATATTTTATTATCTTTGATGCTATTTTAAATGGAATTATTTTACTTCTTTTTCAGATAGCTCATTGTTAGTGTATAGAAAGAGAACTGATTTTTCTGTGTTGATTGTTGTATCCTACAACTTTACTAAATTTATTAGTTCTGACAATTTTTTAGTGGAGTCTTTAGGATTTCCTATATATAAGACCATATCATCTGGAAGCAAAGATAATTTTACTCCTTCCTTTCTAATTTGATGCCTTTTATTTCTTTTTCTTGCCTAATTGGTCTGGCTAGGACTTCCAATACTGTGTTGAATAGGAGCAGTGAAAGTGGGCACCCTGTTATATAGGAAAAGCTTTCAACCTTTCAGTGTTGAGTATGATGTTACCTGCGGGTTTGTCATATATGGCCTTTATTATGTTGAGATATGTTCCTTCTATAACTAATTTGTTGAGAGTGTTTATAATCAAAGGGTGTTGAAGTTTGTCAAATGCTTTTTCTCCATCTATTTAAATGATCATATAATTTTTTCTTTAATTTTATTAATGTGGTGTGTCACATTTATTGATTTGTATATTTACACCATCCTTGCATCCCAGAGAGAAATCCCACTTGATCATGGTGTATGATCCTTTTAATATGCTGTTGAATTCACTTTTCTAGTATTTTATTGAAATTTTTTGCATCTACATTCATCAGATATCGGCCTATAATTTTCTTCCCTTGTAATGTCCTTTTCTGGTTTTGGGGTGAGGGTGATGCTGGCTTTGTAAGATGAATTTGGAAACGTCCCCTCCTCTTCAGTTTTTTTGAAGGGATTGAGAAGAATTGGTATCAATTTTTCTTTAAATGTTTAGTAGAATTTACCAGTGGAACCATCTGGTCCTGGGCTTTTCTTTGTTAGGTGATTTTTTTTATTACTGCTTCAATCTCCTTACTTGTTATTTGTTCAGATTTTCTATTTCTTCATGATTCTGTCTTAGTAGACTGTTTCTAGGAATTCATCCATTTCTTCAAGGTTATCCAATTTGTTGGCATAAAATTGTTTATAGTAGTCTCTAGTGGTCCTTTGTATTTCCATGGTGTCAGTTGTAATGTCTCCTCTTTCATTTCTGATATTATTTAGTTGAGTCTTTTTCTTTTTTTCTTAGTCTGGCTAAAGGTTTGTTAATTTTATTTATCTTTTAAAAAAACCAGATCTTTGTTTTGTTGATATTTTATACCGTTTTTCTGGTCTTTATTTCATTTATTTCTTCCCTGATCTTTGTTATTTCCTTCCTTCTGCTAACTTTGAGCTTAGTTTGTTCTTTTTTTTTTAATTCCTTGATGTGTAAAGTTGGGTTGTTTATTTGTGATCTTACTTTCCTTAATGTAGGCATTTGTTGCATAAACTTCCTTCTTAGAACTACTTTTGCTACATCTCCCAAATTTTGGTATGTTGTGTTTTCACTTTTATTTGTTTCAAGATATTTTTAATTTCCTTTTTGATTTCTTGCTTGACCCATTGGTTATTCAGGAGTGTGTTGTTTAATTTCCATTCATTTGTGAATTCTCTAGTTTCCCTCTTATTACTGATTTCTAGTTTCACACCACTGTTTGTGGTCAGAAAAGATACTTGGTATTATTTCAGTCTTCTTAATTTGCTAAGGCTTGTTTTGTGACCTAACATATGATCTATCATGGAGAATGTTCTATGTGCTCTGGGAAGAATGTGTGTTGTGCTGCTGTTGGATGCAATGTTTTGTGTATGTTGGTTAGATCCATTGTTTCTGAGGTATAGTCTAAGTCCAGTGTTTCCTTATTGAATGTCTGAATGATCTATCCATTGTTGAAAGTGGGGTACTGAAGTTCCCTACTATTGTTGCATTGTTGTCTATTTCAGATCTGTTAGAATTTGCTTAATATAGTTAGGTGCTCTGATGTTGAGTACATATATATTTACAATGTTACATTCTCTTGATGAATTGACCCCCTTATCATTATATAATAACCTATTTGTACCTTGTTACAATTTTTGACTTAAAGTTTATTTTGCCTGATATAAATATAAATACCGCTGCTCTCTTGGTTTCCATTTGCATGGAATATCTTTTCCAGCCCTTCACTTTAAGCCACATGTATCCTTAAAGCTGAAGTAAGCCTCTTATAGGCAGGATTTTGTTTTTTAATCCTTTCAGCCACTTGATGCCTTTTGATTGGAGAATTTAATCCATTTACATTTAAAGTAATTATTGGCAGGTAAGGACTTACTAATGACATCTTATTGTTTTCAGGCCTGTTAATAGATTCTTTTTCCCTTTCTTCCTTTTTTACTCTTACTTTGTGAATTGATAATTGGAATGCTTTGTGTCTTTTCTCTTATATTTTGTGTATCTGCTGTAAGTTTTTGCTTTGTGATTGCCATAAGTCTTATATAAAACATCTCGTACATATAACACTATTTTAAGATGATAACAACTTAACTTTGATTACATACAAAATCTCTACCCTTTACTCCCCCCATCATATTTTATGTTTTTGATGTCACAATTTACATCTCTTTATAGTTTGTATCTATTAACAAACTATTGTAGCTATAATCAGTTTTAATACTTTTGTCCTTTAACCTTTGTACTAGAGTTAGATGATTAACAAATCACTATACTACAGTATTAGAGCATTCTGATTTTGACTACATACTCCCCTTCACCACTATGTTTTATATTTTCATGTTACTAATTAGCAGTCTTTCATTTCATCTTGAAGAACTCTTTTCAGCATTTCTTATAAGGAAGGTCTAGTGGTGATGAATTCTTCCAGCTTCTGTTTATTGGGAAATTCTTTTCTCTTCTTCACTTCTGAAAGACAACTTTATAAAGTATTCTTGGTTGGAAATTTTTTTTTTCTTTCAACTCTTTGAATATATTATCCCACTTTCTCCTGACCTGCAAGGGTTCTTTTGTGACGTCCACCAATTGTCTTATGGGTGTTCTTTTGTATGTATGGGACTTTTTTTATCTTGCCACTTTAAAAATTGTCTCCATCTTTGATTTTATTATAATGTGTGTCATAGAGATATCATTTTGGGTTGAAATTTTGTGGTGACCTATTAGCTTCATAAACTTAGACATCAAATTCCTCCCCAGATTTGAGAAGTTCTCAGCCATTATCTCTTTGAGTAAGTTTTCTTCTTCTTTCTCCCTCTCTTTTCCTTCTTGGATTCCTGTAATTCACAGATTTTTTTTTCTTTTAATGGTGTGCCATAATTCACATAGGCTTTTTTTCATTCTTTTTTTTTTTTGCTCCTCTAACCCAGTGATTTCAAATTACCTGTCTTCTAGTTCACTAATTCTTTCTTCTGCTTCATAGACTCTACTGGTGAAGCTTTCTGTGTAACTCTTCTGAGCATTCATTTTACTCTTCAATTGTAGAATTTCCTTTTTTTTAATGATCTCTATTTCTTTGTTGAACTTCTCACATTGTTCATGCATTATTTTCTCCATTTATTTAGTTTTCTGTGTTTTCTTGCAGATCACTGAATTTTTAAAAGAGGATTATTCTGAATTCTTTGTTGAACAGTTCATAGATCTCCATTCTTTTTGGCCCAGTCATTGGAGCTTTATTAATTTTTTTTGGTGGTGTCATGTTTTCTTGATTATTCATGATCCTTGTGGCCTGTGTTGGTGCCTGCACATTTGAAGAATAGGCACCTCCTCCAGGCTTTACTGACTGGCTTCAGCAGGCAAAGGCCTTCACCAGTCAGCCTATCCAGAGATTTTGAGTGAACTGCCTTGTGCTGTCCATGGGTGGCCTTGCTGCTGGAGTCCGTGAGTGGGCAGATCTCGTTTCTGTGTCAGCAGGTCATCATGTCTTGTGTTTGGTTCTGTGGGGACCATTCTTGTGCCTGAGTTTGCAGTGATAGGCCTGGTACTTGGGACCTAGGAGACTAGGTCCATAGGACCTCACCTGAAGCCTGGGTCCTCAGGGGCTAGATTGACAGGTATAATTTAAACTCCTGAATGAATGTGAATGGTGATAATGTATAGGATGACTAAGATACAAGTTATTAGGTTGAATCCATAATCTTTTATATTAGCAGAAATAAAAAAGGCAGCGTTCAAATTATGTTCAAACCCTTGGTTTGCCACTTGCAAACTGTATATTTAAGGTCAAATGACTGAACCTCTTAGATTCCATTGATACATCTGTGAAATGAGGACAATAATATTTCTTACTGCACACAGTCATTGTGGGAATTAACTAACACTATATGCATTTATAATATACATAAAATACTTAATACATTGGTTGTGACATTGAAGGAGCTATACAAAAGAACTCATTCTAGTGCAGTGGATTTTCAGTTAGGTTAGTTTCCCTGAAACACAGAGTCTAAGATGGAGGTTTGCCTGCTAAAATTTTATTATGGAATCATTTGGATATAACACCTATGAGGGAGTGAAGGAAATAAGTTTGGATAAAGTTGGGCTGTAATTAAGTCTCAATAAAGACTTCAGCTGATTGCGTAGGGTTCTCCAGAACTGGGATGACCCTTGAACGAGTTCCCCATTGAGGCAAGAGGGCTGGTCCTTTATACCCCTGAATAGACCAGATGTGAATGTGAGCTATCCCCAGAAGGGGTCTGTTCTTGGGTGAGATAATTCTCTGCTGCTGAGGGCAAGCACTAGAGACAGATTGAGCTCACTGCTTTCAGCCACCAAAACTCAAAGCCATTGGGGAAACGAGTGTCACAGTCTTGAAGGGGGATTGGGTTGTGCACCATAGCATCCAGGATGGGTTCCTAATTATAAATGTATAATAATTGTATATGACACATCACTTTATTTTACTACTTTTTCTAGACAATATGTTCCTATTGGGTAAGAGCTATGCCCTTCTTATCTGCCTGGTACATAGGAGGAACTCAAGAAATATGTCTTAAATAAATGGAATTATTTATAAAAACTTTTACAAAAACACACCCTATCCTACATTTAAGGAATTAGAAAATCTATCCTCAGACATGCAGAAATTACTGATATTTTTATACTGTGCTGTCGATTTTCTTTATAATTTAACAAGGACACAAAATTCTGTGAACAAAACAGCACTCTAATTCCCCTTATTTTGGATATGTAAAGGCAAAAGGTAAACTGAATCTTCCCAAACAATTTATTACCATGTTTGTTAATTTGATCCAATTTATAATATTGTTTACTAAGATCCTTATCTTCTGAATTAATAGTTAAGTAGAGAGATGGGATGAATACTAATGTGATGTAGTGAAATATTGTTTGTAGAATCTAGGAAGTGCCCTTGTAGGTGATCAATACATTATTTTTTTCATCTTTTGCACATTTGAAAATTTTTATAATAGAATTTTGCAGAAAAATAACTTTTTTCATTAAGCTGGCTATATGTTTGCGAAAATATTGAACTGGGTTAGTCCTTAAGTGAAATAAGAGACAGAGCACTAGTGTAAGCCAAGCATTTTGGTATGTAGAGAGTTGTAACAAGTTAAGAACATCTCTGTTTGAACAGTGTCCACTATGTGTTCCTAACCAAAAATGCATAATAACTTTATTATGACACAATACTTTATTAATTTTTCTAGACAATATGTTCATGATGGGTAAGAGCTATGTCTGTCTTGACTGCCTAGCACATAGGAGAAATTCAATAAATATATCTTAAACAAATGAAATTGTTTATTAAAAAAAACCCTCCTTAAAAAAACACTCCTGAGTTTTTATTAGTTGTTCCTTTTAGAGGTAGTATATGAAGGACATCTTGTAACAGTGACAGGTATATTATGGAAGAAGACAGCAAAAGATTTAATTATTGAATACTTTTGTTGGTTTATCCATACATGTGGTTATTTCAGATTTACGACTTCAGATATCCTGAACTTCAGTATGTTACCCTCATGAGTCGGTGATATTTTTTTCTTTGTCACCTATTTGTACAAATTGAAAAATTCAAGGAAAAAAAAAGAAATATGCATAAATAAAAATGCATGCCCATTCTTTTAAATAAAATAATTTTGTTTAGTATTTTTAAAAAGCATTATGAGCTGTGCTTTTACCAAACTCAGTAAAATTTTGACCATTATTCTTTAAATATTTTTTGCTGCCATTATACTTTCTCCTCCTCTTCCTCTCCTTTTCTAACTTCTCTCCTCTTCTTCTAGAACTCCAATCATGTTTGTGTTATAACTTTTGATATTATTCCATAGGTCCTAAGCTGTTCATTTTTTTAAATCTTATTTTCTTTCTGTTCTTCATAGTGCATAATTGCATATTGGTATTTCATTGAATTCAGTGACTTTTTTAGGTTGCCAATCTGTGATTAAGGCTATCAAGTGACTTTTCTTCAAATATTATACTTTTCAATTCAGTTTGGTGCATTTTTATAGTTTCCATTCCTATTCTGAGATACCCTATCTGTTCATTCATCATGACTGTGTTGTCCTTTAAAATATTTATAAAAGCTTCTTTAAAGTCCCTGTCTGCTAATTTCAACATCTGGACCTTTGGTATTGATTTATACAGACTGCTTTTTCCCTCAAATATGAGTCACACGTTTTTGTTTTCTTACTTCTAGTAACTTTTGGTTATATGCTGAACATTATGAATCATAAATTAAAGGGAATCTGGATTATGCTGCCTCCCTTAAACAATGTTGACTTTTTATGGCTGACAGATAAATCACTTGTGGATACTTTTGTTCTCATCAGGCTTGGATTTACTCTTTATTAAAGCTTTATTTATATTTAATTTAAAACTTCATTCTAGGGCATGTCCTTACACTAGATCAGGGTCCTTACACTTAAGAGATCATTTCCATTAAGTCTCAACTGAATGACAAGTTAGGTCACTTCACTTTGGCTAAGCTGGGACTCCAATAAACTCCAGTACTGTATGCCCTCTAGTATTACTGTCTAGCTCTCAGCCCTGAAAACACAATCTTTGCTAGGCCTTATGGGGTCTCACTCTGCACACATGCTGCCCAGCCATTGGCTAAGCACCCACAGTCCACCCCCACAAATACTGCTGGGTCCCTCATTAGTATAGCTCCTTTTCTCACATAACATGCCTTATAGGTTCCAGATGTCTCAGCAGCCTGGATCACCAATCTCTTCTTCTTCAGATCAGTGAGACCACCCTCCTGTTAGCTCTACTTTCCTGCCACTGAGAAAGTTGAGGTGATTGTGGGGTGATCATGATCATGCTCACGACTTTACTTTCTCTTCCTTCAAGGATCACAGTCTTATCCAGACTATTGCTTAATTTCTGAAACAATGACTTTACATATTTTCCAATTTTATAGCTCTTTTTGCAAAGAAGGTATGTCTGTTATGAGTTATTTTGTCAGGGTTAAAAATTGAATTTACTTTCAGGGACTTCCCTGGCAGTCCAGTGGTTAATACTCTGAGCTTCCACTACAGGGGACACAGATTCAATCCCTGGTTGGGGAAACTAAGATCCCACATGCTGCGCAGCGAGGCCAAAAAAGAAAAGAAAAAAAAAGTTGAAGTTGCTTTCAATACATATTTTATTTTTTATTTTTAATTAATTTTTATTGGAGTATAGTTGATTTATAATGATTTATAATGTTAGTTTCTGCCGCACAGCAAAGGAAATCAGTTATACCATATACATGTATCCACTCTTTTTTAGATTCTTTTCTCATATGGGTCATTACAGAGTATTGAGTAGAGTTCCCTGTGCTATACAGTAGGTCCTTGTTGGTTATCTATTCTATATACAGTAGTGAGTACATGTCAATCCAATCTCCCAATTTATCCCTTCCCCCCAAATAGATATATATATTTTTTTTTTTTTTTTTTTTTTGCGGTACGCGGGCCTCTCACTGTTGTGGCCTCTCCCGTTGTGGAGCACAGGCTCCGGATGCGCAGGCTCAGCAGCCATGGCTCACGGGCCCAGCCGCTCCATGGCATATGGGATCCTCCCGGACCGGGGCACGAACCCATATCCCCTGCATCGGCAGGCGGACTCTCAACCACTGCGCCACCAGGGAGGCCCCCAAATAGATATTTTAAACCAGTTTCCTCTAACATTTCTGAACTTAACAGTAAAATCAGATAGCATGTTAGGATGTTTTAAATAACCCTCCAAAGAAACAAACAAAATCTAATAACCCCTAGTTCACATACACATGCCCTATACCTTATCAAAATAGAGAATTCCTTCAGAATTTTTGTATAACATGGATTAAATGTATCTTTTTTTTTGATTAAGGAAATTTTATTTATGTATGCAAATCCATTCAACTAAGAATTTGGATCTCTTTGGTTAATTTTATTTTTCTAATAATTATCTCACCTAACTGCTGACAATTTTTTTTAACACCTTTATTGGAGTATAATTGCTTTACAGTGTTGGGTTACTTGCTGCTGTATAACAAAGTGTATCAGCTATATGTATACATATATTCCCATATCTACTCCCCCTTGCATTTCCCTCCCACCCATCTAGGAGGACACAAAGCACTGAGCTCATCTCCCTGTGCTATGCGGCTGCTTCCCACTAGCTATCTGTTTTACATTTGGTAGTGTGTATATGTCCATGCCACTCTCTCACTTCGTCCCAGCTTACCCTTCCCCCTCCCCGTGTCCTCAAGTCCATTCTGTATGTCTGCATCTTTTCTCCTGCCCTACACCTAGGTTCTTCAGAACCTTTTTTTTTTTTTTAGATTCCATATATATGTGTTAGCATACGGTATTTGTTTTTCTCTTTCTGACGTACTTTGTATGACAATCTCTAGATCCATCCACCTCATTACAAACAACTCAATTTTGCTTCTTTTTATGGCTGAGTAATATTCCATTGTATATATGTGCCACATCTTCTTTATCCATTCGTCTGTCGGTGGACACTTAGGTTGCTTCCATGTCCTGGCTATTGTAAATAGAGCTGCAATGGACAGTGTGGTACATGACTCTTTTTGAATTATGCTTTCCTCAGGGTATATGCCCAGTAGTGGGATTGCTGGGTCGTATGGTACTTCTGTTTTTAGTTTCTTAAGGAACCTCCATACTGTTCTCCATAGTGGCTGTACCAATTCACATTACCACCAACAGTGCAAGAGGGTTCCCTTTTCTCCACACCCTCTCCAGCATTTATTGTTTGTAGATTTTTTGTTGATGGCCATTCTGACTGGTGTGAGTTGATAATCTCATTGTAGTTTTGATTTGCATTTCTCTAATGATTAGTGATGTTGAGCATCCTTTCATGTGTTTGTTGGCAATCTGTACATCTTCTTTGGAGAAATGTCTGTTTTGGTCTTCTGCCCATTTTTGGATTCGGTTGTTTGTTTTTTTTTGATATTAAGCTGCATGAGCTGCTTGTATATTTTGGAGAATAATCCTTTGTCAGTTGCTTCATTTGCAAATATTTTCTCCCATTCTGAGGGTTGTCTTCTCCTCTTGTTTATGGTTTCCTTGGCTGTTCAAAAGCTTTTAAGTGTCATTAAGTCCCATTTGTTTATCTTTATTTTTATTTTCATTTCTCTAGGGGATGGGTCAAAAAGGATCTTGCTGTAATTTACATCACTGAGTGTTCTGCCTATGTTTTCCTAAGAGTTTTATAGTGTCTGGCCTTACATTTAGGTCTTTAGTCCATTTTGTTTGTGCATGGTGTTAAGTAGTGCTCTAATTTCATTCTTTTACATGTAACTGTCCAGTTTTCCCAGCACCACTTACTGAAGAGGCTCTCTTTTCTCCATTGTATATTCTCGCCTCCTTTATCAAAGATAAGGTGACCATACATACGTGGATTTGTCTCTGGGCCTTCTAACCTGTTCCACTGATCTATATTTCTGTTTTTGTGTGAGTACCATACTGTCTTCATTACTGTAGCTTTGTAGTATAGTCTGAAGTCAGGGAGCCTGATTCCTCCAGCTCTGTTTTTCTTTCTCAAGATTGCTTTGGCTATTTGGGGTCTTTTGTGTTTGCATACAGGTTGTGAAATTTTTTGTTCTAGTTCTGTAAAAAATGCCATTGGTAGTTTGATAGGGATTGAATTGAATCTGTAGATTGCTTTGGGTGGTATAGTAATTTTCACAATGTTACTTCTTCCAACCCAAGAACATGGTATAGCTCTCCATTTGTTTGTATCATCTTTAATTTTTTTCATCAGTGTCTTATGGGTTTCTGCATACAGGTCTTTTGTCTGTTTAGGTAGGTTTATTCTTAGGTATTTTATTCTTCTTGTTGCAGTGGTAAATGGGAGTGTTTCCTTAAATTCTCTTTCATATTTTTCATCTTTAGTGTATAGGAATACAAGAGATTTCTGTGCATTAATTTTGTATCCTGCTACTTTACCAAATTCATGGATTACCTCTAGTAGTTTTCTGGTAGCATCTTTAGGATTCTCCATACATAGTATCATGTCATCTGCAAACAGTGACAATTTTACTTCTTCTTTTCCAATTTGGCTTCCTTTTATTTCTTTTTCTTCTCTGATTGCCATGGCTAGGACTTCCAAAACTATGTTGAATAATAGTGGCGAGAGTGGACATCCTTGTCTTGTTCCTGATCTTAGTGTAAATGCTTTCAGTTTTTCACTATTGAGAATGATGTTGGCTGTGAGTTTGTCATATATGGCCTTTATTATGTTGAGGAAAGTTCCCTCTATGCCTACTTTCTGCAGGGTTTTTATCATAAATGGGTGTTGAATTTTGTTGAAAGCTTTTTCTGTATATATTGAAATGAGCATATGGTTTTCATCCTTCAATTTGTTAATATGGTTTATCACATTAATTGATTTTCATTTATGGAAGAATCCTTGCATTCCTGGGATAAACCCCACTTGATCATGGTGTATGATCCTTTTAATGTACTGTTGGATTCTGTTTGCTAGTATTCTGTTGAGGATTTTTGCATCTATGTTCATCAGTGATATTGGCCTGTCGTTTTCTTTTTATGTGACATCTTTGTCGGGTTTTGGTTTCAGGGTGATGTTGGCCTCATAGAATGAGTTTGTGAGTGTCCCTCCCTCTGCTATATTTTGGAAGAGTTTGAGAAGGAGAGGTGTTAGCTCTTCTCCAATTGTTTGATAGAATTCACCTGTGAAGCCATCTGATCCTGGGCTTTTGTTTCCTGGAAGATTTTTAATCACAGTTTCAATTTCAGTGCTTGTGATTGGTCTGTTTATATTTTCTGTTTCTTCCTGGTTGAGTCTCAGAAGGTGTGCTTTTCTAAGAATATGTCCATTTCTAAGACATTTCTAAGAATATGTCCATTTCTTCCAGGTTGTCCATTTTATTGACATAGAGTTGCTTGTAGTAATCTCTCATGATCCTTTGCATTTCTGTAGTGTCAGTTGTTACTTCTCCTTTTTCATTTCTAATTCTATTGATTTGAGTCTTCTCCCTTTTTTTCCTGATGAGTCTAATGGTTTTTCAGTTTTGTTTATCTTCTCAGAGAACAAGCTTTTAGTTTTATTGATCTTTGCAATTGTTGCCTTCATATCTTTTTCATTTATTTCTGATCTGACCTTTATGATTTCTTTCCTTCTACTGACTTTGGGGTTTTTTTTTGTTGTTCTTCTTATTCTTTCTCTAATTGCTTTAGGTGTATGGTTAGGTTGTTTATTTGAGATGTTTCTTGTTTCTTGAGGTTGGATTGTATTGCTTTTAACTTCCCTCTTAGAACTGCTTTTGCTCCATTCCATAGGTTTTGGGCCATCGTGTTTTCATTGTCATTTGTTTCTAGGTATTTTTTGATTTCCTCTTTGATTTCTGTAGTGACTACTTGGTTATTTAGTAGCGTATTGTTTAACCTCCAGGTGTTTGTATTTTTTACAGATTTTTTCCTGTAATCATATCTAGTCTCCTAGCATTGTGGTTGGAAAAGATACTTGATATGATTTCAATTTTCTTAAATTTACCAAGGCTTGATTTGCAACCCAAGATATGATCTATCCTGGAGAATGTTACATGAGCACTTAAGAAGAAAGTGTATTCTGTTGTTTTTCGATGAAATGTCCTATAAATATCAATTAAGTCCCTCTTGTTTAATATATCATTTAAAGCTTGTGTTTACTTATTTTCATTTTGGATGTTCTGTCCATTGGTGAAAGTGGGGTGTTTAAGTCCCCTACTATTATTGTGTCACTGATGATTTCCTCTTTTATGGCTGTTAGCATTTGCCTTATGTATTGAGGTGCTCCTATGTTGGGTGCATAAATATGTACAATTGTTATATCTTCTTCTTGGATTAATCCCTTGATCATTATGTAGTGTCCCTCTTTGTCTCTTGTAATAGTCTTTTTTTTTAAGTCTATTTTTCTCATATGAGAATTGGTATTCCAGCTTTCTTTTGATTTCCATTTGCATGGAATATGTTTTTCCATCCCCTCACTTTCAGTCTGTATGTGTCCCTAGGCTGAAGTGGGTCTCTTGTAGACAGCATATATACAGGTCTTGTTTTTCTGTCCATTCATCCAGTCTGTGACTTTTGGTTGAAGAATTTAATCCATTTACATTTAAGGTAGTCGTTGATATGTATGTTCCTATTACTCTTTTCTTTTTTCGTTTTTTTGTTTTTAGAATCATCTCTTCATGTTTTTAAATCAGTTCAAGTTAAAGTAGGTACAAACTGAACAATGGCTAGGGATGTCAAATGTTTTAAAAGTCAACCAAGATATTCATGATCTTTAATTCAATGGACATACTCTAAAATATTCGCTCATATAACGGAAAGTCTCTTCAGCGAGGACTGGAGAGAGGGCATCAGATCCATGTTGCTGCTGGTGTGGGGACTGAGTGCAGTCTTGAGTTTCATATAGAAAGAGAGAGTCCACTCTTAGCTTTTACTAGGGTAGCTGTTCTTCTAGCAGGCTCACCAGCTCGACTTCAGGGAGATCTTCATTAGAGCACACATCAGGGCTCACACAGTACAGGGAGTCAGATGTAGAGAAGGAACAGCACCCAAGGCAGATTTTGATAATGCGATAGGAGACCAGTGATGCTCTCTGAGTCTCTGTGATTGATATTTATGAGGTTTTCTTCACCCATCAGTGATGTAGAAGTGGCATTCTAGGATTGACTCATGCAAGATCCTTTCTTGTTTTGGTTGAGCAGGCAGCTGTGGTTTGAATCAGAGTAAAGGAAATCCATCAAGCCATTCAATAAAGAAAGGTTCTGGTCAAATGGATATTTTCTTTTCAACAGATTTTTTTTTTGATGGTCAATTGACATCTGGAGCAATGAGTGCTCTCATGTGATTATCACTCCTTGGATGGTCATGACAGAGTATGCCAAGATGTAGGCATAAGGATGCCCATACAGTATTTTTTTTTTTTAAAGCACACGTACAGAAAGGAATGGTCCGGCGTCCTCCGTTCTTCGCATGCGCTTGCTCAGGGAGAAGCCTCTAAAGCAGCAGCAGTCTGAGAGGAGCAACAGAAGCGGCCGCCACTGCCAGTAACTGCCCCAGCATGGCAGGGATGGAGGGGCAATTTCACATCATCATTCGGCAACTTTGGTTTTGCAGCTATTCCAGGTCAGTGACAGCCCCCACACATTTGGGGAAGAGAGAAGGAAACCCATTCTGCCAGCAGCCTACAAGGCACCAGCCCCATTTTCTTGTTTTGGGTTTGTTATTGTAGGTCTTTTCCTTCTCTTGTGTTCCTGCCTAGAGTAGTTCCTTTAGCATTTGTTGTAAAGCTGGTTTGGTGGTGCTGAATTGTCTTAGCTTTTGCTTATCTGTAAAGGTTTTAATTTCTCTGTCGAATATGAATGAGATCCTTGCTTGGTAGAGTGATCTTGGTTGTAAGTTTTTCCCTTTCATCACTTTAAATATGTCCTGCCACTCCCTTCTGCCTTGCAGAGTTTCTGCTGAAAGATCAGCTGCTAACCTTATGGGGATTCCCTTGTATGTTATTTGTTGCTTTTCCCTTGCTGCTTTTAATATTTTTCTTTGTATTTAATTTTTGATAGTTTGATTAATATGTGTCTTGGCATGTTTCTCTTTGAATTTATCCTGTATGGGACTCTGCACTTTCTGGACTTTATTGAGTATTTCCTTTCCCATATTAGGGAAGTTTTCAACTATAATCTCTTCAAATATATTCTCAGTCACTTTTTGTTTCTCTTCTTCTTCTGAGACCACTATAATTCGAATGTTGGTGTATTTAATGTTGTCCCAGATGTCTCTAAGACTGACCTCAATTCTTTTCATTCTTTTTTCTTTATTCTGCTCTGTGGTAGTTATTTCCTCTATTTTATCTTTCAGGTCACTTATTCATTCTTTTGCCTCAGTTATTTTGCTATTGATTCCTTCTAGAGAATTTTTAATTTCATTTATTGTGTTGTTCATCATTGTTTATTTGCTCCTTAGTTCTTCTAAGTCCTTGTTAAACGTTTCTTATACTTTCTCCATTCTATTTCCAAGATTTTGGATCATCTTTACTACCATTACTCTGAATTCTTTTTCAGGTAGACTACCTATTTCCTCTTCATTTGTTTGGTCTGGTGGGTTTTTACCTTGCTCCTTCATCTGCTGTGTGTTTCTCTGTCTTGTCATTTTGCTTAACTTACTGTGTTTGGGGTCTCCTTTTTTTTTTTTTTTTGTGGTACGCGGGCCTCTCACTGTTGTGGCCTCTCCTGTTGCGGAACACAGGCTCCAGATGCACAGGCTCAGCGGCCGTGACTCACGGGCCCAGCCGCTCCATGGCATGTGGGATCTTCCCAGACCAGGGCACGAACCCGTGTCCCCTGCATCGGTAGGTGGACTCTCAATGACTGCGCCACCAGGGAAGCCCTGGGGTCTCCTTTTTTCAGGCTGCAGGTTCATAGTTCCTCTTGTTTTTGGTGTCTGCCCCCAGTGGCTAAGGTTGGTTCAGTGGGTTGTGGAGGCTTGCTGGTGGAGGGGACTAGTGCCTGTGTTCTGGTGGATGAGGCTGGATCTTGTCTTTCTGGTGGGCAGGACTGCATCCGGAGGTGTGTTTTGGGGTGTCTGTGACATTATTATGATTTTAAGCAGCCCTTCTGCTAATGGGTGGGGTTGTGTTCCTGTCTTGTTAGTTGCTTGGCATAGGGTGTGAAGCAGTGGAGCTTGCTGGTTGTTGAGTGGAGCTCATCTCAGCATTGAGATGGAGATCTCTGGGAGAGCTCTTGCCATTTGATATTATGTAGAGCTGGGAGGTCTCTGGGGGACCAATGTTCTGAATGTGGCTCTCCCACCTCAGAAGCTCAGGCCTGACACCTGGCTGGATCACCAAGACCCTGTCAGCCACATGGATTGGAAGAAAAGGGAGAAAGAGAAGAAAAAAGAAAAGAAAAGGAAAGGGAAAGGGAAAGGAAAGAAAAGAAAGAAAGAAGGAAGAAATTAAATTAAATTTATTTTAAAAATTATTAAAATAGAAAAATAAAAAGCTAATAAGAAAAAAGAAAGAAGAGAGCAAGCAAGCCAAAAAACAAATCTACCAATGAAAACAAGCGCTACCAACTATACAAAAAAAAAATCCAAAAAACAACAGACAGAACCCTAGGACAAATGATAAAAGCAAAGCTATACAGACAAAATCCCACAAAGAAGCATACACAATAATGTTGTAATAAATAAATAAATAAAAATTAAAAATAAAAAAAGAAGCATACACATGCACACTCACAGAAAGAGAAAAAAGAAAAAAAAATATATATATATATATGAAAGGAAGAGAGCAACCAAATCAGTAAACAAATCTACCAGTGATAATAAGCTCTAAACACTAAACTAAGATAAACATAAAACCAGAAACAAATTAGATGCAGAAAGCAAACCTCAAGTCTACAGTTGCTCCCAAAGTCACCGCCTCAAGTTTGGGATGATTCATTGTCTATTCAGGTATTCCAGAGATGCAGGGTACCTCATGTTGATTGTGGAGATTTAATCCGCTCCTCCTGAGGCTGCTGGGAGAGATCGCACCCCGAAACAGTAGTCTCTTGCCTCTTAGGCAGTTCCAGACTTTTTCCCAGACTCCCTCCCAGCTAGCTGTGGTGCACTAGCCCCCTTCAGGCTGTGTTCATGCAGCCCACCCCTGTCCTCTCCCTGGGATCTTACCTCCGAAGTCTGAGCCTTAGGTCCCAGCCCCTGCCCACCCCGGCGGGTGAGCATACAAGCCTCTCGGGCTGGTGAGTGCTGGTTGGCACTGATCCTCTGTGTGGGAATCTCTCTGCTTTGCCCTCTGCACCCTGTTGCTGTGCTCTCCTCCGTGGCTCCAAAGCTTCCCCCCCCACCCAGCCCCACCCCCATCTCCACCAGTGAAGTGGCTTCCTAGTGTGTGGAAACCTTTCCTCCTTCACAGCTCCCTCCCAGAGGGGCAGGTCCCAGCCCTAATGTTTTGTCTCTGTTTTTTCTTTTTTGTTTTGCCCTGCCTGGGTACATGGGGAATTTCTTCCCTTTTGGGAAGTCTGAGGTCTTCTGCCAGCATTCAGTAGGTGTTCTGTAGGAGTTGTTCCACATGTAAATGTATTTTTGATGTATTAGTGGGGAGGAAGGTGATCTCCATGTCTTACTCCTCTGCCATCTTGAAGGTCTAAATATATCTTAATAAAAATAGGTTAACCTATAAATTGCTTCACAATTGATTAGTGTCAAGGGCATGGGAAGCTTATATATTTATATTTATGTCCCAAATTAAGCATTATATTTTAAAATATTATATCACTTTTTAGGGAAGAAGACCTCAATTATTTTGATATTTCAGCAAATCACCTCTACTTAGAGTCTACAAATTATGCTTTATTTTGGTAAAGTCCTTTGTCTCTTAAAGACAGGGTTCAACTTACCAAACGAATTTCCAACAGGACCTGTACTCTCAGTGGAGAAAAACTCAATAAATGATTCCGTCATTAAGCTTTTTTATTTCTATAATATAGTAACAGTCTACTAAAATTTTAAACGGATACCAAAAAGACAGAATGTGGTACCTCAGATATTTAAGCTAAAATTTTAGTCAGAACACCCCTTGAAGAGGTTTTGAAAGTATTTACAATATATTTTACAGATTGTTGCTAAGAGCTTTGCACAATTCATCTTACAGATGTAGACACATTAATGAATTTAATTGTATTAATTTTCCTCTAGCATTCACAATTTATTATTGGCTTGCCTTGTCAGTGAGATGTTAAAAGGGGTTCAGGGTCCAAGTGAAATGATTTTTAAGTGCATTGGGAATGATGAGTTATATTCATTTTAACATCACCACGTCCTTTTAAAGGCTTTATGTTGTCAATCTTAAGGTTTTTAAATCAGAATTTCCTTTGATAAATGCCTCACTGAAACACAGAAAAGACTAAGATAGGCATTTAACAAACAAGGCAGTACTTTAGACCAATAAACTGATGAAAATTCAATGTTTTAAACATCCCCATAAATAACCAGGGAGATGCAAAGTGAAACTACAATGAAGTATCATTGTATGCCTGACAGATTGGCAAAAATTTTTTAAAGTTTGATAATACCAAATGTTGGCAAAGATGTGAAGCAACAGAAAATGCTCATACGTTTCATCAGAGAGTATAAATTGGTATAATCACCATGGAAAGTGATTGGACATTTTTCTATTAAAATTAACTGTATGCAGTTTACCCAACCACCCTTCAAACCCACTTAAAGTAATACATACCCTTGGAAAGGTGGTGGGATATTAACATCAGGATGGATATACAAGAACAGTCATAGCAGCATTGCTTGCAAGGCAAACCTAGGAGCAGTTCATTATCCATCCACAGCATAGTGGATAAGGAAATTGTGTTATTTCTATACATTGGAATACTGTACTGAAAAGCACTGAAAGAATTAGCTGCAACTATGGACAAATCTCACAAAACATAATATGGAGTGAAAAAAGCAGTCAAAATAATACATACATTTTTATAATCAGATAAAATTCCAAAGAGTTAAATCAAACTACATTGTTTAAGGATGCATGTGTAAGTGGAAAAATTATAGAGAAAATCAAAAAAGTGATTGTTGTGGACATCAGGAGAGTGGTTATTGCCAAGGGGAAGGACAAGTGTTGTAGTTGGCGAGTGGGAAGTGGAGCAGACTGGGTAGCTGGCTATGTTTTCTTTCTTTTTTTAATTGAAGTATAGTTGATGTGCACTATTATGTTAGTTTCAGATATACATCATAGTGATTAGATCTTTAAATACATTATGAAATGATCACCACGGTAAGTCTAGTAACCATCTGTCACCATAAAAGTTACTACAGTGTTATTGACTACATTCCTTATGCTGTATATTATATCCCTATGACTTATTTGTTGTATAACTGGAAGTCTGAACCTCTTACTCTTTCACCTGTTTAGCCCAGTCTTCTACCACCCTCCCCTCTGGCAACTACCCATCTGTTCTCTGTATCTATTTGTCTGTTTCTGTTTTGTTTTAGTTGTTCATTTGTTTTGTTGTTTCGATTCCAAATGTAAGTGAAATCATATGGCATTTGTCTTTTTCTGTCTGGTATTTCACTTAGCCTACCTTCTAGATCCATCCATGTTGTTGTAAATGGCAAGATTTCATTATTTTTATGGCTGAGTAATATCCCAATTTGTGTGTGTGTGTGTGTGTGTGTGTGTGCATGTGTATATATATATATATATATATATATATATATATATATATATGCCACATCTTCTTTATCCATTCATCTACCGATGGGCACTTAGGTTGCTTCCATATCTTAGCTATTGTAAATAATGCTGCAATGAATATAAGGGTGATCATCTTTTTGAGTTAGTATTTTTGTTTTCCTTGGGCAAATACCCAGAAGTGGAATTGCTGGATCATATGATAGTTCTATTTTTAATTTTTTGAAGAAACACCATACTGTTTTCCATAGTTGCTGCACCAATTTACACCCCACCAACAAGGTACTAGTGTTCCCTTTTCTCCATGTCCTCACTAACACTTGTTATTTCTTGCCTTTTGATAAAAGCCATTATGACAGGTATGAGGTAATATATGATTATGGTTTTAATTTGCCTTTCCCTGATGTTTAGTGATGTTGAGCATCTTTTCATATGCCTGTTGGCATTCTGTACTTTTCCTTTAAAAAATGTCTATTCGTATCCTCTGCCCATTTTCCAATCAGATTGTTTGTGGGGTTTTTTTTTTTTGATATTGAACCATATAAGTTCCTGTTTTCTTTCCTGACCAAAGCAGTGTTCATAGTAATGTTTGCTTTATAACAATTCATTGTAGTCTACATTTCACACTTTTTATCAATTTCTGAAAACGTTATCTTTCATAATAAAAAAATTTAATCATATCCAGAAGAGTCTATATAAATGATTAGAACCAGAGGGAAAAAAGAGGTTAGATAAAATAGCATTAAAAATGTGTTATAATGCTTTTGTCTGTAAGTAGAGTAAAACAACTCAAAATAATTGAAATAACTTGAATCATCTTATAAAACAAGAAGTTTAAAATAAGATGGCTCTAAGTTAGATAATATAGGGGCCCAACAATGTCATCAAGGTTTCTTTCATCTTTCCACCCTGCAGTTTCTGTCATATTACACTATCTGATTGTTATAGGATGCTTGTCCCCCAAACAGAACAAACTGTGTATCCCTCTTTTTATTAGTAGAGAACTTTTTCCATGTGCCTACACACATACACATACACATAAACAGACTTTTCCTCTTGATTCATTGATTGAATTGCATCCTATACTCCTGCCCCCAAAGCAAGGAAAGGGCCCCCATGATTGACTTAGACCAATTATGTTTTACCCTCTTACTTTCCTTAAACACATTTGTGGGAAGGAGTACAGATAACTGAATCAAATCAAGGTTCTGTTAGATAGGAGGAAGAAGTGTGAATGTTGTCTGTTACACATTAAAAAATATAGAAAATTTCCCTGAAAATTTTGAGCCTTGGATGGAAGCACTCTTAGAGTACTGATCAACACATTACTGAAAATGGCCCATTATCAAGCATTTCCTAATGTACCTTTTTAATTTCAAGAATTAAATTACCAGTAGGTAGACACCATATTACCCAAAGAGGAAGCACAGTCAGGTTATATCAAAATCCAAATGCTACAAAAGGGGAACATCTACAGACGCTTTAGGGGAAATACTCTTTGTTTCTGATCATATTTATTCCTGGTTAGGCTACTGTTCATGGTAAAGGACAACAAAAATATACTGTCAGACAGGTAATAAATGTTACCACCCCAAGAAACTTGCTGGAAAAAAAAAGGCCTGAAAAGGATCTTCCTAATTTTTTTTTTTTTCTGGTACACGGGCCTCTCACTGTTGTGGCCTCTCCTGTTGTGGAGCACAGGCTCCGGACGCGCAGGCTCAGTGGCCATGGCTCACGGGCCTAGCTGCTCTGCGGCATGTGGGATCTTCGTGGACTGGGGCACAAACCCGCGTCCCCTGCATCGGCAGGCGGACTCCCAACCACTGCACTACCAAGGAAGCCCCTGATTTGTTAATCATGAAGAAATAACTTTCGATTTACAGAAAAGCTACAGTAGTACAAATTTTCCTGTATATACTCAGATTCTCCAAGAATTAATATTTCACTATTTTTGCTTTATCATTTTACACATACACACACATACATTCACACATACTTATATAAACATTTGAGAGTAAGGTACACACATGATCCTCCTCTATCCCCAAATACACAGCATGTATTTCCTAAAAACAAGGACAATTTCTTTCACAACTGCAGTACAATGATAAAAACCAAGAAAGCAACAATGATACTACTATTTAATCAGTAGGTCTAATTATTTCATTGCTTGTTTTAAGAAAACAGGAGGAAAAAGGCTAGTCCCAAATCAATGTTATGCCCTCAGTTTTCATTGATAGTTAATACAAGGATAGTCAGGAAAAATTGTTTCTTTATTAGCTATAAAGCTATTATGGAAAACACAGTCTACTAAATTTTTAATATTTCCTTGCTAAGAACCCAGTGATAAGTTGCTTTTAGAGCTTAGTAAAAGGAAGATATTTGTATCTCTTAAAAAGTTTATACTTCAGTCAGTGTATGGGGAGGTTTCCCTCTAGGCCCTGTCAAAAGCTCAGAACTAACTTTGTGGCTTAATAACCACAACAATATTAGCTTTCTATGCATTCTGTTGTGAGCCTATCTTCCAGTGCAAATAGAAACAAATATAACAAATAATAATATATAAAAAAATTAATAATATGACAAATGATAAAACCTCCAAGACTCTATATATACTTATTGTTCTTTAAGTTAGAAAAATACTAAATTCCAAGGATATTTTTGCATTGTAAAGATCTTTCTTAAAATTTATCAGGATTTGAAGTTAGTATAGAAGTCACTTAAAAAATAAACATCTACAAAAGTGGTCAAACTTAATTTAATGAACGGACTATACTATTTATCAACTGCTGCATAGCAAATTACTCCAAAACTTATTAGCTGAAAATAAAAAATATTTATTATCTCACATCATTTCTGAGGGTTAGGAATCCAGGGAAGATGGGTAGTTCTGGCTTAGGTTGCAGCCGAAGCCACAGTGATCTCGAGAAGCCCAGGACCAGAGCGTTCATGCCCAAGTTTACTCAGGTGGTGTAGACTGCTCAGCTCCTCCCCACAGGGTCTCTCCAGAGGGCAGCTACTTCCAGCACAGAGAGAGAGAAAGAGAGCCCAAGACAGAAACCTCATCATGGAAGTGTCATATTGTATGGCAACCATCATAACTACTTAATTTTAGAACATTTTCATCACCCAGAAAAGAAACCCTGAAAAACTTTTGCTCTGTAAGACACTGTCCAGAGAATAAACAGACAAGCCACAGGCTGAAAGAAACATTTTCAAGAGACACATCTGGTATTCAAAACATATAAAGAACACTTAAAACTCACTAACAAGAAAATGAATTAAAAAATGAGCAAAAGATCTGAACAGATACCTCACCAAAGAATATATACATATGCAAATGAGCATATGAAAAGATGCTCCACATCATATGTCCACAGGGAAATGCAAATTAAAACAATGAGATACCACTATACATCTTTATTTATTTATTTTATTTATTTATTTTTGGCTGTGTTGGGTCTTCCTTGCTGCGCACAGGCTTTCTCTAGTTGCGGCGAGCGGGGTCTACTCTTCGTTGCGGTGCGTGGGCTTCTCATTGCAGTGTCTTCTCTTGTTGCAGAGCATGGGCTCTAGGCATGCAGGCTTCAGTAGCTGTGGCACGTGGGCTCAGTAGTTGTAGCTCACAGGCTCTAGAGCGCAGGCTCAGTAGTTGTGTTGCATGGGCTTAGTTGCTCTGCGGCATGTGGGATCTTCCCGGACCAGGACTCGAACCTGTGTCCCCTGCATTGGCAGGCAGATTCTTAACCACTGTGCCACCAGGGAAGTCCCCACCACTACACATCTATTAGAATTCCCCAAATCTGAAACACTGGCAACACCAAATCCTGGCAAGGACGTGGAGCAAATGGAGTTCTCATTCATTGCTGGTGGGAATGCAAGATGGTGCAGCCACTTTAGAAGGCAGTTTGGCGATTTCTTACGAAACTAAACATACTGTTAAGATACCTTCCAGCAATCTTGCTTTGTGGTATTTACCCAAAGAAGTTGAAATTTTAGTCCACACAGAAAGCTGCACATGGACATTTATAGCAGTTTTTTCATAATTGCCAAAACTTCGAAGCAACCAAGATGTCTTTCAGTAGGTGAATGGATAAATAACCCATGGTTCATTCAGACAATGAAATAGTATTCAGGGCTAAAAAAAATGAGCTATCAAGTCATAAAAAGGCATGGAGGAAACTTAAATGTATATTACTCAATGAAAGAAGCCAATCTGAAAAGACTATATATATATCCTAACTATATGACATTCTGGAAAAGGCAAAACTGTGGAGACAGTGAAGCGATCAGTGGTTGCCAGGGGTTACAGGGGCAGAGGGAGCACAAAGACTTTTAGGGCAGTGAACCTACTATAATGGTGGATATGTGTTATTATACATTTGTCCAATCCCATAGAATGTACAACAGCCAGAGTAAACACTAAAGTATGGACTTGGGTAATTATGATGTGTCAATATAGGCTCATCAGTTGTAACAAATGTACCACACTGGTGGGGGATTTTGATAGTGGGGTAGACCATGCCTATGTGGGCAAGAGGTATATGGGAGATCTCCATGCCTTTTCCTCAATTTTGCTGTGAACCTAAAACTGCTTTAAAGATAGTGTATTTAAAAACAAACAAGAAAGAGAAAGAAAGAGAGAGAGAGGTGGGGGAGGGAGGGAGAGAGAGAGAGAGGGAGGGAGGGAGGAAGGGAGGAAGGGAAGGGAAGGGAAAAAGAATGAGAAATCCCTGTATCTATTAGCCATCACTCACCCTTCATAACCTGCTACCACCAGCCCCTGGTAACCACTAATTTACTTTCTGTCTCCAGGGATTTGCCTATACTGAGCCATTCATACGTGCTGAACCATACACTATGAGCCCTCTCTGTCTTCTTTCTTTAACTTATCATAACGTTTTGAAAGTTCATCCATGTTATAGCATGTAGCAGTACTTTATTTTTATGGCTGAATATTGTTCTGTAATATGGAAAGACCACATTTTGTTTTCCACTCCTCAGTTTATGGACGTTTGTAATGTTTCCACTTTTTGGCTAGTATGAATAATGCATCCCCAAACACTTATGTACACATTTTTGTGTGAGTATGTTTTCTATCCTCTTGTGTATATATCTAGGAATAAAATTGCTGGGTCATTTGGTAACTCAATGTTCAAGTTTTGAGGACTTTCCAAACTGTTTTTGGAAGTTGGCTGCACCATTTTATATCCCCATCAGCAACGTATAAAGGATTCCAATTTCTCCACATCCTCACCAGCACTTGCTATTGTCTGTCTTTTAAAAATTTATTATTATACCTATTTTAGTGGATATAAACTGGCATCTCATTGTGGTTTTTTGGGTTTTTTTTTTTTTTTTTTTTTTTTTTTTTTTTTGTGGTACGTGGGCCTCACACTGTTGTGGCCTCTCCCGTTGCGGAGTACAGGCTCCGGACGCGCAGGCTCAGCAGCTATGGCTCATGGGCCCAGCCACTCCGTGGCATGTGGGATCTTCCCGGACTGGGGCACGAACCCCTGTCCCCTGCATCGGCAGGCGGACTCTCAACCACTGCGCCACCAGGGAAGCCCTCATTGTGGTTTTGGTTTGAATTTCCCTGATAACTGATGATGCTGAGCATCTTTTCATGTGCTAATTGAGTATTTGCATATTCTTTGGAAAAACATCTACTCAGAACTTTTGCCAATTTTTAAATTTGGTTATCTTTTTTTTTTTCTGTTGAGTTGTAGGAGTTATTTATATCTTCTTGATACAAGACCTTATCAGATATACTATTTGCAAATATCTTCCCCATTCTATGACTTGCCTTTTAAAGTTTTGATAGTGTTCCTTGATGCTTGAAAGTATTCCATTTTGATGAAGTCCAATTTATCTATTTATTCTTTTGTCACTTGTGCTTTTAGTGTCATATTTAGGAAACCACTGCCTAATCGAAACTAAAAAATATTTACTCTTGTGTTTTCTACTAACAGTTCTGTAGCTTTATCACTTGTATTTAGGTCTGTGATCCATTTTGAGTTAATTTTTGTGTATGGTATGTAGTAGGGGTCCAACTTCATTCTTCTGCAAATGATTACCTAGTTGTCGGATTATCATTTGCTTAAAAAATTATTCTTTCCCCATTGAATGGTCTTGGCACTCATGTCAAAAATCATTGAACATGAATATATGAATTTATTACTGGACTCTTTTTTCTAAACCATTAATCTGTGTATCTATCCTTATGCTAGTACTACATAGTCTTAATTATTGTAGATTTGTAGCAAGTTTTAGTGGAAGTCCCCTAACTTTTTCTTCTTGCTCAAGATTGTGTTAACTGTTCTGGATACTTTGCATTTCTGTATTAATTTTAGGATCAGCTTGTCAATTTTGGCAAAAAAAAAGAAAAGAAAAAGCCAGTTGGAAGAGTCTGCACTCTGAACCACTGAACCATTATTGAAGATTATTTAGTACCACAGAAAAATGCCTACTGTGGTCCTTGAATATAAGATTGTATTATTCTCTGGTAGACATAGATACGAATTAAAAGTTAAAGTAAGGTGATTGTTATTAGGAAGATGAGATCATGCATTGTCTTCTTTTTCCTTTCATAATTTTTTGTTTTAATGCTATTTTATAATAAGGAAAATGTGTGTTATGTTCTTGAGGGAAGGATTTATTTCTAAACTCCTTAAAGTACCTGGCATATTGTATTGTACATAGTAGGCACTCAGTAAATATTTCTTGGAATGAGCTTTGCATGGCTCATTTGCAGATCGAAAAAAAGTGACTTCTTTTGTATTGCATGTAGCTCAAAGTTGCTCTTACAAAACAACTATTCAATCCAGCTAAATTCAACAAGAAAAGAAACTTTATGCCTACAAATGTCTTTGAGTCAATTGTATTAGAGATATAGTAGACCCTTCATAAATACTGATTTTTCTCAATAGATTCACAATCCACCCCCCATCAATATTATCAGTTCCTTTAAAACTGAGCCTTTAAGAAATAATTTTTGAAGTATCAGGAAAGAATTCTTTTTTCAAGTGGGCAGTGTGAGCTAGATCTTAAGATATTTTCCAAAAAAAATCTAATCTTTGGGAGATTAGTAATTGAACTCCCTTCTGAAGTGTTAAAGTCTAAGGCTGTGGTTAGTGAATAAACTTTGGCAACCTATTAATTTATTCTTGGAAAGCTTTACTTGGATAACAAGATGACACTAACTGACGCCCTCAAAAGTTATATCAGTAGGGGGAAAAGGATAATTGTAAGTTACTCACAGGTAGTGAATTGCTCTTAGCTTCATTAAAGAGAGCAGGTGAGGGTTAGTGGGGGAGCAAGAGGGAGTGGAGAAAACCTATCTCCATGGCATCCCAGGAATACCACAAACCACTCCGCTTTTGCTTCCATGATTGATGATGCCACTAAAAACCTCCATGGGACCTCTGCACTTTCTTGAATCTCAAACTGTAGACCATTCATTATGCTCTATATTTTCTACCCTGACCTGATATTGACGTACGCTGTGTTTAATGAATGATATTTATCACGCACTGTTACAGCACAGAAAGTACTGTGTATCTTATCTTAGAGGCATGATCTAAGTGGTAAATGGAGCAAGTGAGGAATGGGAATAGAATCAGATGAGAAGGCAGGTCAGGGAGCTCAGGACAGAAAGGGGGAAGAGAGGGAACACCTGAGCTGGACTCTACAGCTGCAACAACACAGAGCATTCGAAACACGGGTGGAAACCCACAGTGGCCTCCTGCCATCTGTGTGGTGGCAAAGTGGCAACATCAGCAAAACCAAACCCTCCCAGCTTCGGATTCTCATCCGAATCGTTTTCCAGCTGATGCTTGGAACAGTTTCCCCAAGTACTGAACTCACGTGTGTGTAACCAGAGCCAAATATTCTAACCAAAATAAACCAAGGTAATATTCATATAAATATTTTAAAGAAAAATGAAAAGGAGAGGAAACCAGCCTATGCATATTTCTAAAAGAAAGCAAAAGAAGTAGACTTATACATGGTGCTGAGCCACGTGTACTTTTCTTTTATTTTTTTTTGTGGTACGCGGGCCTCTCACTGTTGTGGCCTCTCCCGTTGCGGAGCACAGGCTCTGGACATGCAGTCTCAGCGGCCATGGCTCACGGGCCCAGCTGCTCCGTGGCATGTGGGATCTTCCCGGACCGGGGCACGAACCCGTGTCCCCTGCATCGTCAGGCGGACTCTCAACCACTGTGCCACCAGGGAAGCCCCCACGTGTACTTTTATTGTGCCTTGCTTTGCTAATGTCCCCAACATTTCAGAGCACATGGTAATTGGGCAGGACGTGTCCCCAGCCAGTGCACCAGCCTTGCCAGGCCACAGCCATTGCAGTAAACACTGGTGTGGAGGCTCCCCTAAGGTAGAGGGAGTTACCTGAGGACACATCACAGGAGGCAGCCAGGAGAAATAAACAATTCCAAATATAACCAATTGATTGTACAAACGTAAACGTAAACATGAAATTACATTTTTCTCAAACCACTGGCCCCAAATGCATATGCCAAATCTCTCTCCTGACCAGGTAGAAGACCCCTTAATAAGACCCTGGGCAGATTCCATAAATTATGGGTCACTTCAGTTATTCACTTTCACTTCTTAGAAACCCGTCAAATTTCAATTTCCAGTTTCTTCTCCAACTCAGAGCTCTCTCCCTGATCACAGGCCTGTGCGTCTAAGGAGCCTCAACTAGGAGGGGCCGTAGCCTGTGCTTACTTCTCTTCTCAAAACAGCATCCAGGGACTTCCCTCGTGGCACAGTGGTTAAGAATCCGCCTGCCAGTGCAGAGGACACGGGTTCAAGCCCTGGTCCGGGAAGATCCCACATGCCGCGGAGCAACTAAGCCCGTGCACCACAACTGCTGAAGCCCGCGCGCCTAGAGCCCGTGAGCCACAACTGCTGAAGCCTGCCTGCCTAGAGCCCGTGCTCTGCAACAAGAGAAGCCACCGCGATGAGAAGCCCATGCACCGCAGCAAAGAGTAGCCCCCGCTCGCCGCAACTAGAGAAAGCCTGCGTGCAGCAACAAAGACCCAACGCAGCCAAAAATAAATAATTTAATTAATTAAAAACAAAGAACAAAAAAACAGCATCCAGGACTTCCCTGGTGGCGCAGTGGTTGGGAGTCCGCCTGCTGATGCAGGGGACACGAGTTTGTGCCCCGGTCCGGGAGGATCCCATGTGCCTTGGAGCGGCTGGGCCCGTGAGTCATGGCCGCTGAGCCTGCGCATCCGTCCGGAGCCTGTGCTCCGCAACGGGAGAGGCCACAACAGTGAGAGGCCCGTGTACTGGAAAAAAAAAAAAGAAAAAAAAGGAAAACCAGCATCCAGAATTCCAGGGGAATCAACGTTTGGTTTCAGGGTTTCTCTTTTCCTTCCGTTTTCAAGGCAAAACTCCTTTCTCCTCTGCTATTAGGGGCTGGGAGGGGAGGTGAGGAGGATGGGCAGATTCTCTCTATCACACTGCCTTTGTGTGGGCTGTCACTACTTCTCTGGCTAAGATGAGCTGGTCATCCATGCATTGTCATCCCAGGTGCCCAAACGCTGGGCTCTTACCAGTGACAGCATTATGAGGACACTGCCAAGCTAGCCTAAAGCTCTGGTCCCTGCTGTGACTCAATGCCCTCAATGCCCCTACTACCTGACCCCATAGGACATCCCATAGAAGCTCGCTGGTGAGCTTCCTATTCTCAGTGTGGACCCGTCTGCGTGGGTCAGGGGCGGGGGTTCAGCCACTCAGCTCATGTCTGGTGTTTGAGCTGGGAAAACTCACATATTGAAACAAAGTCAGGACTCAGTTCAGATACTCTCAAATCTTTTCTCCTGTTTTTGTGGGATATCCCACCTCCTCCAAATTTCTGAGTTCCATTGGTTTCAAGAACTAGCACCCTTGACTTTTCTTTGAAGGACGGCCCTCAAGCTACTGGAGCTGATGCAAGGGCCAAGGAGTTTATTCCCCTTGGGAGGTTGTTAACCAATAAACTGTCCAGCAAGGGAATATGAATGTCCAGCTTTCTTAACTCAGTTTGGGACAATTTCGAGTCTTAACTGAAATTCCAGAGCTTCCCTGCAGAATGAGGCCAAGGCCAGTTCGCTGTGGGACTTCTGGACCCTTGACTGGCTTTCTTCTTTTCCTTGTCCTGCTCACCCTAGTTCCCTTAGTGGTTTCCCCTGGAACTGCTTTCTTAATAAATCTCTGGTCCATAACTCCTCACTCAGAGCCTGCTCTTTGGGAACCTGACATGGCCTTGGGTAAGAATGGAGCTTGGCCACCGTGTTGCCCTTGTGATAATTTTATGAGTCAACTTGACCGGCTCACTGGATGCCCAGATTTCTGATTAGACATGACTTCTGTGTGTGTCTGTGAAGGTGTTTCTGAAAGAGAGTAGCATTTGAATTGGAGGACTGAGTAAAGCAGAAGGCTCTCCCAAAAGTGAGTGGGAATCCTCCGATCCTTTGAGAGCCTGAATAGAACAAAAAGGTGGGAGAATAGAGAATTTGTCCTTTCTCCTCCTGAGTGCTTGTGCAGGGACTTCCATTTTCTCCTGCCCCCGGGCTCCTAGTTTTTAGGCCTGCAGACACTGAGTAGAATCCAAGCCATCAATTGTCCAGCTCCCAGGCCTTTGAACTACAGCACTGGCTCTTCTGGACCTCTGGCTTGCAGACAGGAGATGGTGGGACTTCTCAGCGTCCACAATGATGTGAGCCAGTACCTGATAATAATCTCATTCTGTACATCTGTATCTACAATATATCTGTGTCTGCCCCTTATATATCTCCTATGGGTTCTGTTTCTCTGGAGACCCCGACTTAAAGCTCCTCCCCTCTTTACCCTGCCATCTCTTTCCAATTTTCTTTTTGATCAGTTTCTAAGGCCTGAGTAGCAGTTAAAGTTCCTTCCCTCCCTCCCTCTCCTCTTCCCTTCCTTTCTCGCTTCATTCTTTCTTTGTCTTTCTTTTCCCTTCATCTTTTATCTCTCATCTAGAATAAGCCCTGTGATACCAGATTTCTAGTCCTTTCTCTCACATCACTCTTGGAATCTGGGGGGAAGCTAAACTATTTTGGATTCTTTAATGGACTAATTCTCTTAATAATAATTCTCCTGCTTTCATTACTGTACTAAAAATGGTAATGCCATTAGTGCTGAGCACAGGTTGTCATTTTTTATGAAAAAGGAACAGGAACAGGGCAGAGAAGAGGGCTCTTGAAGGCCCCCTTGCTCTGGGTACCACTGTCGAGTCTTCCTTGAGGACCAGACTTCCAGCTTCCAAATCTACCCAAAATAAGGGTGCAAAGCCAGAATAAGTCCCTGGAGAAGCCCCATATGTTCTCCCCTGGCAAACAATCATCAGTTCCTCTGGTGCTTAGTAATAGCTGAAGCTCTGGAAAATACAGAAAAGGATTAGGGCTCACTACCAATGTAACTGTGAGGTGACTTCCATTTGGTGCTTAGAGTTTGAGTACAGTGGTGCCTTGGGAAGTTGAAACCAGAAGCCTGGACAACAGCTGTATAATTAAAATGGCTACGTGGGCAGGGGTGGTCCCCCTGTCTCTGATACACAGCACTCATGAATGGAAGTGCTCAGCATCCCAGTGGCTCTCCTGAACTGACTCATCCATTACTGGGGTAATGATTTTCCGTCTGACCAACAGCAAAGCCAAAGGCCTATTACACAGGCAACATAAAGTTAAAAAGACATTATGAATAAAACGTTGGCTCTGGCAGGCTTTTGCCAACTCTTCTCCAGAGAAGATTGCCTGATGCCGACACGTGTTTATTACACTTAATAATGTTTACATAAGTCTTCCTTGAGCTCATTAGAGCTGTCAGATCAGAAGTAAATGTGCTCCCCCCTCGGTTTATCTTTAAAGATTTTGCAGTCAATAAAGCAAGATGAATGGCATCCAGGGCACAGACAACGTACTCTCTCCAGCTTTGCAAACACTGCGAAGTTAAACCCCTCGGTCCGGTTGGGCTCTTGGGTCTTAGGCCTGCATCTGGTCAGTCCCTTCGTTCTTGAGCAAGAGAGCAGTGCTTCTCCAACGTTAAGGGGCTTGGAATCACCACAAGAGCTTGTTAAAATACTGCTACCTTCATCCCCGGTGATTCTGCATCAGTGGATCTGGGGTGGGGCTGAGAAACATGAATTTCTAGCAAGCTCTCAGGTGCTCTTCAAGTGCATTGGCCCTTACTCACCCTGTTCTAGGGGTCATTTGCCATCATCTCGTTTGTTGGGGTCGGGGGTGCCCCTTGACAATTCGGGGCATCCTGGCCTATGGCATGCAACAGCAGCAGCAGCGGCGGCCACGCAGCGACGGCCGCAGCGACTGGGCAGCAGCGGGAGGAGCAGCAGCCGCGCGGGTTGCCGCGGCTCGCGGGCAAACCCTCCTGGGCTCGCGTGGGTCCGCGCGGGGGCTCGGCCTGCGTGGAGGGGCGGGGCCTGGGGTTGGGGGCGTGGCCTGGCGCACGGGGGCGGGGCGCGGCGTGCGGGGCTCGCACTTCTGCTCTCGGAGGCGGTGGCAGGGGTTGAGGGCACGGCCAGCGGGCGGCGCGCCGCGGAGTCCTAGGCAGTCCGCCGAAAGGTAAAGCCAGGAGAGCGCGCTGGCGGGTCTTCTTGCCTGACCGCCGCATAAGCCCCGGAGCGTCCGGCCCCCAAACTAGGTTTGGGCGCCCAGGGCATTTGCCTAGCATCCAGGGACCGGCTGCTGAGCTGGGGGTTTGCATGTACGGCGCCGCCGGGGCCCGGGCGGGGGTTTCGGGGTCTGCAGCTGGAGCCTGCGGCCATCCCGGGACATCCGGACTCGGAGACAACTTTGCGCAGCAGCGGTCCTACTCTAAGTTCCCTTTATTGCTATTGTCTTAGCGCCTCCGGTCCGACAGTCTTCCCGGACTCCAGCTTTGTTCTCAACAGGCCAAACCCGCGGTCCCCTAGGGCTTGAACCCGGGAATCGCTAGCAAGTTGCACCTGCCTGCAGGGTCCTCCCAGGCTCCCTTCTCGGCCCTGCGAGGTCCAGCACGGTCCTCTGCTCACCAAGGCTGGGCACCTAGAGACCCGGCGCCCACGGGGCCAGCGGTTTTCGCCAGTTTCCCTGTGGTCCGGGATCAAGGGCAGAGGCGTCAGACTTCCGGGGTGCGCGTGATTTGAGGCTGGAGAGAGGGCAAGAAAAAGTTTGGAAGCTCGGCTAGTGCTGGGGAGCCGGCAGCGCCCAGCTGCCCATGGCGCGAGTTGGAGAGAGTGCTACGGGCTTGTCGCCGGGCAGAGGGACTCTGGGTACCTAGACGCCAGGTGCAGAGAGGGAACCTCCAGGGCAGAGGCTCCAAGCTTGGACTATCGGCAGAGATGAGATGCTTGTTGTGTGCACTCATTGGCAAGAAAAGGCTGTGTGTTATTGCAAAGAAGATGGGCGAAAAAGAGAGAGGAAGAGGGAGGGACTAGGGATACACACACACACACACACACATAATTGCATTGTACCCAGTGTACACTTTTTCTCCCTCCAGATATTTTGGGAAACCTATGCACGGGATGCCTTCTTGTACCCGAACTCCCAGAGGTGGGGGTGGAGGTGGGGGAAGGGATAAGTTTTCCCCAGTGCTGGAGCTCATTTTGAAAGCGAACAGGTGACAGAAACCTTCTTGGTGTGTGTGTGTGTGTGTGTGAGTGTGTGTGTGTGTGTGTGTGTGTGTGTGTGTGTGTGCGCGCGCGCGCAGCGGCGAGGGATGCTGGGCCGCCCATGGAACCTCCTCCCCTCCAGTCCCCCGTCCCTCTTCCCGCTTCCAGCTCGCGACAGCGGTGTGAATTTTCCTGCCACTCCTGGCCTAAGGCTGGCAGGCGAGAGGCGAAGTGATGGTCGCGGAGTGGAGCAGACAAAGGGTGCACTTGGACGACCCTCCGAGGGCGAGGCGGCTGGTGTGTGTGTGTGTGTGTGTGTGTGTGTGTGTGTGTGTGTGTGTCTGGAGGGGCTCCCTTTCCTGCCAGCTAGGGAGAAAGCATTGGTAGCAGAGGGATGAGGTAGAAGTGGGAGAAAGGTGAGGTGGGGCGGAGGGGAAGAAACCCTGCGGGAGGAAGAAGAGAGCAGAGATTTAAAACCACCTTGCATGATTGGCTGTAAAATTATAAGTTAATTTTAAAAAGAGTTGGGGGCGGGTGCTGAACTAAAATTTTAGAGGATAGGGACACAGTTAGTTTGATTAATAAAGGTATTTTAGCGAGTGATGTTAAAGTCTGAAACCTTCGCCCAAGTTTATTGCTTGTTTTAGATAATCTCCTTTGACATATCTTTCCAGCACCTACTCCGGAAGTATCTTTTCACTGTCTTAAAGAAGTAAAAGACATATATACACAAATAAAATGCAGCTAAAATGAAGTTTAAATGAAGCTTTGAGCAGGATTAAATGGCTTGTGTAACTGCTGAATGTTGCTAAAGTACTGTCAGGACTATAAAATAGCCAGACAAAAATAAAGGAAAAAAATAATTGTAACAAGAAAACGAAGGCTTTACAAGAACTTCAGTGATGAACACATAACAATTGGTGGTATGATGCAGTAATTATTTTCGTATTTACACCATTAACGATTGTCTTTTAACGTTAATGTCCTGATATTTTATTCCTTCTCATTTGCAGGCAAAAGCGCATCTGAGACTGCATCAGGGAGTAATTTGGTTATATAAAGTCATGAATAGAAAACACTAAACCATGCTCAGAACTCTGACAACACAGAGCCTGAGACATAACAACCTCATTTGCTGTTTATTATCTGTCTTTATAATTCTGTTTACCATCATTTGCATAAATGAATAGCTAAATTGTATAGTATATCCCTTTTAGGAAAATAAATACTTGATGCTTATAGAGAGACTGGGAGGGAGAGGAGGGCTAGCAGGTAATTCTTACATCAAGCACGAAAAAGATTTTTTAAAAACTTTGTGGGATTAGAAGCCTTCTGGAAATAATCAGAATGTAAATTCAGCCTACTTTAGGCATCCTTAATTTATTTAACTTGGTTCAAGTACTTTTTAACTATATATGTAATTCGTCAATGGGCAGATTCTAAACTTCTTTCCTAGCTAATCTTAACAAAACAAAACAAACCAAAGTACTCTATCTTACATCATAAAGCAATTTTTGTTAACATGAAAAACTCTTTTTTTCTTTCTATTTAGACTTTCAAAGGGTAAATTTTCTGAAATGAAGGAAGAGTTTTTTTCTGAAGGAAGCTCAAAACAAAATTCTTCAGCAGAAATTTAAATTAATAACATTTCAAGACAAACATCAGAGGTCACACATTTTAAAACTATTGTTAATTATTTTAACCGTCGGATCTTTGCTAAAATTGTCTTACTCATATGATAAAGGGAACAACTAATAACTGTATTAAAAGAGCTCTGAAGTAACTTGCCAGCCAAACGGCTGAGCAAAACATGTAGTTGTTGGGGGGAATCAGTCAATCCCATGAATGTTTAAAAAAATCTATTTATTCTTGCCAGGCACACAAAATATCATGATGATTGAATGCACCATTTCCTGCCCATACAAATATGCTGGTCTCATGTGGAACAGCACAATGAAATCAGTATTACCTGAGAATGGATTCCGTGTGGGAATAAGAACCTTGTATATATTTTAAGTGCAGGGGGAAAAAAAGAATAAGTGACAAGCAAGCTGTTCATTATAGTGGAGGCTGGTGTAAGATTGTGTAATATCGGGGCAAGTTCTTACAGTTTCGCTGGTTACAAACTTGGGAAATGTAATCGTGTGAATAAAGTACATTTTGAATACAGGTTTATTTATTATGTTCATTCTTAAAGTCACTACTCCTGTTATCACTTTTATATTCCAAACGTTTCAAAGGCTGCCCAATATCTCTATATTTCTATTGTTCTTTATATCATTGTTCTGTAGGAAAGTTGTCTATTTTTCTTTTTTTAAAGGCTAAAATCTGACTTCTGGTTAAATGATATATTTCTGTGACATACATTTACTAAGTACCCATTATTAACTACCAGATACTGCACTAGGTGCTAGGGATTCAAAGATGAGTTAGACTCAGTCCTTGTACTTAGAAAGTGAGGGAGACAGTTATGTGGATAAACAAGTGCAGTAGAACGTAATCCGTGGCAGTCTGTCCTAAGGCTCTGGAATGACATAGATTGAGTTCAGGGCTTCTCTGGTGGTGCAGTGGTTGAGAGTCCGCCTGCCGATGCAGGGGACACGGGTTCGTGCCCCAGTCCGGGAGGATCCCACATGCCGCGGAGTGGCTGGGCCCGTGAGCCACGGCCGCTGAGCCTGCACGTCCGGAGCCTGTGCTCCGCAACGGGAGAGGCCACAACAGTGAGAGGCCCACGTACCACAAAAAAAAAAAAAAAAAAAAGATTGGGTTCAGCTTTCAGCTCTGCCTCTTACTAGCTGTGAGACCTTGATCCGATTTGTTAACCTTTCTGAGCGTCAGTTTTCTTTTCTGGTCAATGGGGGAAATAATACCATTCAGATCACAGAGCTGTAAAGATGACATGTCAACATATTTTAATGTCTTACATCTTAAAAACATACCCTGGATCCCGTAGTTCTGAGCACCCCTCACGTCATTTCTCTGCTCCATGCTGCCGTCAGATTTCTGAAGATGCTGTATCTTCACATCCTCTCTCCTTTACTGTTCATCCTACACTTGTGTGGCTTCTGCCACTACCACTTATGGAAACAATGTCTGTTGAGATCAGCAGTGACCTCTATGTGGTCAGACCCAGGGACCTACATGCTTCCTCAACTTCTTGGAGCATTTGAAAGGGTTGATTGGTTCCTTTTAATTCATAAGCTATTCTCTCGGCATCAATGACTTGGGTGGCTTCTGTGACACTAGACATCTCCAGTTTTCCTCATTAGGCTTTTATTATTTCTCAGCTGGCTCCTTGTTCATTATTTGTCTCTAAATGAAGGTTGGATCTTTTTTCCAACCTTGTGGCTTCATCCTAGCCCTCTTATAGCTCCATCCCACACCCAGATGAAGGTCCACCACTACAGAAAGTAAGTTTAAGTAATCGCCATTTGGAATGGTCTGCTTTTTCTCTTGGCCAACAGAGTACATTTAATCAAAGGCTAATCTAGACATATAATTAAGAGACTGAGTATCAAGCATGCTGAATGTTGGCATACAGAAATTTTGACAAATAGTAGAAACTAAAGCACAGTAACCAGAGTGAGGTATACCATCGGGGCCGGCCCCAGGACCATTGGCTTTCCCGTCGCCCCCCTTTGGTCTGGGAGGCTGCGTTCTTAGCACTGTGAGCACCCTTGAGTTCACTTCACTGTGCAATGGCCGCATTTGCGAGTTACAAGGATTTACTTCAAGAAGGTAGCAGTGACGTCCATGTAACTGCGTCAGCAAGACTCGGTGACGTTATTGGAACTCAAAGATCAAGCATAGTCTAAGCTTCAGTTTTCTGAAGATAGAGGCATTTTCTTTCACAAAAGAGGCACAGAAATGCAAGAATTGGTTCCATTGTAAGCATTATCTATATTCTCTGGAAGCTGCTGGCGCTGATCCTGGCTTTTTCCTTGGATGACAGCGGGCTGTAGACTCAGCCTCTTAGTGGTCCCCCTTTCTCCCTGTCTTCGCTCTTCCTCGTCCTTCCTTCCACTGTTTAGTTCCTTCCTTCCCCTTCTTCAGGGCTTCCTTTTTATTTCTTCAGTTTCTCTTATTCCTTTCCTTTCTTTCTCCCCTTCTCCTGTCCCTCATCCTTTTTATCGTCTTCTTTCATCGTTCTTATGTAAGCAGAAACAAAATAGAAGGATCTACATGAGCTTTTGCCCAGCTGTTACCACCATCAGAGGATTGAGTCTACCACATGGCCTCTGCCTTTTCTACTTGGTGGTCTTTGCATCCATCACTTGAAACTTGAAGAACCTTAAAATTCTTGCCTCAGTTTTCCCTACGTCAACAAATAAACATAGAAGAGGTGGAAGCAAGGGATTAGAAAAATTGGTTTGTGGATCCGTGCTCCAGAATGACATTTTCCAAGAAGGAGTCTTTTTTTTTTTTGGTGGTACGTGGGCCTCTCACTGTTGTGGCCTCTCCCGTTGTGGAGCACAGGCTCCGGACGCGCAGGCTCAGCGGCCATGGCTCACGGGCCCAGCCGCTCCACGGCATGTGGTATCCTCCCGGACCGGGGCACGAACCCGTGTCCCCTGCATCGGCAGGCGGACTCTCAACCACTGCGCCACCAGGGAAGCCCCAAGAAGGAGTCTTTACCACCAGGTGATGTATATAAAGGTGGCCTCCCTGCTTCCTGAGCTTGGGTACTGTTTATGTCTGTCTTCGCAGTGATGATGACACCTAGAATAATGGTTTAAATGATGATAACTAATATTTTGGAATGCTTGCTACGTGCCAGATTCTGTGCTACACGTTTGATACATGTTTTATTTATTCCTCACGCCCAGTGGGCCCATATTAGAGGTGAGGAAACGGACCAGACAAGGTTCAATTGCTTGAGCAAAGGTGGCAGGACTCAAAGTATGGGAGTAGCAACTCAGCTCTTCTTAGCTGCCGTGCTCCATGCTGCAGCGACGCTGGGGTTCTTTGACTACGTTCATATTGATGGTGAGCCGCAGGAATGCCCTGAAGCCATAGTATCTGATCTAATAACACTGCAAAGTAATGATGGGTGGGGAGACTGGCATTCATTGGCCTGTGGGCTCAACTTGTAGAGGAGGTCAGCTGGGTACATCTTAGGATGAGAGCCTTTATAGGAAAGCGTGGTAAGGGCAGCTCATCATTGTCTCTCTCTCTCTCCAGTGTGGCTACTGGGGAAGCCTGAAAACTAAGGGGGTTTTCAGGTGGGATGACCTAAGCACCACAGCTTTGGGAGAGCCTTAAGAGACTTCAGTGGCTTCTTGCTCTTCTTTCTAAGGCAACGCCCTGTTTAATTTTTGAAAGAAAAACATGCTGTAGTTTGTCTTCAGTGCGAATGAATGGTACAAAACACGGTTGGAGCGGAGGAGAAGCAGGATGGCCTTGTGTGGGTGAAGTGAGCCTTGGCCGAGGGGTAAGCACAGAGGGACCTCCTCTTCTGCAGGTGAGGGTGGTATCTCTGATTCTTTGCAGAGGCAATGCCCAGGAGGCCGTAGATGCTGTACGTGGGGAACTGCATGTGACGGAGATGGCAGCTGGCAGCCAGTGCTGACTGTCTTAGAAGGGCTTCCAAGATGTATCTTGTGCTCTGACAGAGTTCCTTCCAGCACCTAGTTGGAGCTGTATGAGAACATGGGCAGTCAAAAACAGGAGTCTTCCAACAGTTCCCTGACTGGTCACCTTGTTTCTACCTTTGCCTCACAAGATGGGCCTCATTCAGATGTTAATCAGAATAAGAAACTTCCTGAGTGATGGGCCACCCACGGCTTCCCACCTCTCTCTCTTCCTAAAAACCCAAGACCTCGCAGGGGCCTAGGAGTCTCTGCGTGCTCTGCCCCCGTTATCCTTCTGACCCCCTCCACTGGCCTTCTTTGTTGAATAAATGAATGACTCTTGAGTGAACCCGGGATCATCCAAGGTGCTCAATAGTGTCTTTTTAACAAATAAAGGAGAGACTTCCTGTTTCAACGGCGACACTAGAGAAATTAAGGTTAGAAACGAAAGGCATGGGGACAGCTTAGTGAGTGGACGAATGAGGGTAAATGCAATCTCTCAGAACTGCTGGATGCTAACCTAGAATTGTCATCATCTATTTGTTCATTCATTTCACAAGAATTTATTGAGAATCTACCATGTACCAGGCACCAGTCTAAAGGCTGGCTGTCCATCAATGAACGAGCAGGCAAAGTCACTGGCCTCTTGTGGCTGACATTCTATTAGGAGAAATATATTACAACAAAGTAGACAAAATGATAATTTCAGGTGACAGTACATCCTGTGAAGAAAGCTTCAGCACAGAGTTGCAGGAGGATAAGTTTAATTGCAGATCCCACACCTTCCTGGTTTTAAACTCTGTCCCCCTTTCTCCTGTGCTGAAAATGGTACTGATCTCAAAGATGAGTACGGTTTAAACGGTCTCACATAGTGCGAATATATTGTCTTGTCTTCCTTAAGGTTTTTCCACTAGGCAAATAAGGCTTACTTTACAGATATTATTTGAAAAACAAACAGTTTGGCAAAAGAAGGCCCCAGAGTGGTGGCTTCTGTGAATCTGTTCTTTATTTAATCTTAAAACTCTAGTGAATGTTTCACGGATACAAATGGCAATTTTAGGATTGTTTTGATAAACAATTTAATAAAGAAGTCAAACGTGGAGTAGAAGCTTTTCCTTGCCTTCACACGCTAATACATTCAACATTATACTTAAAAGAGATCATTCTGAAAAATTTAAATTGAAGAGGTTCAATTTCCATGTGATTTATCATTACTTACTTAATTTTCTCAGTACCGATTTTGGCCCCTTTATTTTCTGGTTAGTGTTAATTTGTTATGGCAGTGATAGAAAATAAATACAGGCTCCAAATCAATAGGATTAGCTTAGAAACATAAATGCTTAACAGCAAGGTTAATGGTTAACAACAAAGAAATAATGATTGCTATGGATGAAGCATTCAGAGCCTTTTTGATACTACCCACTGGGGTTACTAGTGACCATGGGGCCTTGGTTCATTTTCTATCACTGCCTTAATAAATTGACAGAAACTAGTTGGCTTAAAACATTACAAATTTATTATCTCACAGCCTTCTTAGGTGAGAAGTCCAGGCAGGTCTGGCTGGATACTCTGCTGAGGGTCTCACAAGGCCCAAAATCAAGGGATGGCCAGCCTGAGCTTTCATTGGAAGTTCTGGGAAATAATTTGCTTCCAGGCTCATTCATGTTGTTGGGAGAATTCATTTCCATGTGGCTGTGAGACTGAGGCCCTCACTTCCTTGTTGGCTGTCAACTGGGGATCATTCTCCACTTCCGGAGGCGTTTCTTGGCTCGTGGACCCTCCCATCTTCCAAACCAGCACCAGTGGGCTCAGTCCTCCTCATGCATCAGGTCTCTCTGACCTCGTTTTCCCACATCGTTCCTCCCTCCAGCCAGAGAAAGTGCTGTGCTTCAGAAGGGCCCCTGTGCTTAGACTGGGCTCGCCCAGATAATCCAGGATAACTCCCTATTTTAAGGTCAACTGATGAGTAATCTTTTTTTTTTTCAATTTTTAAAAATTGAAGTATAGTTAATTTACAATGTTGTGTTAGCTTCAAGTGCACAGCAAAGTGGTTTAGTTATACATACATATATATATATATATACATATATATATGTATATATATATTATTTTCAGTCTTTTCCATTATAGGTTTTTTTTTTTTTAAAGAAGATGTTGGGGGTAGGAGTTTATTAATTAATTTATTTATTTTTGCTGTGTCGTGTCTTCGTTTCTGTGCGAGGGCTTTCTCTAGTTGTGGCAAGCGGGGACCACTCTTCATCGCAGTGCGCGGGCCTTTCACTATGGCGGCCTCTCTTGTTGCGGAGCACAGGCTCCAGACGCACAGGCTCAGTAGTTGTGGCTCACGGGCCTAGTTGCTCCGCGGCATGTGGGATCTTCCCAGACCAGGGCTCGAACCCATGTCCCCTGCATTAGCAGGCAGATTCTCAACCACTGCGCCACCAGGGAAGCCCCATTATAGGTTATTACAAGATACTGTGTATACCTGTAGTGCCCTGTGCTCTACAGTAATCTTGATTACATCTGCAAAATCCCTTTTCCCAAGTAAGGTAACATATTCACAGGAAAGACATCAGAGAGTGGGAGATATGGGGGCACACATTTTGTCTACCTGAGAAATAGGCTTGTCAACTGAGACAGACCAGATAACCTGACATGGAGATGGATTTGAAACCTATACACTTTCGGTGAAGGAGGAAGTGGTGTTCTTTAAGTATATCTTCTATCCGAGCCATTGCAGATTAAAGACACCCTCGGTGTTAAAACAACAAAACAGAACTTGCTTATTTAGTAATGTGAGACGTGGCCTTTGAAGAGCAAGCTTAAGTAAACGAGGAAACGCTCTTGTTCTGTGGTACAACGAGTCTGGATCAGAAGGCAGGCAGCAGGATGTGTGAGAACTCGAGAGAAGGCAGCCCAACTCCAGGTACTTGCTTTGCTCTGGAGCAATTTCAGCCTCTTAATGACAAATGTCTGACTTGAAATGATGGTTTAGAAATCTGGATTTTTCTGTGAGCCTGGAGCTCTGTGTAAAATCTCCAGGGTTTTGTTTTTTTTTTTCAGTGCCAACTAAATCAAAATTAAAAATAATGGGAGCACCCAAACTTAATATATTTGGTGCCTAAATTTGGCTCGTGGGCTGCCAGTTTATGTTTGAGTATTTAATATGATAGAAAATACTCGAATTTTCTATCGAACGTTGAGGAGTACTCGAGGAATTGGCTTGGACAAAGATGTCAAAGTACTCCAATACAGTAAGACTAGGAAATGTTTGGCTTTGGCTTCCAGATGTGAGAGTGTGCCTTAAGGATGTACTTTTGTTTTCTTTGCCAAGCAAACAAACAAAAAACCAAGGAAGATAATTAAAGCTCTAGTGCTATTTCCTGAGGGTTTAGCCTTACACAAGTGTTTAGAATGCCACTTTTTCTTGGGTGATACTCCTCAAGTTTGCAAAAGCAAAAGGGACCAGGGAAAAGTGTGATGAATTACCCACGGAATTTGAAAGAGTGTGAAGGAACAATTTGGATAATCCAGATATAGCTCCCAATCTGCAGTAAATGACATTTGTCTTCAGAGATTGGGAGAATGTCCTTTAAAAACACTGATTTAAAAGAATAATTTATTTTACAATGTATCAAAGTGCACAAGGAGGCCCAGAAAGCTTGATCTGCAGATTGAGTTTCAGGTTCATAAGGTTTTTATAATTGTCTCCCACTGCATGGAAGCAGGGGTAAAAAGATGGTGTGGTTGGTAAGAGAATAGCTCTGAGTCAGACTAATTGAACTTTCAATTAGGGCTCTGACACTCACCAGATGTGTGACCCTTGGCAAGGTTATTTCACTTCTCTGAGACTCAGTTTCCTCACCTGCAAAATGGGATCATTAACACCTAACTCAGTGGTGGTTGTGAAGATTAAATGGACTGATGGGCTTAAAGCACTTGGGTTCTTATTACATGATTCTAGATTGGGATACCCAGCATTTTATCAACCACCATCACTTCTCATGCTGTGGATTTAAAAATGACAGAACGTGGAACTGCCCATATCAGACCAGTGTTTATCTGTTCCTTATTAAATGAAGCAGTGAGGACATAAAGGAATGGTATAGTTAGAATTCGAATCTTGGGTTGAAGCTTCATCTCTTCTTGGCCTGTTGCTGCCTTAGTTGAGGTGGATGGAATTCCAGAAATCCCCAGCATGGAATGTTGCTTTTGGAATTTTGTGCCTAAGGACCTGGATCCAAGCATCGCTTTTACAACATTCCAGCCTAGCTGTAGGAATATGGGAAAGACACACTGTATGAGCTCTAGATTCCCTTTGTATGAAATACAAAACCAAGGTTTCTTACTCACAATGGGTTTGAAAAGAATGGTTGAGACAACGTATATATAAATACTATTTATGGATTTGGAATCTAAATGGTTAGCATGTGCTCCTATACCTACTGGGCCATTTTCTTAGGTCTTGCATGAGTAAGAGAAAAGCAAAATGTGAAAATGACTTGAAGCACAAATGTGAAGATGACACCCAGCACAGCCACTAGTGAATCACTTAATAAATATTTATTGAGCATCTATCCTGTTTCAGCTATACGAGGTGTCCAGGATAAAAACAAAACACACACAAACCAGTGACACAGCGCCTAACCTCTTGGAAGTCAGGTTCTAGCTGGGAAGATAAACATCATAATGCACTGTGATACACACGCTGATTCAGGTTCTTCAAAGTATTGGGCTGGCGAAAAAGTTTGTTCAGAAAACCTGAACGAACTTTTTGGCCACCCCAATAATTTGGAGCGCAATGGGGCAGTAGATTCCAAGAAGACATTTTAAATGAAAACCATTACAGTATTTTCCCTTGAGGTCAGTATCCATGAGATGCTCTAAAAGATGGAAAACAGTCAACCAAACAAAACCAGATGCTTGCCTATTGCTTTCTTGAACTTTACTTATTGTATATTCAAGTGAGCAATTCTATGGGTATTTCCCCAGTTTTTCCATTTAAGGTCATCTTTCTAAAAATATTACATAAGATTTCAAAATACAATTAGAAAAAAAAGAAATTTACCTGCCATAGCCCTAGAGATGACATCAACATTGATTGTATACAAAAAGACATACACAAACCCAGCTCTTCGGCCACGGCACATGGCCACGTGCTTGTAATTGGTCAGAACTGATGCCTAGGTGAGGGTTACCAAAACCTTCTCAAACTGCTGTCGTGAGTCAGAAAGTCCTTACTTAATTTAAGATATTACAGGGCTTCCCTGGTGGCACAGTGGTTAAGAACCCGCCTGCAATGCAGGGGACACAGGTTCGATCCCTGGTCAGGGAAGATCCCACATGCCGCAGAGCAACTTGGTCAAGGAAGATCCCACATGCCGCAGAGCAACTAAGTCCATGCTCCACAACTACTGAGCCTGCGCTCTAGAGCCCGCGAGCCACAACTACTGAGCCCATGAGCCAAACTACTGAAGCCCACGCACGTAGAGCCCATGCTCCACAACAAAAGCCACAACAATGAGAAGCCCATGCACTGCAACGAAGCCCACTCACCACAACTAGAGAAAGCCCGCACACAGCAACGAAGACCCAATACAGCCAAAAATAAAAACAAATAAATAAATATATATATATTTTAAAAAGATATTTCAGAAGGTGTGTTGCAGTTTTGATGACTTATGAAATACCATAAAGTATTTTAGTAAGGTCAAGCTTAGAACTAGGTTTCAAAGAAAAAAAATTAAATTTATAGTAAGCCGTTAAATCAAAATTAAATGCTATTGTGTCTTCACCTTTTAGATGAGTAGAAAAATTAGACCAACAGCAGGCAAGTTAATTACATAATTCTAATACTAATAGTCTTTTATAATATAACAAAGAACAACTAATAAAATAATTTATTATCAATGAGATCATTAGCAAACATTTTATAGTTTTATAACTATTAATGATAATGGATTGCAATAGGTTTAGAAATAATTGAAATATAGACATTTTAGAAATTATTTAATATTTATTTATTAATGCATATTTTGGGGGGCTTTATATCTATTGCCTTTTATATTATTACATGGAGCTACTACACATAATTATACGTGAAAGAGTCGACTGAAAAATGGTTTCTTTTGAGTTTTAATAATCTGAAGACAGAAAATATTCTCCTGGACCCTTGTCTTTAATTGATGTCTCCTATTTTCATGCTCCAAAGGCCTAATGATGCATTAAGAGTTCTCCATTTTTGTTGGTTCGATTTTCTATTGAGCAACATTCCTGAGAGTAATAGAATGAAGTAGGGAGGGGAAAGATTGAGAACCACCCAAGACTGGCTGCAGTTATGGAAATAAGCAAATGATGGGAAATAATTCAGGTCATTTTCATTTTTAGTTCTTATCAGAGATTCATTGTATTTAGATATAAAACACAGAAACTGTCCCATTATAAATTCAAAGCTATAGTTAAATCAGCATATTAAGAACTACCTCAAAATGGAATTATTTTATCATTTTGACTTATTTCCCTTATAGAAGAAGAAATGCCAATTGGGCTGCAAATTATAGAGGATTATCTTCTCTCCTTAGAAGAGTTAATGATATTAATATTATTTTGTGAGGAATTTGATTTGGGGGTTCAGAGTGATCTTATTAACACCAGACTCCCTTGGCTAATAATCTCCTGACTATGGGATCTATATTAAATCCTTTTCTATTTATATTCCTTGGCAGGCTGTTATTCATTGCTATTGTGGAGATTTTGTTAAGTAATAGTTCTCTTGAGAAATCATGGGTGCTTTTTGAGGTCACGATCTCCCGTGAGCTTAAAGAGAGAGCTATACGTTCTCTCTGCAGTTAAGAATCCACTCCGTACCCATTTTCTTTAACACATACTTGATTTGTAAGGTTCCTGACACTCCTTTCTTCCAAGAACTGAAGAATGATCTATCACTCTTTATTTCGTGAAGTAAAATTGATTAGAGGAAACAATAAACATAATTCTTTAAGCATGAAACCCAATATATTTTGAATACTTGGCTGAGCTGCCATAGCAATCCTCGTGTGTTCTTTCTCTGGAGACTTGCTGGGCTGTGCCACAGGCCTCCTGGTAAACAGTCCTCACAGTATTTCTTTTAATGCTGGAAGGAATTTCACCCTTGGCCTTTGTTGTTATTGTTTTGCTCCGACATGACAAAAATCCATCACCTTCCAGATATTGATACCTGTACATTGCTGTCAGGTCATTGCCAGAAGGGGAAAACCTACCAATTCGGTGTTGTTGCTGTTCTTTAACATCCATATAGAGGCTTTAATGATAGCCATGGTTTTAAAAAATTGGATTAATTGAGCAGTGCTGGCGAGCGGAGAGCCACATATTAGATTTTACTGGGCTTCGAGGGCCATCTGAAAGGCAACTCCCATTTCGAAATCTGTGGACTTGAAGCCATCTATTTTGAGACAGAAGTCAGCCTAAATGGATGAGGGGACAGTATAGGAGGGTCGGTAAAATGTGGATTTTAAAAGGTATCTAGACTTCATTTCAAATCTTACCTTTACTACTAACTAGCTGTGAGACTGGAGACAGGTTACTCCGTTACTCTGAATTTACGCTTTCTCACCTGGGAAAGGGATGTAACGGCACCTACCCATGAGAATTTATTGAATTTACATCAGCAGGGTACCTGGCATCTTACAGAGGCGTCATACAAAGTGAGTTCCCTACACTCGTTTCCTTATGGGCACGTGTAGATTTGTATCAAATATATCCCCCTACCTGCCCGCACAACAGCCAACTCCACTCTCAGAGCAGCATGAAGACCAGGTAAGCCTCACACTCCTCTAGGTCGGGTCCTCAGATGAACGGCATTGGCATCACCTGGGAGCTGGTGAGAAAGGCAGAGTTTGGGGCCGGACCCCAGACCTGCGGAGTCAGAGGTTGCATTTGAACCAGGTGACTGTGTACACGTTGAAGTTTGAGGAGTGCTGGCATTTCTCTCCTGACCAAGTCCATCCCCTGTGCTCTGCGTTGTTGGTGTCTTTTCGGTGTTTCTTTGCCACTCATCTGTTGTCGGGTGACGCTGGGGGGATGGACACCTGTGCGTGGTGCCAAGGAGTGCAGCTCACGTCTCTACACGTCCAGAGAACAGCCCTCAGCTCCGGGCCTGGCACGAGGAGAACCTCAATAAATGTTTATGGAGTGAAATGGAGCTGCCAACAGGCAGACAAGCAGGCTCTCCCATCTGTTCTGCAGACACACGACAGACCTCAATGGGCCTGGAGAGAGATGGATGTGCCCGAGGTCTTTGCCAGGAGGCATTACCCATGCCCGGCGGGGAGGAGGGCCTTGCCCACTGCCGCTCCTGCAAGGAGATCTGCGGAGCTTCGGGGAGCCTGGCAGATGTGTGCAGCCAGAGCAAAAGCCAGGGAGCACCCTCTCTTCCTTCTGTGCCCTGCCTGGCAAAGGCGGGTGCCACCATGCTTCAGGGAGCAGTTTTCTTATGGTGATTGTCTTTCTTGCTCGTAAGGAACAGAGGAATGTGCCCAATGGCAGTACACCAGTGTCGTATTTTTCCACATCTGTGACTGACTGGCCTGTGTCTCAACTCTATTCTCTATTGGTGTCAAATTTCCAGTTTGCTGGTTCACAGGCTGGCACAGGGTATGGGTGTGGGGACAACGCGGCGGGAATGGGAAGCTGATATTACCCCAAGGACGATGAAGTGGTGGGCAGAGCTTGCTGCCTTGGGCTCAGGGAGAAACAGGAAACTAGGATCCTAAAGGCTTGGGGAATGAATTCTATTGCATGATCTCAGGCAAATCAAATGTGTCACTTTCCTAATCTGTAAAATCGTGATAAATATACTTAAGCCAAGCTCCATCAACCTATACCCAGAGTATATTTCAGTGAAGTTTACTCCAAGGTCACGGGACCCTAGAGACCCAGAACCTGCCTCCCCAGTGGGTCAGTGCTCTAAAGCTCCTCTTCCCCTTGCTCTCAAGGCCAGTCTCGGCAACACCGTCAAGTCAGGAGACATCCTACCTCACTCTCTGACTCTGCTCTCGCCTAAAGAATCTGCTGAACTCGGAATGGCCAAGTTCTTCTCTTCAGCAAACTCCACCTCCATCCTTGCTGTACCATCTCCTCCTGGTCTGCTATCCCTCAGTCAGAACTCTTGTTTACCGACCTGGCCGATCTCAGTTGGGAGTCAGGAGGAAAACAGTCAAATGAGCACACATACAAAGTAGAATCTCCCCTAATTCTTGGAAGGACATTTTTTCTTTCTAGATGGAATCTTTATTTACGGAAACATGCAACAATCTGAGTGACATTTAAAGTGGCATGCAGAATGAAGCAACTGACAAAGGATTAATCTCCAAAATTTACAAGCAGCTCATGCAGCTCAATATCAAAAAAAACAAACAACCCAATCCAAAAATGGGCAGAAGATCTAAATAGACATGTCTCCGAAGAAGATATACAGATTGCCAACAAACACATGAAAGGATGCTGAACATCACTAATCATTAGAGAAATGCAAATCAAAACTACAATGAGATATCATCTCACACCAGTCAGAATGGCCATCATCAAAAAATCTAGAAACAATAAATGCTGGAGAGGGTGTGGAGAAAAGGGAACCCTCTTGCACTGTTAGTGGGAATGTAAATTGATACAGCCACTATGGAGAACAGTATGGAGGTTCCTTCCAAAACTAAAAATAGAACTACCATATGACCCAGCAATCCCACTACTGGGCATATACCCTGAGAAAACCATAATTCAAAAAGAGTCATGTACGAATATGTTCTTTGCAGCTATATTTACAATAGCCAGGACATGGAAGCAACCTAAGTGTCCACCAACAGATGAATGGATAAAGAAGATGTGGCACATATATACAATGGAATATTACTCAGCCATAAAAAGAAATGAAATTGAGTTATTTGTAGTGAGGTGGATGGACCTAGAGTCTGTCATACAGAGTGAAGTAAGTCAGAGAAAAACAAATACTATATGCTAACACATATATATGGAATCTAAAAAACAAGCAAAAAAAAGGTCATGAAGAACCTAGGGGCAAGACAGGAATAAAGACGCAGACCTACTAGAGAATGGACTTGAGGATATGGGGAGGGGGAAAGGTAAGCTGGGACGAAGTGAGAGAGTGGCATGGACATATATACACTACCAAATGTAAAATAGATAGCTAGTGGGAAGCATCTGCATAGCACAGGGAGATCAGCTCGGTGCTTTGTGACCACCTAGAGGGGTGGGATAGGGAGGGTGGGAGGGAGGGAGACACAAGAGGGAAGAGATATGGGGATATATGTATATGTATAGCTGATTCCCTTTGTTATAAAGCAGAAACCAACACACTATCGTAAAGCAGTTATACTCCAATAAAGATGTTTAAAAAATAATAAAATAAATCCTAAAAATAAATAAATAAACTGGCATGCAGCAGATTTTGGGGTAAAGGAGATATTGATCAGTGTAATGGTTTGGCTAAAAGCAGCTGCCAATGTAGCAGACAACCTCCCACATTTCAGTGACTTAATCAATGAAACTTGATATAACATGTAGGTAACGGGAATGACGGCATGCCCGGACTGGGAGGAATAGTAGTGAGAAGGGTGGCTCCAGGCAGTCACTCAGGAACCCAGGCTGCCAAAGGTCTGCTGTCTTCCACGCCTGCTTTCCTAGGGTGCTCTGGGTATTGGCATCCAACTGGCAGATGGGACAAGAGAGAGAGGATCGTGGCTGGCAGGTATTTATGGGGTGAAGCTAGAGGAGGTATGCATGCCTTCTGTTCACCTTTCCCTGTAAAAAGCAAATCCCATGGCCAAGTTTAACAGCAAAGGAGCTGGGAACTACAGCCTAGCTGGGTGTCAGGTTTGGTGATTCATCATTGCTCCTGTTCACATAGGAACTGCCCCGTTCCTTTTTCCTCTTTTCTCCTGCAACTCCTCAGAGAGGTTCGGCATTCCCTCCCCGTCTTGAACGGCCGCTCTCTGCAGTGAAAAGCCCCCCTCCACCCACCTGAAGAACAAGAATAGAACCTTGGCATGCCTCATTTTGATGGTTGCCAACAATTAAGCCAGTCTCAATTCCTGTATTTCACAAGGATGTTTTGAGAATTAATAAATTATTTTAGGTGATTATCATCCCTCTGATCATCGTCTTCGTCCTGTGCTTTTACAGTTTACACAGTGTAGGCACAGACTTAACACAAAACCTCCTCGGTGAGAGGCAGAGTGCTTTTTACTATCCTACCCACCACAGGAAGCAGCTGAGATGCACACAGGTTAAAAGACACATTCTGTAGAGTGCAACAGGCTTCCGCCTGCAATATACTTTCTGATAGTACAATTTTTTAAAACCTAGTGTGCAAAGATATGACAAAAATGATGGTTTAACTTTTTTTACTCGTGCACCGACTCTGGAATCTGCCTGCTGGATGACTTTGGGCAAGTTACTCAGCCACTCTGTGTCTCAAATTCTCTAATCTGTAAAATGGGACTAATCATAGTAGTTACCTCCTGGGTCGTTGTCTGGAGTAAATAAGATAATGCATGTTAAGTGTTTAGTACAATATCTGGAACATAACATGGGCCTTGTAAATATTAGCTATTACTTTCTTTTTCAATTCCAGGAGAATTGGTATCTAGTTCAGGGAATCCAAAGAAGAAGTTACAGGGTGTGTAGCCTTCTGTTACTGAAAAAGTGAAGGTAGAAAATGTGACAGCAATATTATCTATTTGCAGAAGGGAATATGCTGCTTTTCGGTAGGTTGAATGTGTTGGAATCAAGTTTTCCCAGGAGCCACAGCGAGTAGATGCTGCCCCTCATTTGGAAGGTGCAGGAACTCTTGCAAAGGGCAGGGATTCCAAGGTCTGGCCGCGGGCACTGGTTCTGTCCCGATGTCCTTAGTGGGCTGGGGGGGCCTCTGCTGGGTGGCTGCTTCCCTGGAGGGGCCAGAAGACCTTATGTGCCCCGAGCCAGTGCAAATGCTCCTTCACCGGCAGCGATAGAGCTTTCTGTTCTTGGCGTTGCAGGTAAGGTGTTTTATCCATGCTGACGGATGAATCTGTGTAGCTGTGAGAAAACAAACTTTCTTCTTCTGAGGTTAAAATAAAAATAAACAAATGAATAAAGGAAGAGAAGGGTATAGAATACTGGTTCCGAGGAGGTTAAGCAGTTGTAGTTACATGCAGGAGGCAGATTTACCAACCTCTGAACAGTCCCTGTATCAGTGCTCCTCAGCCCTTACTGTGCAAGTCAGTCGCCAGGGGATCTTGGTAAAATACAGATCCTGACAAAGCAGGTCTGGGTGGGGCCTAAGAACCTGCATTCCTAACCAGCTCCCATGTGATTTAGATGCTGCTGGCCTGGGACCACACTTTGAGTAGCAAAATACTACATTGCTTCATTGTTGTGCTTTTGTTTTGTTTTGTGTTTTGGAGAAAAGGACATGGCATAAAGATAGCCGTTTCTCCCAGAACGAGAAGCTGTGACCCTTTAGAACAGCAGTTCACGAAGTGTGAACCCAGCAAGTCAGCCTCTGCATGACTTGGGATCGGAGCGTGTTAGGAATGCAAAATACTGTGCCCCCATCCACCGCCGCCCAGACCTCCTCAATCAGAGAGTGGGAGGGTGGGACCCAGCAGTCTGTGTTTACAGGCCCTGCAGGTGATTCTGACGGAGCTAAAGTTTGAGAACCATTGCACTAGAGCTGCAGACTCTGGCTTCGTAAGTTCTGGTGAGGATGTAACCAGTGCTACAGAACGGCTCTGGGCTCCTGGAGCAGGTCTCCTGGTCTCTTTCTAGTCAAACTGGATTCCTTGGGCTGTGATGTCCTGGAGTGAAAGGATTGAGTGTGGAGGAAGGTGGTTCTTCAAAGGTTTAGCTGTTCCTCTCCCAGCCTTGTTCTGCTTTCCTTATGTGGGGACCACGCAATACCAAATGTGTCTCCAGATTGAAACCTGGGAAATTGTTTCAGGGTGCAGTGATTCCTCAGCGGCTGTGAGTCTCAGATCTCCCTGTCGAGAACTTCCTTTGGTTGTGGTATTGGGATAAATAGGGTGACCAGCTTTCCAGATTTCCTGAATGGTTTTCCACAGCACGGGACTTGCAGTGCTTACACCAGGCCCTGGACTGTTGGTCACCCTAATTGCAGGCTATTGACGGTCCAGATGTAAAGTGTGAATCACCAAGAGATCTTGTTAAAATGCAAGCTCTGATTTAGTACTGTAGGTTGGAACTGGAGAGTCTGCATTTCCAACAAGTCCCCAGGTGACGCCCTGCTGCTGATCTGTGGACCACACTTGGGTAGCAAGGCAGTATGTCACCCTTGGGATTCAGAGCTGGCCTATGTGCAGATAAATCGGGGTGCCCCATAGCCACTTACACTGCAGGTGGGCTGCTTGGCCTTACCACATTCAGAGAGAATTTCAGGGCCATCTCCAAGGCTTTAGGATTGTGGGTTTTGCCTACAAATATGAAGTATTAACAAATCCTACACTTCTGGGCTATAGATTTTTTACCCATCAAATCCAAATACTCGTTTAAAAAAATTGTTCTTCACAAGGACAGGTGACTGCTGTTGACCCATGAATAGAACATTTGCAAGCCTATTGATCTCGGTTCGTGTTTGAGTACAACTTACTACTTTTCCTTGTTTGGGCTGAGCATCTGCAAATGACCCTGGATGGTGTGTCTGTCATTTTTAGTCTTGTCTCTGCCTCGCAAATGGTACATTTGTCCTTGGGTTTACAGCTGTGGTCGACTGCAGGATCTTTTGCTTTTTGCAGTGTTTCTGCTTTTCAGCATAATGAATTTTGCTTTATCCATAGCCTGCTTTACTAATTGCAACACAGCAGCACATTCTATAGCCCATCTGTTTCCATGATTGATTGTCTTTTACTTCAGGGTGTCCTAGAGAGTTACTTTGAAAAAAAAGTCAGGCTTCAGTGTAACCTTTAAGATCATCATAAATTGTGTTTACACGTTGTGACCACCCAAAACACAAGAAGAAACTTATTTGATGTTGAGAATGTGACTTCTCCTTACTCCCCACTCTGGACAGGCATGCACTGAGCTCTATTGCCTTGTGACGTCTCCCTCATTCAGTTTGCACCCCCCATGGTCAGTCTTCCTGGCTACGTGCCTTTTCTGCTCATGGACAAAGAAAGAGTGGTCACGTCTGTGGCAGAGCTTTGAACTCACTCTCAAGAAGCTGCTGGTCATAGGAGTTTCTGATAATGTATAAAGTTGTCTGCATGAATAGCTGATTCTCACTGTTCATGGTAGTTATTGTCTATAAAGACACCTCAAACTCTGAGCTAGCAAAAGCTGAACATTTGCCCCTAGGGAATGCACAGGGTTGGGTTCCTGGTCTTATGGTCACAACATTTTTGTCAACTGATTAATGCATCACCTTGTGTTATGTGTGTTTCTGTTTAAAGACACCTTACTTAATATATATTGTTGACTCATTCACACTGGCCTCATGGCCAGCAGCATTGCACCCCATGCCTGAAGGCAGCTTATCTAACACATGTGTTTGCTCCATGATGCTCAGCATAGCCTTTTTGCATTTCGGACCGCTAGACAGCACTACAGCACTATGCTTGGGAGCCACGTTAAACAGCGACATCAACAAAAAGCACACCAAAAATGTGAAAATTGTGGCACTAAAAAAAAACCACAAAGAGGACATTGTTTACCATATGAGAGCTGAAATAAGAAGGCAGAGTGTTGCCTTGTTCAGCCCCCAGTGATGTGTGCATAGGGTGACTCACATTTTTCATGGCTTTGGGCATTTTCACCAATGACTGTGAAAGTGCCATAAGTATTGATTTGGGGGTTACAAATAAATTTTAGTTTATTTTAAAATTTCAGAAATATGGACTCTACAAATAATGAAGATTGTCTATACTTTGTTTTATGACCATACTCTTTTTTTTCTTTTTTAAAGTTTTATTGAAGTATAGTTGATTTACAATCTTGTTAATTTCTGCTGTACAGCAAAGTAGCTCAGTTATACATATATATATTCTTTTCATATTCTTTTCCATTATGCTTTATCACAGGATATTGAATATAGTTCCCCATGCTAAACAGTAGGACCTTGTTCTTTATCATTCTATATGTAATAGTTTGCATCTGCTAATCCCAAACTCCCAATCCATCCTTCCCCTACCCCCCTTCCCACTTGGCAACGACAAGTCTGTTTTCTATGTCTGTGAGTCTGTTTCTGTTTCATAGATAAGTTCATTTGTGTCGTATTTTAGATTCCACACAGAAGTGATATCATATGGTATTTGTAGATGACCATACTCTTGATTGCTGGCTCTGTGTAGTCTATGAAAGGACAAGGATTCATTGATTCTACTCACATAGAGGGGTAAAGGTATTTGCTTCAGCCATTGCACGACTGCTGGGAGCATGATAGTAGAGGTCTGCCTTTCATATGAATGGAGACATATCATCACCTTGGCAACACCTTCTCGTATACCAGTATCCAGAGACCTCATTTATGAACAAACATGGCAGCAGGCTTTTGTTGGATACCATGTACAAGGCATTAAGCTCAATGCATGAATCCCTGTGTTTCAAGGATTTTGCAATCTCCATGAGAAAGGAGGCTCAGATACATCATGGTAAACATTAAGTGCTTAATGGGTAGTACAGACAGTAGGTGCTAGAGAATTTCAAACTCACCAAGGATTGGCTAGTTTTTCTTTCCCATTAGACTGCAAATTCCATGTCTGTCTTTTTACCATTATGTCCCAGTGCCTAGCATATAATGGGAACTCAAAAAGCATTTTTGGAATAAACATGGAAGTATTTGAGCTGGTGCCTCAAGGCCTTACTTAGATCAGTTTTTCAAGCTCTGTTCGATAAATTGCCATGGGATATTTATCAAGCAGAATTACACTTCACAAATCAATTGTTTATATCCAAGACTTAGAAACTTTAACTTTGGTATACACCCCCCTCAACATTTTATTATGAAAAATTTTCAAATATACAGAAAGGTTAAAAGATTTTTACACCATCCATATCCTACAATTAACATTTTACTATCCTTGATATTTCACAAATTTATCTGTCTATCTATCCATCTATCCCTTTACCCATTCATGAATCCATCTTATTGTTTTATGTGTTTCAGAGTAAATTGAAGACATCAGTACATTTCTTCCTTAATACTTCAGCATGCATAACATTAACTAGAGTGCTGTTTTTGACATGACTTTTTAATTTGTTTTGGTAACAATTTCTGTATCTATAAGATTATAGGGTTAAGCTGAAAGATATCTGTTACTCTTTCAGATGAAGTTTCTGTGGTTTTGTGAGTACTTAATGCCTGGCTTAGTTTTTAGGGGTTAAAATGTGGAATAAGAATAACCCCTAAGTTTTGAACCTTGAACCAGGAAAGTTTTATTGGAACACAGCTGCACCCATTCACTTATGTAGTTTTTAAGGGTGCATTCATACTATCACCATAGAGTTGAATAATCCTGAGAGAGACTATATGGCCTACAAAGCCCAAAATATTTTCTATCTGGACATGTACAGAATAAATCTGCTGATCCCTGTTGTAAAAAAAATTAAAAATTATTCTGCAGACTGGGAGGAATCTGGAAATTAGAAGAATGATAATTCTAAAAAATTTTTGTCAGAGTTGGAGAACAGGACGATGTAAATGCTAGAGAATTCAGATTTAAGTGTACCTTTCAATAATATTCATCTCTCTAGATACGCTCTTTCGTATTTTTTCTTTAAATGAAAAAGGGAAAAACAATAGTGATTCGATGTGTATCAGTCAGCTTATGCTAAAGCATGCTGTAACAAATGGACCCCAAGTCTCTGTGGCTTTCAACAGCAAATCTGTCTGCCCTCTGTAGGTCACCTTTGGTTCAGGTCCATGTTGTCTTCTCTGGACTCTAGTTGACAGAGCCTCCTCCATCTGGGCCATTGCCAGTCTTGTGATAGCGGAGAGAGAGAGGACAAAGCATCAACTGACTTGAGAGCTTCTGCCCAGAAATGACACATATCACCTTTGCTTACATTTCCTTGGCCAGAGGTCATATAGGCAAACCCAGGTTCCACAGGATGGGGCTGTTTAGTACTGCTACAGAGAGAGGAAGCAAATCAATGTGAACAATAGTGCACTCTTCCTCATAGGGGTCACAGGGTTTAGAGATTTGTGTTGTTGTTGAAAAGAGAGTGACTTTAGTATGTTTGGAGACAGAGGGAAGAAACCTATGCAGAGAGAAGGAAATGCTTCCGCTGTTACTCTTGCTAGGGGTAGATTTTCAGCTGGGTCATGTGAGGTTCTGGGTCTGTGGGTTAGACCTGGAAGTCCATACTAGCTAAAGTTAATGATCTAGCACATAGGAATCACCTGGGGAGATTGTTAAAAGGCAGATTCTGATCAGTAGTTTAGGGATGAGGCTTGAAATTCTGCATTTCTAACAGGTCCCCAGGGGATGCTGATGGACCCCACTTTGAATAACAACGATCTGCATCACCAGATATTCTAAAATGGAAGAGGGAAACAGGCATTCATTTGCAAACCATGTGAGTCAAACAGGCCAAATAATGAATCCAAAGGGAATAAAGGTGTTCTGAAGAGTTGTGCGTTTCTAGTTCAGAGCATCCCCAAGGCAGAGAAGAGCTAGGCTTTGAGACAGCAGAATGGCCTTTTGAATGGCAGTGAACAGATCAGAGGGATTCATGATTGGTGATACCAGAGTGGGTAGATCAAGAGAGTGGGTAGCCAGAGAAGAGTGAGTGAAGGTTTTGAGCTGGAGCAGTTCCCTCCAGCGGCTTTGGCTGTCACCTTCTGCCAGCAGCCTACTTGAGATGGAGTGGGAGCCAGATGAGACACCAGTACTCTGCAATCACAGACAGGACTTCAGAAACTGCAATAAATGTTTTTTGAGCACTCAAACATGAACAGCAGTTGTCAGAATTCCCATCTTTAGATAGTAGCAAATGATTCAGTACAGTTAATAAAAACCATTCAGCAATTTCATTGCCATGAAGTGTTTCATTTGAGTTTTGATTGTCCTAAATATCTTGCTAGTTAAATCCTGAATCAAAACTACAACTATGGGATTTGACATTTAAAGAGAGAATTTTGAAGTGAAATTATTCTCTAGAATTTCAGTATAATTTCTTTTTTAAAAAAATAAATTTATCTATTTAATTATTTATTTTTTGCTGTGTTGGGTCTTCGTTGCTGCGCGCGGGCTTTCTCTAGTTGTGGCAAGGGGGGGCTACTCTTTGTTGAGGTGTGCAGGCTTCTCACTGTGATGGCTTCTCTTGTTGTGGAGCACAGGCTCTAGGCACGCAGGCTCAGTAGTTGTGCATGCGGGTTCAGTAGTAATGGCTCACGAGCTCTAGAGCACAGGCCCAGTAGTTGTGGCACACAGGCTTAGTTGCTCCGCGGCATGTGGGATCTTCCCTGACCAGGGATCAAACCTGTGTCCCCTGCATTGCAGGCTGATTCTTAATCACTGCGCCACCAAGGAAGTCCCCTCAGTATAATTTCTGAAAATTATAAGAAAATCTGGGGCTTCCCTGGTGGCGCAGTGGTTGAGAGTCCTCCTGCTGATGCAGGGGACATGGGTTCGTGCCCCGGTCTGGGAGGGTCCCACATGCCGCAGAGCAGCTGGGCCCGTGAGCCATAGCCGCTGAGCCTGCGCGTCTGGAGCCTGTGCTCCACAACGGGAGAGGCCACAGCGGTGAGAGGCCCGCGTACCGCAAAAAAAAAAAAAAAAAAGAAAATCTGTAGTTATTATATATGTATATGTATAACTAAATCACTTTGCTGTACACCTGAAACTGACACAACAATGTAAATCAACTATACTCCAATAAAAAAATTTTTTTAAAAAATGAAAATCCACAGTTATTAGAAACAGTTGAATTTATTGTTTGTTGAGCCCTCTCTTTAATGACGTTAAGTGTCTTGGCCATATTATATTTCAAATATGTCTTGACTTCTGTGTGAATAACTCTTGTAGTCAACTTTTGTGTCACACACATCTGGCATTGAATTCAGATCCTGCCACCTGCTTCCTGGGATTCCATAGGTAACTGTTTAACTTTTCTGAGCCTCGTTTCTTTATCTGTAAACTATTGATAATAACTTGCTGACATAAAAAAAATGTACAACGTGAGAGTTGCAAGTTAAGCTTTATTTGGGGCAAAATGAGGAGTGCAGCCCAAGAGATAGCATTTCAGATAGCTCTGAGAAACTGCTCCCAAGAAGTAGGGGGAAGGTAAGTGTATAGTGATTTTGGTGAAGGGGGAGTACATGCAGTCAAGCCCATATTTTTGCAGAAGGTTTCTGCTGGTCACGAGGAGCAGACGTCACCATGAAGGAATTTAATGCTTTTCTAGATGTGAGGAGATGCAAGAATTGAGCTCATAAAATCAGCTCCTGAAAATATCTATCTGACGACCTGTTCTGCCTGTTTTTCCAGAACACAGAGTGCCTCATTTCTGCTCTGAGCCCTGAAGTCCCTTCAGGGTGTGTTGAAGTTCAGCAGCTGCAATAGCACCTGATTTAATCCTTGTAGAGGTAGATGGCAAGTGCCCATGGCAAGTGCCAATTTGTAGTTGACAATCTCATTGTGTTAATGATGGGTTAACAGTAATATATATAAAGAACATTACATAGAGTAGTCCCTCAATAAATGTTAGGTGTATTTTTATATTTGTGGTACAAATTTGAAATCACTCTTATTTCACAATTTAGAGTGAACCAAAGATGGGCAGTAACAAGTGTTGGAGAGTATGTGGAGAGACTGGAACCCTCATACATCACTGGTGGGGTTTTAATATGACGCAGCCACTTTGGAAAACAGTTTGGCATTTTCTTAAAATGTTAAAGATAGATTTACCATATGACCCAGAAAGTCTACTTTTAGGAATCTACCCAAGGGAAATGAAAATATGTCCCCGTAAAGGTTTGTACACAAATGTTCATAACAGCATTATTCCTAGTAGCCAAAACAAAACAAAAGTCCATCAACTGGTGAATGAATAAACAAATTATAATATATCTAGAAACTGTTTGGCAATAAGAAGGAATGAAGTACTGATACATGCTACAGCATGGATGAACCTCAAAAACAATATTCTAGGTGAAAGGAGCTGGGCACAAAAGACCACATATTATATGATTCCATTTATATGGAATTCCCATAAAAGGCAAATCTGTAGAGACAACAAGTGGATTAGGAGTAGAGTGGGGCTGGTGGTGGGTGACTGCAGATGGGCTTGAGGTGTCTCTTTGGGATGATGGCAGTGGTCTACAATTAGATAGTGATAGCTGCACAGCTTTGTAAACTTACCCAAAATCATTGCACTGTACACTTTAACAGGTGAATTTGAAACCAAGTCCCAGTAAAGCTGTTTCTCTGCCTAGTTTATGATTAACCTCTTTATCCAAAACTTTATTCCCTTTCTTTTCCCACACTTGTGGGATGATGCTTGAGATTCCTGGAACCCTGTTACCTCCCACCAACCAATCAGAGAAAGGTCACACACCCTGCAGCCCTCCCCACCAAATTTGCTTTTGAAAACCCTTCCCTGACAGCCACTGGGGAGTTCTGGCCTTTTGAGCATGAGCCACCCATACTCCTTGCTCAGCCCAGCAATAAATCTTTCTCTGCTCCAGACTCAGAAGTTTCGGTTTGTTTGGACTCACAGTGCATCAGGCACACGAACGTGGGTTTGACAACAAATTCCGTAGCATGTAAATGACAACTCAGTAATGCTGTTTTTCAAAATAGTGAAATGTGTTCATTTTTAAGATGTTGATTATTTCTGTGTAGATTCTCATTGTTGTACAATGAAGACAATCAATGAAATACTTTTTCACTTTCTGAAATGTGTTGGATTCTCCAAGCCATCATGAATGCCTCAGCTTTCTCAATTCAGTGGGCAGGCTTCACCCTGAAACTAATAGCCTGTGGGCACTGGCTGAGGATCCTAACATCTGAAAACAATAGAAAGTTCAGTCATTAAATGCAAATCAATAGTGCTGGCTGATGATTCCACATGAGTGAAAAGAGATTTGTAAGATGGAGTGTCTTCACTTTAGCCATTAAACTTCTCATTCACCAGTTCTTCATTAAATGCCTGTCTTAAGCAGGGCAATTGAATCTGAGATATCAGACAATTTTGAATTATGGGGATCAACGGCTCCTCCACTGCTGGCCTTGGGCACAGGTTAAAAAGAACTGAATTTAATATTCCCCAGAAAATGATGTAAGGAGAGGTAGTAGGCAGCACTTGGAAGATACCATCTTAGAACTGTTGCCATAGATGAGGTTATAGAAGCACGGGTATATTCGAGAAGATGCCCCAAGTCCCATGTGTTAAAATGCTGTGGACCTCACTCAAGCATCAAATTTGAGAACTAAGTGTATGTGTGTTTATGCATGTCTCTGTGTATGTGTGTGTGTGTGTGTGTGTGTGTGTGTGAATACTCTGGCCTTACTTTTTGTTTGTTTGGTTTTTTTGGCCACACCGTGAGGCTTGCGGGATCTTAGTTTCCTGACCAGGGATGGAACCCAGGCCCCTGGCAGTGAGAGCCCCAAGTCCTAACCACTGGACCACCAGGGAATTCTCCCTGGCCTTACTTTTTGAAAATAGGAATTGCTTGACAAGTGGTTATAAGACCATGTCATACCATCATAAAGAAATAAATAGCAAATGCAGGGACTTGCATTTGGCTGATTTTTTGGAAGCTCTCGCTGTGGAGATGTACCCTGCACACCCTCTGGGCAGACAGTTAGGGGTGGCTGGGCTCACACGTGCACTCCCCTCAGACTTCTTTGAAGACCTGAGGAGTCAATGGGAAGAGAAGGGGTCTCAAAGTTGCTTCCAAAACAACAACAGTCAAAAAGAACTCTTGTTTCTCAGTGTCTATGACAAGGATCATTGGTATAAAAATCAGTGTATGGTCGAGGGGGGGCTAGGATAGGGGTCTTTTACTAAAAAATTAGAAACTTGAGTGACTCTGCCACACTCTGTTGCTGGGGAAACAACAGTGAGTAAAAGAGACCAAGATCCCTGCTTCATGGAGTTTTCCTGCTACTAAACTCTTCTCCAAGAGCGGGCCCTGGACCAATAGCATCTCCGTTACTTGAGTAGTTAGCAGAAATGTACATTTTTAGACCTCCACAGCGGACCACCTTAAAAATCAGAAACTTTGGGGATGCAGTCTGACAATACAAATTTTAACAATCCTAGGTGTTGATGCATTGATAGTGTTTGAGCAGCACTCTTCACCAGCAGGGTTTCTTAGCCTTGGCACTACTGACATTTGGGGCTGGATAATTCTTTGACATTTGGAGGCTGTCCTGTGCACAGTAGGCTCTTTAGCACACAGGATGCCAAGTAGCTCCCTTACCCCAGTTCTGACAATAAAAAAAAATGTCTTCAGATAGTGGGTACAGTTCCCTGTAGGGCAGGAGAATCCCGGATGAGAAGCAGTGCCTTAGGGCAAGGCTGTTCAAATGGCGGGCTGAGCATCCCTTCCATCAAATCTCTGGGGCAGGAATGAAGAATCTATGTTCTAAAAAGTCCTTCTGGTAATTCTGATGCTGTTTAGTTTTGAGAACCACCTGGAGACATAGGCCATAAACAATTACGTGTATACACACATGTAAATCACTCAGAGTGCTTGGTGTCCTGCACCTAGCATTTGTAAGATGGAGTGTCTTCACTTTATCCATTCCATGCCATGCTTTGGAAGGACAGGAAAGACAAGGAAGGAGGCCATGGTGTTCTGGGGGAGGGGAAGGGTATCATTTTAAAAAATATGGTTGTGAAAGGTCTCACTGAGAAGGTGATACTTGATCAAAGGCTGAAGGAAGTGAAGGAGTACATCCAGCGATGATGGGGAAGAACCCTTCGGGCATAGAGAAGAGAAACGGCAAAGGTCCTGGGGCAGGTGGTGTATGTCTAGTAGGTTCAGAGGACAGTAAGTAGCCTGGAGTGACGGTAGAGGGGACTAGGACTAAAGTAGTTAGGAAAAAGGTGAGAGTAATGATGAATGAGTGAATGATGAACTTTCCTGTTTCTGGACTTGACTTCTGCACTTACTAGCGAGTGTTTTTGAGTATATTCTGCGGTCTTTTATTTTTTTTAATACATTTATTTATTTAGCTGCGTTGGGTCTTTGTTGCGGTGCGTGGGCTTCTCATCATGGTGTCTTCTTTTGTTTCAGAGCACCAGCTCTAGGCATGCGGGCTTCAGTAACTGTGGCATGTGAACTTAGTAGTTGTGGCTCTTGGGCTCTAGAGCGCAGGCTCAGTAGTTGTGGCGCACGGGCTTAGTTGCGCCGCAGCGTGTGGGATCTTCCCTGACCAGAGCTCGAACCCACGTCCCCTGCATTGGCAGGCAGATTCTTAACCACTGCGCCACCAGGGAAGTCCCCTGTATGTCTTTGGAGAAATGTGTCTTTAGATCTTCTGCCCATCAAATAATTCTTGAATATGTACAATATATTGAGAATCTTCATTCTTATATATTTATTTGTATCCCAGTCCCCATTTAACTACTTGAAATGCCCTATCAGCAGAATTTTCCAGGTATGAAAATGAACACATGAGGTTCCAAAGGCCTTCCCAAGGGGGAGGCCAGGTGGTAGACCTACTATGGGATGCTCAGGGAATTATACTGAGGGGCTTTTAACTTCATGGTGGAGCTTCTTGGGTTGAACATTCAGGAGACACTACTCAGAGGGAACTAATTCCTTTTCCTTTTTGGTTTGTTCAAGCCAATCAGTAATGTTAAGGCATAGAAACACTTTTTGATCCATTCTGTGATGAAGGTAACTCTGAGGTAAGTAAGGTCTTATGTCCCCCATGGTGTCCTTGAAGTTGGTTAAAGTCATCCAAGGCAAAATATTCCTTGATTCCTTGTACCCAGTTATCTAAGGGTTCTTTTGTTTGTTTGTTTGTTTTTGCACTGAACTCACTTCTCTCTGAAGATGACCTATGTCATTGTGCTTTGGTAACTTAATATGAGAACCTTGAACTTCTGTAGCTTCTTGCCTCCTAAATGCTCTGTGTTTAGGGCCATTTTCAGTCCTTAAAAATAGATCATTCTTCAACATGTTATTTGGTTAACATGTTGGTTATTTGGTTATTTATAATAACATCTGGTTATTTTGCTCAACCTTATTTGCCTTAGGGAACCTCAGAGATTAAATCTTACCAAGTCTTGACAGGGCAGTGGTTTAAGCAACTAGGTTTTTTTGCCTTAATTTCCCCTCTGTGAGTTCAAGAGGTCAGACATGGTCTGCGGCAACACTTAAGGAGTCTGTATCTTGAGAAAGCAATAGAATTAGTTGGTTTGAATCCCCTTCTTTTTTCTTCCTACATTGAAATGATGTGGCGGGCGAGTGTCAAGATGAGTTTTAAATTGATTTATTTGGTTGAGAAAAAAGCACCAAGGCTGAAGAAGAAAACGCCTTCTCGTTACTTAGTTGCTGCGCTAGACTGAATAGTTCATGATGATGGCCAAGAGTGGAAATGAAAGCACCCAAACAGTTTTTTCCACTCAGTTCACTTCTATATTATAAGTATTATAAATTAATTACACTAATCAGTAAGATATGCACACAAGCAATTTAAGGATGTCAAAAAATCAAGGATGTTTATCTTATAACAGGGTTGTCATTACTTTTAATTACTTCTCAGAGCAGACCCATGAAACATTTACATACCCCTCCCCACATTTCACAGGTCAGAGGAATGAGGATTAAAGGTATTTGGGTCTGGTTCGAACCAAACCTGGTCACCATCCAGGAGCAGGCTCAACATAGGCGCCAAATTTTCCCCACTACTTGTCCACTAAGAAGCATCTTGAATTAAACTTGTCCTAGGATTGTCAGAAAAATTACAGAATGCCCAGTTAATTTGAATTTCAGATACTCAACAAATACATATTTAGTGTACATATATTCCATGCACCGTTTGGGATATACTTATATTTGGGGACATATTTATGCTAAAAATATATTTGTTGCTTATCAGAAATTCAAATTTAACCAGGCGTCCTGTGTTTATTTGTTAAATCTGACAGCCCTAGTTGCTTCTGTCTGGACTAATGCCATTGGACTTTAGGAATGTCCAGTTGTGATCATTAAACCTCAAACCAAGAGTATCTCGGAGAAAGTTGTTTGGCTTTTCTACCAGAAGAACATTAAGAAAACTGAATTATATTCTTTAAATGAAAGATTATATGGAACCTAGGACTTTTTTTTTTGGAAAAGCTATGATTGGAAGCCACTGTCATGTTTCCCTAAGATGACGAGGCAGTAATTTTGGGTATTTCTCAGTAGACCCTAGGGCTTTTCTATTGTGTAAAAAATGAAGAAACCCAAAAGATCACCACATGTCTCCTTTTCTTCTTTAAATCTTCATGGGTCTGAATTATAGCAGAACTTCTATCTGGCCTCCTTTCACTTTGCTCTTGGGTCAAAGGTCCATCCTAGTGATGAACCTTTTGCCTGCCTGAGAACCTTAGCTCACACCAGTTCACAGAAAGCTCAGTGCAAGAGGCCTGCACCCCATCACTCCGTTTCCTCCCTCTTATTGGTCACACCTTCAGTGGAGGTGTTTCAGGTTTGCTTAAGATTTAGCAAAGGAGGTTGTTGGTTCCTCTTCATTGTGAGAAGGATAAACATCCACATCATGGAAAGAGGAGGTATTGGGAAGAAGCAGGCAAAAACTCTGAATAATCAAATTTAATTTCTTTTTCTGCACTGTGCTGCTTAAGACTGCTAGATGAAGCTATTTGCTATTGCAGGATCCTGAGTAGCATCATAAATATGAACTGAATTTCTCTTACAACTGCCACGCAGTCGGAATAAACAGTTAAACATTGGAATGACTTCAGGCATCCTCTTATCGTCCTCACCTGGGAGGTAAACAGAACGTCCTAGAGCAGGTCTCTCACATTAGAGCATTTTGGTCTCCAACCACTGTATTCTGGCCATTCTAAGCGGGAATTCTAAATCTTTCTGGTTTACAAAATCCTAAATTCAACTAATATCAGTATGCTTTGCTATATCATTAAACTTTCCCAGGGTGAAATAGGCACAGATATTAGAATTATAAACATGAACTTTATATACTTTGTGCTGGGGATAGGGGACTCAGAAGTATAGATCAGATGTTTGTAAACATTTTCTGTAAGGGACTAGATAGTAAATACTTTAGGTTTTGAGGGTCATATGGTCTCTGTCATACAAGCTCTGCCACAGTAGAAGCAAATCAGCTCAAGACAATATGTAAATAAATGAGTGTGTCATGTTCCAATAACACTTTATTTATGGACATATTGAAATCCGAAGTCTATATTTTCAGGTGTCATGAAATACTTCCTCCCTCCCTCCCTCCCTCTCTCTCTCTCTCTCTCTCTCTCTTTCTTTTCCCAGCTCAAAGCCTGGGAATACAAACAAAAACAAACAGGTAGAGCTCTGAATTTGCGACCCAGCAATCCCACTACTGGGCATATACCCTGAGTAAACCATAATTCAAAAAGAGTCATGTACCAATATGTTCATTGCAGCTCTATTTACAATAGCCAGGATATGGAAGCAACCTAAGTGTCCATCAACAGATGAATGGATAAAGAAGATGTGGCACATATATACAATGGAATATTACTCAGCCATAAAAAGAAACGAAATTGAGTTATTTGTAGTGAGGTGGATGGACCTAGAGTCTGTCATACAGAGTGAAGTAAGTCAGAAAGAGAAAAACAAATACCGTATGCTAACACATATATATGGAATCGAAGAAGAAAAAAAAAAGGTCATGAAGAACCTAGGGTAAGACAGGAATAAAGACACAGAGAATGGACTTGAGGATATGGGGAGGGGGAAGTGTAAGCTGTGACAAAATGAGAGAGTGGCATGGACATATATACACTACCAAACGTAAAATAGATAGCTAGTGGGAAGCAGCCACATAGCACAGGGAGATCAGCTCGGTGCTTTGTGTCCACCTAGAGGGGTGGGATAGGGAGGGTGGGAGGGAGGGAGATGCAAGAGGGAAGAGATATGGGGATATATGTACATGTATAGCTGATTCACTTTGTTATAAAGCAGAAACTAACACACCATTGTAAAGCAATTATACTCCAATAAAGGTGTTTAAAAAAAAAAAAAAAAAAGCAAGGCAAGTTCTCCTGTGAATCTCTACTGAGTTTGTACTCATTAACACTGCAGAGACCTTATATTCTGCTCCTGTCATAGTAATGGTTTCCCAAAGAGAACTGGGCTCACATCAGGGGAGTGAGGGGCTCAGAGGGTCAGACAACACATCCTCACCCTGCCTGCGGGAGAAGGAAGGGGTGTCAGATATGGCACACACCCAGTGCATGCATCCTGGGTGCTGGTTCTGTGTGATCCAGGACAAACCTTGAGCACCTGAGCCATCTCCTTCCCAGCCAGTGGCCTTTCACCCGCTTCCCCCCTCTTCCAGCCTTTTTTGAGCTCGTTAACTAGTTAGCAGGACTTGAGGGAGTTTTAAGACTGGTGGCTGCTCTTCAGCAGGTCATGTGGCAGAGAGTTCTTTATATTCTGTGTCTACTGCTTTTCTGTGATTAAAGCATTTCGTTTCAAACACTTGGCAAGGAGTGTTTGAACATGGATGTGCCCCAGTGTAGGCAAACCCAAGTGTAAGAAACTAACAAACCCATGCATCCCCGTCCCTTGATTCTCTACACATACCTACATAAATACACAAATAAGTTGGGGCATGAGCATTGAAAAACTAATTATTTTTTTAATTTTTTTTTTGGCTGTGTTGGGTCTTTGTTGCGGTGCGCGGGCTTTCTCTAGTTGCGGTGAGCGGGGACTGCTCTTCACTGCGGTCCGTGGGCTTCTTTCTCATTGCGGTGGCTTCTCTTGTTGCGGAGCACAGGCTCTAGGTGCATGGGCTCAGTAGTTGTGGCTCATGGGCTCTAGAGCACAGGCTCAGTAGCTGTGGCGCACGGGCTTAGTTGCTCCGTGGCATGTGGGATCTTCCTGGACCAGGGCTTGATCCCGTGTCCCCCGTATTGGCAGGCAGATTCTTAACCACTGCGCCACCAGGGAAGTCCCGAGAAAATAATTCTTTACGAAAGAAATAATTACAAGTGATCCTTCAATAATGTTTCCTTAAAATTGTTCCAAGCTTTCTCTATTATTTTGTTATGACAGCCTTCGAAACTCATATGCATGGGATTATAAGGGACGTGTGTAGGGGACTCCATCCCTGAACTGACTTCCTGAAGCAGAGGTCACAGTGTGACCATGGTCCCCTCCTTTCTCCTTGCTGCCCCTAACTCAGGGTCAGGAGGATTTGGTGGGAGTGGATCTGAGAGCAGGGCTTGGATTTTCTGGATGCTTATCGCCATCCTTTGGAAAATGCTCAGTGTTCCAGACCTTAATAAGAGACAGAGTCATCTTCTGTTGTGGGTATATTTTTCATGTCTTATCCAGAATTCATAGTCAAATTTATTTCTTACATTTGACAGATATTTATCTCATACCCTTATTGATACAGAGAGGTAGTTCCCAAATGTTTTATTCTTCTATGCTCTTAAAAGTTATTGAGGATCTCAAAGTTCTTTTGGATGAGGATTATAGCTATTGATATTTACATTATTAGAAACAAAAAACCAAAAAGCACATATTAGAGATATGTGCTTCTTGCTTTATTTAAAATATAAGCCTATTACATGGTAACACAAATAACACTTTTTTTATGAAAAATGATAGGCAAAAAGACTAGTAGAAGTATAGCATTTTCCTACATTTTTGCAAGTCTCCTTAACGTCTGGCTTAATAGAAGATAGCTAGATTTGCACATCTACTTCTGCATTCAAGTTGTTGTGATATCACATGTCATGACAGGCTCTGGAAACTGCAGTGTACACATATGTGAGCACAAGAGTGAGAAGGCCAGTGGGGTCTTAATATTACTATGAGATTAGTCTTGATTTCATGGATGTCCTGCAGGGGTCCCCACCAGGACTTGCTAGATTACAGTTTGAGCACTTCTGATACAGCAGGACACCCCCCAAAAAAGGTCTTTATCATTCCTTCAGTAAAACTTAATCACTGTCCTGTTGACCAGGCATAAACTTCGCATTGTGATTGTGGTTTTGAAGTTGTGGCCTAAAGATGGTTGTCACCTGAACACTTTTATAAATGCAAGTGAATGTGTCAAAATTAACACCACTACCTATGTATGACCTACATTGCTCTTCATAACTTAAGAAGGGTTGGCTGAAATTAAGAGAAATAAAGGAGAAGAAGAATTGTTGCTGGTGACCCACATTGCCCGTTAGGTTTGGGGTTTGTGTGTTTTGGGTTTTTTTTTTTTTTTTTTTTTGCACTCTGGTTATAGATTTGTCTTTATTCAGTCATCAAGTGTTTCTTGAGTGCTACTAAAGACCGAAGTGATTGAACAGTCTAAGGCAGAAAATTACAGTCTTGTGGCTTTTCATCTTTCAAATGAGAAAATGAAGGTGCAGAAAGGTTAGAGGTTACCCAAGGTTACCTAGCAAGGAGTACTGCCCTTGAAATAGAAAAAAAATCTCCTTTTAATATGATATTGTGTTTTACCTGTGTTACCTGCCCTTGGGCAGCTTAGAGTCTCAAACCGAATATAATTGTGAACTAAACTGTGGAATAGAGATTCCAAAGGTGTTCTTTCATCTCCAGGGAGGCTCATGAAGGCTGGAATCAGCTGAGAAAAATACTGGGTGGGACTGGAGTAAAACTGAGGCACCCTTTGAAGAGCAGAGAGGGATTGGACTGGAGCAGGATAATCACAGTGGGAGGATGAACTTGGGAAAAGGAGCAGAGGCCGGGAAGGAGAAGAGCTTCGTGAATAGGAAGGCATCTCTCTGAAAAAGGAGAGAGGAGGCTGCTGGGTGGGATGGTGGCCGCCACACCCTCTCCGAATCTGAGCCTCCTTTGTGGGACGTCTCATCTCACAGGGGCTTCAGATAAATGGCTTATCAACAGAGCCACACTAACAGAGCTTTACAAGGCTTCCACCTAAGACTCTGGTCATTTCACTTCACGGATGAACCAACCCAGCTAACCAGCCACAGATGTTTTGTTTATAACTGGAGGAATTCATGTGAGCTCGGTGATGACATTTCCTTGTCCGTAAAATGCTGAGAGTTAAACAGCGATACTGTGTGAAACACGTGGAGTCTTTATCTGGAGAGGCAGTTCTTAAGTGGAATGGTTTAATGGTCATTTAGCACGATGGGCCTTCAGAGTGTAATATCATTTGCCTGCCAGTTAAAATGTACCCTTCTCGGTGGGAAGTCAAAGATCATGTCAGTGTAACTTGGGTTAGGCGAAAGAAAGCATCAAGAAGTGAAAGCCAGAATAGAGGTTGGGGAATAGAATCTCCTGTGCACTTCGCCTGTTCATAAATACAGTGTTGTTAGAGAACACCACTAATTCTGACTAATCGGGGGAAATACACTCTGAATTGGTGAAAAGTTTGATTCATTTTTAAAGAACTGCGGCTTTGTTATCTTCCCCACTTTCCTCATAATATCTTTCTTTTTTTTCTGTTTTCTTTTTTTTAATTGAAGTACAGTGGATTTACAATGTTGTGTTCATTTCAGGTGTACAGCAAAGTGATTCAGGTTGCTGAATGTATATATATATATATGTGTATATATCTCCTTTTTCGTAATCTTTTCCCTTACAGGTTATTACGAACTCTTGACTATAGTGCCCTGTGCTATATGGGAGGCCCTTGTTGCTTATCTACTTGATATACAGTAGTGTGTATCTGTTAATCCCAAATTTCCATGTTATCTCCCCCTCCCCTTTCCCCTTTGGTAGCAGAGATAGACCCACAGGCATAGAATACCTTTCTAATCTTACTTGATAGCTCTACTTCCTGCTTTGTTGATTAAATTGAAATTATCAAAAATAAAACAGCTGAACGTCTTGCCCATCCTGAGGCCTCCGTCTCCGTCCTTCCTGCAGGTGCGTGGGGAAGGGTGCTCTTCTTCCTGCTTTGGGCAGCCCCTCCGCCTAGGCTCTGGGTGCCACCCTTTCCCATTCCTCAAGGACCTCGATCCCTCCAGGGCTCCCCTTTCTCCTATTCTCTTCCCTCTGTCTCGGCTCGGGAATTTTTGTCTTCTCTTAGAAGGGAGAACCGTTTCATCAGTTTTTGCTCCCCTCTCCTCCTTTTACTGCTGCCACTTTGAAGGTATTCACTGCCCCCTGCCCTCCCCCCTCCCCCCATGCCCCGGTGCTTACCTGTGAGTTGCGCACGTGGTGCCCGCAGGCATGATGGCGTCTCAGCAATGCTTACACCGTTGCGAGGGCTGGGACCCATCATCGCCACCTTCTCTCCTCCTATGACGTCAGGCCCCTATCCTTCCTGGTGTTTTCTCTTCCTATGCTGTCCGGTGACGGAGGTCCTCTGGATGCCGTCGTGGCATCTTCCCTGCTCGTGCCTCACGTGCTTTGTGGGCAGCGTCCTTTGCACCCACCTTTTCAATAAGCCTCCTACCCTGACTTTTAAATCTGTATCTTAAAGCTGTTTCCTTCAAGCTCCAGAACCAGCTTACAAATTGCTCATTACTGCCCCAAGCTCACCATCTCAAGCCCAGACTTAGTTTACCCTTCAGCCTTGTTCCTTCTTATTGAGTGCCTCAGCCACTGGCATCAGTATCCCCGAGCGAGGGTCCACAAACTATGGCCAGTTGGCCAAATCCAGCCTGCATGTGGTTTTGTAAATGATGATTTATTGGAATACGGCCATGCCCTTTCGAGATGTGTTTTGAAAGGGACCCTGTGGCCTGCAAAACCTAAAATATTTACTGTCTGACCCTTTACAGGAGTTTATCAACTCCTGTGCCAGAGCCGCAACATCATTTGAAGGGCTTGTGAAAGCGGGTTGCTGGGTTCTATCTCCAGAGTTTTTGATTCAGGGACCTGAGAATTTGCACTTCTAACAAGTTCCCAAGGAATGCTGGTCCATGAACCACGCTTTGAAGAGACTCATAGAACAGTGTTCTCAATCACTGTCATTCACTTCTATCTCCTAAATAGGTATTAAATCTCGCCTTTCCTGTCCATCACGTCTATTCGATGAAAAGATTTTTCAGAAATACACATCTATCTGTAACATGACAAGTTCTTAGAGCCGTCTGCCTACCTACAGATATGTTTCATCAACTTGAGTAAGTTATCGATCCCAAGAAAATGACAACGATGACGACCACATAACATCAGTATGAGCTATTTCTATTTTGTGCCAAGCACTTCAGCATGAACTCACTGAATTCTCACAATGACCTGGTGTGGTAGGAACTTTGATGGTCCCCATTTTCCAGATGAGCAAACTGAGTCTCGATGACAATGTCATACAGCAGGAAGGTGGTAGAATGAGAATTTGAACCCAAGCAGTCTGTCTGCAGAGCCCATGCTACACTGAGGCTCTCATAGCCCTACTCTCTCCACCACCCCCTCCCTGGTTGATTTTATTTTTATCATACATTACGTTAATACATACGATTGTAAACCTAGATATATTCTCCTGTGCAACTATAAAACCAAATCAGAGTGAATACAAGATACAATTCCTATAAAATCTAAGTTCACATAAAATTGGTATGATACGTGATTATACTGAGTATTAAATTGTCTCTTGCAACATGAATTGGTATTGGTTTGCCTTCTTGTGAGGTTCTTGTGAGTTTGGTCTGACTTGTGTAGCCTGAGGCAGTTTCTATCTATTACGCTTCTCTTTTTGAAACTCCTGTGAAACCTTCCGTTTTATACCTGAATGGGCCAAATGTTAAGATGACCTCTTTTCCCCTCCTTAAACTATTTCTAGATAGTATAACTTGCCACTAACACACTCAAAAGAAAAACATTGGTCCTGAGTTCCATAGGGACTCTGGGTTTTCAGGTGGTTAGCAGACCCCAACTGGAGGAACACTGTCCCCTAGGATGAAGTCTTATTCCTGTGCTGATGTTCAAGGCCCTTCATGCCAGATCCCCGCCTACCTCTCCTCTTTTCATCCCCTTCTATTTTCTCATACTTCACATTTCATCAATACTCAACTGCCTGTAAGTCCAGGTACTCAATGAACTGTTTCGGTCCTTAGGCCTTTGTATGAAATTTTCTACTGAATGACTCACTCTTCCAATTCTTAAGTCCACCCCTCAAATCCACTCTACCCCAACTCCTATTCATCCTTTAAAACCCACTCCAACATAGCCACCTCGTAAACCATCAATCTGATGTGTGTATAGGGAAACCAGCTCATGACTCATTGTGATGGCGGTCAAGGCCCTTGTGAGCTGCCTCTTCTTCTGCATCGTGCTTCAAGATGAATTCCACAATGTCCCCCAGTGTGGCTTCAGAAATAGAGATTGTGGGGAAAGGTAGAACTTGCAGAGTAGCAAGAGGAAGGGCCATGTGGAATCCCGACCTCCCTCACCCACCCAGATGTGCTGTGGGTCACAGTTCTGTTCCAATGCAGAGTGTTCTTCCCTGTTGTGCTTCCTTTTCCAGAGGAAGCTGACAGACAACCTTCTCAGTGAAGAATAACCAGAAAAGCTGAGCACCAGGCAGACTGGATTTGGGGGCAGCAGCTATTCAGAGTGGTCTTGGAAAGCCAGCTGCCCACAGCCTGGAAACCCTAAAGCCCCAGGGAAGCTGCTTATTCCTCCTGTGTACAGGGAAGGGAGCATGACAAGGTCAGGCCAGTGGTCTCACTGGAAGCTGATTTGGGGTGCACTCCCCTTCCTGGCACCAGGGGAGCTGGCTCAGTGTCCAGGCAACTCAGAACAGGGCCTCAGGGTCCTTTTCGGATGTGTTTGCTCACAGTGTTTGGGTCCTGCTATGTCTTTAGGGGTTCATTAAGTTGAAAAATCAACTTTGAGAATTCTCTCAAGAAAAATCTACAAAAAGACCAAGTGAGTGAGTATAGACTTGGGACACTTCCATTGACTGCCATTACAATCAACTCTACCACTGGGCAAATTTCCAAGTCAAGTGTCAAATAAGGATTCCCATTGGGATCAAAGTACTCACTGTGAGAGTACATACAGGTGCCTGTTAAAGTGATCTGTGTTTGAGACAATTCATCTCTACTGAGGAAAATGCAATTCCCTATCTCTGGATGGGTTGCAGAGAAAATGGGATTGGTATCTGTGTTGTAAGAACTATCAAATTACAATAATTTTGAAGGGCTGAGTTAGCACTCAAAATCCAATCTCTTCAATGATGATTCACTGAAGCAGTATAAAATGCATGTGCTACATGTGGGTGTTAGCCTTTTTTAAGATATATCCTGATGATATTGTCTAGATGTGGAAAATCTAGGTTTTTGAGATCAAAAGAATTCATTTAATACACAACAAGAACAGAAGACACTTCAGAAACACATCTACAACAAATGATGCTAAACTTAGTTTAATCCATTTATAAGGCTAATAAGGCTTTTAACAAGTGAATCATTGTCAAAATACTTCCTATGTTAACTCCATTTGTGGCTACTTTCCATTTCTATGAAGCAAGAAATCAACACTTCATGTTATATTTCCCTTTTGTCCAAGAAACGGAATGATTCTTAATTAGGTATAGCCCTTTATTCACTCATGTAAATGTTCTTTTAAATGTCTTACATTAAATATACAATTAAAAGTGCAAATTTTTGCAATTATTTGCATATGTGAGTTTTTTTATAATATTGTTTCCTGGGTTGTTTTAGAAATCTGATGAACTTTGTCATCTGTGTGAAGTATTGGAAAAGTGAAAATGTTGGAAAAATATGCTGATCTTAACAGGAGGTGCAAAGTACATGTTTAGAGTTTAGAATACATGGCTTTTGCACAAATAAGAAATGTACTTAAACCAACTAAAATCATGCTTCACAATCCTTAGAAATTTGAGTTTAACCCTTATTTTCTTTTGATTAAGTAATTATAATGTGTCCAAATGTTAAACATTTAGAGAATAGAGAAAAAAATATAAAGGAGAAGACAAATCACTCACAAAACATTCCAGCTTTCTAAAATATACACATACTTGTTAATGTATTCCTTCCTCTAAATTAGAATCATACTGCAAGTCAACAGTTCTCTAAGCAAGAACGTTTCCTGTCATTGAATATTCTTTGAAATTGTGATTTTTTTAAAAAAAAATGTCTGCATAATATTCTATTATATAGAAGTACAGTAACACAGAGGCTTTCCAGGCAGGGTGGGTGGGAACTACTCTCAGCCTCGGCTCTGAATTAATTCCCCTGACCTGGGCGGTAGCACAGGAACTCTCCACATGGTTCTGGCTTTTCTCGGGAGGCTGTCCTGCCCACCAGAAAGACAAGATCCAGCCTCATCCACTAGAACACAGGCACCAGTCTCCTCCACCAGGAAGTGTACACAACCAACTGAACCAACCTTACCCATGGGGACAGACACCAAAAACAATGGGAACTATGAACCTGCAGCCTGCAAAGAGGAGACCCCAAACACAGTAAGGTAAGCAAAAGGAGAAGACAGAGAAATACACAGCAGATGAAGGAGCAAGGTAAAAACCCACCAGACCAAACAAATGAAGAGAAAATAGGCGGTCTACCTGAAAAAGGCATTCAGAGTAATGATAGTAAAGATGATCCAAAATCTCGGAAATAGAATGGAGAAAATACAAGAAACTTTTAACAAGGACCTAGAAGAACTAAAGAGCAAACGAAGAATGATGAACAACACAATAAATGAAATTAAAAATTCTGTAGAAGGAATCAATAGCAGTATAACTAAGGCAGAAGAACGGATAAGTGACCTGGAAGATAAAACAGTGGAAATAGCTACCACAGAGCGAATAAAGAAAAAAGAATGAAAAGAATTGAGGACAGTCTCAGAGACCTCTGGGACAACATTAAATGCACCAACATCCGAATTATAAGGGTCCCAGAAGAAGAAGAGAAAAAGAAAGGGACTGAGAAAATATCTGAAGAGATTATAGTTGAAAACTTCCCTAATATGGGAGAGGAAACAGTCAATCAAGTCCAGGAGGCACAGAGAGTCCCATACAGGATAAATCCGAGGAGAAACATGCCAAGACACATATTAATCAAACTAGCAAGAATTAAATACAAAGAAAAAATATTAAAAGCAGCAAGGGAAAAGCAACAAATAACATACAAGGGAATCCCCATAAGGTTAACAGTTGATCTTTCAGCAGAAACTCTGCAAGCCAGAAGGGTGTGGCAGGACATATTTAAAGTGATGAAAGGGAAAAAACTACAACCAAGATTACTGTACCCAGCAAGGATCTCCTTTAGATTTGACGGAGAAATTAAAACCTTTACAGACAAGCAAAAGCTGAGGGAATTCAGCACCACCAAACCAGCTTTACAACAAATGCTAAAGGAACTTCTCTAGGCAGGAAACACAAGAGAAGGAAAAGACCTACATTAACAAACCCAAAACAATTAAGAAAATGGTAATAGGAACATACATATCGATAATCACCTTACATGTAAATGGATTAAATACTCCAACCAAAAGACATAGACTGGCTGAATGGATACAAAAACAAAACCCGTATATATGCTGTCTACAAGAGAGCCACATCAGACCTAGGGACACATACTGAAAGTGAGGGGATGGAAAAAGACATTCCATGCAAATGGATATCAAAAGAAAGCTGGAGTGGCAATTCCCATATCAGACAAAATAGACTTTAAAATAAAGACTATTATAGGAGACAAAAAAGGACACTATATAGTGATCAAGGGATCAATCCAAGAAGAAGATCTAACAATTGTACATATTTATGCACCCAACACAGGAGCACCTCAATACATAAGGCAAATGCTAACAGCCATAAAAGGGGAAATCGACAGTAACACAATAGTAGTAGGGGATTTTAACACCCCACTTTCACCAATGGGCAGAACATCCAAAGTGAAAATAAATAAGGAAACACAAGCTTTAAAAGACACATTGAACAAGATGGACTTAATTGATATTTATAGGACATTTCATCCAAATACAACAGAATAAAGTTTCTTCTCAAGTTCTCATGGAACATTCTCCAAGATAGATCATATCTTGGGTCACAAATCAAGCCTTGGTAAATTTAAGAAAATTAAAATCATACCAAGTATCTCTTCTTACCAGAACACTATAAGACTAGATATCAATTACAGGAAAAAAACTGCGAAAAGTACAAACACATGGAGGTTAAACAATACACTACTAAATAACCAAGAGATCACTGAAGAAATCAATGAGGAAATCAAAAATACCTAGAAATAAAAGACAATGAAAACACAATGACCCAAAACATCTGGGATGCAGCAAAAGCCATTCTAAGAGGGAAGTTTATAGCAGTAAAATCCTACCTCAGTAAACAAGAAAAGTCTGAAATAAACAACCTAACCTTACACCTAAAGCAATTAGAGAAAGAAGAACCAAAAACACCCCAAAGTTGGCAGAAGGAAAGAAATCATAAAGATCAGATCAGAAATAAATGAAAAAGAAATGAAAGAAACAATAGCAAAGATCAATAAAGCTAAAAGCTGGTTCTTTGAGAAGATAAACAAAATTGATAAACCATTAGCCACACTCATCAAGAAAAAAAGGGAGAAGACTCAAGTCAATAGAATTAGAAATGAAAAAGCAGAAGTAACAACTGACACTGCAGAAATGCAAAGAATCATGACAGATTACTACAAGCAACTATATGCCAATAAAATGGACAGCCTCGAAGAAATGGACAAATTCTTAGAAAAGCACACCTTCTGAGAATGAACCAGGAATAAATAGAAAATATAAACAGACCAATCACAAGCACTGTAATTGAAACCGTGTTTAAAAATCTTCCAACAAACAAAAGCCCAGGACCAGATGGCTTCACAGGTGAATTCTATCAAACATTTAGAGAAGAGCTAATACCTACTATCCTTCTCAACTCTTCCAAAAGATACCAGAGGGAGGAACAAGCCAAACTCATTCTATGAGGCCACCATCACCCTGATATCAAAACCAGACAGAGATGTCACAAAAAAAGATAACTGCAGGCCAATATCACTGATGAAAATAGATGCAAAAATCCTCAACAAAATACTAGCAAACAGAATCCAACAACACATTAAAAGGATCATACACCATGATCAAGTGGGGTTATCTCATGAATGCAAGGATTCTTCAATATACTCAAATCAATCAATGTGATACACCATATTAACAAATTGAAGGAGAAAAACCATATGATAATCTCAATAGATGCAAAATAGGCTTTTGACAAAATTCAACACCCATTTATGGTAAAAAACCTCCAGAAAGTAGGCACAGAGGGAACTTACCTCAACATAATTAAGGCCATATATGACAAACCCACAGGAAAAATCATTCTCAATGGTGAAAAACTGAAAGCGTTTCCTCTAAGATCAGGAACAAGACAAGGATGTCCACTCTCGCCACTATTATTCAACATAGTTTTGGAAGTCCTAGCCATGGCAATCAGAGAAGAAAAAGAAATAAAAGGAATCCTAATCGGAAAAGAATAAGTAAAACTGTCACTGTTTGCAGATGACATGATACTATACATAGAGAATCCTATTGATGTTACCAGAAAACTACTAGAGCTAATCCATGAATTTGGTAAAGTAGTATTAATTAATGCACAGAAATCTCTTGCATTCTTATACACTAACGATGAAAAATCTGAAAGAGAAATTAGGGAAACACTCCCATTTACCATTGCAACAAAAAGAATAAAATACCTAGGAATAAACCTACCTAAGGAAACAAAATACCTGTATGCAGAAAACTATAAGACACTGATGAAAGAAATTAAAGATGATATAAATAGATGAAGAGATGTAGCATTTTCTTGGATTGCAAGAATGAGCATTGTGAAAGTGACTATACTACCCAAAGCAGTCTGCAGATTCAATGCAGTCGCTATCAAACTACTAATGGCATTTTTCACAGAACTGGAATAAAAAATTTCACAATTTGTATGGAAACACAAAAGACCCCGAATAGTCAAAGCAATCTTGAGAAAGAAAAACAGAGCTGGAAGAATCAGGCTCCCTGACTTCAGGCTATACTACAAAGCTACAGGAATCAAGAAAGTATGGTACTGGAACAAAAACAGAAATTTAGATCAGTGGAACAGGATGGAATGCCCATAGATAAACCCATGCACATATGGTCACCTTATCTTTGATAAAGGAGGCAAGAATACACAATGGAGAAAAGACAGTCTTTTCAGTAAGTGGTGCTGGGAAAACTGGACAGCTACATGTAAAAGAATGAAATTAGAACACTTCCTAACACCATCCACAAAAATAAACTCAAAATGGATTAAAGACCTAAATGTAAGGCCAGACACTATAAAATGCTTAGAGGAAAACATAGGCAGAACACTCCATGATTTAAATCACAGCAAGATCCTTTTTGACCTACCTCCTAGAGAAATGGAAATAAAAACCAAAATAAACAAATGGGACCTAATCAAACTTAAAAGCGGTTGCACAGCAAAGGAAACCATAAACAAGACCAAAAGACAACCATCCAAATGGGAGAAAATATTTGCCAATGAAGCAACTGACAAAGGATTAATGTCCAAACTATACACGCAGCTCCGGCAGCTCAATATCCAAAAAACAAACAACCCAATCCAAAAATGGGCAGAAGACCTGAATAGACATTTCTCCAGAAAAGATATACAGATTGCCAACAAACACATGAAAGGATGCTCACCATCACTAATCATTAGAGAAATGCAAATCCAAACTACAATGAGGTATCACCTCACACTGGTCAGAATGGCCATCATCAAAAAGTCTACAAACAATAAGTGCTGGAGGAGGGTGTGGAGAAAAGGGAACCCTCTTGCACTGTTAGTGGGAATGTAAGTTGATACAGCACTATGGACAACAGTATGGAGGTTCCTTCAAAAACGAAAAATAAAACTACCATACGACCCAGCAATCCCATACTCGGCATATATCCTGAGAAAACCATAATTCAAAAAGAGTCATGTAACACAATGTTCATTGCAGCACTATTTACAATAGCCAGGACTTGGAAGCAACTGAAGTGTCCATTGACAGATGAATGGATAAAGAGGATATGGCACATATATATAATGGAATATTAACCATAGAAAGAAATGAAATTGAGTTATTTGTAGTGAGGTGGATGAATCTAGAGTCTGTCATACAGGTGAAGTAAGTCAGAAAGAGAAAAACAAGTACCATATGCTAACACATATATATGGAATGTAAAAAAAAAAAAAGTTTCTGAAGAACCTAGGAGCAAGACAGGAATAAAGATGCAGACGTGGAGAGTGGACTTGAGGACACGGGGAGGGGGAGGGGTGGGCTGGGATGAGGTGAGAGAGTGGTATGGACATATATACACTACCAAATGTAAAATAGCTAGTGGGAAGCAGCTGCATAGCACAGGGAGATCAGCTCGGTGCTTTGTGAGCACCTAGAGGGGTGGGATAGGCAGGGTGGGAGGGAGATGGAAGAGGGAGGAGATATGGGGATATATATATATATGTATGGTTGATTAACTTGTTATCCAGCAGAAGCTAATGCACCATTGTAGAGCAATTTTATGCCAATAAAAATGTTGGGGGAAAAAAAGATGTACAGTAGCACATATTAACCATTCCTTTTTGTGGGCATAAAGATATTTCTAATTTTCATATTTCATAAATAAACAATAAGCATAGTTGTATTTATAGTGATTATTCCTTTAAGATGTCTTCTTAAAAATGGAACCACTGGATCGCTAAGTCAAAAAAGGAGCTTCCTTCATACTGACAGAATAGTTTCCAGATGAGGTAGACAAATTTACATTGCTATCAGTGATGTATGGAAGTACCTATTTTACTTCTTCTTTGCTGGTATAAAATCTTATTTTATTTATTTATTTTTTTGTGGTATGCAGGCCTCTCACTGTTGTGGCCTCTCCCGCTGTGGAGCACATGCTCCGGACATGCAGGCTCAGTGGCCATGGCTCACGGGCCCAGCCGCTCCGCGGCATGTGGGATCTTCCCGGACCAGGGCACGAACCCGCATCCCCTGCATCGGCAGGCAGACTCCCAACCACGGCGCCACCAGGGAAGCCCTAAAATCTTATTTTTAAATCTCTCATTTGGCAAACCATCTTTTGCCAACTGTTGTGAGATACTGTAATCCAGCAGTCCCCAACCTTTTTTGGCACCAGGAACCGTTTTTTTGGAAGACAATTTTTCCATGGACAGTGGGGGCAGGGGGGCAGGGGGAATGGTTCAGGCGGTAATGTGAGCGATGGGGAGCGGCAGATGAAGCTTCGCTCGCTCGTCTGCCACTCAGCTCCTGCTGTGTGGCCCAGTTCCTAGCAGCCCACGGACAGGTACCAGTCCATGGCCCGGTGGTTGGGGACCCCTGGTCTTATCTGTGTCTATTTCTGGTTTCTCTATTTGGTTCCATAGGTGTGTCTGTTGATTCATTAATTACTATAACTTTATAATAATACTTTAAAAATTGCAAGTGTCTGTCCCCCTTATTACTTTTTGTTGGTTTCAGCATTTTCCTGGCTATTCACACCTGCCTATTTTTTTCCTTACTTGAAGATCTGAATCAAATTTGAGTTACAATTATAGTTCAGGAAGAATTGTCATCATTGCAGTAATTAAATTTCCAAACCAGAATATATTTGTCTTTATATTCATCCCTGTGGTGACCTATCAATTTTTTGTTTTGCCTTTGAAACCTGGTGACTTTACCAAGATAGCCATAGTGTTGATTATTTATTCCATATCACTCCCCCCGCCCTCCCCACTATACCCTTTTCATTTCTTGGTTCAGACCTTCCCTTATTTCAGAAAAAAATTCCTTTGGATGTTCCTCACTTTATTAAGGATATAATGTATGCATTTCTTGTATAAATTTGATCTGACTTAGACATCAGTAATCTTTTTCTCCATTTTAATACCTTATTTTTCTTTTGCTCAGTTTCTCTCAGCCTGTTTTTCAAGTTGCTGACTATTTTTTACTCTGCCTGTCTGGTTGATTTAGTGTAATTTCATTTCTGTAATAGTTTTTTCTTTCACTTCCATTCTTTCCAGAGCTAGGCTAGCTAAATTTTCATCTCTTTCTATTGCCTTATGTTTTTTTTTTTGAAATCTTGCATTCCATCTTCGTATTCTTGTTTCAGAGAGTTCATTTGTTCTTTAACTGCTTTGAGATAATGAAGAGTTTTAGCTGAGATTTTCATTCTGCTTTGTGGGTTAAATTTCCATTGTTTACTTTTTCAGGGCAATTTATACTCATGAAGCTTAATATATGGAAGAATGTATATAAAAGATAATAAAGTAATGAATAAAGTATTTGAAAATAGACCAAATAACAAATGCAAATAAGTATTTCTTTACTATAGAAATATACAAAATATACTCAATGACAAAATAATGAAACAAACAATATAATGAAGTAATCGGCAATAAAATTAAATTAAAATAATAAAATAATAAAAACTAGAGTAATCAATAATAAAATAATCCAGGAGCAAAATATATAATAATACATACAACAAAACCTCCATTATCCATACTCAGTTTAAGAAACAGAATGTTGTCATCACCTTTGAAGCCCTAGTGTACCTTTTTACTATCTCTGCCACTTTTTTTTTTTTTTTTTTTTGTGGTACGCGAGCCTCTCACCATTGTGGCCTCTCCCGTTGCGGAGCACAGGCTCTGGACATGCAGGCTCAGCGGCCATGGCTCACGGGCCCAGCCGCTCCGCGGCATGTGGGATCCTCCTGGACCGGGGCACGAACCCGTGTCCCCTGCATCGGCAGGCGGACTCTCAACCACTGTGCCACCAGGGAAGCCCTCTGCCACTTTTTGTAACACAGCCTTAGCACTCCCTGAGATTTGTGTTAATTATTGCCTTGTTTTTGTGTATGTCAAAATAGTATATTGTGTATATGAGTATTTCAGTTGTTTTATATATTCATCAACACTTTGTATTGCTAAACTTTATTTTACCACACTTGCTTGGTGTGGAAAAATATCTCATGGCTTTAGTTGGCATTTACCTAATTTACTAATGAGGTTGTGTATCTTTTCATGTTCAATGAACATTTGTGCTTTACCTTTTATGAAACACCTGTGATATTTTCTATTGATTTCTAAAAGTTCTTCTATATCCCGTAGACAAATTCCTTATTAATGATATGTTTTATAAATATATACTCCCAGTTTTAAACATATCTTACTATCTTTGTGGTGTCTTTTGGTGAACACAGCTTATTAATTTTAATACATTCTAACTTTATTTTATTTTATGACCTCACTCAAAGAAATGAAAGTATTTTATTTTCTTATAAACATCTTAGTTTTGCCTTTCACATCATTTATTTGGAACTGATTTCTGTAACCGGTGTGAGGTAAGGATCTATTTTATTTCCTAATATGGAGACCACTTGCTCCAACACTGTTTATTTCATAGTCTATCCTTATCTCAGTGATTAATATCTTTTCTGTCATAAATAGAATTTCCATGTGTGTGTGTCTTTCTGGGTCCTTACTTCTGTCTCTTTGTTTATAAGTTTACTCTATATTAGTACTGCTTTGTTTAATTACTATTCTTTTACACTAAGTCTTGATTTCTTATAGGTTAAGCCTCCAACCTTGTACTTCTTTTTTTTTTCTTTTCTTTTTCTACTTTGTACTTCTTAGGAACATTTTGATTTATCTCTGCTTTTCCTAATAATTTTCTGAAATAGCTCATCAAGTTCTATGAAAAACTCCATAGGGATTTTGGTTGGAATAGTTTTGCCTATATGGATCAATCTTGGCAGACATAATTCATGAATATTGGTATTACTCATTTATTTGACTTTTAATGTATTTCAAAAACTTTTATATTCTTCTTCATGGAAGTGACATAAATTCTGCTTGGCTTACTGTAGATACATTATTTTTATTAATATTTCAACAGCAGCTTTTTAAAAATCACATTTTCTGCTTGTCCAGAGCATATAAATATGATTGATTTTTTATATCCAGAGAAGTTTAGAAACTCATATTAATTTTAAAAATTTTCAGCTTCTTGGGATCATATTATATGTGATTCTTGTTCTTCTTCCATCATTTTGCCCTGTATGAATATGTTGGAAGAGGTGGAGAAGGGTGGATGAGTGCATCTTGCTGCACTAAGACCTCTAGTAACATTTTCAACAGAACTCTGTTGTGTTTCTAACTTTTAAGGGAACATTTTAAATCAGTGAGTCAGAAGTTTTTGTATAAAAAACCACTTATTAGGTTAAGGAAATTTGCTTATATTCTTCACTTTCTAGTAATTCTTACTATGGTAGCTGATTTTTATACAATGTTTCTTTTCTCTTTTTTTAACATCTATTAGGACAATAATGTAGTTTTCTTTTTAAATCTTTTGGTGTTGAACCGAATGGTCAGTGTTCACCCTTTGCGTTATTTTATCTATCAGCCTGTAAGTCGTTCAGGCCCTCTTTCTTGATACACTTCTCGTGTTTGGCTTTTTAGGCCCCCCTCACCACCACCTCTCTCCTGGGTTTCCTCCTTACTCCATTTCAGGTAGCTTTCTAGTTCTTCTCTTTTATCTTTATCTCTATCTTTGTTCTTCTCAAACTTTATTTTCTTGGTGATCTCTGGGTTTTTATGCCTACATCTCCAAATTTATATTTTCTGCCCTGACCCCTCTCCGAAAGGCCAGACTTGGATATCCAACTGCAGCTTAGCCCCTCTACCTGGATGCCTAGCAGATATCTCACATCTAACAGGTCTAAAACTGAGTTCTGATCTCTCTCCCCCACTCACCAGAGCTACTCCACACATACATGGCTTCTTCACTTCTGCTGTTGGTGACTTTTTTCCTTGAAACAATCAGACAAAACCCTGGGAATTTTCTATTTACAGGAAGGTTGCAAAGATATTTCAGGGAGTTCCTATATATCTTTACAACAACTTGCCCTGATATTAATACTTTACATAACCATAGCACAATTATGAAAACCAGGAAAATAACATTAAACAGTACTATTAAGTAAATTTCAGACCTTGCTCAGATTCTATCAGTTGTCCTTTTGCTGTTCCAGAGCACAACCCAGGATCCTACACTGCAGTTCTGTTGACGTGTGGTCTTAGTCTCCTCCCATCTGTGACAGTTCCTCAATCTTCCCTTAACACTTTTGAAGAGTACTAGTCAGTTATTTTCTAGAACATCTTTCAATCTGGGGCTGTCTGACAACTTGAGATTGGATTGAGGTTACATATTTTGACTATAATACCATAGAAGTGATGTGCCCGTTTTAGTGCATCATATCAGGGGTACATGATGCCAATATGTCTTATTACTGATGATGATGCTGTTAACTTGGAGCACTTGGTTAGGTGGTGTCTGATGTGTTTCTCCACTATAAAGTTACACTTTTCCCTTTGTGATTAATGAGTAGCTTGGGCTATGCAAATATCCTGTTTCTCCTCAAACTTTCAACTACTAATTTTAGCATCCACTTATTGATGGATCATGCCTGAAAACCCCCGTTATTAGAGTGTTTGCTTAATGGTGATTTTTCTATGTTTAGTAATTCAAAATTTTTCCTAAAAGGAGGACCTGTCTTTCTCATTTATTTAATTCAATTATTATGGGTTATATTCCAATAAAAATAAATTACAGTAACAATGTGACTGTTGTGAAGGAGAGAACCACAAACAGCTCAGAATCATGAAGTATATCCAACGTTAATCAAATCTGAAATGTTTGAATCTGTGAACATATTACTTAGCAAGCATTTAACATTTGATTTTTTAACCCATAATACACTGGAGCTGTAGATCTTCTCAACTGTACAAGCCTTATTTCTCAAACATCTCATGTAGTATAAACCAAAGTCTTAATTCTATTGCAATTTTTAAAATGTGTATCTTTAAGAATCCACTGCTGGAAGTTTTTAGCTTTTGGAAACATAAAACTAGCCAAGTTATAGTTTACCAAAACACAGTACACATGAGAAAACAACATTTTCTCATGAATAGAAACAGTGCCAATTAGAAAAATGAAATTTAGACAGTAGTATTTTATTTATCAAGTATTTATTGCTCTGGGTTGATGTAAGAATTACAATGTATAATCTCATTCTCAGGCATAAGCATATTCAGAAGCAAAATTTACATAAATTTATCATAAAATAGTAAGTAGCAAGAGAAATATAATTTTATTAACCCTGAGGCTATCTGGGAATATTAATAAGAATATTTAGGACTGAGAGCTAATGGTACAAATTGGAATGACAATATATGTCTCTACTAAATGCAAATGCATTTGTTCTATCATATGCCTTTCCTCTAATTTTATGAGCAGTGCCCTGAGTTGGAAGAATGTTTAATAGTTAGATGTGCTATGTAAAAGTAACACCTATACAATTTTTTGAAAGCTGTTTGTTTCAGTTTAAAAGCAGTTTAGCTGCACAGTGATTCTCAGCACCCTCCTTTTAACCATTTATCTCAAAAAGGATAAATACATTAAACTGGAAAGTTTTGATACATTTCCTTGTAACATCTGAAATTAGTCATAATAAATTTTATCTGGTTTAGTCATTTTTTTCAAAGAAAGTAACTTTGCTTTTTAAATATATAAATTCACATAATCTTTCTAAAATTCTAGAAAGACTTAGGAAAGTCCCAGGAACCTTCACATAATCTTTCTAAAATTCTAGAAAGACACAGAAAGTCCCAGGAACCTTTAAAAAGTGGAGTGCAGATGTGGCTGAAATAAGAAGATTTATTGAAAGTCTGTAAAAGGAACAATTACAATGACTTCAACCTCCCCTGCAAAATCCTAAAGGTCCACTGGTAAAGATGTTGATCCAATGAGACCACAAGACTGCAGCCAAAATGCCAAGTACAGCTAGGGTTGAAAGAAGACTTATAGGTAGTGACGATTGAGGGCCTGTTAATGGGAAATCTCCCTTTCTGCAGGCCTCCAAGATGCATGTGGACTCTCTAATCAGCTTTTAAAGATATCATCAGGTTTTTCTTTTTATTTAATTTTCAAAATATATCATATACTAGGTATTTTCACAACACAGACACACATTCAGAATGAGAGGGAAAATGGCCCAATTTACCACCCAGACAGCCCCCTGCTGACATAAAAGGAAAATAAAAGTAGTATATGTGCAAGGTTTCAGAATGAGAACAGTAAAGAAAGGCACAAAATGAGTGCTTTGAGGCTATGTTGTGAGCTGCATACATGTTTAGAATTGTTATTTTGTCCTGGTGAATGAAGTCTTTTATCATTTCGTAATAACTACTCAAGTCAAACTTTTGTCCTTATGTCTCCCTTTGTGTATATTAATATAGCTAGACCAATTTTCTTTTTTTTTGGTAGTTTCCTGGTATGTCTTTTCCCACCTTTTTAAAATGTTTCTGTGCTTTATGTGTGTCCCTCATACATAGCACATAGTTGGATTTTGTTTTCAAAATTTTCTTCTTCCTGCCTGACATATTTCCTTCACGTTGCCCTTTTTGTTCTCTCTGTTTGCTTTCTTCTCTACTTTCTATTTTCAATGCTTTCCTTGCGTACATGGTAAAAGCCTTGGTTGACTGTTTTATGAGTTATAGTGGGAAACAGGCAGACTGGAAGCTCTGAAAGGGTAGTCGGGCATATCAATGGTGAAGATTGCTTTAAGTCAGAAGTTCTCAATGACAGCACTATTACATTTGGAGCCACATAATTCTTTGTTGTCAGGCACTCTCCTGTGTTTTGTAGGATGTTGAGCAGCATCCTTGGCCTCTACCCATCAAATGCTATTAGTATTCTCCGGTTGTGATGACCAGAAATACCTCCAGACATTGCCAAGTGTTCTCTGGAATGCAAGGTAGGGTGCAGAATCAACCTGGTTGAGAACCACTGCTGTAAGATGATCTGCATGTACTGTTTACTGGGGAGCTCCTGGTGTCAGAATACTTGTGGGTCCTCTTGAACTGATAAGATTTCCAGGGGGAAAAAATCCTTACTATCTACTGCCTGTAAGATAAGGACCTGGTTGAAAATATTTTGTGTCTCATTCTCCACATCCTCTCTTTGGCCAAATGCCCATTTTGTTCAGAAACTCCACCCTCCTCCTCATGGACATATGTTTACCCAACACTGGCATTCCCATTCTCCTGACCAATGCTGAGTTGACAAATGCACACATGACAAAATTCTGACCAATTAGACCTGAGGGAGAGACTTCACTGCCGAAGATGTCTGGAAAAGGTTGCCTTACTATGAAAACACAAGGACAGATAGTGTTCTGATCTAATGGATGGTGTTGACGTGGGTTGTGTTCCCTGGAACTGCAGGTAGCACCGAAGGGAGCTGAAGTTGAGGATGCAGAGCAGAAATAGAGTGAGACCATGGGTCCCTATGCCACTGTGGGACCATGAAATTAACCAAGCCTGGGAACTAAACCCTGTTTTTTTTAAAAAAACTTAGATTTTATAAATCTTAAGTCAGTCAGTTGAATCTGAATTCTTAAAACTTGCAACTGAAGTCATTTTAATTGATAATTTTCCAAAAGTAAGTTTCATTTTATATTTACATTGATCTCTAATAATTATATCCTTTTATATGCATTATTCCTTTGATACCAGGGGTGGAAGATACATATTTACTTGGACATGATTGAAGCCAGACTTTCCACAGTCATAAAGTGGTATTTTTTTAGGCTACTAAAGGAACACTTTTAAACTCAAAGGAATGGTGGTCTATGAAGCAAACAGACTTTTTTTTTTAATTTATTAGTTTTTGCTGTGTTGGGTCTTCGTTTCTGTGCGAGGGCTTTCTCCAGTTGCGGTGAGCAGGGGCCACTCTTCATCCCGGTACGCGGGCCTCTCACTGTCGTGGCCTCTCATTGCGGAGCACAGACTCCAGACGCGCAGGCTCAGTAGTTGTGGCTCATGGGCTCAGTTGCTCCGCGGCATGTGGGATCTTCCCAGACCAGGGCTCGAACCCGTGTCCCCTGCATCGGCAGGCAGACTCTCAACCACTGCGCCACCAGGGAAGCCCCCCGCAAGCAGACTTTTAAATATTATAAAGTAAAGTAATCAAGAAAAAGGGCAGAGCAGGAGCACTATTGTTTTGACATTCTAATTATAAATACATTAGACGGTGCAGAAAATTATCAAACCATCGGTCTTGGCGATGGTTAAGTTAATTCACTTTTTGAATTTCAGTATTTCATCTGCGAAGTGTCAGCCACTGAGTCTTGTTAATTGTAAGCCTTTCATTCCTGTTAAATCAATTGTAAATAATAGAACCCCTCAGAGAAAAATGATGAAATAAGCATTGATTTCCAAACTGGATGTCAGATATAGAGCATTAATAAAACACATCGCAAGCAAACAAGTACCTAATATACTCAGATCACTGAAATTGTAATCAGAGGGGAAAAAAATCAATGATCTTTGTGTAAGTTGCTAGTATTTTTACATTTCATTTATATCTGTGTATCATCATATCAAATTTCTCGTTTCAGGCCCTATGTGGCTATTTAATTTTTATTATCCTTACCAGCAAAACCAGGTAGTTTTGTGTCCTGTTAGATTTATTTCTCCCTTCTAAATAGGTGACAAGTGTCTGGTCACATAGTTTTTTAGTTGCCTGACACCAATGATTCTGTTGTGTTTAATGCAATACAATAATCATTTACAGGAAGTCACATAAAACACTGCAGAAAAATGTGACAGCTTTAATAAAACTTTTAAGGAAAATAAAGCTCTCTAGCAGGTGTCCATAAAAGTGCTTTATGCCCGCAAACTCTATTAAATGTTAATGTTAGTGTCCTGTGAATACCACGTATGGGGTCGGCTGAAAAGAAAATGTGTCAGTGAGACAGTGTTGATTCTCCAGGAAAGGCAGGGGTGGAAGGGCAGTGCTGTGCTCTCCATCAGACTGAAATATGAACGTGATCAGGGGCTCTACTCAGTGTACATTTTGTGAAGGACTAGTTTGAAGGAAAGTATGTAGATTTACTTTTTAAAGCCATACATGGGCAAGGATGGAAATACCAAGTGCACAAATTTCAAAAGAGCATTCCCAAACTCTCCTAAGTTATATAGCACAGTTCCCCTCCCCCCCCACCCCCACAGATGGTCTCTAAAGATAAAATAGCAGCAACATAGTGATAGTAGATTTGGGCTTTATTTTTCTGGTGTAGTGCTGGTTCCTCACATTTCATGACGAATTGCATTCTGACTCTCAGTCTCTATTGTGCTGTCATTTTTATTTCTATATTTCTTTATGAAGCCCCCTTGTGAAGTTATTCAAATAGTTTGAACTGTTGTCAATGGTTATATACCATTGAGTGGGGTCTAATGTTGCCTTTGACCTCAATGACAGGCTGACTTTTTGTGGGAATCCCATTCTGAAGAGTAGAGAGACCCAAATGGTCACTGCAAAAATAGAAACGGAAGCTATTACTCACGAGAAAGAAAATATTACAAGCTGAATGCAAGATGTTAAGTGTCTGTCAATGTAAAACAACACATTTACAGAGTACAGGAAACTTTGAGATCTGTCATCTTTTCCCCAAACCCACGCAGAGACCAACTGCTTGTATTCAAAAGAGGAAAACAGGAAGGTTATAGAACTTATGCCAGGTGGACTATTTGAAGGATCTTGAAAAGTTTAGCTGGGAGGAAAGGAGACTCAGGTAGTCTACCAACTGGTCAAGACCTGTTATATTAGGATGACCATATAACTGATCTTCCAGGAGGGCACCTTCGTGAGTAAAAGGAAGGAAGTACTAATGATTGAGTGGGGACAGCCATCATATACAAGGACTGCGCTGAGCAAACAGACCATGCACTCATCCTAATTTTTAAAAAGAAGATTTTGACTGCTGGCCTCAAAGGGTTCAAGTAGGATCCATGAGAGAGGGACAGACAGACCTTGGCTTGCTAGACAAGGAAGAAATTTGTAAGGAACTCTGTGTGCCTGAAAGGGGATGCCTGCCTTTGGGAACTGTCAGTTGGTCAATGGAGTTGCTCAAATAAGATTATGAGGCCTTTGATCAGGGTCATTTTACTGGGGATTTGAGGGTCAGAATTATGGTTGGACTGTATGAGGTTACTGTTGTCACAAACCTTGAGTGGCTGTGGTTCTATTAAATGAAGAAGTTCCATGGAGAGCTGTGGATTCTAACGCAAGTTGTTTTAAAGATCTGGTCCTACAATCGTACTCTAGAATGAATGCAATCTTGCATGGCTTAGTGTAGTCTAAATCACTGACCTCAGAATGAGCTGGGCAGAAACCTCAGGATCCTAAATTTGGGTGACAGGACCTAGTGTTAGGTCCACTAGAATTGGGCAAGATACCAAATTAAGGTATAGGGAATTCCCTGGCAGTCCTGTGGTTAGGACTGCATGCTTTTGCTGTCGTGGCCCAGGTTTGATCCCTGGTCAGGGAACCAAGATCCCACAAGCCAAGTAGCCTAAATCAATCAATCAATCAATCAATCAATCAATCAATCAATAAGATTATGGTATAGACTTGGAGACCTTGGGACATGGACAAAAATTCTCTTTGAAGCCAAGTCGGCAATGAGAAGCCAGAATGATGTTGCAAATAACCAGTTTGAAATTCCTTACAGTGACGTTGTATCATGTGTGCATTTAATGTAAGCAATTTGAGCTATATAGGTATACATTAAGTAGTGCTATAAAACTGTCCTCTATATTTGTACTTTATCGAGTGGTTTAGGGGCTTTTCAAGAGTGATCTTAGCTTCATGATTTTAGCCTCCTTTGCTGACATAGATTCGAGCTCCTGTGCTAGGGTACTGCTGACTTTTATCTGGCCAACAACTCCTTTTCTTCACAGTCAACTCAAGTCCCATGTTCTCTGTGAACCTTCCCTGCTAGCCACGGCTGAGGCTGGGTCACCCTATCTTAGCCTCTGGTGGGATTTCTTGTCTGCAAGGCAAATTTTAGCATCGAAATATCCCTGGCTTTGTTGTCTTCTATTTGTAGATTGGGTCCATCTGGCCTCTCTAATTAACACTGCTCATCCCTTGTCCGAGGGACTGAGTCACTCATCTCATTGGAGTCCTCTGAGCATGGTACATCCCACGGATGGTTGTTTAGTTGAGATGGGCTCACCTGATCCTTAATTGAGAAGAGGGGCTTGCAGGAGCCTCATGTGACCTCCCAGGTGAGAGTGTCTGTAGATGAGTGTCCACTCTTACATTTAGGTCTCTAGTCCATTTTGAGTTTATTTTTGTGTATGGTGTTAGGGAGTGTTCTAATTTCATTCTTTTACAGGTAGCTGTCCAGTTTTCCCAGCACCACTTATTGAAGAGACTGTCTTTTCTCCATTGTCTATCTTTGCCTCCTTCGTCATAGTTTAGTTGACCATAGGTGCGTGGGTTTATCTCTGGGCTTTCTACCTTGTTCCATTGGTCTATATTTCTGTTTTTGTGCCAGTACCATATTGTCTTGATTACTGTAGCTTTGTAGTATAGTCTGAAGTCAGGGAGTCTGATTCCTCCAGCTCCATTTCTTTCCCTGAAGACTGCTTAAGCTATTCGGGGTCTTTTGTGTCTCCATATAAATTTTAAGATTTTTTGTCCTAGTTCTGTAAAAAATGCCATTGGTAGTTTGATAGGAATTGCATTGAATCTGTAGATTGCTTTGGGTAGTATAGTCATTTTCACAATATTGATTCTTCCAATCCAAGAACATGGTATATCTCTCCATCTGTTTGTATCATCTTGAATTTCTTTCAGCAGTGGTTTATAGTTTTCTGCATACAGGTCTTCTGTCTCCCTAGGTAGGTTTATTCCTAGGTATTTTATTCTTTTTGTTGCAGTGGTAAATGGGAGTGTTTCCTTAATTTCTCTTTCAGATTTTTCATCATTAGTGTATAAGAATGCAAGAGATTTCTGTGCATTAATTTTGTATCCTGCTACTTTACCAAATGCATTGATTAGCTCTAGTAGTTTTCTGGTGGTAACTTTGGGATTCTGTATGTATAGTATCATGTCATCTGCAAATAGTGACAGCTTTACTTCTTCTTTCCCAATTTGTATTCCTTTTATTTCTTTTTCTTCTCTGATTGCCATGGCTAGGACTTCCAAAACTATGTTGAATAATAGTGGCGAGAGTGGGCATTCTTGTCTTGTTCCTGATTTTAGAGGAAATGCTTTCAGTTTTTCACCATTGAGAATGATGTTTGCTGTGGGCTTGTTGTATATGGCCTTTATTATGTTAAGGTATGTTCCCTTTATGCCCACTTTCTGGAGAGTTTTTATTGTAAATGGGTGTTGAATTTTGTCAAAAGCTTTTTCTGTATCTATTGAGATGATCATATGGTTTTTCTTCTTCAGTTTGTTAATATGGTGTATCACATTGATTGATTTGCGTATATTGAAGAATCCTTGCATCCCTGGGATAAATCCCACTTGATCATGGTGTATGATCCTTTTAATGTGCTGTTGGATTCTGTTTGCTAGTATTTTGTTGAGGATTTTTGCATCTGTATTCATCAGTGGTATTGGTCTGTAATTTTCTTTTTTTGTAGTATCTTTGCCTGGTTTTGGTATCAGGGTAATGGTGGCCTCATAGAATGAGTTTGGGAGTGTTCCTTCCTCTGCAATTTTTTGGAAGAGTTTGAGAAGGATGGGTGTCACCTCTTCTCTAAATGTTTGATAGGATTCACCTGTGAAGCCCTCTGGTCCTGGACTTTTGTTTGTTGGAAAGTTTTTAATCACAGTTTCAATTTCATTACTTGTGATTGGTCTGTTCATATTTTCTATTTCTTCCTGGTTTAGTCTTGGAAGATTATATGTGATGTTTTCCTTTGAGTCTTTGCCCTGTGACAGACCCCTGCTGCTTCCTGGGAGGAGGATGTCACTGACTTGTGCAACTGGGCAGGGTTTGGTCCTGCCAGCAGTGGACTGACCGTGGTGTTAGCCCTCTTGGCCTGCAAGAGAAAGCTGATTGCCTCGGGGGAGGGGGCAGCACAGTGGGGAGTGAGGCAGCGTAACTCAGTGGGCTTTATCTGGACCTTGACCCCTCGGTACTGTGTCACTGCCTGACCCATCTTCATTGCTTGAGTGCCCATGGCATACAGGCATGTGCTGGATACTGTTATAATTACATGACACTCAGCGACTAGCCTGCCATGGGTCTTCATTTTTCGGATAAGAAATGTTTCCACCCTTGTTGCATAGAAATACTAGAATAGTCAGGTATGACCCTTTCCACACATCCTGAAACCTGAAAGATAGGCTGTTCTACATAAAACAAGAATTTCTTTTTTAAAGTATAATAACAATAACAAGGATAAGGGTAATAGCAAATACTTGGTAGTTTTCAGTACGTGCCAAGCAAATGATTCATATATATTAATTTGATAAACACTCACCACAACCCTATGAGAATTGAGGACAGAAAAGTAAAGTAACTTAAACAGGTACTAGTGGTAGAGCTGGAATCTGAACCCAGGTAATCCCAACCTTTTTTTTTTTTAAGAACCATGCCTAGTGGCTAAGGCCCTGTGATCAAAGTTGGATTTAAGTGCTGGCAGTCTAATACTTAACATGCATGCTTTTTAAAAAAAAATTAACCTGTAAAATAAGGATAGTAAGTAATAGGATCTAACCCGAACATTGTTTGGGAATTGTGGTATCTCTGGCATATACTAAGTGCTCAGTAGATGTTAGCTTCGTGTTATTTCTAACAATGGGAGTAGCAGGGCTATCAATTGATGGGTATAAAACAGTCTGGTATTTTGTATATTATGGGCACAGATGAGAGGGGGTTGTAGAATAAGAGAGGTGGAAGGTGCCCATATTCTTGTTTCAGCTTTTGTAGTTGAATCTGCTGTGTAGGGTTATTGTAGCAGGCCTGAAGTTCAACTTTCACTCCTAGCAAGTTCACCTCACTTTTCAGCTGACAGTCCTGGATCTTATTTAACTGGAAAACAGCAACTGTCAGACTAATTTCCTCTTGATAATATTGTGTATTTCCTTCTCTAATTGGATAATAGAATTATTGAGAATTTTGCAAGTAGAAGTGGGGGATGATCTGCTGAGGGCAGGCTGCGACAGCCATGTGCCGGATTCCGTGAGAGCTCACTGCACACGATCCAACCCACAAAGTGTGGATTCATCACAATCCTCAGGCTGACATCCCTTTTTCTTTGTTTTTACTTCCTTTCCTTTCGCTGCTGATGTATGTGCTATCACCACAAACCATCATCACCACTTTTAGGAGCCTTGCTTCCTTTGAGTAATTCTTCCTGGGCAGTTGAATTTCGCTCATAAGAGAGTCAACTGCATGCATTGAAATCTAGGTTTTTCATTGGTGAAACAAAGCAGGAGAGACAGTCAAGATTTTTGGAAAAGCCATGTTTTTTCAAACTCCAATTACTGCAGTGTTTACATTTTTTATTACCTTATGTTTGTTAAAGGGGTGAAAATCAGTTCAAGAAATAACAGGAGCAAATAATAATTTTTACTATTTCTGAAGAAATTTTTATGTTGATGAAATTATATGGTACTAGTTTGCAATTTTGGTGCTCCTGAAATCTTCATAGGAAACATTTGCTAAGAATATTTTTAAATTTTCAATATCTAGTACTAGTGTTTGGGTTGTGTGTGTCTCTCTCTCCCCTCTCCAAATGCATTTAGTTACCTCTTAATATATATATGTATGTATATGTGTGTGTGTGTGTGTGTGTGTGTGTATCTGCAATAAGGATACAAATTCTGATTTTTTGAGGGTTTTTTTTTAAACATGTGGTCCAAGATATAAATGGTTTCTGGAAATAGGAAAAGTTTCATATTATTAAAAGGGTTGTTGAGAATTTGGGGATACCATTCAAAGACATTACCTTCAGACTAAGAGTAAGAATGTAAGAAAAGAAGTATCTGAATTCAAAAGTGTATCTTGGATTGTTGTGAAAAAACCTTTAATAGTAAATGTTTGTGTAGCCAATTCAATATTATTGTGTGATCAGTAGTACACACAGTAATTACATTTATAACAATTCTGCATTACTAGATGACAATAGTGAAGAATTAGGGTAGCCTAGGTGTGATTATCGTTTACCTCTGTCTTAACATGGATGCACTCTTTTCATCCCCGAGAGGTTATTATTCTTTTTTTGATGGGTGGCACTTATCTTTCAAAAAAAAATTTTTATTGAAGTATAGTTGATTTACAGTGTTGTGGTAGATTCAGGTGTAGAGCAAAGTGATTCAGTTACATATATGTGTGTGTGTGTATATATATATATATTATTTTTCAGATTATTTTCCATCATAGGTTATTATAAAATAATGAGTATAGTTCCCTGTGCTATACAGTAGGTCCTTGTTCATTATCTATTGTATATATAGTGGTGTGTGTATGTTAATCTCAAATTCCTAATTTATCCCTCCTTCCCACCTTTCCCCTTTGGTAACCATAAGTTTGTTTTTTATGTCTGTGCGTCTGTTTCTGTTACATAGATAAGTTCATTTGTGTCCTATTTTAGATTCCACATGTAAGTGATATCATATGATATTTGTCTTTCTCTGTCTGACTTACTTCACTTAGCATGACAATCTCTATGTCCATCCGTGTTGCTGCAAATGGCATTATTTCATTCTTTTTTTTATGGCTGGGTACTATTCCATTGTACATATGTACCACATCTTCTTTATCCATTCCTCTGTGGATGGACTCTTAGGTTGTCATCACTCTTCTGTGGTCTACAGCACTGGCCTTGGCAGTTGCCTTGCGGGCGCCGACCACAGCGGTTCAAGGAGAGGGTTGGTGACGTTTCCCTCTTCCCAGTTGGTGCTGAGCCTCCGCCTGCTCACGTTTCTCCCTTGTCAAGTCCCTTCCCTCTTCCCAGTTGGTGCTGAGCCTCCGCCTGCTCACGTTTCTCCCTGTCAAGTCCCTGACCGTGGCTGATATTGAAGTTCCTTAGCTTAGTCTCTCACGGTTACGGAAGGGGAATTCCAGGAAACTCAAGACCCACTTTCGTTTCTTCCAGAAGCAAAGGAAAGCTTTATCCTTTGCTCAGAGCATGGACAGGTGGGAGCCGCGCTCTGGAGCACAGGCTCTCTCTGATAGGCCGTGGGCGGGGCTGCTTTCCAGGGATCTCGTCAGTGGGGAGAGGGGGACGGAGTTCTCGTGCGGCGTCGCGAGGCTGGCGCAGCGTCTCTGCACGCAGCCCGCCGCCGCCATCTTGAGTTGAGTGTGCTGCGAGGCTTCTGCGCACGGTCCCGAGCTGAGGTGTCGGCACGGCTGTTTCACGCTGGGAACGCCGGTCTGAAGGGCCGGGGGTGAGGCCTCTGCACGCGACCTCCTGTGAGCAAGTGAAAGCAAACCAAGCACCAAGGGAAAAAGAAGGTGAGACTTTACTGTATTACCCACATGCCCCTGGAATCGCTAGTGGGTTTGCCGGTGAAAAATCCCTCCTGTGACTTTCGTCTGGCTCCTCATTCTTGAGGGTCGAAGGTCCGTCTTCCGAACTGCTTCCCGCTGATTTTGGTGTTCTTACCGCGGGGACAGGAGCGGAACTTGCCTCCAGCTGCCCTTAGATGTGCTTCACGGTCTCTAGGCCTCGGCATTGACTGCTCGTGTCCCTGAGTGCCCACCATTTGTCTGAACTTTTAGAGACAAAGGACACCAGATAATTTAGGATGCATGGACCCAGTGTTAGCAAGAGTCATGGCCACATGTCAGATTTCTCCTAAAACTGAACGTATCTTTTGCTTGCGGGGAAGGGTGCCCTGACGCCGAGGCTCACTGCCGCGGCCTGAATGTTGCCAGTCACGTTTTGGTGGTTTTTCGGAAGAGAAGCATCAGGTCAGAGAGGGGTTCACACGAATGGTCCAGGGGGCCATTGCCCAAGTTTGCATCTCTGGAAGTTGGGGCTCTGGGGCCTCTTCCCTCGAGTGTGCTGTCCCCACGGAGTGACCCCTGCAGCTTCAGGGATGGATGGTTAGGGTCACCAGGTGGCGTCGGTCACACTCAGCAGTGAGCTGACCTTGTGGCTGCCATTTTCCAGTTTTTTAGGTTCACCTGGTCTCCTGGCCCAAAGAGGGGGGAGAGCCAGGTGGGTGGATGCAGGTGGCAGCTGGTCACCGTATTCCGTGAGGGCTCTCATGGTTTCTCCCACCTGGAGGGCACTCTTGAGTTGTTCCATTTCAAGGGGGCTAAGGTGTCCCTTCTCTCGGGCTTGGGGAATGGGTTTACCATCCACGACTTCAAACGCACTGGACTTTTCACTTACCCCTTGGGGCTGCTGCCTGTGGAGCAGGGCAATCCGAAGCAACATAACTTAGAGACCCATTGATGGGCCAACTTTCCCCACCTCCCAGGGCCAGGCTGGGTTACACAGGAAGATTACATGTTTGGGGGTCAGGGAGCAGTACCCTAGAAACTTCCAGTTCTGCAGGATGCGCCCTAATGAGCTGTCCTTCAGTGTGGTGGACGTTTGGTTTCCAGTGCCTTAGACGTTCTGTTTTCAAGGTGTAGGGATTTGTTTCCAACTACTGAGGGGGTAGTTGGAGTGATTTGTTGGCACACAGATGCCAAAAGATATGAGCCAAATAAGATATCTGGTTCTGGAAATTTGGAACCAGCACCAAACTGTTAATGAATTCCTCAAAAGACTCAAAAAGGAGGCGTCCAATGGGCTTAGACTCATATAACTGGGGGTCCCTCTTGAATTTGTAGTGACCCATGCTTTAGATAGTCCCTCCTCCATCAGAATATTCCACAGGAGATTGGAGGGGATGCCTCCGGGCCAGAGCAGCTTAGCCACGTTAGTTCTTGACTTCTCTGGTCCTTTAGGGAGTGGCAGGATCTTCTCTTTCCTCCTTTCAACCAAAAAGGAGGAGTTTTCGGACTTCCCACCAGGTGAGGGCTAAAAGTACGAGAGATCCCCATGGGGTGCTCTCCAGATCACCAGGGTGGCTGGTGTTCTGTGCTGATACCAGGAGGAGAGCCCCTGGGACCTTGGTCGAGGTCGATAGAGAATCACCCAGGATTCGCCTCACCAGCGGAGGGGGATGGAGCAGTAACGGGGTTCCTGGTCTCGCAAGCGGCTTGCAGGACCCCTCAGCCCACTTCAGAGAAGCCAGTGCTGACCGCAAGAGGTCACGTCACCAGTCAAGTACCTGCTCTGGGACTGTTTCACACTTGGGCATCCCCGGTGCCTGTTCCTGAACTCAGATCGATTTGTCAGTGGTCCTCGTTATCCAGGGCTTTTCACAGTCTTGCCTCTTGGCTCACGGGGCTGGCCACTTTCCTTGATCAAATGGAAAGTGACGAGGGAAAATGCTGCTGTTGACCCCTGGAGATTGGCGAGGAGGGGAGAAAGCCCTGGTGCGGCCGCTCTTGCTTTGTACCAGGGTCAAGCGGTCAGCTCTACTGGTGAGACAGTGGGCAAGACTGCATGGCTCCCTCTTGTCCACAGACCTGTCCTTAGCTGTCCAGTTCTGCAAGAAGGCCAGCCAGAGGCAGACACAGGCGAGTTTCATTCTCTGATCCCCAACGATGCAGCTATGTGATCCCCTCATGGGGGCATGGTCCAGATTACCCTGGAGGCTATGTTGTGTATGCACCACACCTGGGTATCAGTTGCTGGGCAGAGTTGCTCGTTATTGAAGAAAAGTTCGGTTGTTTGTGTAGGTGCTTCCACACGCCTCTGCACTATTGCATGACAGATGCTGGGGGCTCTGGAGTCTGACAGCTGTAGCTTGAGTTTGGGTTCACTTACCAGCTGTGTGACCTTGGACACATTACTGAACCCTGCTGAGCCTCCATTCCTTCATCTGTAAAATGGGGATAACAAGGGGGTTTTGGGATGGAGGCCTATCAGCAGCCTTGGTAAACTATGGCTTAACCCTTGTGAGTAAAGTAGCACCAAGGTTAAAATGAACATGGAAAAACTCAGTGCATTTGAATCTGTTGGCAAAGTTGTGAGCAATATAGCCCATAAAATTTGATTTTAAGCAAATGAAGTACTGAATGAAAAAAAGTAACCCTACCAAGGACTGTACATTTTAATTTTCGATGATATTGCATGACATTTTACCTTTGAAGTCTCTATCTGCACGTTTGTATCTTTGATTTTGACTGTCCTCAAAGCAAGGCTATGTTTCAGTCATGCTAGAGGTGGTCTGTGGTATGTATCTGTTAACACTGTGGGTTCTGGAGCTTAGATGGCCTGCACTTGAATCTCGTCTGTCCACTTGCTGGCCGAGTGGTCTTGGGCGAGGTAGTTAACCTGGTTGTGCTTCAGTTTTCCTATCTCCCCGGTGAGAATAATAATATCACCTCCCTTATGGGTTAGTTGTGGGTATTATGAGATACTATTTTAAATGCTTCATATGCATTTCTCAGCATATGGTAAACATCCAGTAAATATTACCCACTCCTTACCCATCCCCATTCCCGTAAGCATATAGTTAATGCTAATGATCATTTGCCTTTATCAGAATTTCTCTTTATGACTAATTAAACATTAGCTTTAATAGTGAAAAAAAGTCAGGCAACAGGAACAGATACAGGGGTATTAAAGAAAAGTCTAACCATTTTCTGGCCTATGAGAAATGTGGAAAAAACAGTCAAACATCTAGAATAGGTGAGTAGAGAAGAAGTAAAGACAGAGCAGAGCTTCTACCTGTTGACCTACAGGGGATGGAGGGGAGTGCCACCTCCCAGGCTGCTCACAGCTGGGTGCACACCTCTAGGGCTCAGGTTTCCTGAGTCACCCTTGATTCTGGAGATGCACCCATAGAAGTGGGTGAGATGGTGGCTGAGAGCTTGTCAGAGGGCATCACTAGCATGTGGGGGTAGAGACCTTCTGAGAAGATTGTTCCAGGCCCAGTGGCTGCCCAGCTAGACCTCTGAGGGAGTAAGAACTTGTGGGGAGACAGGTGGTGGGTTAAGCCATCCCCTGCACATCAGCAGGGGATGTTCCAGGGCTAGAAGTAGCCAGGTGGACTAGGACATGGTCCCCAAGGAGCCTGACTCATCCACACTGAGATAGGTAGAAAGTGACATACCTTCTCCAATTCACTTGAATGTCATCTTAGGAAAAAAGAGGAATGTGGATGGCCTTCCCTAATCTTGCACCTGATGCTCTCCTAGGGAGAAAATAGGCTGTAGGTGGAAGACTGAGGATGCTCTGAGAGATGGTATATTATTATAAAGTGGAGCTGACTACGATCCCTAGGGACTGGTTAAAGCTTACTCCAATTGGTGGTATAAACTGGTCAACTGTTTCCCTCCACCAACCAAATGGAGGGGACTGACAGAGGAGGCTAGGTTAATTGAGATTTAAGATATGTTCTCTGCATTTTTTTCAAGTTATACTTTGAATTAAACTTTGCAACATAAGCCAGTAGGCAAAATGTGTGTTTTTCGTGAGTTTTTCAGTAAGCATTTTCCAGGGAGAATAACCAAAACACATTCATTGCCTTCTCAAAAGAACCGGTGACCCCCCAAATCAAGGGATTATGACTTTGCCAAAGATTTAGAGAGAAAATTGCTGAAAGTCCTTTCTTATCTGTAAAAGGCAAGGGACAGTAGTTACCTCTGTATTTTTTTTCCAGCATGGATTCATGTGTAATATATTCCATTAAAGAAATATAAAAGATGCACATCCAAAGCATGATGTTAAATTCAGTCGATGATCTAACATGATATGTAGTCAGATGTTAGAGATTGGAAACTCTCCAGATACCATGTTGTCAGTGATCTTGTGATGACTGCTTTTCATTCAGGATGCTGTTCTCTGAGTCTTCAGAGGGGCCACATTCAGAGTAGCTTGATTCAACAGAGTTTTGTCTGTTTCCTGTACCACACACGTACAGCACCAGGGTGACATTTAGTTACCAAGCCAGATTCCCTTCCATATCTGCCTAAGGGGAGAGCCTTTGAGCTCCAGTAGTGGGACACCTGCTTACTGACAACTTTACAAAGGTTTCTCACCAATCACATGGGATTAATGTGCACCTGAATCATGTTAAGTCATTTGCTGTCTTAACCTTGACAAACATTGGGGTGGTCCCTGGGAGAGTTTTGTTTCAGGAAGGACAACATTTACGTATGGTTGTCCAGATTTGTTAAGTAAACACAATCTCAAAATAGAGGAATAAAAGGAATGTTTAGAATGGATTGCCTGGTATTCACCTAAACGTTCAAGAAGTTATTCATAGCTTTAATTTTTTGACCACCCACTCTGTGCAAGGTATTATAAGACAGAGATGAATACAATAGGCCTTTTTACCCCAGATGTCTTCCCCTAATGTAATAAAAATACCTGCGTATAAAAAATTGCTTTTATGCATGTAGTCATGTGCATTTTCTAGGAAGAATGTTTATAACACTTTCATTTGCTTTTCAAATAGACCAGTGACTTCAAAAGGGCAAGAACAAAGGTAGTTTTAATCTACTAAATGTAAGCCTGTGCTTTTCGGTGATAATTATTCAGAAAGTTCTGTGACTTAGCTAGTCAGTCTGCTTTTGGTTAGCAATGATAAAATTATATCAAAAAGAAAGAGAAATCAATTATTTAGCATATTTGTAGAGTAACCACAATATATTAAGAGTGTGTTAGATGCTAGAGAAACAAAAATAAGGAAGATGTAGTACTTGCCATTATGGAGACCAGTAGCCAATGAGAACAAAACAAAATGGTACAAATTATAGGAGAGGTTTGAGCTAAGTGTGTGGGATAAAGAGGAGAGTTGGTGAAGCTTCTCAAAGGACTGTCATTTAAACTGAGCTGAAGAACATATATAGAGATGCTTTTCCTTCTGCCAGTGAGACGTACAGGTATACCTTGCTTAATTGCACTTTGCAGATATTGTATTTTTCACAAATTGAAGGTTTGTGGAAACACTGAGTCTATCAGCACAGTTTTTCCAGTAACATTTGCTCACTTCATGTCTCTCTGTCACATTTTGATAATTCTTGTGATATTTCAATCTTTCCATTATTATTGTATTTGTTATAGTGATCTATGATGAATGATCTTTGATGTTACTATTGTAATTGTTTTGAGGTGCCACAAACTGTACCCATGTAAGACAGCTAACTTAGTCGTATGTTCTGTGTGTTCTGATTGCTCCACCGATGGGCCATTCTCCCATCTCTCTTCCTCCCCTGGGGCCTCCTTGTTCCCTGAGACACAACCATATTGAAATTAGGCCAATTAATAACCTTACAGTGACCTCTAAGTGTCCAAGTGAAAGGAAGAGTTGTGTAATTCTCACTTTAAATCAGAAGCTAGAAATGATTACGCTTAGTGTGAGGAAGGCATGTCAAAAGCTGAGACAGGCTGAAAGCTAGGCCTCTTGCACCAAACAGTTAGCCATGTTGTGAATGCAAATAATTATTTGATTTACTGAACCATTTATTTTTTTAATTAAAAAATTATTTTATTGAAATATAGTTGATTTACAATGTTGTATTAATTTCTGCTGTACAGCAAAGTGATGCAGTTATCCATATATTGATATATACCATTTTTTTGTATTCTTTTCCATTGTGGTTTATCACAGGATAGTGAATATAGTTCCCTGTGCTATACAGTAGAACCTTGTTGTTATCCATTCTATATATAATAGTTTGCATCTGCTAATCACAAACTCCAAATCCATCCCTCCCCCACCCCTGTCCCCCTTGGCAACCACAAGTCTGGTCTCTGTGTCTGTTTCTCTTTCATAGATAAGGTTATTTGTGTCATATTTTAGATTGCACATATAAGTGATATCATATGGTATTTGTATTTTTATTTCTGACTTACTTCACTTAGTATGATAATCTCTGGTTGCATCCATGTTGCTGCAAATGGCATTATTTCATTCTTTTTATGGCTGAGTAATATTCCATTGTATATATGTACCACATCTTGTTTATCTGTTCATCTGTCCATGGACATTTAGGTTGTTTCCATGTCTTGGCTATTGTGAATAGTGCTGCTGTGAACATAGGGGTGCATGTATCTTTTTGAATTATAGTTTTGTCTGGATATATGCCCAGGAGTAGGATTGCTGGATCATATACTCAATGATTTATGATAAAGGAACTGAGGCTCAGAATCTTGTGGACTAATATTACACAGCTAATTCATTAAATAGGTAGAGTAAAAATTGATTTTATCAGTCTATTTAGATTATAGGCAGCTCCCAGTTAGACTTGGATTGCATTTTTTTTTTTTTTTTTTTTTTGCGGTACGGGGGCCTCTCACTGTTGTGGCCTCTCCCATTGCGGAGCAGAGGCTCCGGACGTGCAGGCTCAGCGGCCATGGCTCCCGGGCCCAGCCGCTCCGCAGCATGTGGGATCTTCCCGGACCGGGGCATGAGCCTGTGTCCCCTGCATCGGCAGGCGGACTCTCAACCACTGCGCCACCAGGGAAGCCCGGATTGCATTTTTTACAAGCTGCTTCTTAGTAATCCTGAGCTCTAGATTAGTGGTTCTTAAGCTTTTGCACATCAGAATCACCTGGATGGCTCATATAAACAGACTGCTGGGTTCTACCCCCAAGGTTTCTGATTTACTAGGTCTGGGGTGGAGTCCTAGAACATGCATCCACAGACCACACTTTGAGAACCAGTGCTACAAATTAAAAAAAGGCTTATTTATCTAAGTGTTAATGTTTAAAATGCACTTATGGATTAATGGAAATTTACATCTTTTTCTTTTTCCATATACCAATTATCTCTCTCCCATTTGCTCCCTACAATTGGGTCTTTTAAAGGAAACAGTGAAGCCTTTAGGATGACTATTGTAAAATACAGGTGTTGGTGAGAATGCAGAGAAATTGGTATCCTTGTTCGTTGCTGATGGGAATATAAAATTGTGCATCTGCAGTGGAAGCCAGTCTAGTAGTTCAGCAAAAAATTTAAATGTAGAATGAACATGTGACCCAGCATTTCAGCTGTTAGGTATATGCCCTAAATAAGTGAAATCAGGGATTCAAAGAGATATTTGTTCATAAGAGCAATATTCACAGTGGCCAAAAGGTGAAAACGATTAAAATATCCATGAATGGATGAATGGCTGAACAAAATGTGTCATATAAATACAATGGAATATTATTCAGCCTTAATTGGGAGTGAAATTCTGTAACATGCTACAGCGTGGATGTACCTTGAGAACATTATGCTAAGTGAAATAAGCCAGACTCAATAGGAAAAATATTGTATGATTCTACTTACATGAGGTACCTAGGACAGTCAGATTCACAGAGACAGAGTAGAATAGTGGTTGCCAGGGCTGAGGGGAGGGACAAGTGGGGAGTTATAATTTAATGGGTAGAATTTCAGTTTAGGATGATAAAGTTCTGCAGATGGGTGGTAGTGATGGTTGTACAGCATGGTGAATGTGCTTAAGGTCACTGAAGTGTACACTTAAAATCATTAAAGTTATAAATTTTGTTATGCACATTTTTTTTTTTGGCGGTATGTGGGCCTCTCACTGCTGTGGCCTCTCCTGTTGCAGAGCACAGGCTCCGGACGCGCAGGCTCAGCGGCCATGGCTCACGGGCCCAGCCGCTCCGCAGCATGTGGGATCTTCCCGGACCGGGGCATGAACCCTCACCCCCTGCATCAGCAGGCGGACTCTCAACCACTGCGCCACCAGGGAAGCCCCTATGCACATTTTATTATAATAAAAAAGGACTTTAAAGAGTATAGTCCATACCCTCCCTCTTGCTTATCTCAGTATTTCTCCAAAGCTTGCTAGAATAACCTAGACTTTGATTGACTGATGAATTTAAAATGGGGCAAAATTTACTCCTAGAGTGGAAAGATACCCTTTATTTTAGATATGTCTCCTGCCAGAATTTGAGCTGTTATAGAAACTGACCCAGAAAAATAATGCACACATTGAACTCACCCAGAAGTTAACCCTTCACATTCCAACCACTGGCCAGACTTCGAGGAAAATAACCCGTCTCAATTTGTCTGAATGGGAAGCCGTTGTCTGTAAGTTGAGCTCGTGGAAAATGGCTGGGAGTCAGAGACTGTCTGATTTGGCATCCCTGATGTCTGTCTCTGACACTTATGTCTAAATTAGACTGCTGCTAATTAAATAAACGTGTAAAGCCAGCATCATGCCCTATCTTTCCTCCTTCATAAAGCAGGGCATTGCCATTTGGGGTAGTTGTTCGTATCCATAATTTCATAATTTCTAACCTTAGGCATAACTGTTTAACTCAATTAAATGGGACAAAAGTGAACTTCGTTGAAAAACCTAATAGTAAAATAAATATACGGAGTAAAATGCTCAGGGTGACTTCTGCAACTCAAGTTAAAGCTATTAATTTTGGGTAACGTGTAGTTCTTGATCGTGGCGTTTTTCAAAAGAAATTTCTTTTGTCTGGAATTATGCTTTTGTAAAGGGGAAGAGTGCTCCTGGATTTAATACCCCACTTTTATTTTCATAAAAATTTCATGACATTGAGTGACCAAGTTTCTTAATCCTTACAAAGGCCATAATTATACACTATAAAAGTATATTAAAATATAAAACTATATTTTAAAACTATAAATTATATTTATTTCGATAAAATGTTTTGGGTACAAAATTAATACTTGATAACTTGATGTAGTCATTCCTTTTCCGGGTCTTCCATTTCTTGTACTCAATAAAATCTTAAAACCAGAAGGGTCTTCTATCCAGAAAATACCACAACAGGTTCCATAGGATACCATGTGCTGAGAAATTCTGATGAGTTTTTTCCTTGAAGAAAGTCTTCTATGGTCAAATAACTTTGATGAATTTTGGTTTAAACAAAACTTAAAAAGAAAATAACTACAGGGCTTTTAAGAACCTTTACTTTATAATTTGCATTGTGAATTGCCAAGAAGAAATTTGTAGAATTCAGACTTCCAGCACATACTCATTATGGAACCTCTTTATTTTCCCAGAGACATCTCTTAGAATTAGGGGGAAGTGAAAAGCTAGTACAACTTCCTTCATTGGACAAATAGAGGAAGTAAAGACTTTAGACCTCATGGCTTATTTGGTGTTGTATGACCTTGAAAAGAGATTATTTTTCCCTTTGGAGTGGACAGGTATGGGGTTAGGAGTCAAGCCCAGAGTTTGGGTGCCTACTCTCTTAGCTGGTGGGCTGGGGCACCCTTGGATGTTTCTGTAGCTCTGATGTTTCATCACTGCGCTGGGGCCTTGCTCCCTCTCATGCCCAACTCATAGGACTGTTGTCAGCAAGTGAGAAAGTGCTTGTGAAATAGCCTTGCAAATGGTGAAGCACAATTTCAGAGCATTTTTATCATGAGAATGATAAGTACAATTAGACAACAGCCTTGGTAATTACTATTTCTATGATTACATTAAGATACAAAATCTAATATACAGTAGGATTATACAGTATGATCACAGCAATGTCCAAAAATAACCCTTTGTATAGAATGAAAATATCAGAAGGCACAATGCACAGTTGTTGACAGTGTTTTGTTTTGATAAGGTTTGGGATGAGTACTTTTTTACACATTTGCATTTTACATAATAATTGTAGTACACAGATTTCTTTTTCTGGTCAGCTCTATTTCCTAGGAATTCCTCCTTTCCCTAGGGTAGAAATCTGCTCCAGCATGTTCAGCTTTAACTCTTGTTGCAAGATGGCTGCTGTGCTGCCAGGCCCTACCACTGCATTCCAGGCAGGAAGGACAGGGGGAACAGTGGAGAATCTATTTTTTGGAAGGGTTATGTGGGTGCAGGAAGGGAGGCCCTCCTTAGTAGAATTCTATTCACAATTCATTGGCCAGAATTATGTTTCATGACCATCTCTTTCTTGAGATGGCTTGGAAAATCAAATATTTAGCAATCTGACTTCTAGCAGTAGTTCTCAAAATATAGTCCCCAGACCAGCAGCATCAGCATCACCTGGATCTTGTTAGAAATGTCATTTCTGCTGTACCTGTGAACTTCTGTGAGGACCAGGACTTAATTTGTAGGACTCATTGAAAAATGAAAATGTGGAGCCCTTAGTTCAAACATTATTTAAAATTTCAAGACAAAAACAGAAGAGCTTTAAACCAAGCAGGAGGCCCTGTGCCGAAAGTTCCCGTGACCATGAATCTGGCCTTACCTTCTGGAATGGAAAGAGTAGCAAGCTTTCCAGATGCTTAGGTTTGAGAACCACTGAAGAAGATTTTGCAGCCTAGAATAGGTACTTTATTTCCCAGACCTTCCAGCCTCTTGAGAAACCTGCTGGGCTGTTTGTCGAAAGATCCAGTCACTGGTCAGTCATGTGAGAGGCAGAACATTGCCTGATTTTCTTTGCCATTGGTGAAAAGCATCTCTTGACATCTTCCTCTCCCCTTAATTGGGGACAGAAGCCCAGTGGGATCTGAGTAGGACCCAGAGGAGCTTCTGCCAGCCAACAGCTGTGGCCGAGGATAAATTCCAGACTAATAGTCTGGGTAGTGTTGCTCCCTGATGAATGGTTGTTTCAAGGGGTAAAAAAAAATTGCAGATGAAGCTTAAATGAAAGTGAAATTAAAGTCATTTATCGCAGATCATTTGGAAATATCAACTCTCTTCTTAAAGAAGGAAAATATAATAAAGCTCCCTCATAAAGATATAAAATATTTAACATGTGACTTCTGCTTTGTACCAACATTACCTCTTAATGGTTCCATTATTTTGTTATGTTTAACCTCAATGAAAAATTTAGGAGGAAGGATGGGCAAATGTTTAACCCAAATCAGGACTTTTTTTTTTTTTTGCCTGAAACCTGTGATTACATCATTAGCACATTTATATTGCAAGACATTTTTACGATATAAGCATTTTTTCATTTGGACAGCAACCATAATAAATTGAGATAAAATTCAGTCTTGATTGATGTTGTAAGTGTCATGTACAGGGCAAGTACCATCTGTTAAGTGTGGCTTGCCAGGGCAGCAATAATAGTAGCATTTGAATGTTTTTCTTATTAAGGAGAAAAATGGTTACGAACATTGGTTTGGTGGACTCCAAGGACGGTGCTGAATGGAAATTGCCTGCAGCATGTGAGACTCCTTCCCTGGCTTTCGGATGAAGGTGGTCCAAAGGCTGCAAGAATTGTTTTTCCTTTTTTAAAAATTAGGATTAACTATGACAGTTTGTGGAATGAAAGAGAGGGGCTGATTACAACATAATGGAGTGTACCATATTCATCTCTTTGAAATATGACCTCACCCGGCCTTTTCCATTTTACAATCGATTCTCTCATTCCCTTAATGAACCTTTGCATTCATGAGTCTTCCTTGGAAGTATGCACATGAAGTATTGCTGGAGCAAAGAATAATTGTCTGCCAAGTAAGTAAGAACAAAGTGCCTCTCTTGTCGTTCAGTTCAATAACATTAGAAACTGTTAATGCATCATGTTGAGCCCCATATTGTTTTGCTTAATAATTATCTAATTTGCCAAAGCTTGCTTTAAGAAATATTTTTTGAAAACTGGTACAATAGAGTTGTTTGCCTGTTTCTCTAAAGATGAGATGAGAGGGCTGATGTAAATGCATTTCAGCACAATTTTAGTTCTTAAAAATGTTGCTAAGTGGGTCTAATTTGAGCAAAGTAGCACATGCAGTTTGAACAGCCATACTGTGAAAGTGATGGTGTAATAAAATTATAGGGAAAAGGTGAATGCTGATAACAGAAAGAATGCAAAACAATAAATAACTCTCGAGTTTTAAAATAATAACCCATTTACATAATTTGGAATACATGCGTACAAGGTTCATTGATCCAGTATTGGAAGACTAAAATATGATAGGTTTCTCCATAATCCAAGACTTAAAATATTCATCTTATCTTTTACTTTCTTCCCTCTACCAGTAGGAATTTATGTTCTGTTAAATATCTTAAGGATAAGACTCAGTGTAAATTGGTAAAAATCTTGGTGTGAATTGATGGCAGATGGCATGAAAAAGGAAAGAACAGGATCGCACCATGATTGTACATGTCATCCACAGAACAATCTCAAAGGCTGTGCCCTTTCCTGGTATGCTGGGGACTAGGATTGCTCGTGTGTGATGGGTTATTCAGTTGAGTCCAGGAGCATGATGGGTAGACACAAACCAATGAAATTAAGAATATCTTCAGGGGACTTCCGTCATAGTCCAGTGGTTAAGACTTTGCCCTTCCAGTGCAAGGGGCACGGGTTGGATCCCTGGTTGGGGAACTAAGATCTCACATGCCATGCAGTGCAGCCAAAAAAAAAAAAGTATCTTGAAAGCAAATAAAAAGGATTGGGAAGTAGTGGGCATTTTCATGGGGCCCTTATCTGAAAGAAAGAGAACAGAATGAGAAGAGAACAAAATCCAAAGTTATGGGGATTAAAAAAATAATAATAGGGCTTCCCTGGTGGCTCAGTAGTTGAGAGTCCGCCTGCCGATGCAGGGGACATGGGTTCGTGCCCCGGTCCAGGAAGATCCCACATGCCGTGGAGTGGCTGGGCCCATGAGCCGTGGCCGCTGAGCCTGCGCATCTGGAGCCTGTGCTCCACAACAGGAGACGCCACAGTAGTAAGAGGCCCGCGTACCGTAAAAAATAATAATAATAATAATAAAAATAAAAATAAGCACAATGTCACCAAAGCCTGTAGTAACCAGTTCTTAAGACCATACATAAGAGATTTCAAATACTTGCCCAGCATGTCTGTCAGCTCCTCTCTCTTGTCCTAAGTCTTCTGATGATGCCCGGGTCACCCTCCTTTGGGGAACCTCTTCTGATTGGTAGCGGGAGGGAGCAATTCCTCTCCAAGTTTTCACTTCTTTGGAAGCACTTTTAAACTATATAGTCATTAGGTGTTTATATGTGCCTTGCTGATATTTTGTTGAACATTTACTAGGTACTAAGTGTTTATACATATATCTTCATGTAACCCCTTAACTGTCCATATGAGATTGATGCCGTTCCTGAGATTCAAGGTTACACACCTCGTCCAAGTTCCTACAGCTGGGAAGTAGCAGATCTAGAATTTGATCAGATTTACTGGTCGGTCCCCAGAGATGATGAACACTGCTTCCAAAACACATCTCCTTCTTTCTGTTAGACTTTTTTTTTTTTTTTTTAAATTTAGGCTGTGATGGGTCTCACTTGTGGCACTTGGGATCTTTGTTGTGGCATGCAGGCTTCTTAGTTGCGGCATGCATGTGGGATTTAGTTCCCCGACCAGGGATTGAACCCGGACCCCCTACATTGGGAGGACAGAGTCTTACCCACTGGACCACCAGGGAAGTCCCTTTGTTAGGTTTTATGTGTGGGGTGTGCCTCTCTACCTAACCTGTAAACCCTCTGGAGAAAGTAAATGAATGGAGCAAAAGTGTGAGTTTCCAGGGAATTGTTTCCAACCTCACATCCATCCTTAGTTGAAACCAGTTCTTCCCCAACTTTTTCCACTTTACAAAAGAAAGGAACACATCGGACCCTCCAGAATCCTCCCCGCGCTCATTGGTAGAGCTTTGAGATTCAGTCATACCCTGTTGAGGACAATCTGAGATGATAGAAATGGATAAATGGGTTTGTGTCGAGAACTTCTGAATTTAAATGTATTGTAGAGTCAAATGAGAATGAAGAGACTGTTCCGCAACCTCCCCTTTTCATCTCCTGACTTGTCGGAGATGGCTTAACTCCCCGCCCATCCGCCTCTCTCTCAGAAATAGGGTTCTGGTCACATCAGGAATGTTTCTTACCATGTTTATTTGAAACGAAAAATGATAAAGTCAGTCAGTCTCATCTGGCTGATTGGTTTGACAGTGACTTTGCCATTCTAGTTATATGGTAGCCATTTTACATAAATTACAAGCACTAAATCTGTAGTTTAAAGGTTGGTTAGCACAAATACAAAGCACTTGATAAGATCAAAGTATTTTATCATCTTTATATTGGGAAGGGTGTTTTTAAGTTAATACTTGATTTTTCCAAATCTTTCAAAGTATGTTGAGAAAAATGAGGTATCCCTGAGCAAAAGAGTAAGAGACATAATTCATAGTCATTTGATAAGTCTTAGAAAAACCATCTGAGATGCTTCCAAAGTTGACTAAAAAGCTTAAAGCTCCATCTCACTAAAATAAATTTTTTTTTTTTTTTTTTTTTTTTTTTTTTTTTTTTTTTGCGGTACGCGAGCCTCTCACTGTTGTGGCCTCTCCCGTTACGGAGCACAGGCTCCGGATGCGCAGGCTCAGCGGCCATGGCTCACGGGCCCAGCCGCTCCGCGGCATGTGGGATCTTCCCAGACCGGGGCACGAACCCGTGTGCCCTGCATCGGCAGGCGGACTCTCAACCACTGCGCCACCAGGGAAGCCCTAAAATAAATTTTTAATACAGTTTCTCCTTATGTATAATAGCTATAAGAATTTTTTTTTTTTGGCCTTACGGCTTTCAGGATCTTAGTTCCCTGACCAGGGGTTGAACCCCAGCCCCCTGCAGTGGAAGCACAGCATTCTAACCACTGGACTGCCAGGGAATTTCCAAGAGTTTTTAATATTTAATTTCAAAAATACAATAATAACTGTAAAGATAATTCAACCCAAAAGAATTTTTGTTTTTCACAGTAGGATAGCCTGTAGACCACAGGAAATAAAATTAAAATGCACTGTGGTGGAGAAGTAGCATGAGACCACAAACATAAAAATATATTAAGACAAAATTCTGGGCTTCCCTGGTGGCACAGTGGTTGAGAGTCCACCTGCCGATGCAGGGGACAACGGGTTCGTGCCCCGGTCCGGGAAGATCCCACATGCCACGGAGCGGCTGGGCCCGTGAGCCGTGGCCACTGAGCCTGTGCGTCCGGAGCCTGTGCTCTGCAACGGAAGAGGCCACAACAGTGAGAGGCCCACGTACCGCAAAAAAAAAAAAAAAAAAAAAAGACAAATTTCTATGTGAACCGGGTTGCAGGAATGCAGTAGTCCAGGTCCGATGACAAAGAGCTTCTCTAAAATACTCAGTGTTTTGTGTAAATGATACATATGTCTAAAAGCATTCAGATGATTTGACATATAGTATAACTGTAAAGTTATAGGCAGATTTTCAACTGCGGGGTGGGGCGGGGGGTTGGCTCCTTAATCCCCGCATTGTTCCAGGGTCAGTTGTGTATGCTTCATCTTTGTTCAAAATCCTTCTGACGTCCAGGACAGGTGATGTGATCAGGCTTTTCAGAAGGGGCCACCAAGGCCCAGGAATGCCCTGATTGACCAGAGGGATTTGCCCTGGGACTGAGCCCCAGACTGGAGGCAAAGGCTCAAATTCTCCTGGTCCTTCTCCAAGCCAAGATGCCTTTGCTTATAAAACAGAAAAATAAAGGGGAAACTGGACCCAGAGTGACTTTTTAAAATGGCATAGATTAAAGTAACCATGAAAATTACCAATAATGACAAACACTTGAAAAAAAAAGTCAATATACTAATAAAATGTTAACAATGCAACTCTTAAGATGGCAGAATTCTCCAGTAAATCTCTGTTCAGGGCCTTGATCTTCAAGTGGAATAAATCATGTTTTCTGGTGAATTTTCAGGTCAGGGCCAGTAAAGGGAGCATATTTTGAGAAACATTTATATTTTGTGTCTGGTAACACGGAGGAACCGTGCATTTTAAAAGGCGATTTCAACTTAATTGCAAAAAACAGACATTTAACTGCTACAATGTAAAATAGTTTTCGGGAGATGTCACGTTTTATAGTCTCTCTGGTACCAAAGTTACAGGTCCTGGAAGTGAGAAGAGTGTTTCTGAAGGAATGCTACCACTCTGTCATTTATCCCCAGGTCACAGTTGCAGTCTGATTGTGCAGCTGACCTCTGTTTCCATGTGTGTCTCGTGGAATCTGTCTTTTTCCTTAAGGTGGAGAAAAATCAAATGTTAATTCAAAAAAAATACTGCAAGTCCACTACCTAGGAATGAGTTCGTAAGTCCAATTTGTCCGTAAATCCAACAAAGTTAGCCTAGGTACCCAACTAACACAATCGGCTATATAGTACTGTACTGTAATAGGTTTATAATACTTTTCACACAAATAATACATAAAAAACAAATTCAAAAAATAAAGGAAACATTTTTAATCTTATAGTACAGTACCTTGAAAAGTACAGTAGTGCAGTACAACAGTTGGCACTTCTTAGCAGTACCAGCTACATCACTGCTGCTTTTACACTTGCTTCCAGACATCCTGGGCTTAAAATAAACATACTGTACTACTGTACTCTGTACAGTACTGTACAGTAAAGTACACAAAAGCACAACCACTTGTAGAGGTTGCACACACGACAGTGTATGCCAGACAGGAACTAACTTACATGATTGGACATGCGAACCCACGTTCACATCTTTGAAAGTTCACAACTTGAAGGTTCGTATGTAGGGACTTACTGTCATAAAATAGCTGGACACTTTACTCTGGTGCTAACTAACTAAACGGGGGCCTATGGTTGAGCAAGTTCTTTAACCTTCCTCATCCCTGAAGTGCAAAAGGTGGCATTGACCTTCTAGGACTGTCTGAGGATTAAATGATGTAACGTGTGTTCTTCTGAGCCCTCTGAGAAGCAGACACCAAGATGAGATTAAACGTGCAAGGATGTCATTGGGGAAAAAGCCTGTGAGAGACGGTGGGGAGGGAGCCTGGGAAAACAAAGAGGGCCAGAGACCAGGGAAGGATGGAGGGAACAAGGCTGGGGAAGCGGTACCTCCAGGCTGTCTTAAGAAAATCTCCACACAGCTGTGGGGTCCTGGCACCGGAACTGTCCCCGTTGCTGGAGGTTGTGAGGTGAATCTGTGGCTGCCACAGTATGTGAAGATGTCTGGCACGCAGCAGGTACCCTGCTCCAGTTTGTTTTTTGTACTTTTATAGTCATGGCTCATTCTTTCTTGGCTACAGTTAATTTTCTTAAGCCATATTTCCCTTTACTTCTCTCATTCTCTTTTTTTTTTTTTTTTTTTTAATTTAACCGAAGCTTCTACCACAGTGCTAACTTAGAGAACGGTGACCCTGTGATTTACTCATTTCACAGATGATAGTGTGAAAAGCTATCTCTTCCTACCCTGGGCCCTTGGAAGTTCCTGATTTGGTAGTTTCGGATGTGATTAGAATTGTAGTGAAAATGAGCTTTCTAAAACACAAATCCAATTGTATTTCTTCTTGTTTTTCTCATTGTCTAAGGCTGGGTTTAGCACAGTCTGAAAAACTCTCTGCTTACTTTATGCCTCTGAGCACATCTGTTCTCACTCTGCTCATCTTTCTGCTCTGGTGATTGCGGTGATGGTACCCAGCAGTGACAGGCCGACTCACCTCTGACCACAGCCCCCTGCTCTTTGGGGATGCCCGGGTGACATGGTTCTGGCCAGTGCAACACTGGGGGAGATTACTAGAGTGGTGCTTTTGGACACGCCTTCCTTTCTCCATTTAAAAAGAAAAAAAAAGTTTGGGCTGGCAAGCGTTTTGTCCTTTGCCCTTCTTTCCTTCCTCCCACTTGAAAGCTGGAGAAGCAGCAGTCATCTTGCATGAGACAACAAGAACAAGGAACAGTCCTGCACCACAAGGATGGTAAATCGTAGACCTTGCTAGAGCCTAGATCCTTGGAAAGCATCACTGAGCCGTGGCATCAGCCAACTGATTAACATCTATTGATCAACATCTATTCATACCACTGAGTCAGGTTTTCTGTTACAAATGCACTCAGGACTATTTTACCATAGTTGTATTTCACTTATCAAAGCACTTAAGGCCCGGTGTTTTAATTGTTGGTTTCCTTTCCTGCACTGGACAAGACAGTGAATGCTCTGATGACTTTTTGTCTTCACTTAACCAGGCTTAAATAATTGAGCTGAGCCCTGGGATATAGAAGGAAGCCCCCAGCCCCTGCTCAGAGAATACACACATCTCAACAAAAATTAGACTGAAGAAATGAGTGTGGAGACAGCCTATCGAATGAGGATCTAATCTAGGCAGGGAGGAGGTCATGGATACCTGAGTATAAGAATAGCCAGGTAGAGGGAGGGAGGGATGGTAGTAAAGAATAAGTGCAAAGTTCTGGAAACCACTGTATTCAAAGAATTGAAAAAAGGTCACTGTAGCCAATGGGTAGAGTTGGAAGAAAGTGGTAATTGATGAAGAGGAACAGAAAAAGGGGGCCTTGAAACTCAGGAGATGTTTGGACCCAATTTTATGCACAGTGATAAGTGTTGATGAGTGTCCTGCAGAGATGAGATAAAGGAGGGGGTATTGTAGCCCTATTTGTGTGTTACAGATCTTGCCATGGCTAGTAGCTGGGCAGCGGTGCCAGGGGTGGGTATCCAGTAGAGAGGATTTTGTCAGACTCCAGGGAGAGATACTGGAGTTTGGGGGTACAATTACGAAAGTGGGTTTGGAGAATGAATGAGTACTAGTGTTTGGATTGACTGGATGTAAAAGATAG